>NC_143557.1:42502500-43146071 GCF_054136105.1 Typopeltis vanoorti | reverse complement strand
TTTGGAAAAGCTAAATGGTGATGAAACACTGTCAGTTATGGATGTGTGGAAAAAATGTTCAATTATGGATTGTATTGATCAGGTTCGATTATCGTTATTTGAATTGAGACCAGAAACTATGAATGCATGCTGGAAAGCTATTTGGCCCACATGTGTTAAAGAGAATGCTCCTGTTCCCTTCAATCATACTGCAGAATTCCCGAATATAATAAGTTTGGCATGTGAAATTGGCGAAAAAGGATTCGATGATCTTACGTCGGCAGATATCGAAGAAATGTTTTGTTCAAGACATGACAAGAAGAATTTCACAAGTTAAGGCGGAAGTCGATGACGATAATACCATATCTATTCCGAATATTCATTTTCTGAATATTCATTATTCAGAAAATGAATATTCATTTTCTGAATAATGAATATTCAGAAAAACGTGCTGGGAAGTTTTCACGTGAACTTAATTTGTTAATGTCTTCATACAGAGAATTATATTGCAACTTATCTAAAGCATCAACACAGCAATTAATAACTGAGTTCATGCCTAAAACTACTGACAAACCAGTGGTACTTTTGTTCAAGACATGACAAGAAGAATTTCACAAGTTAAGGCGGAAGTCGATGACGATAATACCATATCTAGTAGTTCTTGTGATATTACAGTCTCACGAAAACGAAAGCTTTCGCGTTTATTGTCAGAAGCTGGTAGCGAATAACATAATTTTTTTATAGAATCCTTAGCAAACAACTGAAATGAATATGTTTTTTTTTTAAGTTATTAAAATTCATTATATGTATGTGTGTTCTCCATGAAATGTAAAATAAAAATGTTATGATCCTAATGAATTTAATGTTTGTTTTTTTTCATTATTTTGCTTATATTTCAGGTCTGGAACCAATCTTCACTTTTTCTACGGAGTCAGTAGTTCTTTTTACGCAAATTCTATTTACGCGTAATTTTTAGGAATGTATCTATCGCGTAATATACACTTCAATTAAAATTACACAACTAACTACAAAATTAACTAGATCCAAGGCTTTTAAAATAAACTTACACTTTAGAGATTACCCATTCTCTGACTCATTCTATTACTGGTTTGTTTAACATATACTTAATCACATCTACTAGACTAAAGGCCTTGTTTACACAATAACAAAATGTTCATAGCCAGTTTCTTTGTTAAGGCCTTTTTCTGAAGATATAAGATTCTCTTCTTTTCCATAGGATCCCTTCTCATCACCCTTATGTAGCATACATTATCAGAATATCTATACTTCCTGACTCTGAAGTATAGATATTCTGAATTCACCAAAGTATAAGTATGCTTACCTCATGCAGTTCAATTTTGTTAATTTTTGTACCAGCAAAAAAGTTTTCTTCTATTGCTTAATCTAAGTTGCTAAATTCCATATTCTTTTCCAGTAGAAATAACAGATAGATCCGGCATCCTTAAGACAAATTAAATTTTCCAATCAGTGTTTCCTCAAACATTCCTATAGAACAACAATTGCAATATTTTCTTTTATTTACCAGTACCTATTTACAGTCTTAATTCCTCCACTTTACATGCTCACAGTTGTACGATTTCCTTTTCGGAATCTACTATTAATATTCCTCCTCCTGTCACATACAACTACATAAACTTCGTAAGAACAAAATTCCTCCGTCTGCATTCTTAAACTTCCATTAGCTCTCCCTCTTGTTTATCCTCCATTACTTCGATACCCAATGCTCTCTTGTTGTTTCCATTACCTCGATACTAAATTCTCTATCAGCTGTCAATTACCCATCAAACTCTTCAGCGAGCATGCCCACTCCATGAAAGTGGCGAGCAGGAAGTTATGTATAATGGCTCTTGTGTCATCTCCATTAGCGTTATGAGAATGGCTTTACAAAACACAGCACTTAATAATTTTAAACCACAATAAAATTTCTGAAAGTAACACAGCTATCCAAATCCAGTAAGTACACCTAAACCTCTTTTTACGCGATAAATACGTTCCTAAAAATTACACGTAAATAGAATTCGCGTAAAAGAACTACTGACTCCATAGAAAAAGTGAAGATTGGTTCCAAACTTGAAATATAAGCAAAATAATGAAAAAAAACAAACATTAAATTCGTTAGGACCATAAGATTTTTATTTACATTTCATGGAGAACACACACATACATATAATGAATTTTAATAACTTAAAAAAAAATATATTCATTTCAGTTGTTTGCTAAGGATTCTATAAAAAAATTGTTATTCGCTATCAGTTTCTGACAATAAATGCGAAAGCTTTCGTTTTCGTGAGACTGTAATATCACTAGAACTACTAGATATGGTATTATCGTCATCGACTTCCGCCTCAACTTGTGGAATTCTTCTTGTCATGCCTAAAACTACTGAAACAACCACTGGTTGTTTCAGTAGTTTTAGGCATGAACTCAGGAATTAATTGCTGTGTTGATGCTTTAGATAAGTTGCAATATAATTCTCTGTATGAAGACATTAACAACTTAAGCTCACGCGAAAACTTCCCAGCACGTTCTTCATTTGGATCATGTCGGGCAAAATAATTGCCTAAATTACTGGCCAGTTTAAGACCTTCTTTAATAATATCAGCAGTAAAAGTAGGATTATCTTGATCATTATCATTAACTTCTTCGCTTTCAGGAGATTCAGGAACAATCTCCACTATTTCGTCTTCGCTAAGAGGTTTATCAATTAACAATTCTTCGATATCTACCAATGTAAGATCATCGAATCCTTTTTCGCCAATTTCACATGCCAAACTTATTATATTCAGGAATTCTGCAGTATGATTGAAGGGAACAGGAGCATTCTCTTTAACACATGTGGGCCAAATAGCTTTCCGGCATGCATTCATAGTTTCTGGTCTCAATTCAGATAACGATAATCGAACATGATCAGTACAATCCATAATTGAACATTTTTTCCACACATCCATAACTGGCAGTGTTTCATCATCATTTAGCTTGTTCAAAACGTACTGAAATGTTCGTCTGATATAATATGTTTTAAAAGTCTCAATTATACTCTGATCTAGAGATTGTAGCAATGATGTGGTATCGGCAGAAAAAAAAATTGCACATTTGGGTGTTCTATGGCAGGATGACCGGGTGCATTATCAAGAATCAAAAGCACTTTAAATCCTTGTCGTTCAAATAGCGTCTAACTTCTGGCACAAAATGTTTGTGGAACCACTCAGTGAAAATATCAATGGGCACCCAAGCTTTTTTTGTTGGCCATCCAGCGAACTGGCAATTTTTGAAAATCTACACCTTTCATTGGCCGTGGTCTTAAATGATCGATTTATGAGCAATGGTTTTAACATCCGATCATCTAAATAAATAAATAATCTACACCTTTCATTGGCCGTGGTCTTAAATGATCGATTTATGAGCAATGGTTTTAACATCCGATCATCTAAATAAATAAATAATCGACTGCGAAATTATCATCATACACAAGAGATATTGTTATAGAAAAGGCCGAAAAAGCTTTAGTGATGTGATTAGAAGATAACGTACAAAAAAGAATGCCAGTTGACGGAAATTCCATCAAAAAATCAGCAATGAGATTTTATGAACAGATTAAAAAACTGCAGCCAGATATTTCATCTCAATCGAGGAAAAAATATTAATTTCATGCAAACAATAATGGGCTGGCTAATAAAAGACATGCTCTTCACAATATAAAAATTAAAGGTGAAACGACTTCTGCTGATGAAACAGCTGCTAAAGCATTCCACAAAAACTTGCTAAAATAATTGAAGATGGAAGTTACACTCGTGAACAAGTTTGGAATATGGATGAAACCGGCCTTTTCTGGAAAAAAAATGCCCAACAGAACTTGCGTATCAAAAATGCAAAAAACTGTTGGTGGGGTCAAAGCAGCAAAGGATCGTATAACACTCCTATTTTGTTCGAATGCTTTAGATGATCGGATGTTAAAACCATTGCTCATAAATCGATCATTTAAGACCACGGCCAATGAAAATCTACACCTTTCATTGGCCGTGGTCTTAAATGATCGATTTATGAGCAATGGTTTTAACATCCGATCATCTAAAGCATTCGAACAAAATAGGAGTGTTATACGATCCTTTGCTGCTTTGACCCCACCAACAGTTTTTTGCATTTTTGATACGCAAGTTCTGTTGGGCATTTTTTTTCCAGAAAAGGCCGGTTTCATCCATATTCCAAACTTGTTCACGAGTGTAACTTCCATCTTCAATTATTTTAGCAAGTTTTTGTGGAATGCTTTAGCAGCTGTTTCATCAGCAGAAGTCGTTTCACCTTTAATTTTTATATTGTGAAGAGCATGTCTTTTATTAGCCAGCCCATTATTGTTTGCATGAAATTAATATTTTTTCCTCGATTGAGATGAAATATCTGGCTGCAGTTTTTTAATCTGTTCATAAAATCTCATTGCTGATTTTTTGATGGAATTTCCGTCAACTGGCATTCTTTTTTGTACGTTATCTTCTAATCACATCACTAAAGCTTTTTCGGCCTTTTCTATAACAATATCTCTTGTGTATGATGATAATTTCGCAGTCGATTTTTAACCAGAACATACTGCTTTTCTAATAGCCTCTTCATTTTTCTTCATAGATCTGACAGTTGATTCACAGACTTCAAAATGGTTATCTACAGCTGTCAGACCTTCCCCAGTTTGAAGACTATCTAAAATTTGAATTTTTATATTTTTTTTGTTATCAGCAACATCATGTGAGAGCTGAATTAAAATCTTCGGTTAATAAAATGAAATTTGAAAATTTCATATAGCTTACCATTTATTATTTCTTGGCAAAATTATTAATTTTATAACGCGATTTTTATTTTGATTTCACTTAAAAAATGCATTAACTGTGTTGTCTACTCAAACACCAAATTCAAACTGCTAAGAACTGCTTTTTTATGCACAGTCAGTTATGTAATTCAGGGAATTCCCAATAAATGAAATTCATAACAATTTAGAATTTTCTTAATTGAAACAAGAATTCAATTCTATAAAATTCTCAGAATTTTCTTGAATTACGGATTTTTTCCTAACTTAGACTTTAGGTTGGTCGTGTAAAAGTGAATAAAAATCGCGTAAAAAAAATTATTTCTGATATCCCAATTCGCGTAAAAAAATTCACATAAACAAAAGGTTTAGGTGTACATAAATTTTTTTAAATGCTTCACATTTCAATTTGATAAAATAACATCAATAACGTGCACATCGCAAGTTCCAATAATACGTATTATGAAACCAAAACTAATAATGTACTGACATAAACAATTTGTAAAAATATTCATAATTTTAAATTATGACTGTTTTTTTATCTCAACATGTTTAGATACATGCCATTAGTAATGGTAGTCTCTAAAAAAAAAAGAAGAGTTCATACACTTTCTTCTTGCTTATGGCACAAAAAAAATCGTTAGCCTGTGGGATGCCATGAACATGTTCTACGATGGCGTGTGGGTTTTTGCTTCCCCAAATTCGGCAGTTGTGAGTGTTTACTTGCCAACTTACATGAAAAGTGCACTAGTCTCTGAAAACAATTGTGTCCAAAAATTCCTCATTTTGTTCTATCCTACTGATCATTTTCATGCAGAAATCCTAACGTATCTTATCATCTTGCTTTGAATGTTGTGCAAGGGCCTTAAATGTAGTTGCTGTTGTAAAACATGTCACACAGTAACATGTGGAATTCCAATTTGACAAGATGCCTGCCTGGTTGACTTTCCAGGGCTTCTCTGGAAACTTTTTCTAACTTCTTCCACAACAGTATCAACAGCACACAGCCTTTTGATATCACCATCAAAAGTTGCCATTTTCAAAAGGTGAAATGTATCAAGCCACATAGTGTTGCATTTTGTCATAAAGTTATGTGACCAGAAATTGATGTGTTTCATTGCATTATGACACTCACTCACTCAGCTTTTTTATGTCTTCCAAGTTATTATCAGATCATATATTTCTCTCTTCTAAGGCACTTTTTACTATACCAATCCACCTATATCTTGGTCTTCCTCTGGGTCTTTTTTCCTGCCAACCTGGCAGAGAGCACTTTATTTGATATAAAATTTTGATTTTATAATTTTTTGTATTTTTATATCAAAAATTTTTTGATATAAAAATTTGAAAGAGGACAAAATGGAAATGATAGAGGATGTGAGGGAATTACTTGAGGTAGCAAAAGAGAAGAGTGAGAGAGTTAGGATGGTGAGTATCTTACTGCAGTATGACAGCGAAGTGTTTAGAAGGAGGGCCATAATTGCCAATGACTTTATGCGAGGGTTATGCATGGAGAGTGGTGTGGAATTTGTGGACGTGTGGAATGAGTTCGATGGGCGAAAGGACTTATATAAGATGGATGGGTTACATTTGAATGGAGTTGGTGTACGGAGGCTTGAAAAAGAGTTGATGAATGATGTGGAAGTGGATGTACAGACACAGGGAAACTAGATTTATTAAGAGGGGGGGTAGATATGCAGACTTTAGGGAGACAGTTGAGTGTATGAATGAGTATATTATGCCCGAGCGAGTACGAAGGACAACAAATCAGAATGGGATAGTTAGTATAAGGCATCAAAGTAGGGATGGAACAAATGGGCTTCTGCAATTCATGTACACTAATGCCAGGAGTATTAGGAACAAGAAGGAAGAGTTCTTGGCCTTGGTTGGCACTTCCAGGCCACAGGTTGTTGGTATTAGTGAAACATGGCTGACAGAAGATGATAAAGCTATCGGGATTGAATGCGACAGGTATAACGTGTTCAGGAGTGACAGGATGAATAAAAAGGGGTGAGGAGTGTTATTGATGATAGCTGATGAGCTGCAACCAAGGAGTATAGAAGTTGAACTGCAGGATAGAGAAAAGAACACATTTGAGGCTGTTTGGTGTGAGATAGAATATAGCAGAACAAAATATACAATTGGGTGCTGCTATAGACCAGGTGATGGAATAGATGGTGGTGATAGTATGCATAGGCAAATAGAAGAAATGAGTGGAAGGAGGGTAATTATTATGGGTGATTTCAATTATGGTAACATTGACTGGAAAGAGGAGCGGCACATGGGAGGAAGGAATTCGATTTTATGCGGTTATTAAGGGACAACTATCTGCGACAGCATGTAATGGAAAATACCAGGGGGAAGAGAGTGCTGGACCTAGTAACTGCAATTGAGAATGTGGCTGTAACAAACATGACCATGTTGCCACTAATTGGTGAGAGTGACCATAAGGTCATGACTTGGGAGGTGGCTAAAGGAGTGGAATTTACAATTAAGAGAGGGTACATGTGGAATTACTGGGCTGGTAAGTATGACAAGCTTAGGAGCGTGCTTGGCTCAGTGCCATGGCATGTAAAACTGCAAGGGCAGGAGGTGGTTAAGAAGTTTTTGCAGAAGGCAATGGTTGACTGTATAACAACAGTCCGAATAATAAATCAAGTAGGGGTTAAATGGATGAATAACACTATTAAGCTTGAGCTGCAAAAAAAGAAACAGTTGTGGAGGGAATTTAAAGGGAAAGGTGACCATCAGGCGCAGGAACAGTATAAAGCTCAGGCCAGGATGGTAACAAGGGTGGTAAGAAAAGCAAAAGCGGATTATGAAAGAAAATTGGCCATGCAGGCTGAAGAGAATCCCAAACAGTTTTTTCAATATGCTGCAAGTAAAAGGAAAAATGCTCATGGTACAATGATCTTAAAAAATGCTGAGGGTAGGGAGGTAACCGAATCAGTCTATATTGTGGAATTACTGAGCGAGCACTTTGCAAGAGTATATCATCCAGGTGGTGACTTTGCAGGAATGGAAGAACCAACAGCTTATACTGGAATTGTGATGAATGAAGTAGAGGTAACTAGTCTATTACAGAACCTCAATGTCAATACATCTGTGGGATTGGATGGTATACCAGCTCATGTCATACGTGAAGCAGCTAAAGAATTATCAGTGCCCTTGACCATTTTGTTTAATTTGAGCCTCGGGTCTGGGTTGGGGGGGGTGGGGGGGGGGGGGGGTGGGGGGGGGGGGGGGTGGGGGGGGGGGGGGGTGGGGGGGGGGGGGGGTGGGGGGGGGGGGGGGTGGGGGGGGGGGGGGGTGGGGGGGGGGGGGGGTGGGGGGGGGGGGGGGTGGGGGGGGGGGGGGGTGGGGGGGGGGGGGGGTGGGGGGGGGGGGGGGTGGGGGGGGGGGGGGGTGGGGGGGGGGGGGGGTGGGGGGGGGGGGGGGTGGGGGGGGGGGGGGGTGGGGGGGGGGGGGGGTGGGGGGGGGGGGGGGTGGGGGGGGGGGGGGGTGGGGGGGGGGGGGGGTGGGGGGGGGGGGGGGTGGGGGGGGGGGGGGGTGGGGGGGGGGGGGGGTGGGGGGGGGGGGGGGTGGGGGGGGGGGGGGGTGGGGGGGGGGGGGGGTGGGGGGGGGGGGGGGTGGGGGGGGGGGGGGGTGGGGGGGGGGGGGGGTGGGGGGGGGGGGGGGTGGGGGGGGGGGGGGGTGGGGGGGGGGAAAGAAACAAAAAAAATTTCTTCTAGTCGGCACCGGATTAAACTTAAAAATATTTTGTTTGGGTTCCTAATGATATTGATGCAAAGTCCATTTCCACAGGATGCACAGGCACCTTGAGAAAATATGTTACATATGAAATAACAAGAGAACATGAATAAACTGTTTCCATTGGGTTGATGGGTACTGATATACAACATGCCAGTCATTACACCCAGCAGATATCACATATTGCTGCTGTTAACATGAATGAAATAATTACAGTAATAACTGAAATAATTACAGAAATAATGTTCAGTAACAACAAATAAATTTATTAGTCATTAAAATCTCATGGCAGCTATTGCATGCCACAGAATTTCATGTTTATTTGTTACCATGAATTTATTATTATTTTATTTATTTATTTATTATTTTTTTTTTTGTAATGATTTTTCAGAGCTTAGTCAATTTTGTTATCTATATATATATTTTTGATGTTTCTGAACCCCTGATGAAGGCATTAGTTTTATTTTAGGTGGCAAAACTAGTAGGTGTATTTTTCATATTTTAACAACTAATATATTTCCTTGTTGTTACTGAATAAATGAAATAAGTTTATCTAATGGTTCAAAACATATTTGTAGTCCTCGGGTGAAATTTTTCTCTTCTGTTTTGAGAAGAGAAAAATTATGAAGACTTCATAGTTCATTTTTTTTATAGTTTTATTAAGCCTGCTCCCTTACATCAGATGTTACAAGCATCAGTGAAAAAAATATTTCCAAAGAGGGAATGTTATTAACACAAAACATTCTATTGTTGTCCATTAGTTTGGGATATTGTTGAAAAATATACATCAATGTAGAAACCTTTAAGCTGTGTATTAAATAAGGTTTTGAAGTGTGTTGGTGTGATCATAATAAACTTAATAATAGAGACATGGATACACACAGTTATGCTTCACTCGCTCATTCGTAATGTTTTCATCCTTAGGAAGCTTGCTGAAATACCCCCCCCCCCCTCCCAGACACACACAAATGTGTAGAAGAAAAACATTTTTAGGGCCATATAACATAGTATTAGTAATGCTGCTTTTGCAGTACTCACTCTTAGTGTTTTCCTTATTTTTAGTTTTGTTGAAATATATTCCCCCCCCCAAAAAAAAATCATGTGAGCATGTGCGGAGAAAACAATTTTATTTTTTATACATTGTTTAGAAATTTAAGAACATTCTCTTCCATCAATGTGCATATCTCTTTCACCATATCTTTTAAGTAATCAGCATCTTTTGTATTATAATGAATTATCATACATGACTAATGGTTAATGGAGAGAGGACTCAGAGCTTTCTTACTTCCACTGAAGTGCTTCATGGAGAATCTTTAGCATCATATCTTTTTATTATTACCCTTGGTATTGTGTATTGAGACTCACAGGAAATGGGTACTCTCAAAGATTTGGCAGGACAAACCCAAGCTATCTCTGCCTTACAGATGATGTGCTGATTGACTAACATCTAGGCTGTGCAAAACTATCTAGATAATTTGTCAAAATGTAGCACTGATTGGGTTGGCTATCAACACCTGTGAAACTAAAGTCTTGATGAACAGAAGGGAAGGAAATATTAAATTAAATGACCGCATTCTTAAAGTAGTAAATTATTTTCAGTACCGTTGTTTCTATATCGATACTCTAACTGACATAATGAAAATAAAGCATGCTCTTCAATTCCATAAAAGCCTAACTAATATTTGGAAATCCAATATCACCACAAATACCAAAATTCATCTGTACAATAGTCAAGCCATATTTATATTCGTTGCCTCGACACTGATCAGCACTTTTCATTGAGTAATTAATATCGTCAGTAGCTTTGGAACAACATGCCTTCAAACAATACTGTCATTCTTGAGGAAATCCAGCAATGACCCATAATGGAAATAATTTAAAAATTCAACTGAGGTGGTTGAGACACTAACTTAGAATCTACCATCACCATTCAGTGCTCTTGTTTTGTACAGGAGAACTCATGGACAGAGGAAGAGGATGACCACAAAAACAGTTCTGGCAATACATAAACAACTCCTGTTTTTGAAGATGAGGCTCATTAACCATCTGACATTTACCATTTGACTGAACAACTTGCTTCTCTTTCATTTAATAGAATTCATCAACTTTTGTTATATGAATATTTCTATATATATATTTTATTCATACTTGAATAAATGATATTTTCTAATGAGGATTTTTGAGCATCTGTCATGTATAATGCAACTATGATTTGTTCTCTACATAATTTCGTAGGGGTTGGGTTTGTGCAAATAGAAGATATAAAGAGAAAAGGTGAATATATATATATATATATATATATACTAAAATTATATGCTAAAACCACAAATTTAAGTTTAAATTGTCTCTAATCCATTGGATTGCATCTGGAGTAGCCTGGAACAGGCCCATCAGTGTGCCCTGAAAACTCCACAGTGGGCAGTCCTGAATAATATGATTGACAGTATGTTGATCAGCACCACAGTTACATGTTGGGGATTGATGCAGGCCCCACTTGTATATCATGGTTACAGGATAATTCATCGAAAGACAATTCGTCGAAAATGCAATTCATTGAAAATTTTAAATTTTCGATAATGTTATGGTAAATGTAATCCATTTAGAACAAAAACTGAACCATGCAGACAGCTTCTTGTACCAACAACTTCTACTAAGTCATTTAAGTCAGAGAGTTTTTGTAATACAGTACATAATTTGGACACATTATTTCTTTGTCGCCCCGAATATAGCTGAACTGAAAACTGGAACGGTTCGACATTTTCTTGGAAAAGTTTCAAATAGCGAATCTGAGTAAAATTCATCCCATAATATTTAAGTCGCATATTACTACTAGCAACAATAATAATAATGAAGCCCGCATAGTTCAGTCTGTAAAAACACAGCTGTTTAGTTAGAAAGACCTGGGTAGTTGGATCCCATTTACGCATAATTTTTATCAGTCTGTTCTGCTAAAGGTAAGTTAGCAGTCGTAATATAGATATGGCTGGGCTTTTCTTCCAGAAACAGGCAAATCAGTCTCATGAACAGACATGAAACAGTTATCAGACAAGAAAGACTATAAGAACCATATTGTTCTATAATTTTTCCCTATGAAAGTAGCATTGTAATCTCCTTATTCATGGTTCAGGTTTTGTTCTAAGTGATCAATTTTCTCATAACATTTTCGAAAATTTAAAATTTTCGATGAATTGCATTTGTGACGAATTATCGTTAGATGAATTGCCTTTTTGATGAACTCTCCGGATACCGCATATCATGGTATCACATCTGGCATGGCCTGTCCTCAGGCAGTTGAGTGTGCTCCATTTCTGTCTGGGCATTTCAAAGCCATGGGCCTTTATTATGGGGTGTGTAATGAGGTGCCGAGTTTTTATTGTTGAAGCAAGCAAGCAATTCTTCCATTCAATTTCAGGAGAATATGTATCTGGTTGCTGATTTTTCCAGATCGGATCGCTGGACTTCAAGCAAATAGGTGATAGATTTTGGGGATCCTTGTGGTTGGGTAAGTTGTTATTTCTCATACATTTTATCCAATCTCTGTTAGCGGCAGCTTTCCTCCTTATGTCTAGTGATACGATGTTGGAGAGTGTTGGCAGCCACTCAACAGGTGTAGACTTTATGCAGTCTGTGATGATTCTCATGGTATCGTTAAGTTGCATGTCGGCTTTGCTGATGTGATGACTCGGATACCACACTGGAGCACAGTATTCTGCACAAGAGTACACTAGGGCATTGGCAGCAGTTTTCAAAGTGTTGGCTCCTGCCCTTCAGCTGAAACACACAAGCTTCTGATGCCATTATTCCTAGTTTTTAGCTTTTGGCAGATTTCTAGATATTTCTTTAAGGTTAAAGAGCAATCTAAGGTGACTCTGATATTTTGGGTTGGGGGTTGCGCTTCAAAGTCTGTTATATGAATGAGATCTTCAGCCATTGATCAGCTTGATGATTGGTCAAGTCATGTGCAAACTTCAGTCTTAGAGAGATTTAGGGAAAGATGCCATTTGGTGTAATTGTTGTACAGAACTTAGGAACTAAGCACAGTCTCGGCCGCTTTCAGGTGTTTTGTCTACTTTGCCAATGCCTGATTGTCTGCTTACATGAACTTTAGAGGGGAAGTTTGTGGCATGTCACTAATGTATAAATTAAAGTGGAGCAGATCTAGCATAGTGCCATGTGGTAGCCCATTTTTTAGTAATTTCAAGGTGCTGTTTTTACCATTCAGTTGTATCTTGAATTTGCACTTTTATGTCATGTACTTTAGAATCTTAATCATCTTTGGGTCTTGTATTACAGTTGCAAATTTCAGGATGAGTCCATTCACTTAAATTGTGTTGTATGCAGCAGACAGATCTATGAATTCTTCCAAGGTTTTAAAGCCTTTTTTTTTTGTAAACAGCTTCTATATGTGTAGTAAGGGCAAGTATTTGGTTACAGCAGCTGTGATTCTCTGAATCTGGCTTGTTTTCATTTGGTACTATGGCATTAATCGATGTGTAAATTCGATTATAGAATAATCATTCAAAAAGTTTATAGGGAATACTCAGTAAAGATATTTGTCAATAGGTTGCTGCATCAGTAGGCACTTTTCCAGATTTTAGGATGGTTATAACTTTGCTTCTCAGGAATTCCTTTAGGATGTTCCTGCTTTCTAGAATTTTGCAGAAAAACTGCAAAAGTCACTTATGAGCATTACTTCCAAGATGTTTAATGAACTCTGTATATACCATCCAGGCCTACTGCTTTGTTATTTTTCAGTGATTTAAATGCTTGAATCAGTTCGTTTTCAGTGAACGGCATTGAGAGGTGGTTATTTTGTTTGACACTTCTATAAACATGGATATATTTGGTCCTAATTTCTTTACAATAGGATATACTAATCTTTAAATTGTTTAATGTTTGCTAGATTGTAATGACTATGTCTTTAGGAGTGGTTGTGTGATTTTGTGCTTAAAAACTGATGCAGTTCTGAGTTTTAAGAGCAAGGTCCAAGCCTTGCGGCTAGAGTGGGTTAAGCCTAAATTTTTGGTTGTGGTTTTCCAATGTTGCCATCGTTGTTCATTAAGCATTTCTAAAATTCTTTTTTCCAATTTCAGGATCTGGATCTTTTTTTTGTATTTTTTGAATAGTTCCTCAGTTTCAGGAGATGAGACAAGCATGGGGTGTACTCTTTCCGGAAACCTCTTAGTATACATCATTTTGCAACACCTTTCAGTACTCCTACAAAATGTTTGTAATTTTCGACTTCAGGTTGGACCCAATGGATGTTAAATTCAATAAACAAATTGAATTTAATAACTGGGAACAGTACTCTTTAGAGTACTGTTCCCAGTTTATCTTTGCGAAAATTCCATATTGGTCTTTCCACAGATTAATTGGGATTTGTGTTCTTATAGTGACTATAACAGATCTATGTTGAGATCGTGGAAAGCTTTCAAGTACTTTCCTATCAGTGGGTAAAGGATCATCCTCAATGTTGCAAGTGACAGAGCAGAGGTCAGGGTTTGAGTCTTTCATCCATCTACCTGATTTAAAAGTTCTAGAGGCTTCTCCATCAAAAAACAGTGATAGACCAAGGCTTTCGGCCCATTCCATCAGTCTAGTACCATCAATATCATTACTACAATAGCCTCAGGAGTAATGTTGACTGTTAAAATTGCCTATGTAGGCTGCTGGATGTTGGTGAGCAGGAAGAGTTGGGATAAATTAAGTTTGTAAACTGACAGTATGGTTGTGCCAGCTGCCTTTGCTGTGATCATTTCAATGTTATTATGATTAGAAAAAGATGGTGTTTTGCAGTTTTTCATGTTCTCTTGCAAGTAGATGGTAGAACCAAATATTGGTGACAGGATGTAACCAGTGATATTAGCTCCTGTAGTAATCTCATCTTCTTTGCTAATATGTAGTTCCTGGACAGAAATTACATCGATGTTATTTGTCCTGCCGATTTTTCCAAGTAGTTCACTTTTGGCTCAGGAGGCACCCTCTATATTAATTTGCAGGATCCATAGGGTGAATTCAATTTCCCTTAGTTTTATTGGTTTTGGTACCTTTTCAAAAAGGTCTGATTCATTTCTTCCTGTTACACATTCCTTTCATTTTGCACATATTAGTTGGGAGATCACAAAAATGGCAGGTTTGCAGCTCTCAATAGTCGTGAAAGGTTAGCTGCCAAAGATGTTGCCCAGGGTGCACCAAAAGGAGATATTTCACGACAATTCAGCACCCCATTTGTTCTATAGTGGTATAAAATTCATTGTCAGTCAGAACTTCCTTCACCAGGACAATGCACTTTCCTCCTGTGTTACAGTTCATGAATATTTTAAGGACATAGACATGAAGGATGAGGATCTGATAATAGCATTCCACCATAAAAAAAACAAAGCATAACCTTGACTGCAACAGTCATGCATTTGAAGGAGAGCTTTTCTGCAGGCTGATAATAAACACAAAAAAGACCTCAAAAGATCTTACAAAGATTCCAAATCTCTCAGGCATTTGTAGCCTTTAGTTGATTTGGAGGCATGAGGTTGTTTGGAAAAATGGTATGTGTTTGGCCTCTAGAGGAGAGTTTCCAGATGATCTAATATATAACTCACTCATAATAACTTTACAGCATTTTGTAGGCAGGATTCAAAATAAGCAGAGGGAAAATAAAGGTTTCATTCAGATTCATCCAATCAGATCTCCAGATAACTTGCACAGACAAATTAAACTTAATTAAACTTAAATTTAAATTAAACATTAAACTTAATAGTGCAAAACCCATCTAAAAACATTCTTCAATTTAGTAAAAAGTTTTATAAAAAGATAATGAGTATTTAGACTTCTGTGTTGGTTTTATATGTTCATTTTATGTAACACACATTTTCATCTTCCTTTTTCCCTCTTTATCCTTGCGGTTTCAAGGTTTTTTTTTCCTATTCATTTAACTGCAACTTTGCACAAGGGTAAGGCGGTTAGTCCTCCCAGTGTATCCTATATCTGTTAGAAGCTTTGAGTTCTCAAGGCCGGTTTGCTTGCGGGATGAAAAACCCCAGAAAACCGAGGAGAAAAAACTTGCAGTCCAAGACCAGCTAACTTGGCTATGCCTGAGAAAGATCCTAAGCTTCTCACGTCAGCAACAGGAATCGAACCCAGGACACTCCTTTCCTGGGCATATGGTTGTAATTTGATTCAAGTCATCCAATATGATTAGCAGGTACAGCAAGTACAATTTATTACTCTGTCATCATCATCATCATCATCAAATTCCTGCCATGTACCCTCAAGGGGTGTACAGGATATGATAGTACTACATGAAAAAAAAATTACATCATTATTAATTTCCTATCTACAATTTTCCTCCAAATCAGTCTATTACTTGTCAAGACTCCAACATTATCAGATCTTATATTTCTATCGTCTAAAGCACTTTGTACCGTATTAATCCACCTATATCTTGTTCTTCCTCTGGGTCATTTTGCTGCCAACCTGGCAGAGAACACTTGTTTTGCTAATCTTTCCTCGCCCATTCTGTTTAAGTGACCATACCACCTGAGATTAGCTCTGCTAACACATTCCTGGATGCTGACAATGTCAAGTTCTTTCCTAATATCCTCATTTTTAATATGATATTGCCATTGATGCCATCTGTTCATGCCTGTTATTTGTCCTGTTTGTAGTTTGTCCTGTTTTACACAACACAGGACAAACTTTTTTGGACACCAGTGTCTTTCTGTATGTGTGTGTGTGTGTAACTTTCTACATGTATATATAATTATATATATATATATGATGGCCTTTCTGAACTAATGCCATTACTATATACTTTTATACTTTGAACAACTTTTGCCTTCTTGGTATAAGGATGAAGGGAGGGAGAAAGAGAGAGGACTTATTTATGGAAAACTTTGGAAGAAACTTATTAATTTCTGATGAAGAGCATACTAACGAAGGGGATCTTTGTATGAGTTAAAGTATGCTTTTTCATTTTGTAGGTTTGAATGTTGTACTGTCCTGCCTTGCCCATCCTGGAGGTATACAAAATCCAGTGCATCTGTAATTTACTTTACATAGGGAAATAGAATGGACAATTCCTATAAGAGAAGATGAACACAAATGCAATATTAAAAAACATTCCTTCCCTCTGGTGAAACCATGCTTTCCAACCATTCACTCAAGACTTACACAGAATTAAGTGAAAGGCACCAAGTTCCTACAGTGCACAAAATCTTGTTTTAAAGAAAATTCAAAGAAGCTTGTGAAATGCTGATTCATCATCCTGATCTCAACAAGAATGATGGATTATCAGTTCCAAGAGTGTGCAAGATCCATCTGCAACCCATATAGCATTGAGAAAAATTCAAACACAAGAAAACCTTAAGATAACAGGACTGTAGAGGTGCATTTGATATAGTTCCACTTTTAATTTTTTAATTATTTCATTTTATTCATTTTAATAAATAATTTACTTAAATAAATCAATCTAATAACTAAAATAGGGGTGCTTAAGGGTCAAAGCTGTATAACTGAGAGGAGACCTCCACATAGCCTTTAAAGGAATGCAGAGAACCAACTCGGGCTTCTGACCTAATATCCAATCCTCACCTTCTCGTGCACCCTGTTGGGTATCTACCTGGATACTGAACGAACGAGGATGAGCTGGCAATTTAGGATTTAGCCGACCAAATTGTATTCCTTTTGGTTAAACCAAAATACAAAATGATGGTACAACATGACAAAATTTCACACCGCTGGGGCATCGCCCGGTTAAACAAGGCCCCCATTGTTTTCGCCAGGGAACCAGGGCAAACAGTGAAAAGTTAGCTACTGAAACAAATCTGAAAACAAACCCCAACTCGACATCACCAGAGTTAAAGATCGGTACTATCAACGTAAGAAGCCTGAATGGCAAAGAAACGGAGCTAGCTGAGGAATTGGATAAGTACCAGATTGATATAATAGGGGTGACTGAAACAAAAAAGACAAAAACTGGTGAGATCTTTCTGAGCAATAAATACAAAATGTTATATTCAGGCAATGACAATCAAGGAAAAGAAAGAGTAGCTATAGTATTCAACACTAAATACGAGACTAAACTTCTTGAATGGCAGGTAGTCTCAAATAGAGTGATGTGGGCAAATGTGAGAATGGAGAACTGAACAATGAGACTTATTTGTTTCTTCTGGTCCCACAGAAGGTTCTACTAAGGTAGAAGTGGAAGAATTTTTTTAGGCTTTAAAGAAAGCAACTGACACAATGAAAAAGGAAAAGTTGGATCTTGTTGGGGATCTAAAGAGCAGAGTAGGAAATGATTGTCAGACATACAAAAATATTTTGGGAAAATTTGGAGAAAAGAGCAAAGCTAATAATAATGGCAAATACCTGTTGGATTTCTGTTCAGGACATGGACTGGTTATTACTAACACCATGTTCCAACATAAAAATGTGCACAAATTCACATGAAGAGAAGAGCCATGGAATAAGAAAAGTCTCATTAACTGTGTTATTGTTGATAGTGAGTTTTCTTCCTGGTGTAGGACACCAGCGTGTACAGAGGATTTGAAATTGGAAGTGATCATTATTTAGTCTGGAGCAGGATAAAATCGAATTTCATATTGAAAAGAATAACATGTAAGAAATTATTAAAGCAAATAAAAGTTGAGCAGCTTTCAGATGTGAACTGTAGACTAAAATACACAAAGATTATTGAAGAAAAAATGAAAGAGTTTGAGAACAGGAATCAAACCTTGGAGATTCAGTGGCAAACCTTGAAGAAAACCCTTATTCATTCAGCTAGAGAGGCATGTGGTGAAGTTGTCTGCAAGGATAGAAAAATCAGAACTCCCTGGTGGACACAGGAAGTTAAAGAGGCAGTGAAGAAAAGAAGAAAGCATATCAAAAGTTCCTTGCAAATAAGTCAGCTTGTGCTCTTAGAGAATACAGAGACAAATGTAAGAAAGCTAAACACTGTGTAAAACTAGCTAAACTAAATTCATGGGAGGACTTTGGCAAGAACATAGAAAATAAATATGAAGAAGGTGGCAAAATATTCTGGAGGTTGTTTAAGAAGCTTAGAAATGGAGGAAAGAGTGCTATAAAAGGACTTAGAGATGATAAAGGTGACATGAAAATGAGAGAAAAAGATATCCTTGAAGTAAGAAGTAATTATTTTGAATAATTGCTAAATGAAACAAGCAGTGATAAAAATCACTGATCAAAAATGCAGTCAGGAATACATAGCCATACGCGATGTAGAAAAAGCCATCCAAGGCTTGAAATGTGGAAAGGCAGCAGGAGTAGATGATATTCGACCAGAAATGCTGAAGTCTGGTGGTATAAACGTCTTACAGTGGCTGCACTGCATAGTTCAGAATGCCTGGACAGAGTGATGAATTCCCGATGATTGGAGTAGAACTCTCATAGTACCCATATATAAAAAGGGAAATAAAACTGAATGTGAGAATTACAGAGGTATATCCCTACTGAGTGTTCCTGGTAAGATATATGCAAGTATACTTGAGAAACGGTTGAGAAGAATTGTTGAAGAAAAGCTTAGTGAAGAACAAGCTGGATTCAGGTCAAATAATGGCTGTCAGGGTCAGATCTTCACTTTACAAAAATAGTGGAGAAATCATGGGAATATAACAAAGATCTGTATTTAAGTTTTGTCAATTTGGATAAGGCATTTGAATAGGTGCCAAGAGAGCAGCTATTCAATACGATACAGTTATATGGTTTCAATGAGGCATTATATCAAGCAATACTTAGTCTTTATTTGAGTTGTAAGTCAGCAGTTAGAATTGATGGAAGTACAGGATGTTGGTTTAATGTTAAATCTGATGTGAGACAAGGATGTACATTATCCCCTCTGTTATTCATTATCTATATGGATCACATTTTGAAGGAAAGTGGTATTAACCATGATATCAGAATTGGAGATGTTAATGTCAGCTCTCTGCTTTATGCAGACGATGTTATACTTTTAAATAAATCCGCTACAAGTCTGCAAGATTCTCTGACTAAATTGAATGACTGTTGTAATAGATATGGTATGAAGGTCAGCAGTAAAAAGACAAAGACAATGAAAATAGGCAGAATCATTGAAAATGTCAACTGTGTTGTGAATGGAGAACCTGTGGAACAAGTAAAACATTTCAGCTACTTAGGCACGATTTTTAGTGAAGATGGTAAATTAAATATGGAAATAGACAACAGAATCAACAAAGCTGGTATGGTAGGAAGTCAATTGATTAAATTCATATGGAATAAGAGAGAAATTAGTCAGAGCACTAAATTAGCTGTATACAAGACAGTGTTCAAACCATTTTAACTTATGGATCTGAGAGCTGGGTCAGAAATAAAACACTTGACCGAAGACTAGAGACCGCAGATATGAGAGTCCTGAGAAAGATTAGAAGCGTGAATAGATGGCATCAATGGCAATATCATATTAAAAACGAGGATATTAGGAAAGAACTTGACATCGTCAGCATCCAAGAGTACGCTAGCAGAGCTAATCTCAGGTGGTATGGTCACTTAAACAGAATGGGCGAGGAAAGATTAGCAAAACAAGTGTTCTCTGCCAGGTTGGCAGGAAAACGACCCATAGGAAGACCAAGATATAGGTGAATTGATATGGTACAAAATGCTTTAGACAACAGAAATATAAGATCTGATAATGTTTTAGTATTGACAAGTAACAGACTGATTTGGAGGAAAATTGTAGATAGGAAGTTAGTAATGATGTAAATTTTTCATGTAATACTATCATATCCTGTACACCCCTTGAGGGTATATGGCAGGAATTTGATGATAATATATATACAGGGTGTCCCAAAATTTACGCAAGAAGTAATTTTGATAGAAAACGCAGGTTTTTAATTAAAAATTGTAATTTCTTATTGATTCATGAAGCATACAGTATAGGGTTATGCATGGAATAGCATATCGGGTAAATGGCCTCCACGGCTTTGCTGGCACATACGCACTCTTTTGTCGAAATTTTCCATGACCGTTTTGCATAAATGTGGCTGAATTTCGTTGATACAGCGCTCAATTTCTTCCTTCAAGGCGTGGGTGGTCGTGGGCTTGTTGGCATAAACCTTAGACTTCAAAAAACCCCAAAGAAAAAAGTCCAACGGCGTTAAGTCACATGATCTGGGCGGCCAATTCTGCTCACCAAAACGGGAAATTACACGACCAGGAAATGACTTATGCAGTAATTGAATTGTTTCTCGGGCTGTATGGCATGTGGCACCGTCTTGTTGAAACCACATGTCGTCCACATCCATATCTTGCAATTTAGGCACAAAAAACTGGATTATCATGTCGCGATAGCGAGCACCATTAACTGTTATTGCCTTACCAGCCGCATTTTCGAAGAAGAATGGACCGATGATGCCTCCAGCCCAAAATCCTCACCAAACAGTGACACGTTGTGGATGCATTTGTTTCTCAACAATCACTCGTGGATTTTCTGAACCCCAAATGCGACAATTTTGTCGATTAACGAAGCCATCAAGATGAAAATGAGCCTCATCGCTGAAGATGATTTTGTTCGAAAAATAAGCATCCATTTGTTGTTGTTCCATAATCTATTCGACGAACTCTCTTCGCTGTGTGTGGTCATTTTTAATAACCCTGAACTGTCAGCTGCCACGCTGTCTTTTTTTTCTCGTTGGTAACACTTTACCGCACAAATGGCGCTAAATTTAAATCTTGCGTGAATTTTGGGACACCCTGTATATGTGTGTATGATGACTTTCTGAACTGATGCCATTACTATATACTTTTAGGCTTTGCTGTCTATATTGAGTTTGAACAGCTTTTGTCTTCTTGGTATAAGAATGAAGGGAGGGAAAAAGATAGAGGACTTATTTATGGAAAACTTTGGAAGAAACTTATTAATTTCTTCAGAATGAGGAGCGTACTAGTGAAGGGGATCTTCATATGAGTTAAGTATGCTTTCATGGTAATACGATGAAGGGAGGGAGAAAGAGAGAGGACTTATTTATGGAAAAGAAGGAAAATATGTAAGGTACCTGAGGTAAATAAAGCGCGTTTAAAAAAAAAATTACATTTACAGTAAGTTGTGCCGGTTTGGTTTCTTACACACACACACACACACACACACACACACACTGAGGACGCAATACAATGGCTAATCAGTGGCGCCATATTGTTTAGCGACTGTATTGTGTCAGCTTGACATAGGCCTTTGTGGGAGGTGGTTGTGTCTTCCCATTTAATAATATTACGCCGCAATAGTTCATAAGTTTTAATTAAAAATATTGTTCTTTTCGCATTGTTTTTATATTTAAATTGTTCTTTCAACATTCAGTTTTATGACAAAAAATGTTTTAATTGATTTGAATTCATATTTTACGTGAAAATAGATGTGATCTAATCTACTTCACGGGGTTAATAAGACCCTGTAAATTTGTTGATGGGCCTTATTATACTGCTATAATTTATGATTTTATTTTTTGGTGATTGCTCAAAATAATTACTTGTTTTAGTCCAAAGAAACGGGGTCTTTGGACTGATGAAAGACTAGAAGCAGCTATGAAAGCTGTGCAAAGAGGACAACAATCACAATGTGCAGCATCAGATCACTATGGAGTACCTAGAAGAACATTAAGGAACCATTTAAAGACAGAGAAGGCTATGAAATGGTTAGGAAGAAATACTGTGCTAACAAGAGAAGAAATTGGTAGAAAGAATAGTCAAGTTTGCTTCAATTGGCATTCCTTTAACTCCAAACACCATATACACAGGCAAACTTTTATATTTTGTGAACAAAATGAAATTAGGAATAACTTCAATAAAGAAAGTGGTCTCTCAGGAAAAGATTGGTTGAAGTTATTTTTAAAGAAAAAACCCAACAGTTTCTAAACGTAAATGAAAAGGTTAGGAAGAAATACTGTGCTAACAAGAGAAGAAATTGGTAGAAAGAATAGTCAAGTTTGCTTCAATTGGCATTCCTTTAACTCCAAACACCATATACACAGGCAAACTTTTATATTTTGTGAACAAAATGAAATTAGGAATAACTTCAATAAAGAAAGTGGTCTCTCAGGAAAAGATTGGTTGAAGTTATTTTTAAAGAAAAAACCCAACAGTTTCTAAACGTAAAGCTCAATTTTTGAATCCTGCTCAAGCTGTAAGAACATGTCCTAATCCTCCATCTTGTGATTCAGATAACTCCGTTAATAAGATTCCATTGGCAAATCTAAAAACAAAGAACTCTTTGAAGTCATCGTTTCAAATTATGCAGTTGTAAATTCAACACCATGAAGAAAAGTGTTAAATTATAAGGGCCGGAGAGTGACCAAAGATCTTTTCAAAGAAAAGGATAGTAAGAAAGAGAAGGCTGCCACTAAAAACAGGAAGAACCAAAAAAAAAAATAAAGGAACAAACGGAGTGTCAAAAGAGGGGTGGTATTGCCATGGATGCAGAGAAGAAAAGGTTGCTGATATGAGGCATTGCACACAGTGTCTAAAATGGTACCGTGAAGAGTGTGTTGGTCTCACCAAAGAAGAATGTGGCATATTTGTGTGCCCTTATGACTGTTCTTAAACTAATAATTATGATTAAAATTAATAATAATTAATAAAATTTTAAAAAAATATTTAATTTTGTTCAAGGGCTTTATTAAACTACTATGGTTTAATAAGGCCCACACAAGGTGTTTTTTAAAGACTTGGTTAAAATATAAATTACTGCAAGGATTGTTCTTATTTGTGTTTTTTTAATTAGTGATAATACAGACTTTAATATGAACACTTTTGTTTCAATTAATCTAAACAATTGTCTAACTTATTCAAGTTTTAAATAAGGTGGGTCTTATTTGCCTCAGGTACCTTATATGGATTCCCGATGACTTTTGAGGTCAAAACATTGAGCGTTATTATTCTTGTTTGTAGTAATTGCTCTAGCATGTGTGTTTTTGTGTCCATAAATTCTACATAATTAATGCTGACCACAGTTTAACCTTGAAAGAAAGAAAAGCAAAATGTTTTAGTAATTTAAGGATTCTTAAGCATTAGTTCATTGTATTACATATGATATGGACAATGTTTCAAAACACCTATTAAATATCATTCCATGTTATTAAGATATCAAAGCGTATGAAAGAATGATATTTTGCTGCTTGTGCATTCTTAGTGTTTCTTTGTTGCTTACCATTGTATTTCCTAAAAAAGAGATTGCGGTACAGTTCATTCCTGCTGGGTTAGTGTTTTTTGTGGTCGTGGAATAAAATTTAAAACACACACCCATGACCCCAAGTTTTTAAATGTAAATGATAAACAAACAAACACTAACTTAATTATTGGTACATATTTCAGAAAACAAAAGAGTTAGACTCAGTACAAAGAGAATTAAAAGAAATATTTCAGTTATAGGAAATACATAAATGAGACATTTGTAGCATTTCACATATGTTAGAAAAGAATGTATAAAATGTATTCAGCAGTCACTCCTCCCTCCACCCATAAACTTATCTCACTGTTGATGTTTACTATAAGTATTTCACATGTGTTTGATATTAATATTTGAAATCGTTGAATCTAATTTTCTGAATAAAAATCCCAGTATTACATAACACTGATATTAAATACACCCTCTGTCCAAAAAGAAACCGAACTTTTCGAAAATAGAAGAAACTAGGGGCGGCACCTGTTGTATCTTTTTGTTGATGAAAGCAGCAACCTTTATTAGTGTTGTTTCAACTGTTTATGACATTTATTTCATTAGAAGCCAAGTTATAGTGCCAAGAGTGACAGTGTGTTTTGATGAATAGTCAAAAAATGAGTTTCAAACAGAGAGCCATGATTATTTTTTTTTTTTTTTTTTTTTTTTTTTTTTTTTTTTTGTGTGTGTTAAACTTGGTATAACTTTAGGACTCTAGGACTGACTTCAGTTGTTTTCTTCAGTCATTTTTGCTCAGTGTTAGTGCTTGCATGCACATTTCATTAATTTTTATTCCCTGAAGATGGTAATGTAATATTACTGAAATATTGGAAGTATTAATTAAAGTTATTTAGTTAATATAATAATATACATTGTTCTTTCCTTAAAATTAACAGTTATGTTAAACTTGGTAAAAGTTTTACCGAAATGCATCAAATGCTTCAAAAAGCATATGGTGATAAATGCTTATCCCATACTCAAGTTTTTTTAGTGGTTTAAGCAATTTCAAAGTGGTCCTGAGATGCTTGAGGACGACGAAGATCCGGGCCGTCCAAAAACTGGACTGAGCGAAGTTAACATCCAAAAAGTGCGTGATTTCATCAAAGAAAACTCAAAATCGTCCATAATATTGATTGAAGATGAATTGGGGATTCCGATATCAACTGTGCATAACATTTTGACCCAGAGTTTGAGCCTTCATAAATTGAATTTGCGATTTGTTCCCCGCAAGTTGACCGACGACCAAAAAATGTATCGAATTGAACACTGCAAGGACCTCGTTAAAACCACTCGTAAGGACTCAAACTTCCTTACGAGCGTTTGAGTCCTTTCAAGGAAGGAATCGAACTTCCTTGAGCAATCGATACTGGTGACGAAACGTGGTGTTTTGAGTATGAGCCCGAAACAAATCTCCAGAGTGCTTAGTGGAGACCACCAGAAGAGCGACATCTGAAAAAAAAGTAGCTTGGTGAAGTCAAAAGTAAAGACAATGCTGATTTGTTTCTACGATTCCAAGCATTATCCACAAAGAATTCATTCCGCTTGGCCATACAGTCAATGGTGAGTTTTATTTCGAAGTTTTGAAGCGATTGATAGTGAGAATTCATCGTGTATGTCATGAATATCGTGCCAACCGGCCGTTCATCAAAACACACTGTCACTCTTGGCACTATAACTCGGCTTCTAATGAAAAAAATGTCATAAACAGTTGACACAACACTAATGAAGGTTGCCACTTTTGACAACAAAAAGATACAACAGGTGGCACCACTAGTTTCGTCTATTTTAGAAAAGTTTGGTTTTTTTTTTTTGGACTGAGGGTGTATAAACAAGGTGTTTGAGATCCAAGAATTGCAATTTCTAGTTTATGCTGATAAGTTGAGAATCACTCTAAGATTGAAACTCTGACATGCAGAAAAAATCCTGCAAAAATCTAGGATTTTTTGTTACTTTTCTCAGGCAGAAAACGAATATCCTGATTTTTCTTCTCTGTGTTTTCCAGCTGAGATTACTCACTTTACCACTGAAATTACTCAGTAAATATTTCTTCTTATTTTTGAAATGAAATATTTTATGTTGTGTGAACAGACTTGATGCACTGCCATGGACTACTGTAGATCAACAATGCATTGTGGCACTTTGATGTACGTTCGGTGTGTATGACACATATCAGTGTATCTCTACTAAAAAAAAGTTTACTTTGTTTACTGATCAGATGCGTTTTATTGAATGGTACATTGAGAGGTGCCACAATGCACTGTAGGTCTGCAGATGGCGAATAGATCCAACTAAAGCTTAGTGAAAGGAAACACCACAATTTCATTCAAGAAAAAAATTCGTAAATATAAGATGATTATTTGAAGGATTTATCTTGAGCAGGATAAAATTGAATTTCATATTGAAAAGAATAACATGTAAGAAAGTCTTAAAGTGAATAAAAGTTGAGCAGCTCTCAGATGTGAACTGTAGACTAAAATACACAAAGATTATTGAAGAAAAAATGAAAGAGTTTGAGAACAGGAATCAAACCTTGGAGAATCAGTGGCAAACTCTGAAGAAAACATTGATTGATTCTGCCAGAGAGGCAGAGTAGTGAAGTTGTCTGCAAGGATAGAAAAATCAGAACTTCCTGAAGGACACAGGAAGTTAAAGAGGCAGTGAAGGAAAAGAAGAAAGCATATCAAAAGTTCCTGTCAAATAAGTCAGCTAGTGCTCTTAGAGAATATAGAGACAAATGCAAGAATGCTAAACACCGTGTAAAACTAGCTAAACAAAAGTCATGGAGGACTTTGGTAAGAATATAGAAAATAAATATCAAGAAGGTGGAAAAATATTCTGAAGGTTGTTGAAGAAGCTTTGGAATGGAGGAAAGAGTGCTGTAAAAGGAATTAGAGATGATAAAGGTGACATGAAAACAGGAGAAAAAGATATCCTTGAAGTATGGAGTAATTACTTTGAAAAACTGCTAAATGAAACAAGCAGTGATGATAGCACAGTGGTAAAAAACACTGACCAGGCATGCAGTCAGGAATACATATCCATACTTGAAGTAGAAAAAGCCATCAAAGGCTTGAAACGTGGAAAGGCAGCAGGAGTAGATGATATTCGACCAGAAATGCTGAAGTATGGTGGTATAAGAGTCTTACAGTGGCTGCACTGCGTAGTTCAGAATGCCTGGACAGAGGGACGAATTCCCGATGATTGGAGTAGAGCTCTCATAGTAGCCATATATAAAAAGGGAAATAAAACTGAATGTGAGAATTACAGAGGTATTTCCCTACTGAGTGTTCCAGGCAAGATCTATGCAAGTATACTTGAGAAACGGTTGAGAAGAATTGTGGAAGAAAAGCTTGGTGAAGAACAAGCTCGATTCAGGCCAAATAGAGGCTGTCAGGATCAGATCTTCACTTTACAACAAATAGTCGAGAAAGCATGGGAATATAACAGAGATCTGTATTTAAGTTTTGTCGATTTGGAAAAGGCATATGACAAGGTGCCAAGAGAGAAGCTATTCAATACATTACAGTTATATGGTGTGAATGGGGCAATACTTAGTCTTTATTTGAGTTGTAAGTCAACAGTTAGAATTGAAGGAAGTACAGGAAGATGGTTTAATGCTAAATCTGGTGTGAGACAAGGATGTACTTTATTCCCTCTGTTATTCATTATCTATATGGATCACATTATGAAGGAAAGTATGGAGACTCGTTAGTGCTGTATGGAGACTCGTTAGTAGAGGATTTGACAAAATCGTACCAACCTGGTGCGACCATAAAGGATGTAACTGAGTCTATTAGAGAGCAAAAAGAAAGGGTGAAAGAAATGATTATTGTGGCAAGTACGAATGATTTGAAAGGAGATAAAATGGAAATGATAGAAGACCTGAATGAATTGTTTGAGGTAGCAAAAGAAAAGAGTGAGAGAGTTAGAATGATTAGTCTTTTGCCACGGTATGATAGTGAAATGTTTAAAAGGAGGGCCATAATTGCGAATGACTTTATGCGTGGGTTATGTATGACGAGTGGTGTGGAATTTGTGGACGTGTGGAGTGAGTTTGATGGGCGAAAGGATCTATATAAGATGGATGGCCGGCATTTGAATGGTTATGGTGTAAGAAGACTTGAGAGAGTGTTGCTGAATGTAGTGGATGTGCAAATTCAGGGAAACTAGATTTGTTAAGGGGGGGAGTAGATATACAGTCCTTAGGGAGGCAGTTGAATGTAAGAATGAATATAATATGCTAGAGCAAATATGGACAACAAACCAGAGTGGGATAGTTAATATAAGGCATCAAGGTAGGGTTGAGGCTAATGGGAGTCTTAAATTCATGTACACTAATACTAGGAGTATTAGGAACAAGAAGGAAGAGTTTTTGGCCATGGTTGGCACTTCCAGACCGCAGGTTATTGGTATTAGTGAAACATGGCTGATTGTAGATGATATAGCTAGTGGGATTGAATGTGATGGGTATAGTGTGTTCAGGAATGACAGAGAGAATAAAATGGGGGGAGGAGTATTGTTGATGATAGCTGATGAGCTACAGCCAAGGAGAATAGAAGTTGAATTGCAGGATAGAGAAAAGAGCACATTTGAGGCCATTTGGTGTGAGATTGTGGCTAGCAGAACTAAATATACAATTGGGTGCTGTTATAGACCAGGTGATGGAAAAGATGGTGGTGACAGTATGCACAAGCAAATAGAAGAAATGAGTGGAAGGAGGGTGATTATTATGGGAGATTTCAACTATGGTCGCATTGATTGGAGTGAGGAGAGGACACACTGGAGGAAGGAATTCGATTTTATGCGGTTATTAAGGGATAACTATCTGCGACAGCATGTAATGGAAAATACTAGGGGTCAGAGAGTGCTTGACCTAGTAATTACATCTGAGGATTTGGCTGTAACAAATATGACCACATTGCCACCAATCGGTGAGAGTGATCATAGGGTCTTGATTTGGGAGGTGGCTGAAGGTGTAGAATTTTCAATTAAGACAGGGTACATGTGGAATTATCGGGCGGGAAAGTATGACGAGCTTAGGAGTTTGATTGGCTCAGTGCCATGGCATGTACAACTGCAAGGACTAGAAGTTGATAGCGCATGGGAGGTAGTTAGGAAGTGTTTGCATGAAGCAATGGCTGACTGTATACCTAGAGTCAGAATAATAAATCAAGTAGGGGTTAAATGGATGAATAACACCATTAAGCTTGAGCTGCAAAAAAAGAAACAACTATGGAGGGAATTTAAGGAGAAAGGTGACCGGCAGGCACATGAACGGTATAAAGCGCAAGCCAGAAGGGTGACGAGTGTGGTAAGAAAAGCAAAAAAGGATTACGAAAGAACATTGGCCATGCAGGCTAAAGAGAATCCTAAACAGTTTTTTAGATATGTAGCAAGTAAAAAGAAAATTGTACATGGCAGAATGATTTTAAAGAATGCCGATGGTAGGGAGGTAACTGAATCAGTTGAGATAGCTGAGTTACTGAGTGAGCACTTTGCAAGAATATATCATCCAGGTGGTGACATTGCAGAAACGAATAAACCAGTAGATTATACGGGAATTGTGGTGAATGAAGTAGAGGTGAGTAGTCTATTGCATAACCTCAATGTCAATACATCCGTGGGATTGGATGGTATACCAGCTCGTCTAGTACGAGAAGCAGCTAAAGAATTGTCAGTACCCTTGACCGTTTTGTTTAATTTGAGTCTCGGGTCCGGGTTAGTCCCGAGCGGGTGGAAGGAGGGGAAAATAGTTCCACTGCATAAAGGTGGTTCCAAGACTGCTGTTGTAAGTTACCGACCGATTAGCATATCAGGAATCATTGTCAAGGTCTTAGAGAAATTAGTCAAGAAAAGAATACAGGATTGGATAGATGAAAATGGGATATTGTATGGGGGACAACATGGTTTTGTGAAGGGTAGATCATGCCTCAGTAACTTGCTCACATTTTATAACACAGTGACGGCTGAACTGGATAGAGGTAATGGGTTTTCAGTGATAATACTGGACCTTGCCAAGGCCTTTGACAGGATACCACATGGAACCCTAATCAGTAAACTGGAGCAGGTGGGGGATAGATATAGGGTTGGTAAGATGGATAGGAGGGTGGTTGAAGGAGAGATACCAGAGAGTGGTTTATTCAGGAGTGGAGTCAAAAAGACGTCTTGTGACTAGTGGAGTGTCACAGGGCTCTGTTCTTGGACCACTGCTTTTCAATTTGTTCATCAATGATATTGGAAAGGATTTGAGAGGAAGTGTTCACTTGTTTGCTGATGATGCAAAGTTGGGTAGAGCAATTGTGAGTGCACAGGATGTCAAAATTTTACAGGATGATTTGGAGGACTGGGCTAGGAAAAATGGATGTCAGTTTAATGTGGCAAAGTGTAAGGTTATGCACTTTGGGGTGAAAAGAACAGCAGCAGTATATTGCATTGGTGGAACCGTACTCCAGGAGTTTGATGAGGCCAGGGATTTGGGAGTGCTGGTGGATAGGGAGTTGAAGTTTAGGGGGCACATTGCAAAAGTGACTAAAACAGCTCACCAAAACATGCAGAGAGAAACAAGTTGTTGTTCCTCTGTATCGAGCCTTGATAAGACCCCGTCTGGACTTCTGTGCCAGTTATGGGCACCAGGGTTTCTTCATGATGGGGAGGAAGTGGAGAGGGTCCAGAGACGAGTAACCAAGATGATAGCAGGACTGTGGAATGAACCTTATGAGAATAGGTTGAGGATTTGTGGGTTGCAGAAATTGGACGATAGGCGAAGGAGGGGTGATATGATTGAGACATTCAAATTACTGAAGGGTTTTTATAAGATTGATCCAGAAGATATTTTTGAAAATATGACTGGTGGTGGGAGGACTAGGGGCCATGCATGGAAGCTGGGCAAGAGCGTGGTTGACAAGGGTGTTAGAGCTAGGTTTTTTACTTGGAGAGTGGTGAATGAGTGGAATAAGCTTCCAGAGTCTGTTGTGGGTGCTACGACTGTGAATGAGTTCAAGGCAAGATATGATAGATACTGTGTGAATGTTGAATAGTTGTTCCAGACATGATGTTAGGGCCTCCCTCGATGAGTCTGTCGACTCCTTGGAGTTTCCCGGAACAATAATAATAATAATAAAAGTGGTAATAAACATGATATCAAAATTGGAGATGTTAATGTCAGCTCTTTACTTTAGGCAGATGATGTTATACTTCTAAATAAATCCGCTACAAGTCTGCAAGATTCTCTGACTAAATTGAATAGCTGTTGTAATAGATATGGTATGAAGGTCAGCAATAAAAAGACAAAGACAATGAAAATAGGCAGAATCATTGAAAATGCCAACTGTGTTGTGAATGGAGAACCTGTGGAACAAGTAAAACATTTCAGCTATTTAGGCATGATTTTTACTGAAGATGGTAAATTAAATATAGAAATAGACAACAGAATCAGCAAAGCAGGTATGGTGGGAAGTCAATTGAATAAATTCATATGGAATAAGAGAGAAATTAGTCAGAAAACTAAATTAGCTGTATACAAGACAGTGTTCAAACCAGTTTTAATTTATGGATCTGAGAGCTGGGTCAGAAGTAAAACACTTGATCAAAGACTAGAGACCACAGATATTAGAGTCCTGAGAAAGATATAGGCGTGAACAGATGGCATCAATGGCAATATCGTATTAAAAACGAGGATATTAGGAAAGAACTTGATATTGTCAGCATCCAGGAATGCGTTAGCAGAGCTAATCTCAGGTGGTATGGTCACTTAAACAGAATGGGCGAGGAAAGATTAGCAAAACAAGTGTTCTCTGCCAGGTTGCCAGCAAAACGACCCAGAGGAAGACCAAGATATAGGTGGATTGATACGATACAAAGTGGCTTGGACGATAGAAATATAAGATCTGATAATGTTGGAGTCTTGACAAGTAACAGACTGATTTGGAGGAAAATTGTAGATAGGAAATTAATAATCATGTAATTTTTTTCATGTAGTACTATCATATCCTGTACACCCCTGAGGGTACATGGCAGGAATTTGATGATGATGATGATAATGAAGATGATTATTTGTGTTTCTTGGTTTTACTTTTACTGGCTCTGTTGATAATGAAAACCCACATTGTGTTGTCAAACAACAGTCAGTCAAAGAATTCAAGAAAGAGAACAAAATATGAAAGAACGACTGATTATCAGAGTACATAATAGGGAATATTATTCTGGATGAAAGTGTAAATGTTAGAAACTGCATTATTTGTATAATTTAAGATTAAATTAGTCAACTTCAATCCCCTCAGCCACATAGTTCATATTTTTCTAATTAAAATAGAAGCATTTTGCTTTCAAAAGGTCCAGAACTACTGTCTTGAGCTACCATTTCATATTGTGCTATATATATATATATTGACGAAATATGAGCTGGAGCCCAAGGAAAATAACAGAACTGTCTTTGTTTATCTGTTAAGAAGTTTGATATTCTGTTATAGAAACATATGGCAGGGGGAGGGTCTGTTCTCATAATATTCTAAGGTGATGATTTTTCTGCATTAGTAAGACTTTGGCCATCGATTTTACTATACTAGTAGTAACAGCCAAAGATAAAACTTATGTATAGTTAATGTCTGTACAACATAGACATAATGAAATGTAGACATTTTTTCGATTCAAAAATAGATAAGGTTTCTTGTTAGAATTCTTGAAAATAACAGATATCATTAAGAGGAAGCAATCTGAAGTTAAATAGCATTTATATATATGTATTTATATATATATAATTATATATATGTATATAATTTTTTTTTATTAGGGTCTAATGGAGAAATTGTTGCCCATCATTGTTCAGATATGTCATCTGAAATATGCAGCAGTATTAGAGAAAAAGAAAACATCACAGCCATTGCTTCTTTAGATGACAATCATTTGGCCGTTTTTACTACTCCTATTACAGAAAGCAGAGGTTAACTCTTAAATGTCTAATTAATTTACTTTAATTAATTAAAAATAAAAAAGTTAATTGTCTTTAAGTTAAAAACTATATATATATATTAATGTTCATTATTTATTCGGTAGAACTGTATATAAAAAAAGGAAATTAAATGACTCTATACCGAGAATGACAAGTTTAATGTTAAGATACAACTAGTTTCGTTGAATATATCAACTTCTTCAGGTATCACTGGCAAAGAATTAAATAAAAAATAACAGAGACATGATAAAATACATTAACAGATCTAGAAATAAAACACACAAGTACGTTTACATTTAAAAGAGAGGAATGCGTGCTTGAGTTTCAACTGACGTTGACTACGTGCGAGAGCTGGCGTGAGTGCACCAGTATTAGATAGTGGCAACGTGTGCGTCAGAGATATTATAGCTAAGGCTATTGTTAATATGAGATGAATCAAGCAATATTTCTCTAGATTCAATTATTTTTCTTTCAAGTTCATCATAGCACACATGGATATTAGAAGTTAGTGGCCAGTCTACGAGGTGTTGGCGGCCCTCATCTGAGTTGATAGAGAAGAGAACATGGCTAGAGAGAGCGCTGGCTCTGGTTCTGTTGTAGGAAATGTCTCTTTTGTGTTCTTCCATACATAAAAGGATGGATTTAGCTGTCTGGCCATAGTATGGTCTGCCACAATCACACAGAATCTTGTAGACTCCTGGATACTGAGTAGGGAGATGTTTCATTTTAGGTCTACTAAGTATGGAACGAAGTTTAGGAAACGTAGTGAAGCAAGTTCTAATGTTGAATTTCTGGAGCATTTTAGCAAGTTTTGGGGGAGAGAACTGATGTATGGTAACGAAATAAAAGCTCTTGGTGGAGAAGAATCTTCAGCAGCAGTTGAGTGGCAGACAGAGAGAAATTTATTAATCTTCTTAAGAGAGAATCCATTGTTAACAAAAGACCTTTTGAGAAAATTCAGTTCGTAATCAATTTCTGTTTCATCTGTAAGTAACGATCTGGCTCGATGTGCCAGGGTTGAAATGATACCAAACTTTTGTGGAGGGCAGTGATGGGAAGAAGCATGAAGGTATCTGTCTGTGTGAGTGGGTTTCCTAAAAATGGAGATTTTGATATTTTCAGCGCATCTCGTAAGTTTTAAGTCCTGAAAGGGGAGACAGTCATTGCAATCAAGTTCACAAGTCAAATTGATTTTCTGATGAAAATTGTTGAGGTGGTCTAGAAAAAGGTTGAGGTTGTCGACGCCGTGTTCCCAGATGAGGAATACATCATCAATGTAACGATACCATATTTTAGGTTTAAGACGAGGAATTAATAGCTTTTTCTTCAAACTCCTGAAGAAATATATCAGCAAGAATCGGAGAGAGCGGACTGTCCATAGCTAAACTTGAATTTTGTTTATAAATTTTGTTATCATATTTGAAGTATCCTGAGTTCACACAGTGAGAGAGTAAGGAGAAACATTTTTTGGATAGTTTCATCTGGAGAAGGTTTAGAACCTCTTGAGTAGGTACGTTCGTAAAGAGGGAAACAATATCGAAACTTGCCATTAAATCTGATGTGTAGAGTTTGATGTCTTGTATTTTAGAGACAAAATCAACTGAGTTTTTTATATGAGAAAAGGAAGTATCACAAAGGTTTTTTTTAAAAAGGAGGCAAGGTATTTTGAAAGGTTGTAAGTAGGGGAGTTTATGGCTTCAACGATTGGTCGTAGTGGAGAGTTTAATTTATGGATCTTAGGGAGTCCATATAACCTAGGGATTAGAGGATGAATCGACCTAAGGGAAAGACGTATGTTTCTTGGTAACTCTGAGGTGGTTTTCAGTAAATTGTTGGTTCTATTATGTAGTTCTTTTGTAGGATCACTATTTAGTTCAGAGTAAGTGTCAGTGTTAAGTAGTTCCAAAATTTTGTTATGGTAATCCGATCTATTTAAGATGACAATAGCATTCCCATTGTTCTCCTACGCATTCCTCCCAAGAGAGGAATGCGTAGGAGAACAATGATGTCATTATTGTTCTCCTATGCATTCCTCTCTTTTAAATGTAAATGTACTTGTGTGTTTTATTTCTAGATCTGTTAATGTATTTTATCATGTCTGTTATTTTTTATTTAATTCTTTGCCAGTGATACCTGAAGAAGTTGATATATTCAACGAAATTAGTTGTATCTTAACATTAAACTTGTCATTCTCGGTATACAGTCATTTAATTTCCTTTTTATATATATATATATATATATATATATATATATAGAATTAGACATCTAGAACTGCATTGAAAGTTGAAATAACATTGTCATATTCCCAAAAATGTTTTTTTTTTGTGTGTGTGTGTGTGTGTGTGTGTGTATATTTTTTCCCTCCATCATATAGATTTTAAACATTTAATATGAAATAGTATAAATACCTTAATAAGCACCTGTATAGTGCAGCAGTTGGAAAGGGCATTGCACCTTTCAATTGGATATGGAAAAGATTTACAGCTGAAGACCAATTAGCCAATATCTTATTAATGCAATCAACAGCCAATTACTGTTATTGTTTAGTAGATGGTGTGGCATGTTACGATGGGTTATGTACTGTTATTTGTGTAGTTTATTTTAACAGTATTCATTCACATTTCAAAAGGTTCAGAACCATTAGTCTTGAGCTACCATTTCATATTGTGTTATATATATATATTGACAAAATATGAGCTGCACAGAATGATAAGAAAATAATTAATATTTATTAATTTATTAGCTGATATTTCACTGGTATTATATCCATCATCTTGAGAGTGCCAGAACAGTTTTTATTATTATTAAGAGAGCCAGCCTGGTTGGCCAAGTGTTTATCTTTTGGGTAGAAAGCAGATACTTTCTACCCAAAAGGCTGTGGGTTCGAATCTCGCCATGGGCATGGATGTTTATGATTGTCTGTGGAAATATTAGCAGTGGTGGTGGTGGTAGGCGGTAGATGGCGTTGTTGTAGCTGTGGTTAGTTGTTGGTGAAATGAGTGGACCTACTCCACAACACCCCAGATTGAGTGTTGTGGAGTAGGTGCCTTCTCTTGATGAGTCTTTGGACTCCCTCGGAGGTGTCACGTAATAATAATAAAAAGAGAGACATCCAGGCAATCAGGGACTCATCAAGGGAGGCCACATACTGTATGCTCCAGCTATCATACTTGTTCTTGAATTCATTCTCACTACTTGCATGCACACAGCGTCCAATGGCAATCCATTCCATTTATACACCATTCTCTTTCTCCTCTTTGCTAGTGTCTGCAGTCTACAAATTCTCAATCTGTCTTCATAATCAGTATTCTACAATCCTGATATCATTTTTAACACTCTTTTGTGCTCTCTCTCCACTGTATCAGAATCAAAATGGAAAGTAGGAGACCAGACCTGTGTAGAATAGTCCAAGTGAGGACTTATCAAGACCTTGTAAAGAGGGAAAATGACATCCTCATCTTTACTTGTTAAAGTTCGTTTCAGCATTGCATTTACCTGTTGAGTTGTATTTGCAATCTTTACTACATGGCCACTGAACTTCTTATCTACTAACAATCCAAGAACCCTAGAAGAAATCAATTTCTTCTAGCATAATTCCACCAGTATAATACAATATTGGATATCTAATCACACCAAAGTGCATAACTTTACATTTACTAACATCCATTTTCCAATGACCACAATTCCAGTCTATTCGAACCTACATTCCCCATATACCACTTTTTTATATATCATTCAGCCATCCTCTTATCTGCACTAATATTTTATAATCAAACCCATATTCTCCAATTTATGCAACAGTCTTCCATGTTATATTCTGTCAAAAGTTTTAGCAAAATCCAAAAGTATCATGGTGTGAGCAAGTTGCTAAAACATGACCTTCCCTTAGTAAACCCTTGCCATTCATTGCAAAGTAGGGAATCTCTGTCACCCCATTTCTCAATGCGAGTCCTAACTAACTTTTCCAAAATCTTCGCCACCACTCCTGAGATACTGATTGGTCAATAGTTTGACACATCTTTCTTTGCACCACCCTTGTGCACAATATATTCTTTCCACTGCTGTACAAGCATCTCTGTTCTGAGACTCAAATTTTACAGCCTGGTTAAAAGGAATAACCAGTTTAGCTGAACACTTTTCCTTCATGCTTACATGGTGATCAGAATACATCTTAGAAATTATGGAAACAGCTACCATGTTGGAGTAAAACTTCAGTTGAATATAAATCAAAATAATCACTCAATGTTTCGACCTTCACAGTAAGGTCACAACGAAACAAGCTACACTAAAATCTAAATGGTATGCTAAAGTTATAATATAATATGCTGCTAGTCAGCCATTAAAACTATTGGCCTGATATCTAGTAGGGGAAAAAAAATAACCTTACTACTTAAAAGCTAGAGTCCTGTCATTCACGAATTTGGATGACACACACATTCAGCCCACTTAGTTCTTCAAGTTTTCCAGCAAACCCTCACTTTAGGACCAGCAAATTTTCAGCTTTTATTGGCCACCATTCATACTGGTTTGTTTTAATTTATATGCACACTTATATGAGTAATTTTTTAGTGTGAACATGTTGCTCTCTAGCTTAATTTAATTTTGTAACCTAATAGATAATAATAATAGGACTCTAGCTTTGATGTAGTAAGTTTTTTCTTTCTTTCACCAGATGTCAGGCCAGTAGCTTTAACAGTTGACCAGTAACTTTAGCATATTATGTAGATTGTAGGGCAGCTTGTTTCTTTGTAAATACAAGGGTTGTCTGAAGAGTTCTCGTCCTCGACCATAGATGGCATAACTATCAGCATGAATTTTTTTTTTTTGAATAAGTTGGTACATCTGTCTTAAGCATCCATGTGAAATTGCAAATAGTTTGTTTTATACAGCTGTCTGTATCCCTTGAAATGGATCAAATTGAGTATCATGCGGTTATAAAATTCTTTGTTAAAGAAAGTTTAGCAGCAAAAGAAATTCATTCGAAGTTCATAAAAGTTTATGGATACTCTTCTCCTTCATTGTTTTTGACAATTAAGAAATGGGCTGCTGAGTTTAAATGTGGCCGTACCAACCTTGAAGATGATCCACATTAAGGACATCAAGAAATTATTGATCAAGTGCACGATGTGGTATTGGATGACTGGCGAGTCAAAGTGCGTGAAATTGCTGAGACTACAAGCATTTCAAAAGAATGTGTAAGATGTATTTTGCATGAAGAATTGCAGATGAAAAAGCTTTGCGCAAGATGGGTGGCACGCTTGCTCACAGCAGATCAAAAATGCACCAGCATGAAAATCTCTGAACATTGCTTGGAACGTTTTAACAAGAATAAAACTGATTTTGTGCATCGATTTATTACTATGGATGAGACTTGGATTCACCGTTACACACCAGAATCGAAAAAGCAGTCAAAACAATGGACAGAAGTAGGTTGTTCAGCACCAACGAAGACAAAGTCGGTTCCATCAGCAAGAAAGGTCATGGCATCAGTGTTTTGGGATGCTAAAGGCATTTTGTTTATTAAATATCTTGAAAAGGGTAAAACAATAACCAGGGAATGTTATTCTGATCTTTTAACCAGACTAGACGAAAAAATTCATCAGTAAAGACCTGGTTTGCAGAAGAAAAAAATTCATCTTTCATCAGAACAATGCGCTTGTCCACAAAGGTGTTTTGGCAATGGGAAAATTAAGGGATCTGCACTATCAATTCATGGAACATCCACCCTATTCCCTAGATTTGGCTCCCTCTGACTTCTATCTCTTCCCAAAACTAAAACTCTTCCTTGCTGGTCAGCGTTTTTCTTCAAATCTAGAGGTGATTGCAGCTGTAGAAGGGTATTTTGCAGATCTTACTGAGAACTACTACAGAGACGGGATGATGACACTTTTCAGCATCTCTGGAATAAATGTATTAGTCTTAAGGGAGGTTATGTTGACAAATAAAAATAATTTTGTAATTATAAATTCGTATTTTCATTGTTAGACAGAGAACTTTTCAGACCACCCTCGTATCTGTACACTCCACATGATGACCCTAATGTGAAGATTGAAATGTCGGGTGATTATTTTGGTTTATATTAAACTGAAGTTTTACTCCAACATGGTAGTTGTTTCCATAATTTTTAAGATGTATGTCAGCAGAACACTCTTTTACCACCCATGCTGATATCCCATCAGTTCCTCTTTCTGAATTTGTATTGATTTTATTCAACAGCCCTATACCTCTTCTTCATACACCTGAGTTTTTTCATTCAGGGAAGAGGTAGCAGTGAATTCAATGTTGCATACACCAGGTTGATAACTTTTAGCAAAATGGACACTCATTAATTGAACAATCTCTTCTGCATTTGTAACCCTCACACCATCTGCATTCGGTAAAGTTATTATTATTATTCTTATCTGAGACCTCCAGGGAGTGTAGGACTCATCGAGGGTAGCTATAAATCACTGAAACCACCTTTTATACCTTCTCTTAAATTCATTCACACTAGATGCACTTACTATCCATAAAGGCAAACTATTCCATTCACTCACTTTTCTGTGAGAGAAAAACCTAGCTCTTATCCCTTTCTTGACTGCAAACAAACTTATCTTTCATCGATATCTACGTGTTCTCTTCCCACCTCCAATATAATGAAACATTTCATCAGACAATATCCTATAACACCTATTCAGAAGTTTATAGATCTCTATAATATCAACCCTCTGTCTCCTGTTAATGAGTCTGTAATCCATATACTCATAATCTAAATTCAGTAATATAGATATAATCTTTGTAACTCTTCTTAGCACCATTTCCACAACTTCTTTATTCCTTTGGAACCTAGTAGACCAAATCTGCACACATTAATCTAGGTGCAGTCTTATCAAGACCTTATAAAGAGGGAAAATGACTTCCTTATCTTTACATGTTAAGTTTCACTTCTACATCACAATTATCTTCTGAAATGTATTTGCAACTTTTGCTATGCGACCTTTGACATTCAAATTCCTATCTATCATTATGCCAAGATCCCTAGCCTTGTCAGTTTCTTGTAGCATAACCCTGATAATATAATATGCTGCTTCAAATCTCATTATACCCAAGTGCATAACTTTCCACTTACTAACATTAAACTGAAGCCATTTTTGTTTGCCCAAATTTCCAGCCTGTTCAAATCCTTTTGCAAATGGTGGATATCAGTAGCATCCCTGATTGCCCTGCCCATCTTTGCATCATCGATAAACAATTGCACATCCCCAAACCCTTCCCGATGACATTAATGTATAGATTGAACAACAATGGTCTAAGAACTGAACCGTAAGGCACATCCCTAGTCATCTTAAATCTGGCAGATTCACACCCACCGTATACCACTTTTTGATATCTGTGTGTCAACTCTCCACTGATCCAAGTCAGGAGTTTATATTCCAATCCCATGTTCTCCAGTTTATCAACAGCCTTTAATGTGGTATCCTATCAAATGCTTTAACAAAATCCAACATTATCATAGTGTATCCATTCCCTTTATCCTACTCGACCATAACATTGTTATAAAATACGAATAAATTGTTAAAACATGGCTTTCCCTTAGTAAACCCATGCTGCTCCTTGCAGAGTATAGCTTGTTTGTCTACCCATTTCTCTATGCGAGTTCTTATCAACTTCTCTAAAATCTTTGCTACCACACCCGAGATACTGATAGGTATCTCGGGTGTGGTAAGTTAGACACATCATTTTTGCACCATCCTTGTACAATGGAACTATCATACATTCCTTCCATTCCTATTGTATCATTCCTGAGCTGAGACTCATGTTATACAAACATGTGAGGTCCTAGTAAATTCAGTTGAACATTCATTTAGGAACGTGGTGATATTCCATCTTTCCGTATTGATAAATTTTTATCCAAGTTATGGAACAGCTCTTCAATCTCATTTTCATGCAATACAGTGAAGCAGTAGCACTGTGTACAATGTTACATACACCTGGTTGAAATATCTTAGCAAAGTGATCACTCATTAATTGAAAAATCTCATTAGCCTCTGACACTAGAGACCCCTTCTGATGCTATGAACAATTCTAACACTCTTTGACCTTGAGTTCATTCTTTCACGTTGCTTGAGAAAGTTTTCTTGCAGCAATTCAATAAATTCCTCTTCATTCTTATTATGAGATTTCTCTTCTACCCAGTCAATGTTTGGATAATTAAAGTTACCCATAATGACTTCTCTTTTAATACCCATAAGGCTAAATAGGCGATACATTTCTTCGTTGCCTGCAACTGAGCCACCAGGTCTGTAGCAACACCCCACCATATATTTCATTCTGTTAGCCTCTATTTTACACCAGATAGCCTCAAACTAATTCTACATGGGACATTGCTACCATCATTTTTTTTCTCGTGTTTCTACTCTAACTGAACTTAAGTTGTCTAATATCATTAGTACTACCCCCTCCTCTCTGTCATTCCTAAAAATAGTATACCCATTACACTTGATCCCAGTTACTATATCTGATTCTGATAGCCATATTTCACTAATGCCAACAATCTTAGGTCACATCGTATTCTATAAGTCAATGAACTCAACCCCTTATTCCAGTGTTATTCTTTCATAATAATCCTTTTTTTTACTTGCAGCATAATGATAGAATTCTTTGGGGTTGTCTTTAACTTGCAATGCCAGTTTCTTTTCATACTCATATTTAGCTTTCCATACAACAGTTGACCTTCTGGCCTGCTACTTGTCTGCATGATATTCCTTCCACATCCTTTTCTTACAAATCTCTTGCTTGGTAAGATTACACGTTCATTTGACTCATTGCATCATTTAAGTATTTTTTTAAAATGCTTCCCATGCACTATCAATGTTCTTCTCATCTAGCATTCGATACCATTGCTCTGAACTCAGTATACTCCTCAGTCAGTCATAATTTCCTGCTTTGTACTTAATAAACTTAGCCACTTCCCAAGTGAGTGCCGCATGATCACTGTCACCAACCGGAGACAGGATAGTCATGTCTAACTGAAATTCTCTCTGGCACTATAATCGTATCTAACACTATTTGACCTCAAGTTCCTTCTGGTACATGTCGATTGAGGAAGCTGTCTTGCAACAACTCAATAAATGCATTTTCATTCTTCTCATGAGATTCTACTGCTACCCGATCAATATTTGGTTAATTAAAGTCTACCATTATGATTACTCTTTTTGCATGCATAGTCTTTATTTGGTGATGCATTTCTTCATCACTGGCAACTGATCCACCAGGTCTGTAATAATATCCCACTATTTATTTGATCTAGTTAGATTCCACCTCACACCAGATGCTCAAACTCACTGCCACATGAAAACTGTTACCAGCATTTCACTAACTGGATTCAAGTATCCTATATCATTAGCAGCATGTCCCTCCTCCCCTATTCTGTATATTCTTCCTAAAAATACTGTTTCTTTTTACACTCAATATCAGTTAGTTTGTCTGATTCTGATAGCCAGGTCTCACTAATACCTACAATCTAAGGTCCCAACATATTGACCAAGTTTTATTAAGGCTGTTAGTGGATGTTATTAGTATTATTAAAGTTAGTGTTATTAAAAGTGTTATCAGTAGTTCGTAGGTGCAGTGTAGATGGTGAGTTTCATATGTAGATGTGTGCCCTTCTGTAAGGAGTTCTTGGAGTTGTCACATAATAAAATCAAATATCCACTTGCTAAATGTAACTTCTGTACATAATTATGTTGTTAGATTATAAAACCTAATTAGAAGAATTATATAATGCATCAAATGTGTCATCTTACTACATGTCCTCAGTTTATTAGAAAAAGAGCTGATAATATAAAATAAGAATTGTGGTAGTGGGGATATAGTGTGATTGAAGATATTTTTGAAGAAGGAAAAAGGGAAAAAAATAGGAACAAATAGCTTAACAAGTAACTTCCAAGCCATATTAGAAGGCATGCCTTCTATATTTTTAAACATTTAAAACCTTTTCTAGTTTCTTAATTTCCTTCAGTGTGCATTCTTTGGAAATGCAGATGGTATAAGAAGGGATCTTCTAGTTTCACTGATCACAGTTTATACTACAACTGCTGCAGTCCCTTAGCATGCTACTTGCCAGCGATCTTATATTAGGTTAAAAATTCCAGATTTTTGAACAGTTTTCCCCTCTTCTGGTTTTTCAGGCTTTTCCATTTGATAACACTTCACATTACCATTGCCACTTGCTCTTATTGAGGGCTGAAAACAACACTTCACTTACCTCATGCATTTTATATTCTTGTGAATTACATCAGTTAGCTTTCAGCTGATATCTTTTCAAACAGTAATATCTAATGGATCTGAAAGTAGCATATTGAACAAATTAGTGTATGTAGAAATGAATTTCATAGGCACTTCCTTTGTTTTTATGGAAACCATTATTTAAACCTGAAGACTTAATATAATGAAGTGGAAGTTTGCTGTTTACACTTTCTTCCTAATTGGGAGAAACTAAATGCCAACTAAATTCCTAATTGTAAACAGCAAACTTAGAAATTCATTTTTACACACCAGAAGGGACCAGAAAAATAGTTGCTAGATGTACAAGAATCTAATTCATGCATTTGTTCCAACTACCATGGTGGACAACATGCAAAAGATGCTATTAAGCAGTGATCTAAAGGAAATTGTCCATCCCAGTCAGAATACCAGATAACCCTGTTTGCTCTCCCAGCCTCCTTGATCTTTTATTAATCAATTCCTCCAAGTATGCTCTAGTGGTGGCCTCTCATAGTAATTTAGACCACCATCTTGTACAGATTTCTTTTCTTATGGAGTATCTTCTCAACCACTCTCATTCTCGCATCTGTTGGCACTATAGCACTAAGTGGGATAGCCTCTGGGACTTCTCTTCCATTTATTTATCAGCCTGCTATTTTCACCTCTACCAATCCAAACATCTGCTCGACATGAGTTTCAGAAATTATTCTTACTGCATTTGAAGAATAATTCTTCATTTCCTAAGCATTCTTCCATCTCATCCAAGCCATGTTTAAACAACAGTTGTTCCAGGCAATTCAAAATAAAATACAGCATATCACAAGTAGCTCAACAAGAAAGTCAACTTTGTTCTCAGCCTACCACTGACGCACAGCAGCAACTGCGAAACAGCCACCAACAAATCCATACAAGAACAAATGCATGAACTAGTTTCTTGTACATCTAGCAACTGTACTTTTTAGTCCCTTGCAAAGACCCTTCTTCTATTATTGCTCTTATACAGATATTATCTTTTAAATCCTACATAGTTGGCCAAGCTGGTCACCTCATCTATGAATCAATTGCCTCCTCTGGTAGGAACTTCCTATAGATTTTTCTTCTGTCTTTTTTTGGAGAAAGACATTAAAAGAAACTTAAATTATCTAGATACCAAAAATGTCTTCTATTCCCAATAGTTAAAAAGTTGTGCTTTGGAACTAACAGCCATCGTCTTATTTCTGCACACTTGGCATCTGCCTCATATTATCAGAATAAGCTTATATTGAACCAATCCAAAAAAAAAAAAAAAGGCTACCATCAAATTATTCTTTCCATTCTTCCATCAAAGAACTCCTTTATTCTTCCTATTATCCTACTGCATATGCCTCAATCCTCTCTAAAATAATGGAGAAGTTCCACTGTTTTTTCTTAGCCGTTCCTCAGTATACTTATATAAATCGTACCAAGAACACTCAGTTGGAAAATTACTCTGTAATTCTCACATTGTTTTATTTCCCTTTTTTAAATATGTGGAATTTAAAATTATGTAGTGTAGCCTCTGTAAAGCTTTTATATCTCCATATTTTCTACTTCAACTATTGATATGTGCTCCTGATTGTCTGCATGTTGAGTGTTTTCTACCAATGCAGTCATTGCTTGCTATCTTCAGTTTTCATGTCACTTTTGTCATCTCAGATTCCTTATACAGTACTGTTTCCTCAATTTCTTAGCTTTTGTCAATAGCCTCCAGAATATTTTGCCACCTTCCTGATATTTATTTCTGTGTTTTTACCAGAGTATTCCCATGACTTATTTAGCTAGTTTTTACACAGTGCTTCACTTTCTTACATTTTTCTTTGTATTCTCTAAGATCACAAGTTGACTTACTTGCCATGACCTCTCTCAATATGCTTTCTTTTATTCCTTGACTGCCTCTTTAACTTCCCAAGTCCACCATTGAGTTTTGATTTTTCTATCCTTGCAGACAATCTCAACATGCCTCTCTCTGGCTGAATCAGTCAATGTTTTCTTCAGGATTGGCTTCTTATTTTCAATCTCAGTTTGTGCATTTGAGTCTACAGTTCACCACTGAAACTACTCATCTTTGAGCAGCTTTCACAGGCAAACTGTACACTTAAAAAGTCTATAAAGATGTTATAAACCTAACCTTGTTCTTCAAAATTTAGTTTGAAATATACAAACAAATATTATTATTCTTATATTATATATTATATAATATAAGAATAATATTTGTTTATTAATATAATGAAATATTATATATCATTATTATTATTACAATAATCCTCCAGGGAGTAAGGGATTCAATGAGGGAAGTCACATATCAACATGTCATACTTTCTCTTTGATTCATTCATGCTGTCTGTTCTCACAATCTCCAGAAGCAAGCCCATTCACACGCACTGCTTTATGAGAAAAGAATCTGATGCTAATTATATTCTTGATTGCATTCATTCGCAGATCTTTTCTTCTCTCCACCCTCAATAAAATGAAAAATTCCATCTGTTGGTCCTGTATGATCTTTTCATAAGTTTGTAGGTCTATCACATCCACCCGTCCCTCTTTCTTCTGTGTGCCAGCATCCACAGTCCACAAATTCTTATCTCTCCTCATAATCTGTGATATCTTCTGTAACACTCTCCTTCACACCCTCTCCACTGTATCTGAATCACTTCAGAAAATGGGTGACTGGGTCTGTTCATCATAGTCCAGATGAGGTCAAATCAAATCCTTTTAAAGAGGCAAAATTACTCCTTTATTCTTCATTTCAGCATTGCAATTATTCTCTGACTTGTAAAAAAAATAAGGCACAAATTTCAACTTCCTGTCTACTAAAATTCCAAGATCCCTAGCCTGGTCAGTTTCTTCCAGCATAATCCCTGCAGTATAAAATGCTATTGGATGTTGCATTATACCAAAGTGCATAACTTTACATTTACAGCCATTCTCAAAACATAAATAAAAATAATGCCTTTTATTTCCTTTTGGGTTAGGTGAGGCTGTTTTAGCCCTATCTGACTTTTGGAAACCAAAGAATAGTCACTCTCTATTAGCCAATCAGTGATAGCTGACCCGAGATAATTAGTAATTTTAAATGGCATCCAGTGAAGAGATGTAGGCAAGTGTTGCCACCTTGCAGTCTCTAATGCAACACATTGTCTGAAATAGTGTGAGATCTATGGCTGACTTCATTTTACAGGATGATAAAAAGAGTTTCTTGGAGAACAAACCCACTTCCCACATCACAGAGATAGGCTAACTCATGAACCGGTTGAAGAAAGGGTTAGAAAAAGTTTCTCTGATCCAATGGCTAGAATTGAACTTAACACATCTTTCTTTGGGCAGCCGATTGCTTTGGATGCAAATATCATTTCCACAGTGTTACACAGGCCCACAATTCCAACCTGAAAGTACATTAATGTAAATATTAAATATCAATGGACCAAGGACTGATCCCTTATGTACCCAATATTCACCATAAACATGATAGACTGATATTCCCCCATTCATCACTTTTCGATATGTCACTCAGCCATCCTCTTATTCAACCTACTAATTTATAATCTGATCTCATATCCTTCAACTTATGCAAGAACCTTCCATGCTGAATCCTATCGAAAGCTTTAGTAAAGTCCAAAAGTATCATGGTGTATCCATTTCCCCCTGTCTAACTCAACTGTCACTCAGCTGAGTTAGACAGGGGGGAAATTCATTCTTGTAAAATGTGAGCAAGTTACTCAAAGATGCCTTCCCTTAGTGAACCCATTTCTGTCTTACCAGCTCCTCCCAAAATCTTTACCAGAGATACTGATAGGTTGAAATGGGAAATGAAATGAAAATCATTTCATTTCCCCACATGGTGCTTAGTTTATCTTAACCTGGTAATCATCCAGTATACTATAAAATTTCAATATTTTATGGATGAGATGCTCTAAAAATAAGTAAATTCACTTTTTTGTTGTTATTGTTTTAAGATTTCAAGAGAAAGGTTAATCATATTTTATTTCCTAGGGCTGTTATTGATATTTTATTTTTTTCTTTTAGAGTTTGTATTAGCACTATGGGATATAAAATATGGTGTTAAGAAAGCTGAGAAAACCTTTCCATTTGTTTTATCAAAAGATGTGCAGGTTAGCAATTTTTTTTATTTAGTGAAAATAAATAAATACCATCTTTTGAAATTAAACTTTACTGCATTTAGTAAGAAAATTTGTTTGGTGTTATTATTATGTACAAGTAGATTAAGAAAAGACTAAGAAATTGAAACAGGACTCGGGTAGTGCTGGCCTGGTTGACAAAGTTAATCTACCCTGCAGGTTCAGATCCTACCGTGGGAGTGATGTTTGCAAGTATCTTTAGGTAAGAGTCATTGCCTAGTGTGGGACTTGAAGTGGCTTGTAAAAGGTCCATGTTTGGTCTCTACTGCAATATTTCTGGATTATGTAAAAACACTTGTGGGTAGGAGCCACATTTATATATATATGTATGTATAAAAAAACTGTTCAGAACAATCAAAATAGAATGTCATTGATGCATGGCATACATCAGCTGTCTTAAGGTCATTTTTGTAGAAGTTGAATTCTGTGTTACGATTTCTGATCAATGATCAAATGTCATTGACTTCCATTGATGAAGCCATGCAAATAAATGACCACAGTAGATTATTTTTTATGACATAAAAGGAAGTAGTTCTTTAAATAGAATATGGTGGCTGCATCTGTATCTGTGGTGTGATTTGTATTAGATGAAAAAGAAGAGGAAGCCCAGATTTGTTGTGTTCTATATTTAGCATCAATGAAGTGTTCCTTTTTTTCTTATTTCAAAGCTTCTGCTTGTCTTTGTAAGGTGGCCCACAAAAGATAAAGTTCTATAAACATCCAGATGTTTGTAGAAGAGATTGCTGTATTTTAAAGCCTATAGAGTCCCTGGACAATTCAATAGGTTTGTAAGCTATACACAGATTATGGCTGTTGAGTAAGGTATATCTTGATGGAAGAATTTCTTATGCATGGAATGAAAACACTATGCTGAATGCTAGTATTTCCCTGAGGAAGGAGTATCAGAAAATAGTATCCTCTGGATGTGGTGTTCTTGGACTATCTAAAGGACAGGTTGGAAGATAATAGTCCAAAGTTCTTTGTTTTAGCTTGTCTTTGTCTTTTAAAAGAACTTTTCTTGTTCAAATTAGGCCTAATTTTTGGGAGGATTGCATCCAGTTATGAGTAGACTTATGGAAAATTTCCAATGAAATGCTGCTTTTTTTTTGGCCAGTCTGATGCAGAGGAAGCACATGTTTTTCCCCAAAACTGAGGATTTTTCATCCTGCAGAACAGAAATTATATGCAGTTAACAAAGTATGTTAGCCTTATTCGCTACAATGAAGTCATGCTTCACTGTAGGGCTGAGAATGAAGCTCATATTTTCTCAAGCCACTTATAATATGTTTTTTTTTTTTATAAACTACCTTGGCACACTTCTTGGTAAACCATGACTTGATATTAAGTGAAGAATTTGAATAAAGTGTAGAATGAAGATCTTTGTTTCATTCTGTGGATAATTTCTCTAACACAAATACAATGAGTATTTGGATCTAGACAGTTGAAATATAGTGTGGCCCATAAGTCATGAAAGACTTAAACATTTAATAGCTTTTTTATTTATTTATTTATTTTATTTATTTATTTTTTGATATAATGAAATACAGAACCTGGAATATGATAAACCAGGCAGGGCTCTAATTTGATACATGCCAAGAGACACATTTTGTATAAATATTCCATTAGATTTTTTAGTTATTGAAAATTAATTATAGAATGGACCTGCACTTATCTTCGACAATACAGCAACAAAAATATAAGAGGGAGGAAAAAACAAAGTAATCAAAATTAAAAAAAAAAAAATAAGTGTCTCAAACCCCTTTAAAGCCTTTTCCCTGTACCTGGGGGGGGGGGGGGGGGCATATCACACTTTGGGAAACACTGCAAGCTTAAACTACCTCTTTGATCCCTGTCATGTCACCCTAATGTGAGACTTCAACTGCATGGTAAAACTAACTTGAGTTAAAGTAAGTGAAAATTCTAGACCAGGAATAGCTAGCTGCAAGGAACTGGAAATTCACATCAAAAATGCCCAGCTCAGTCATCTGGGTACTATTATAAGCAGTGGTGAGCTATGGAAATTTTAACAAAGAGCTCGCATTGTCGAGCAAAAAAAAAAAGTCTAATTTAACCCTTATAATACTTATATTACGACTTTATAAAGCTTCTGACAGATATGATAATTACTGTAGATATCAATCATTAATGCTAGATCTTTTAAAAATTCCAGATTGAGAAGTCGGTTTAAAAAGCCCTTATATTAATCATTTGATGCAAAATTCTTGTATAAAGCTGGGTAATTTCTCCACACAACAAGAGCTGTTTGTAAACTGCAAGCTGCCCATCGTGGTCCAAACACACATATCACACTTTGGGAAACACTGCAAGCTTAAACTACCTCTTTGATCCCTATCATGTCACCCTAATGTGAGACTTCAACTGCATGGTAAAACTAACTTGAGATAAAGTAAGTGAAAATTCTAGACCAGGAATAGCTAGCTGCAAGGAACTGGAAATTCACATCAAAAATGCCCAGCTCAGTCATCTGGGTACTACTCTTATAAGCAGTGGTGAGCTATGGAAATTTTAACAAAGAGCTCGCATTGTCGAGCAAAAAAAAAAAGTATAATTTAACCCTTATAATACTTATATTACGACTTTATAAAGCTTCTGACAGATATGATAATTACTGTAGATATCAATCATTAATGCTAGATCTTTTAAAAATTCCAGATTGAGAAGTCGGTTTAAAAAGCCCTTATATTAATCATTTGATGCAAAATTCTTGTATAAAGCTGGGTAATTTCTCCACACAACAAGAGCTGTTTGTAAACTGCAAGCTGCCCATCGTGGTCCAAACACACAGCCGATCTTTAAAATTTCGATCCCAAGGCCTTTTGCAATCGTATTTAATTCTCGCTGATTTTTTGGTGATTGATGATAAAAAGCATATAATTTATCCATAAATATTTCAAAATGATTTATTTCTTTAATGTTTTTTTATCGAATCGTCTAATGCTAATTGTAAACGATGAGCTACGCAATGCCAAATCACAATGTTGGGAAATCTTTGTAGAAGTTTGATTGCAACACCTGATTTGTTTCCTAACATTACACTAGTTCCATCAAAACAAAATGCAATGAGATGATTTTTTAAATAGTTATCAGAAAATCCATATGAATTTAAAGTACCAATTATAGTAGCATGTATACATTCCATGGTGGTATTTTCTAGTTCTACAAGATTATTAAACAAGAAGAACAAGGGGCTTGCAAATATGAGAAAATTTAACAAAGGGCTCGCGCGAGCCCCCAACGACCCCAGGCCTTGTACCAATATCCCGAGTCTTATAAGACTCAGGATATTGGTACAAGGCCTGACTGTTTCTTTATCTCACCATCCCTTGTCTCTAGAGTATTGAGTATATAGTATGTAAACAGCAGCATCATCTCAGACCATAAACCAGTTGTGTACATTTAATTGTTTAGAAAAGTAGAAACTAGTCTAGGTCCATGGAAGATACTACCAGACTTCCCATCCTTCTTCTTGGTTAAGCTTCTTCTCTGCTCCAGTTGGAGCATTCCTAGCTGGGATTGGGACTTAAGAATCATATATATATATATATATCTACCATCAAACAGAATATAAAGTGTGACCACAAATGTGCCCTCCTCCAAAGATCTTGACTTTGAGAATTCTACAAGGAGAGAGAGAGAGAGGGGCTAGGGGCTGGCTCCTAACCAACCCCAATTGCAAGGCATACAATCTGACATCATCTAAGAAATGCCTAGAAAGAGATGTTGAAAAACAAAAAAATATAATATCATGACTATTCACCCATCTATCTTATTTACTTTTCTAGTACAGCATTGCATGTTTGCAGCTGTAATTTCAACCATAGCAATAGGTTGACCTATTCTTGCTTGGCCAAATATGCACAGGGAAAGTGGCAACATTCCAAGAGAGAAAATCTTGAGAAATAATACCATTTTCCTAGGATGTTCATAACATGTTCTAAGTCTAAATAATTATTCCTGTTGTAGTCTTGACAAATGGGTTGTTCTAGTGTTGTCCTGAACTATCTTCACTAATGCTGATAATGGTTCTTTCTGTCAGAACTTTATGAACAAACTGCTGTAAAAGGCATTGAAGAGAAGAACCTTCACCAGCATTAATGAGGCAGTCAGGAGATGAGTCTGCAACACCTGAAATTTACGGATGTTCACACAATGTGAAATTCTCTCCCAGGACACTGAATCCTTAATGATTTCTTTTCTTGTATGTTGATATTTTCCAGACATACACATCCTAGCAGAATTAGATTGACTTATTGCTGCAGTCAGAATCACAACAGCAGAAAAGCAGTGCCACACTATAAAGTACTTTGGTCAGATGGTTTTTAATAGAATTTTATCACATGGCATGAAATTTTCTTTTCCCATTCCCTTGGTACTCTTCAGCACATTCCTCTCTGCTAGAAATGCCAAGCAGTTTCAAGGTGTGCTGTACACTGTTCATCCTTAATAGACAAGCTTAGGTGTTGAACATTATTCATAACTTATTTTAACGGTATTATAGCATCAAACTGACTAAATTATAAAAAAAGATGTTTATTAACTGGTTTATATTTCATTGGACTGCAAACCAGCATCTTCAGAGCACGCAGCAACATATTACAGTTTACACACGACAATGAGTAAGTGAAACAATTCATAGCATGACTATGAAGCATTTCCCTAATCTGAAGAAGTATGGTTGCATTAATTTGCCAGGAATTTGGAAGGCTGTTATCTTAAAATCAATTTCTACATAGTTGCAATACTTATTCACAGCATTAGAGAGTGCCAAATTAGGACTTTAGATCTTTTGTCCATTACAATTTGAATTGTTTGACTTACTCATTGGCATGTGTAATATGTTGTTGTTGTGTGCTCTGAGGATACTGGTCTGAAATGCAATGAAATATAAGCTAGTTAATAAACATCTTTTTTTTTTTTTTTTTTATATAATTTACTTTTTTTGGTGTTGTAATACCATTAAAATAAGTTATGAACTGATCATTCCTAAACCAATAGAGACAACAACCAACCTCTCTCTCTGATGAACAACTAGAGACCCATTACTCAAAATAACACAGGCCATAATCCTTGCCTGTGTTATAAATAACTGGTTTAGGTTAAGGATGAGATATGTCATCCAGATCACGCAGTTTATGGCATTTCATGCTATGCGATAATTTCAGTTTGTTCCTATTAAGAAACCCACTCTGTCTGGTAAACATCGAACATTATTTAATGCCATTGTTTTCAACTGAGTTAAGCTTAGTATTTGATAGTGTTTGCTATTTCTTTTTATTTTGCATCCTCAAACGGGTTAGAGTTAGTGAAGTCCCCCTTCATAATTCAGCAGTTTTATTATTTCTTAATAAAGACTCATAGGGTGAACAGGATGCTATAATAATACTGATGATATGATAACTAAGTTCACATCATTACTAGCTTTCTGTTAGCAATTTTCTTCCAAATAATCTTATCTGTCATGTTTTCAAGGACCTTATTTTTGGTCTTTTAAAGCATTATTAATTATATATATCTACATAATGATCTGAGTTATGGAGCTTAAGACTGGCTTTTTCTTGCCACCTGTTTTGGTAACCTTTCCCTTCCCATTCTGTTTAAGTAGCCATACCAGATAAGTTCTGCTAATACATTCTTGAAAGATATTTATGTCACATTCCTGTCTAATACTTTTATTTTTAACATTGTTCCTTGCATAATTTTTTCAACAATCTTAAATATCTCAAAAATATCCTGAATATATGGTCTCTACCATTAGTTTTATTTCTGACCCATTCACCAGATCCACGTGATCAAACCAAAAAGTTTTCAAACCACGTGGAAAATGGTTTGAAAACTTTTGTGTACTGCATGTTTTGTTTTGTCTCTTTGCTCTCTTATTCCATTAAAATTTGTTCTAACCCATTACCATGTTTGTTTATTTTATTATCTGTCCATATATAATTTACCATATTCACTGAAAAGTTTGCCTAAACAGCTGAAATGCTTTACTTGTTCTGTATTGATTTACCATCAATGTTTTTATTGCTGATTTTCATGCCAAATGCATTACAATAGTTTTCCAGTTTAAAGAGCCTTAAAGTCTTATAATGAACTTATTTAAGAGAATAATATCATCTGCATGAAGTAAATAATTGAGTTTAATATTTCAGATTTTGTTATTTTCAGTTTAATGTCACTTTCATAATGATTAACAGTGGAGATGTGTAGCATGCACACTACACCTAAATTTGCATTAGCCCATTTTATATGAGACTTGATTTTATTAATTAGTGATCATTCTTTTTTTTTTTACTGTATTTAAATGTTTTAAATATTTTTACACTACACTATTACATAAATGACCTCTTCTTTCACGTTCTGTTGCTAGGTAGCAGTTATTTACAAGACAATATACTTCTCATCCTTTCAGAAGATATTAGGTATTCCTATTGATTTTCAGCCATCTTCCCTTTCCGGTCTGCCTGGAATATTTGCTCATTATGATTTAACAATAAAAAGCCCGAACAGAAATTTTAACTGGACTGGAGAAGGTTTGGTAAGTCATGATATTTAAGGTGATCTAAAGATTATGTATTTCTTAAAACATGAGCCGCTTGCTCAACTTCAAATACAAAATAAAATATTCTGTTAATAAACAAATAATAATTTGGTTTAATTTCTTCCAGTCTAAAAGATAATACTTCCAAACAAGGATTTTGTAACTATGGTTAGAACAAGTGAATTACAATAATCCCTTAATTAATGCAGTTAGTATCCAGAGAAACCACCACAGAAAACAATCACATTAATCAAATTTATAATATTCAATATGAAAAATTATAATTGCGACATAACTTTGAAGGAGAATAATGATTGTAATAATTTAAAATTCTGCTTACAATAGAAAATTATCTGTATTTGTTTGAGAAGTAATTTCACAGAATATTTTGAACCATCTTTTCTTCTCTTTCTTTTTCCATGCATACATTTGATAGTAGCAGCTTTCTGCAAGTTTCAACAGACTTGAATGCTTTTCTCAAATGTTTGGATTAGCTTCTATAAGTTATTGCATTTCTAAAGTGCAAAACCATCCTATCAAAAATTTTTCTTTTATAGTTATCTTCTTTGTCTGCCAATTTGTGTTTCTGTCCACATCTGCACATGAATGACTGTTCATCTAAATTAAGGAGGTTATCATTACTAACACCAGAATGCGATTTAGGTTGAACATTCATAGCATCCATTTCATCTAAACTAAAATATTTCTGTGGCTAGTTATTTCTTCAATAACATTATCCACTTGTTTGATCCCTCTTTGTGCCATGAATCATGAATATTTTTAGTAGTAATCTTTCCAGAATTCTAGGAATGAAATTGCATTGTCTTCCATTGTAGCTTTAATTACCTGCACACAAGTTCTTACAGATAGTATGAAAAATGCTATAATTTCTTGGTCCGTAAGCTGTAGTGACGTATTTGCTGGTAAAAATACCATTTTCACATAAGTGATTAATTCATTCCAGTTGAATGGCTTGGTGAATTAATCAAAATGTTAATCAGGCTGGGCACTGGTTATTTCATTCTTTCTATTGTCCATAGTAAGTGAGGAAAATCATTTAGATTTAATTTAAAATGCATATATAATTGCAGAAGATAAGCAGTCAGAACAAACTGAGGTAGTTGCAGCAGCATGTGTGTGTGTGTGTGTATTGTTGTTTATTTCACAAACCAATTTTATAAAGCACATCATTGAAAAAATAAATCAACTCTTGCCAGACACCACATTAACTGAATTCTAGATTTTATTGAGACATTGTTATCAGTTTATAAGCAATGTTAATTCGAGAAGTGTATTAATCAAACCTGCATTAATTGAGGGATTACTATACACGCTCTGTCCAAAAAGAAACTGAACTTTTGATAGGGAAAAAAAAAAAAAACAGGCCAATTATAATTGTTAGAATCATTTATTTCAATCAATATACTTTCCCTCAGCTTCGATACAGCGTTTGGTACAGTCAATTAATTCGTTAAATGAGTTTTTTATATCGGTTTTTGGGATACTGTTGAGAGCCATGGTTACTGCCACTTGAACGTTTTCAGTGGTGTAAGGTTGCGACACCCTGTGTTGTATCACTTTCCTTTCATCAGCAAATGAAGTTGGGAGGAAGAGAAAGAAGTCACAGGGTGCTAAATCAGGTGAATACGGCAAGTGATCCAACACACAAACTTGGTTTTTGCTCAAAAACTGTTTCACAATGTTCGAACGATGAGATGGAGCATTATCGTGCAAAAGTGACCAGCTGCCTGCATCACAATATTCATGCCATATGATGAATTCTTGCTATCAATCGCCTCAAAACTTCGAGATAAAACTCACCATTGAATGTTTGGCCAGGTGGAACGAATTCTTTGTGGATAATGCCCTTGGAATCATAGAAACAAATCAGCATTATCTTTACTTTTGACTTCTCCAAGCGACTTTTTTTCGGATGCCCCTCTTCTGGTGGTCTCCAGTCAGCACTCTGGCACCTTGTTGTCAGCTTGTTTTAAGGAAGTTTGAGTCCTTACGAGCGGTTTTAATGAGATCCTTGCAGTGTCAATTCGATACATTTTTTAGTCATCGGTCAACTTGTGACGACAAATCGCAGATTCAATTTACGGAGGCCTAACTCTCAGTCAAAATGTTGTGCGCAGTTGATTTTGGAATCCCCAATTCATCTTCAATCAATCTCATGGACGATTTCGGGTTTTCTTTTATGAAATCATGCACTTTTTGGATGTTAACTTCGCTCAGTCCAGTTTTTGGACGGCCTGACTTTTCGTCGTCCTCAAGCGTCTCATGACCACTTTGAAATTGCTTAAACCGCTCATAAACTTGAGTACAGGATAAGCATTCATCACATGTGATTTTTGAAGTATTTGATGCGTTTCGGCAAAACTTTTACCAAGTTTAACACAAAAGTGAAACGCAGTTCTCTGTTTGAAACTAATTTTCCGACTGTTTGTCAAAACACACTGTCACTCTTGGCACTATAACTCGGCTTCTAATGAAACAAATGTCATAAACAGTTGACACAACACCAATGAAGGTTGCTGCTCTCGACAACAAAAAGATACAACAGGTGGCACCACTAGTTTTTTTTTAACAACTTCTATAAAGCGCAATGGTTTTCTTCTGTCTAATCCTATGTGAATGGTCTGCCAGTCCAGACTTGCCAGTGTGCTTTAAGCTATAAGTTGTGAATAATGTGCAACACCTAATCTTGTCTATTAGATTTATAATTGTATATTTTTCTTTAAAACCACAAAGTAATTAAATACTGGTCTCAAAGAAATTAACCATAGTCTCCCATCAGAGAATTATTCCATTTTCTTGTTATTGTTCTATTACTGTGATGCCCTCCTTGTGACTCATTGCACCGTGGATTTCAGAAAGATACCCAAGTAAGAATGAAGTAAATTTTCTTTCATGTCTTTGCTCCTGTGTTTTCACTACTTGGTTATAAGTTGATGAACTAGTGCTTTATAATATTCAATATTATTGTTGGCCAAAAAATGAAAAATAAAAAAATTGCATAAATATCTCAGAATGATTTTTCTGGTTTCTAGTTCTGATTTTCTGTTTTTATTAAGACTGTTTTTAATGTAATCTTTTAATACTTCTAAACTAAAGTTTGGCCACTGAAATTTTTTACATTCTTGCAGTGAGGTAGAGTTTTATCAGTTTCATTCCATTTTAATATGTATTGATATGGGAAATATTTTCTTAGTTATTGAGGGAGTGGTGTTTTGTATTTCTTCCTGCCTCCTGTAAAATCTTTTCAAAGAGGACAAATTTTCATCTGTTATTGCGTACAGTACTATTCTGCAAATCCTCATTCATGCCCAGTAGTGTATTTACTGTACAGTATTGCTACAGATCTTCCAGTGCTATTCCTTGTGCCTTGTTAATTCCATCAACATAAGACACTTTTTTCAGATGTTTCCTTCATACTTGTTGTATGTGCAACAGGTTAGGGAAGAACAAGGGGAGAGTCTAGAAAGTTCTGATGAACAACTAGAAAAAAATCATATTAAAGCAACTGATATAACCACAAGAATGAACATACTGGTACCAGAGTTAAGAAGGTGACTTATGTTTTTCTTTCTTGTAGTTATATCAGTTGCTTTAATGTTATTTTTGTTCTAGGTGTTTATCAGATTTTCCAGGAACCCCCCCCCCCCCCCCATATTTCTCATTATTATAATGCAGCATAACCTGTTTTATGTGTTTCAACAGAATCCACAAACATTTGTCATTGAGCTCATGAACATCATTCATTATTCTAAAACAGGTCATTCCTGTATAATAATAATACATTACATTCTGGTTTTCAAAATATGGAGCAATTATTTTTATTTTATTTATATTATTATTATTTTACTTTTGACTTATTTTCTGACCTCAGCTTACTAGTGCCAGTTTGTTTATATTATATATGTTACCGGCAAAGTGTGAAAAGCAGGCATTCTATACAATGTGTAGCATTTTTAGGCAAAGTATGAAATGTCTGTTTTCGTTTTATTTTTTTACATACTTTCCCTAGGCATTGTATAGAATATCTAGGCATTATATAGAATGACAAATGCTATTTCGGCAAAGTATGAAAAAGGCTTTTATTGAAAAGAATTACAAAATTACATATAAAGGCTTTTATTGAAAAAAGGTAATTACAAAATTACAGATTTTGAACTATTACAAATTACAAAAAACAGAAAAAGACCAGTGCTGAACTACTTGTTGCTACAAGGTAGACTGGAATGGCATTTTGAATTGCACTTAATTGCCTTTTTCATACATAAGCACTTTAAATTTCGGCACTTGGTCTTGCAATTACACCTCACGAATCCCTGACCACTACCCGTGGACAGAGCGGAAGCGGCTGACTGGAGAGCTATTTCATGGTCAGGCACGTCTCCAAACTCTCAGTAAGTCCTTGTGACATAAAGTGAATTGTGATCTGGCATAGAGTTGGTTTAAAATTCCTTCAGCAGTTCCAAGTCGGTAAAAACTATCGTCTGTCACACTCATGACAACCGGCAGCAGATTGCACGAGTCTCCCCATCCCTTGTCGACGTTTGGGAGAGGAACTCGCACAGTGGCTCCCAAAGCTTCGGGTGGAAATTTTTTGTCGGAATCCATTTTCATTTTTTCGGCCTATATTTCCAGATTCAATTTAGATCGAATTTTACCTTCGACAGCATTCTCAATATTGAAGAAAAGAGTACACAAAATATTAACGTCATCACCTTCTGTTTTCTCACTTCCATCATCTTTACTCTCATGTCCACAGGTGGCGTGAACGTTTTGGTGACAGCTTCTGCAAGTATTGGCATCACTGGTTACCTTCAAACAAATGCAGCAGGTAGCAGAACCGGAAGCCTCTTCAGTAGGCATGTATTCATCACCACTTTCCTTTCTACCATCGTGGACTACAGTCTCGTCTGTGTTTTGTGCAATAGACTCTTTCTCTTGGATAGGGTTAGCTGTTTCTTCTTGTATTGTTTGGATGTTTTCCGTAATTTTTTCCAGTTGCTCCTCAGTCTGTATGTCTTGTAAAACATCTTGGGGTAAGGAAGATGTTGGGAGACCCACTTTAGCTTTGCAGCCAAAGAGAGCTTCATATGGTGTTCTCTTAATCCCAGAATGAAATGCCCTGTTCTTCATAAGTTGCACGAAACGTAGTCCCTCACTCCATCGGTCAGTTTTTTCATCTTGCATCCACGTACACAGCATATTTTCAATGTCCTGATTAGCTTTTTCGACACTTCCTTGGCTTTGTGAGTGGCGAGGCTTGCCATGGACGATCTTCAATGTCGGCCAGTACTCCTTTAGGCTTCTCACCACATTATTAGCAAATTCTCTACCATTGTCGGATTGTAGAATCGATGGTGCTCCAAGCAACGTAAATATGTCCACGAGGTTATCTGCCGCTTCTTCCGCTGTCTTTGATGTCAGAGCCTTGAGAACCACAAACTTAGTGAGATGATCTTGGTATACCATTATAAACTTGTATTCCCTGTCAGGATGTGACTGAAAATCGATGAGATTGACCTGACAACGGGAATTGAACTCGGAAAAAATCATAGGCTTCACTACAACACCCTTTTTAACACTTTTTGTTTTTTCTGACATGGCTCACAAAGGTGAATGTACAGTTCAATGTCATGACGAGTAATGTTCTTGTACTTGTGTGAGATTTCTTTCAACATTCTGTCACGTCCTCCATGGCCAATGGCCATACGAACTTCATTAAATAACTCAGAATAACGTAAAACTGGATTTCACTGACACCTTCTTTAACATGATTCTAGTAGTAAGATTTATACGTTGGTTAGACATAACTGGTAATTAATTTACGGAATTAACAACGCATATGAAGTATTTAATTAAAGATAACTTTAATGAATCACTTCTATATTTCAGCAATGTCACATTGCCATCTTCAGGAACATAAAGATATGGTATGTGCACTAAGGAACTAACAAAGCAAATGAGGAAGAATGTAAGAAACTAATTTTGTTCCTAAAGTCCTAATGGTGCCCTCTTGCGGGCTAATTTGGTAGTCTTGGCAGTTGGACTGAAGTTCTCATAATGAAAGTCTCCCAAATTTGGGGCAGTTTCATGCACCCAAATTTGTTGAGGTTAGGAACGTTTTTTAGAGCTGCTGAAGATTCTTTGAATAATCTTTCGTATTTAAACTTGCTGCGATGTATTATTTTTGTTTTCTTCCAACGAATTTTATGGTGGGTATCTAAGGCATGGTCTGCCAACCCAGAGCGGCTGTACTGGTGAAACCGGATGTAGTCTTGGTGTTCTGAAATCCTGATATTTGTTGTTCTGCCTGTTTGGCCAAAGTAGGACAATTTGCAGCTGCAAGGGACCTGGTATACACCAGGTAGGTCTAGGGGAAGTGGTTGGTCTTTGGTAGAGCGGATAAGGGATGCCAACTTTTTATATGGTCTGTAACAGGAAGTAAGGTCATATTTTTTGAGGATATTAGTTATTTTTTCAGAAGTGCCCTGGATGTAGGGGATAGTGATAGACTTGGTGTAGTCTTTATTGTGGAGGGGGGTTGTGGTTTACAGGTTTTAGTATTTTTTGGATTTTTTTGGGGTTATAGTCATTGGCTAAGAAAGTGTTGAGGATGTGGTTTAGTTCCATAGTCAGGGCCTTGTCATCTGAGCAGATTAATTTTGCCCTGTTATATAGTGTTTTTATCACCCCATATTGTTGTGAGGGGGGGGGGGGGGGATTGCTGGTGAATGTATCTGCCAGTGTGGGTGGGTTTTCTGTAAACAGAGAAAACCAAAGATCCATCAAGCTGGCGGGTGATTAAAGTGTCTAGGAAGGGGAGGGTGTTGTTTTCCTCTTTTTCTAAGGTGAACTGGATTCTGGGATGTTGGTTGTTTAAGTGTGTTAGGAAGGAGTGGAGTGTGTCTGAGCCATGTGGCCAAATAGCAAACACATCATCCACATAACGAAGCCAAATAGTGGGTTTTTGTGGGGCGGAGTTTAAGGCTTTCTCTTCAAATGTCTCCATAAAGAAATTGGCCAAGGGCGGGGAAAGTGGTGAACCCATGGCTGTCCCCTCTATCTGTTTGTAGAACTTTCCTTGCCAAACGAAATAGCCTGAGTTCATTGTGAACTGAAATAGGGCTGAGATATCGGGAGGAAACTTGGCTTGGATGAGCTCAAGGGTTTCTTTGAGTGGGACATTAGTGAATAGGGAGGAGACGTCAAAACTGACCATTATGTCAGTGTGTTGGAGTGTGAGGTTTTCTATACTGGCTTTAAAGTGGGCTGAGTTTTTTATGTATGATGGTGTGTTGCCAGTGTAGTGTGTGAGCGTTTTGGCTAAATGTTTGGCTAATTTATATGTGGGGGAATCAATGCCATCTACTATGGGACGCAATGGCATATTTTGTTTATGTATTTTTGGGAGTCCATATAATCGGGGGGGGTCTAGAGTTATAAGGTTTAAGTTTGTTGGTGACTTCCACAGGCCAAGAAGTGACCTTCTTAAGGAGTCTGTGGATAGTTCTAATCTGAGAGTTGGTCGGATTATATTCAATGGGGAGGTAAGTAGTACGGTCTCGTATTAAAGAATTTAGCTTACCTTTGTAGTCTTTTTGATTGAGTACCACAGTGGCGCTTCCCTTATCAGCTTTGGTGATTACTACCCCAAAAAAATCCAAAAAATACTAAAACCTGTAAACCACAACCCCCCTCCCCCCCTCCACAATAAAGACTACACCAAGTCTATCACTATCCCCTACATCCAGGGCACCTCTGAAAAAATAACTAATATCCTCAAAAAATATGACCTTACTTCCTGTTACAGACCATATAAAAAGTTGGCATCCCTTATCCGCTCTACCAAAGACCAACCACTTCCCCTAGACCTACCTGGTGTATACCAGGTCCCTTGCAGCTGCAAATTGTCCTACTTTGGCCAAACAGGCAGAACAACAAATATCAGGATTTCAGAACACCAAGACTACATCCGGTTTCACCAGTACAGCCGCTCTGGGTTGGCAGACCATGCCTTAGATACCCACCATAAAATTCGTTGGAAGAAAACAAAAATAATACATCGCAGCAAGTTTAAATACGAAAGATTATTCAAAGAATCTTCAGCAGCTCTAAAAAACGTTCCTAACCTCAACAAATTTGGGTGCATGAAACTGCCCCAAATTTGGAAGACTTTCATTATGAGAACTTCAGCCCAACTGCCAAGACTACCAAATTAGCCCGCAAGAGGGCACCATTAGGACCTTCTTTAACAGGATAAATCAACTTACTTTTGTTTTCTACGACTATCACATCACAGCGATTCAGCAGCCAAAAGTCACATGGTATCGTCTTAGAAGCCATCTTAGCATTTTTCACATCATTCACTAACTTTTGGTAGGTAGTATCGGTTAACAAAACGCAGTTTTTAGCAGCAGTGGCTCGAACTTTAGATAGTTCTTCGTAGAATTGTCGTTCCATGTTAACATGCCGTGATTCCTGCCCAGACAATGTAGCTTGCTCGGCCATTATTTGTGCAGTTCTGACTCTGTTTGAGGCGAGCGTAGATAGTCACATGACTCACCTTGTGACATTAACACTTGGGAGGTCGTATCTGTTTTGACATATACATGCTAATTGCTACCATGAATATTCTTTTAGGTTGAAGGTCATGAGTAGCTGCGCGTGCGTATGTTACAAGTATATTACGAGCATGTATTACTGAAATAGAGAGAAAAAGTATTTTATACTTTGCCGATTTGCCTTTTGGCATTCTATAGAATACCTAGGAAATGTGTGAAATTCTAAGCATTTCATACTTTGACGTCCCTCTTTCGGCATTCTATAGAATGCCTAGGCATTCTATACAATGCCTAATTTAACACTTTGCCTCACTAACCTTACTTACCTTTGGACATAGGCCATGGGAAGATTGGGAGAAACCTACATGGTCACTCTTGATATTTCCAAGGCATCTGATTGTGTCTCACATCAAGGCCTTTTCACCAACCTACCACATTATGGTCTCTTTCTCCTGCCCTTTGTAATTGAATTGCCAGCTTCCTCTTTGGTTGTTCATTGCATGTTACAGATGACATCAGATTTCTTTATCAATGCTGAAGTACCTTAATATTCTGTATTTTCACCCATTCTCTTCATCCTATACATCAGCGAACTTTCTCTTCAAACCCTATTCATAGTTTTGCTGATGGCAGTACTCTCTATTCCTCTTCTTCATTTGAGAAACCTTGTAGTAATCAAATAATTAAGTTTCACAATCTTCCATAATCAGTGTCTTCAACACTTATATCCTCACACTTCTTAATTGGTGTGAAGATTAGTAAATTTCAAAGTTATCAAAACAAAGTCCTGTATTAAGACTATTACACTTTTTTTTTTAATAATCTTTGTCAAGTAGCTTTATTTTATCCTCCTACATGTTTTGCCAATCTTTTTCTATTGGCATCCTCAGGGAATACAAACTAGTAAGCTAAAATGAAGGTTACAGACTAGGTTATAACGGATAGTTCTAATTCATACAAAAAATTGGTATTGTGCGTGACAATGTGCATGTCTCGTTAACGTGATTTATTTGTTATGGCTCATTATGTAATTGTTATGAAAGTTCATTTCTTTGATGTTTAATGATCTGATAAAAGTTTTCCAAATTTCTGGTAAAATTAGACCTTGATTCTTGTTTAGGTTTTCAGTTTTACGGGCGACTGTAGCTGCTTCTTTAAAGGTTCTTGAATGGTAGTTATCTTCTATGTATGGCATGAGGCTCTTATCCCACTCAATGTGATGGTTAGTAGAGGCAAAGTGGCATGAAAGGCCTGAAATGTCTTGTCTGTTATTTCTGACATATCCTATGTGTTCTTTCTTTCTCGTTTCAAAGCTTCTAGAGGTCTGACCTACGTAACTAATACCACATGAGCAAGGTATATTATATACTCCAGAGTACTTGAAGAATAGATGAGAATCTTTCAGTGATCTTAAACATTTCCGAATAGTGTTGATTGGTTTGAAAGCCACTCTGATCTTATGTGGTTTTAAAAGGTGAGCTAATTTTTTGGAAAGGTTGCTGACAAAAGGAATCGTAATTGTACTGATGTATTGGACGTCATCACATTGTCGATGTGGTATATCAGTAAAGAGAATCTTGTTATAGAGTCTTTTTGGGTAACCATTTAAAGAAAGTTCTCTGGATATTGTGGTTAATTCCGTTAGTAGGTCATCCTTGTCTGTCGTATACTGTATAGCTCTTTTCTTGAGACTATGGATAATGCTAAGTTTCTGAGCTATGTGATGAGCTGAGTTGAAATGGAGGTAACGTCCAGTATTTGTAGGTTTTCTGTATACAGATAGGTTGATACTATTATTGGATTGTTTCTTTATTAAAATGTCAAGGAATGGCAGTTTTTTATCTTTTTCCATTTCTAATGTGAATTTGATGGTATTGTGGAAACTATTGATTTGGTTGAGGTAATTCATTAGTTCTTCTTTCGTATGATCCCAAATGATAAAGATGTCATCTACATATCTGTACCAAATTTTCGGTTTTGGAATGATCTGGGTTAAGATTTTTTTCTCTAGATCTTCCATGAATAAGTCAGCACAAGGAGGTGATAGGGGGCTACCCATAGCTAATCCAGTGAGTTGTTTGTAGATCGTTTTTTGCCAAATAAAATACTTAGAAGTTAAACAGTGACTGAACAAAGTAGTGATGTTTTTTGGGAACAAGTTGTCTAAGATGTTGATGACTTCAACCACTGGAATGTTAGTAAACAGACAAGTTAAATAACAGACAAGACATTTCAGGCCTTTCATGCCACTTTGCCTCTACTAACCATCACATTGAGTGGGATAAGAGCCTTATGCCATACATAGAAGATAACTACCATTCAAGAACCTTTAAAGAAGCAGCTACAGTCGCCCGTAAAAACTGAAAACCTAAACAAGAATCAAGGTCTAATTTTACCAGAAATTTGGAAAACTTTTATCAGATCATTAAACATCAAAGAAATGAACTTTCATAACAATTACGTAATGAGCCATAACGAATAAATCACGTTAACGAGACACGCACAATACCAATTTTTTGTATGAATTAGAACTATCAGTTATAACCTAGTCTGTAACCTTCATTTTAGCTTACTAGTTTGTATTCCCTGAGGATGCCAATAGAAAAAGATTGGCGAAACATGTAGGAGGATAAAATAAAGCTACTTGACAAAGATTATAAAGAAAAGTGTAATAGTCTTATGAATAATTGTCAAGAAAAAATTCGACATAAAGTCCTGTATTATTGTCTTCAAAAAAAGATCATACTTCACTTTCTGTTATGTTTGATAACGTTTAGATTTCCAGTCAAATAGAGTTTTGCCATCATGAGCCAACTTCCACATCTAACTAATTGTGGCATTAACATGTTACATGTATAGTATCTTCAGCCTCCAAAAAAATTTAAGATTCTTTTTCATTCTAAACACCATTTCTCTTCTACTTGTCTACTACTAACACTTTATAAATCTTAAATCTGACTGACCTTAGAATATTGCTCTCACATTAAGAGGAATCCACCTAACCTGTTTGTGGTGCTCTGTTTCTGCATTGTCTTTTTTTATAGGTATTTTCATGAACATTGCTCCACTGAACTGGTCACTGCCACTCCTCCACTTTCCTCTAATCATGTAAGATCATGACTGGCTACTGGTCAACACCCATACACATTTTAACTCCAGACATATTGAATCAATATCTCTTCTTGTTCCTTTAGATCTACCACTATTCTTTTGAAGAGCCTTCCACTTTTCCTAATAAGCACAGTTTGCAGTTTTTCAAGAAACTTGTTAATAGATTCCTTATTTCTCCTTAATGATTTGCCCATATGTGGCATGGTTGTGCTATAGGTCTTGTAACATCTCATGTATGGAATCAGTCTAAAAATAATAATAATTAGAATCTGAGAGTCTAGTTTTACATCACATGCCATTGGTACTACGTATAATGTTTTCATAGAATCAATTCAGGTTTGATCATCTGTTGATGGATACATATAAGGAAAATATTGCTTCACCATTTTAATTTGAATCATTACAAAATTTTGGGAGGTAATTACCATAAAATATCATGAATACATATATATGAGAGTGGTCTGAAAAGTTCTCGACCTAAAAAATCAAAAGAAAAACAAATTTATATTTTCAAAATTATTTTTATTTTTCAACATAAAGACTACTACATTTATTCCAGTGATGCTCCAGTGCCATTATCCCATCCTTGTAGTGGTTCTCAGTAAGATCTGCAAAATACCCCTCTACAGCTGCAATCACCTCTTGATTCGAAGAAAAACGCTGAACAGCAAGGAAGAGTTAGTTTTGGAAAGAGATGGAAGTCAGAGGGAGCCACATCTGGGGAATAGGGTGGATGTTCCAACAATTCATAGTGCACATCCCTTAATTTTCCCATTGCCAAAACAACTTTGTGGGCAAGTGCATTGTCCTGATGAGAGATGATTTTTTTCTTCTGCAAACCGGGTCTTTTCTGAAGAATTTTTTCATTTGGTCTGGTAAAAGATCGGAATAACATCCTCCGATTATTGCTTTACCCTTTTCAAGATAACTAATAAACAAAATGCCTTTCTTCTTCTTTGAGTGCCATCTCCTATCAGAGGTCGGCAACCACCTTGGCAAATTTTGAGTGATTCTCAGCTACTCTGAGCAGTCTCTCAGAGTTCATACCAGTCCACTGTCTGATGTCTGCCAGCCAAGATTTTCTTGATTGAATGAGTGAATTTGATTGTGTGGTGTAGAGAGTTGATTTTGTTAAGAAAGTCGAACAGGTCCTTTTTTATCAACAATTGACTGGCCTTGCAATGGGTAGCCCTCCATCTTGTGCCGATCTCTTTATGGAGGATTTTGAAAGTAAAATCTTAAATCAAACAGACCCTAAACCCACAGTATGGTGGAGATACGTGGACGATATCTTTATCGTTTGGAACCACACAATCAAATTCACTCTAGAACTTAAAAACGATAACCAATTATCATTTCTGGACACTTTAATTAAGAAGCTTCCGAATGGTGGTATCAACCACCATTCGGTATCAACCTCTCGGTTTACCACAAACCTACCAATACAGGACGTTATTTACATTTCACTTCCTGCCACCACATTTCTCAGAAACTTAGTATTGTACACATGTTGAAGAACCATGCCTCTCTCCTTACAACAGATCAACAAGACCTCCAGGAAGAACTATCCCTGATATCCACCAACCTTACCATGAATGGATTTCCTCGAAGACACGTCCACAAGATACTTTTCTCTGAACCCCGACAAAGACAACAAGATGATATACGTTATATTTCTACCATCGTCATTCCATACTTAGGGACAGTTTCCAATAAGATTGCTAGACTCCTTAGACCACATAAAATTAGAGTGGCCTTTAAACCCACAGAAACGATTAGACAATTCTTAAGATGTCCAAAAGATAGCCATCCTTTCTCCAAATATGCTGGAGTTTATAACATACCCTGCTCGTGCAGCTTGAATTACATTGGCCATTAGGCAAAAAGAACACATAGGTGATGTCAATAATAACAGAGAAGAAAAATCGGGGTTAGCTTTTCATTTCTCAGGAACGAACCATACCATAGAGTGGGATAGAAGGCACAATTCCTTACATGGAGGACTTCTGCTCCCGAATTTTTAAGGAGGCCACAACAGTTGCCCACTGTATACAAAACCTTAACAGGAACCAAGGACTAATCTTGCCCGTGATCTGGAAGACCCTTATTAGATCTCTCAACTTGCCAGAACTGAATTATAGTGCCAACTATAGAACATTCCTAAATAACAACAAGTACAATATATGCACGCTCTATGCATATATTGTACGCGCTCTGTTCTTTGTTTAATATAATTGGAATCGGTTGATTATAGTTTGTAACAGTTTTTTAGTTTTTAGTGCCTTACATCAGTTATGTACCCTGAAGATGCCAACAGCCTTAGTTGGTGAAACTGGTTGGTATAACATAGTTGTTTATTATATGCACTTGATCAATATAATCCCATTAAGTCATTCCAGAGCTTTTTGGTCAAGAAAATTAAAATGTTTTTTAACATTATTTCAGCCTTTCTTAGGTTCAATCTGGAAATATAATTTCCCAAGTGATTAATTTTTCTGATTTCTGTGTGTATTATGGCTGTATTAAAAAATCTTATCAAAATTCAAGTTATCCATGTCTCACTCTAGTATTTGCCAATGAAAATCTAATCCCACAGCGTAGTATAAACTTTTGTACTTCTCACATAAACGGTGCACCAAGGGTCGTGGCTATTGTTCATTTGGCCATTATTCTTTCCATATTTAAAATTATATTAATTGATAAATTGAAATATTCAAAGTTATCTTACAATTAATTGCATTAGACCAATTAAGATGAGTGATGTGCTATGCATTCATACAGTCAAAGTGATGTGAATTTTGTAGCGTGGATTTCATAAGCCCTGCAGCAGCACACTCAACCTAAATGAGGCACATGATGCCACTGATATATAGATATATAGATATACAGGGTGTTCGGGATAAATTTGACAGTTTCGTAAGGAAAAAGAAAATCTTCTTTGTATCTATTAAATTTAATGAATTGACAAAAAAACATTACAGGCAGAGTTAATTACAATACTATCAACAAGATTTACTCAAAATAACCACCATTAGCATAGATCACAGCTTCAATTCTGCTTCGGAACCTCGAACAAGCTGATGCTACAGTCTCCCTGGGAAGGGCTGCAAAAACTGTTTTAATTTTATCCATTAACTGGGCTTTTGTATTACTGGAAGTGCAATTGGTGTCTTTTTCAACTGCGCCCCATACAAAATAATCCATGGGGTTAAGGTCTGGGGAGTTTGGAGGCCAAACATTTGGACTGGTGAAGTCGTAGAAATTTTCAGACAACCATTTTTGACTTTTCCCAGAGGTGTGGCAAGGGGCCGAATCCTGCTGCCATACATACGGCCTACCATTGGCTACCCTTGTTATCCAGGGCTTGACTACAGTTAGCAACTCCACGAACAAAGCCCGAACAGGAGGACACCTACTGTACAACTCTCCGTCTCCACCACTACACAGAACCTCCACTACTAATCACCTACATCAGCGCCATCTACTGCCCACAACCACTACTACCACAGCTAGTATTTTTTTTTTTGTCTGTAAATTGCATATGTTCTGAAGGGCTGATTTGTCTGTATGCGAGATGAAAAACCCAAGTTTCAGGGAGAAAAAAACCCTGCTACCTCCATATGAGATCGGCTAACTCACCTTTGATTGAAAAAGTCCATATAAAGATTCCTCCCATCATGACGAGAATCGAACTTAGGCCTTTTCTAATCGAAAGGTGCAACGTACCGTAGTTCTTCCAATTGCGCTACGGAGGCGCTATGTTAGTGAAATAAGAAAGCTAAATATAGTTTAAACTCAACTTTATTTTCATCAGCAAAATTTCCCTCTGTTTCAATAATTTTCTCCAATGCATAACAAGTTTTTGCAAGTTTTTCAAGCTTGTCATAGTAATATTCTTCAGGTTGCTTTTAAGACTTTTTTCTCACCTCTGATTTGACTTATTCATCACTTCCAAATCAGTTCCATTCAAATGTTTTCAATTTTAAAAATAATGGAAGTCAAATGAAGAATATTCCACAACTTCAGTCTATTTGGTTGTTGTTGAAGTGGATGCAGTTGTGTGTGTGGCCTCACATTGTTATATTGCAAAAGCAGTGGCTGTAGAAAGTAAAAACAATAACATAATGCCATTGTTTCTACTTATGACAGCAAATAATACTATAATATTATATGCTGTCATAATAATTAGAGTATCCTTGGATACTCCAATTACCCACCTTTCTAATGGTTCATTATCCTTTACTGTTCATAAAATGCCAACACATTATAGAAGATATTTACATGATTACACCCTCATTAATTAATTAACTACTAGCCAAAAATAGTCTTACAACTTGAAAAGTGCATAAACCTTTAATCTATCAGTAAATCATCTACAGTTTCAGCTGATACAAACCACATATATAATGTCATATAGCAGCACTCAATATTCAAAATGTCCCCCATTTTTGCCTTTACGCAGGCCCAAAGTCTTTGAGGCCACATATTGATGGCAATATGTACAGCATCCAATGGAAACACTGCCATTGCTCTCTCCAAATCCATCTTCAGTCTGGTGATGCTGGTGTATCATTTCTTGCAGGCTAATCTCTCAAACTCTGACCACAATTTGAAGTTGAACGGATTTGAATTGAAACTTCCAGGTGGCCAATCAGATGGTAATATGTGGTCGGGCACATTCAACTCTAACCACTTGTGTTCAGAGCCGAGTCCTTTTGGAAGGTTTACTGCCTACCGTGAAACAAGAATTGTTCAGAAACAGTACAGTGTCTTGATAAACTTCAATGGACATTTTGACCCCTTTCTTGCAGAAATGCAAATGAATACCCTCTGATATGTCACCTCACCAAACCATCACTGACATGGAGTGATGACCTCTCTGAATCCTGGATTCATCTCTCACATCATTTTCTGCATTCTCATAGGATTATGCTAGAGGCATACCTCACAAGCTGTTGCATTCTAGTGAAGCATGGTCGACCTGTTCTTTGGCAGTCAGATATGTCTTCTGTATTGTTATAAGTTAATAGCCTGATTCACAAACATCCCACTGATCCCAAGTGTTTTTAGCATGTTGAAAATAACAAGTGGTTCCAATCCAACCTTGTGAAGTTCTATTACAGCTACACAGCTCTCATAATATTCCCACTATATGCTAACCTGTACAGCTAGACAATTATATCTAAATATGCAAATGTTGGCTGCAGGAAGCACTATTAATGGAACTGGGCTCGCACAATTCTGTGAGTAGTGCAGAGGTATTCGGAAGTTCTAACAGTATTTATGGCAAGACTGTGTATATTAACTAATTGTTGCTATCATTAGAACAGACAGCAATAATTAGTTGCTGTCTGTTCAAAAGATACTGCTCTTACCACAGAACTCAACTACTTTTTGCCACACATTTTTAGCCAAGGGCAATGTCTCTCTCAAAAGAAAGTACTCATCATCATCATCATCATCATCAAATTCCTGCCATGTACTCTCAAGGAGTGTACAGGATATTATAGTACTACATGAAAAATTTACATCATTACTAACTTCCTGTCTACAATTTTCCTCCAAATCAGTCTGTCACTTGTCAAGACTTCAACATTATCAGATCTTATATTTCTATCGTCTAAGGCACATTGTACCATATCAATCCACCTATATCTTGACCTTCCTCTGGGTCGTTTTCCTGCCAACCTGGCAGAGAACACTTGTTTTGCTAATCTTTCCTCGCCCATTCTATTTAAGTGACCACACCACCTGAGATTAGCTCAGTTGTCAGACTGCTGACAATATCAAGTTCTTTCCTAATATCCTCATTTTTAATATGATATTGCCATTGATGCCATCTGTTCATGCCTCTAATCTTACTCAGGACTCTTATATCTGCAGTCTCTAGTCTTTGGTCAAGTGTTTTACTTCTGACCCATCTCTCGGATCCATAATTTAAATTGGCTTGAATACTGCCTTGTATACAGCTAATTAAGTGTTCCGACTAATTTCTCTCTTATTTCATATGAATTTATTCAATTGACTTCCTACTATACCAGCTTTGTTGATTCTGTTGTCTATTTCCATATTTAATTTACCATCTTCACTAAAAATCATGCCTAAGTAGCTAAAATGTTTTTTACTTGTTCCACAAGTTCCCAGTTCACAATGCAGTTGACATTTTCAGCAATTCTGCCTATTTTCATTGTCTTCGTCTTTTTATTGCTGACCTTCATACCATATCTATTACAATAGTTATTCAATTTAGTCAGGGAATCTTGCAGACTTGTAGCGGATTTATTTAGAAGTATAACATCGTCCGCATAAAACAAAGAACTGACATTAACATCTCCATTTCTGATCTCATGTTTAATACCACTTTCCTTCATAATGTGATTCATATAGATAATGAATAACAGAGGAGATAATGTACATCCTTGTCTCACACCAGATTTAGCATTAAACCATCTTCCTGTACTTCCTTCAATTCTCACTGCTGACTTACAACTCAAATACAAACTAATTATTGCTTGATATAATGCCATTTTGACACCATATAACTGTAACGTATTGAATAGCTTCTCTCTTGGCACCTTGTCATATGCCTTTTCTAGATCGACAAAACTTAAATACAGATCTTTGTTATATTACCATGATTTCTCCAGTATTTGTCATAAAGTGAAGATCCGATCCTGACAGCCTCTATTTGGCCTGAATCCAGCTTGTTCTTCACCAAGCTTTTCATCCACAATTCTTCTCAACCGTTTCTCGAGTATACTGTCATAAATCTTACTAGGAACACTCAGTAGGGAAATACCTCTGTAATTCTCACATTCAAGTTTATTTCCCTTTTTATATATGGGTACTATGAGAGCTCTACTCAAATCGTCAGAAATTTTCCAGTCAGTCCAGGCCTTCTGAACTATGCAGTGCAGCCACTGTAAGACTTTTATACCACCATACTTCAGCATTTCTGGTCGAATATCATCTAATCCTGCTGCCTTTCCACGTTTCAAGCCTTTGATGGCTTTTTCTACTTCAAGTATGGATATGTATTCCTGACTGTATGCCTGTTGAGTGTTTTTTACCACTGTGCTGTCATCACTGCTTGTTTCATTTAGAAGTTTTTCAAAGTAATTACTCCATACTTCAAGGATATCTTTTTCTTACTTTTTCATGTCACCTTTATCATTTCTAACTCCTTTTACAGCACTTTTCGTCCGTTTCTAAGCTTCTTCAACAACATCCAGAGTATTTTGCCACCTTCTTGATATTTATTTTCTATGTTCTTGCTAAAGTCCTCCCATGACTTTTGTTTAGCTAGTTTTACAAAGTGTTTAGTTTTCTTACATTTGTCTCTGTATTCTCTACGAGCACAAGCTGATTTATTTGCCAGGAACTTTTGATATGCTTTCTTCTTTTCCTTCACCGCCTCTTTAAGTTCCTGTGTTCACTATGGAGTTCTGATTTTTTTATCCTTACAGACAACCTCACCACTTGCCTCTCTGGCAGAATCAATCAATGTTTTCTTCAGAGTTTGCCACTGAATCTCCATGGTTTGGTTCTTGTTCTCAAACTCTTTCATTTTTTCTTCAATAATCTTTGTGTATTTTAGTCTACAGTTCACATCTGGGAGCTGCTCAACTTTTATTCGCTTTAAAACTTTCTTACATGTTATTCTTTTCAATATGAAATTCAATTTTATCCTGCTCAAGACTAAATAGTGATCACTTCCAATTTCGAATCCTCTGTACACTCTTGTGTCCTGCACCAGGGAGAAAACATCACTGTCAATGAGACTTTTCTTATTCTTTGCCTCTTCTCTCCATGTGAATTTGTGCACATTTTTATGTTGGAACACTGTGTTAGTAATAACTAGTCCATGTCCTGAGCAGAAATCCAACAGGCATTTGCCATTATTATTAGCTTGGATCTTTTCTCCAAATTTTCTCAAAATATTTTTGTATGTCTGACAATCATTTCCTACTCTGCTATTTAGATCCCCAAAAAGGACCAACTTTTCCTTTTTCATTGTGTCAGTTGCCTTCTCTAAAGACTCAAAAAATTCCTCCTTCTACTTTACTAGACCCTTCTGTGGGACCATAGGCACAAATAGGTCTCATTGTCCAGTTTCCCATTCTGGTATTTGCCCACATCACTCTACTTGAGACTGCTTGCCATTCAAAAAGATTAGCCTCGTATTTTGTGATGAATACTATGGCTACTCCTTCTTTTCCTTGATTGTCATTGTCTGAATATAACATTTTGTATTTATTGCTCAAAAAGATCTCACCAGTTTTTGTCTTTTTTGTTTCAGTCACCCCTATTATGTCGATCTGGTACTTATCTATTTACTCAGCTAGCTCCATTTCTTTGCCATTAAGGTTCTTATGTTGATAGTACTGATCTTTAACTGTGGTGATGTTGAGTTGGGGTTTGTTTTCAGATTTCAGAAAAAAAAAAAAAAAGTACTGGATGTCCTAATTCCTTCTTCCCCTAATATACAAAACCACAGCAGAAATGTTACTATTCTATATAAGAGCATGTCTGAAAAACATATCCAGTTTGCTTAAATATAAGTTGCACACCACTTGCAAGTGTGCTTACATAAATCTTTCTTAGGACACTTGCCTGCAAAGTAAGTGTTTTGGGCAAAAGGTCCAGTAATAATTCTGAAATTCAGCATTATTCCTGTTATAATAAGGGATGCAATGTGATTCCCTAGTCATTTTGGATACAAACTTCAATTTGAACATTCTGAATTATGCATTGTAGCCAATAACCAAAAATATGAATTTTACTGGTATCAGTTCACATTCAATCTCTAAGTCACCATTCACCTTTGGATAATAGCTATAGAATATTTGGAGAAACTTGTGATCATTGTTGACATTTCTAGGCATTTGATAGAGGCAGTTACAGAGATTTACTCAGCAAACAACCATCTTATTGTATGTCTTCCATCCTTCACAAATGGGTTACCAGCTTTCTCTGCTCTCAGATTTGTTAGCCATTGCTAGAGTATCCCAGAGCTCTGTACTGGGATACTCTAGCAATGATAGTGCATAATCATTACAAGATTCAAAATCTTCTATAATTGCTGCCTTAAACTACTCTGATCTTGTTGTATTTGGTGGAGTATGAATAACTGGTGAACTTCAACACTAATAAAAACAGGTCTATTTTATTTCTACCAAGGAATATCTTATTTCACTTCCTCTACTTTTAATAACATCTTGACTTCAGCATAATAGATTCCTTTTCTTAGACACTTTCACCACTATCCTTTTCTGTCACAAACACTTCTTAGCCATAGCTTCTTAAGCCTCAAGAACTCTACTATTCATTAAGGGACACTATTCCTCACCTGTAAAACTGCTGAATACTCTATAAATACAAATCTGTTCATCCCTGGAATGCTACTCACACATGGTGCACCTAAAACCTCTCTAAGAAGAGGTAGTTTTGGTGAAGATGCAGAAGAGAAAATAATCGAATTAATCGATGACTCCTCTCTCCCTCATAGATGTTCAGTTTCTGCCTTATGTCTCTTGTACTTACTTTCACGAACGGTGTTTTGCTGAAGTGGCAGTCATCAGTCTTCCACTTTCTTCTGTTATTGTAAATACACACATGCACAGCTGCTGGTCATGATTCATTTACTGTCTGGCTACTGAACTAGTTTTTATTCTTCCTCATTCATCCCATTTGTATATGTTTGTTCTTTGGAACAGCCTCCCACTGAAATACACTAACAGGCCTTGTATCTCCTTAACCTCTTGACTATACGTTGTACTGGTGTAACTGTAGGCTATTCTATCTTTTGTTATGTGTGGGTCAACATATTTAAAAATGAAATAATAAAAAATCTCAAGTCACATATTAGGTCTACATCAAGTTTTCTGATAAATTCGAGTACAGTCATACCCCGACTTACGCGAATCCGGAGTTACGCTGTTTCTTATATGTACGTATTCCCATCCCGCTTCACGCCTCACCACCAGTCGCATCTTTCAGTCGCCGGCTGCATTCGCCAGTGTCGCACATGCTGTGAACAAGCACTGATGTGTTTCGCGCAGTCTCCATTCATACACGGTTTTTATAGTCTACAAACCTTCATCACGAACCACGGACTCACTGCCCGATGATGTCTGATGCCTGTTTCACTATCTTCTTCTTCCACCTTTCTTTATCCAGTGCACAATGTCACAGTTTTTGTACACCCATTCCACATTCTAACTTTCTATCCATTCTCTGTATGGTCTACCTCTTCTGTTTAAACTATCCAAAATACCATACATAAATGTCTTTATCTTCTGGTCCTCACTCATTCTACAGATGTGTCCAAATAATTGCAGCTTCCATTTTATAATCTTCTGCATTAGATTCTGTTTTGGTTATTCTTCTGATAGAGCTCTTCATTGGTGATTTTCTGTACCCATCCTATTCTTAGAATCTTCCTGTATCAAGTTCTTTCAAATGCCAAAATTCTTTTTCTTGATTCCTTATTTATTACCCACATTTCAGATCCATAGAGTACACCGCTGAAGATGCATCTACAAACCTTGTGATTGTTTAATGTTATGTTCTTGATAAAAATTTTATCACATAAAAAATAATAATGTCATCCAAAAGAAGCAAGTCTGATTCTTCTACAGCTAGCAAGAAAAGAAAATCATTGACTTTGGAAACAAAACACAACTTTATTAAGGATTTTGAAGGCAGAATGAAAATTTGTGAGCTAGCAAAGAAGTTCGATCTACAGGAATCCACAGTAAGAACAATCATAAAAGAAAGGTTTACAGATTTTGGAGGACATAGATCTAACGAGGAATGAACTGTAGCCACAAGGCAAAAGGTAAGGAATAAAAAAATCATTAGCTTGCTATGAAGAAATTTTGCGTGACAAGAAAAAGACATTATGCCATCAGATGAATCTATTAGATTTTATGAAACCATCGACATCGAAATAACTTTCTTTTTTTTATGTACGAAAAACTACAATTATGATTATATTTATTAAAAAATATAGGTGTTTTTGTAAGCCTTTGGTTCCAATTGTACGTTTGTATATATAAATTACATGCAAAATTATACCCCGAGTTACGCGAATTTGACTTACGTGCTTTTTGTTAGTCCCACCTATCCCGTAACTACGGGGTTTTACTGTACTTCAAGTTTGAAATTGTATTATTATATTCCTCCTGGATATTTTTACTGTTGTTTTATTTGATAATGCATTTAATAAAGTTTCAAATTAATTACTTCAGATATCTAAAATATTCTTATATTCAGTTTATATATTGCCATTATGTAATATAGTAGTCTATTACTTTTTTTTTTGTAACAGAGGTATACAAAACAGACACACCAAATAAAGATAACAACTGGCTAATATTTTGCTGAATTTAAATTGGAAACAACAGAGCATATACTACTGCCACAATACATTATAAGCAACAAGAAGTGCAGGAAAAAAATTTAAAAAGACAAAAGACTTAATCCCAACTTGGTGCTCTGTAATATTAGATAATAATGCTTTTCTTTTGTTTATTTGAATCTAGGAATGGCTACTTTCCAGATTTAATGTAAATTAATGCAGCTATGCTTGTTAGGGTTGGGAACATTTCATTGTTGTTCTTACTAAATATAGTATCTCCAAATTTTGACTATCATATAGCTCATTAGTTTTCTTTCAACTAATCCTATGTGAAGGGGTATTATCCAGCGCATGATCTGCTATTCGTGACTTGTTATAATGATGGTAGCAGATGCTAACAGATTTCCTCTCTCTAGCAGACCAGTTTTACAGTCACAGGGCACTTCATGCATCCAGGATGTGACAGAAAATGAAGTTTGTTGAGTTTTTGCAGATTGCTAATTAGAAGTATAATTAAACTTGTATTTATTTAGTATTTGATATTTTTAGATCTGATAAAGGAGATAGGAGTAATGATGCTTTCATCTTTTGAGTGTTTGGAGTGGAGAGGATGGTATAGGAAAGGCATGCAGAATTTTATCTATTTTATATGGATTGTTTCCATTAGCTAAATAAATAAATAAATTGGCAAACCTGGTTCATTTTTGTAGGTTTCCGAGTTTCTGTGAGTGATGGTGTGATAGTTTATTAAAGTATCTTGTAGAGTGTATTTTCTATAAATAGAAAAGGTTGGTGAACTATTTGGAATTCCGCGACTAGTGTGTGAAGAATGAGCAAGAAGTAACTTGATTCGTATTTCTAATGTGAAGTATAATTTAGGGATATTGACTATTTAGCTGTTTAGATGAGTTAAAGAAATGTTTCAAGTCTGTGGGGGCCAAATAGCAACCATGCATTTACATAACACAGCCAGCCAGTGTAAAACTTTGGGCGCTTGTGTTGATACTTTGTTCTCTAAATGTTTCATATAGAAATAGCCGGGGGGGGGGGGGGGACCTCTGTTCGATTAATTTGTGTGTAGATTTTGCTTTTCAGTGTAAACTATCCTTAACATATGGCTTTAGTCACCATCATCAAATTCCTGATATATACCCTCAAGGGGTGTACAAGATATGATAGTACTACATGAAAAATTTACGTTAATACTAACTTCCTATCAAATCAGTCTGTTACCTGTCAAGACTCCAGTATTATCAGATCTTATATTTCTGTCTTCTAGGGCACTTTTTACTTTATCAATCCACCTAAATCATGGTCTTCCTCTGGGTCTTTTTCCTACCAACCTGGCAGAGAACACTTGTTTTGCTAATCTTTCCTTTTCCATTCTGCTTAAGTGACCATACCACCTGAGATTAGCTCTGCTAATGCATTCCTGGATGCTGACAATATCAAGTTCTTTCCCAATATCCTCATTTTTAATATGATATTGCCATTGAAGCCATCAGTTCATGCCCTAATCTTTCTCAGGACTCTCAGATCTGCGATCTCTAGTCTTTGGTCAAGTGTTTTACTTCTAACCCAGCTCTCAGATCCATAAGTTAATTTAGTGTTTTGGCTAATTTCTTTCTTATTCCATATAAATTTATTCAGTTGACTTCCTACCATACCAGCTTTGTTGATTCTGTTTTCTATTTCCATATTTAATTTACCATCTTCACTAAAAATCCTACCTAAGTAACTGAAATGTTTTACTTGTTCCATAAGTTCTCCATTCACAATGCAGTTGATATTTTCAATGTTTCTGCCTATTTTCATTGTCTTTGTCTTTTTGATGCTGACCTTCATACCATATCTATTACAGTATTTATTCAATTTCATCAGGGAATCTTGCAGACTTGTATCAGATTTATTTAAAGTATAACATCATCTGTATAAATCAAAGAGCTGAGATTAACATCTCCAATTTTGATATCAGGTTTAATACCACTTTCCTTCATAATGTGATCCATGTAGATAACGAATAACAGAGGGGATAATGTACATCCTTGTCTGACACCAGATTTAACATTAAACCACCTGGAAAAGTGGAAAAGATTAAGTATTGCTTGATATAATGTCCCATTACCATATGACTGTAGCATTATGAATAGCTTCTCTCTTGGCACTTTGTCATATGCCCTTTCCAAAAATCCATATCATCATTTGAAACCAAAATTTCAAATGATTATATGACTTTAGTATCTTTATTATATATAGTATCTCCAAATTTTGAATAATTGAATTTTTTTTTGGGTGGGGGGGGGAATGAGTTTACTTTTTTATTTTTTTTTTTTGTTAAAATTTGAATTGTTTCCTACAGTTATTATTATTTATTTTGACAATAGCTTTTGCTTTGATGATGCTGTTTTAAAATACAGTGAAATCCTAGCCATATTTAAATTTTATTATTTATTGTCTTGGTTTTTGATATCATTAAAATCATAGATGATAACTTCCAACACTTAAGCTGTCCACAAGCTTAGGTGTTAGAAGTTAATCTTTTGTAACAATATTTGAAATGTTTTACCCCTTTCATTAATATTGGTATTTCGTATTCTTTCCAAAATCTTCCCATGAATTTCGTTTAGCTACTTTTACACATAATCTATCAATAGAATGTTTTATATATATATATAAGTGCTCTAGATGTGTGGTGATTAACTAGCTAAGAATGGATGAATAGCTATGAATCTTTCTTTTTCATAGACCATTTCTTTTATCTTTCTTTATCCATGATAGAATTCTGCCTTACATTTTATCTCTGTAGTTGAGTAAATTGTACATCCGTCACATTTTCTTAGAACACCTGTCATTAGTTTCCATGAGATTCTAGTACTGCTGTGAATGAATTTGTTATTGACTAGTTTTGAGGAACTGAATCTTCTCATAGGGTAGGGGTAGAGACTTACTGTGATGGAATAAAATTTAAATGACAGTTTGTTGCATTTTATATTTGAGGATGTTGGATATTAAAAAAAAAATTAAAAAATGCATTTAAAGAGCAACTACAAATAAAGAGGTGGGGGGGGGACGTGGATTCATAAAACTGGTGGCAATATGCATGATCAGTTTTTGTCATTTGTGTAACTAAACACATCTGGCTTGAATAGGAAGCAATAATAGATGAATTACTATATTAAGAATACCACATGAACATATATGAGGGGTGAGGAGAGGAGCTGATAAGTTCTGATAAACACCTAGTACAAAAATTATATTAAATTAAAGCAACTGATATAACCACAAGAAAGAACATATGAACATAAGTTACCTTCATAACTCTGCTACCAGTATGCTCTTTCTTCTGGTTATATCAGTTGCTTTAATATCAGTTTTGTCTAGATGTTTATCAGAACTTTCCATATCCCCCCCCCCCCCCCTTGTACTGCTAAATTAGATTGAACGTGTGAATGTCCCCTATCACCAACACTGTGGCCTCTGAAATTTATTAATCAGTGAAAAGTCTCCAAATCATACTGGAGACTTAAAGCAATTATTTTTTTTATTATTTTCTTCTTTTAATTAAGACTTGGTATCAAGGAATTGAAATGTATGTAATCACTGTGATGATATATTTTCTTTTCTATTATAATAAAGTATTTTGTTTTTAGGTATCATATTCTGGTCAAAAGCAAGATGTGAAAAAAGACCAAATTCTAGCTACTTTGGAATCATCTCAGATAACACTGCCATTGTAAGTTAATTTTATTGATTTATTTCCTTAATCATTAATCACTTTTAATATGAACACATAAACCATTATATGAGTCATTGTTGCAGTTTGGAACTCTTGTGGGTGAAAGCTGGCTAACTTGGAGGTGACAGCTACAGTCTTTAAGAAATGCATAAAACCTACACACCTTCCTGTGGTGTGACCCATTATTAGGTATCTGCTTGAATGCTGAACAAATGGGAACAGACTGACAAATTTGGATTTAGCTGACCAAATTGTATTCTGCATTGGCTTAAACCATTAAGATTGTAAAGTACAATCAAATAGCATGTCAGTTAGAATGTCATGGCACCCTCTTAAAGAAGACACAATTAACATTACAAGAATTGGTAGAAATGATATGGAGATAGCAGATGAATGACCTAAGTGTCATGTTGAGATAATTGGTGTTACCAAGATGAAAAGAACTGAAACCGATGAAATGCTTCTAAATAATAACACTATTAAATTTGGAAGAGTCATACTGGAGACTTAAAGTGATTACTATTATTATTTCGTTATTTTCTTCTTAATTTCCATAGCAGGAAAGTTATGAAAATTAGCTACAAAGGTGTTTTGTATGTCATCATCATCTTTCCTGTCAAGAATTTATTCCTAGAGTGGCCTGTTCCGACCTTAGAAGTCATTGTTGAATCTCTTAAGAGGATGTCCTGGTTTTCTTTTTCCTAATGGTTTGTAATTTAAGGCTTGTTTTTGGTAATCTTTCTGTTTTCATTCCTTCAATGTGTTCCATCCATTTATATTTATATTTTTTAATTTTGTTTATTAGTGATTCCTAGTTTAATTCTTTCATAATTCAAATATGGATCAAATAGAGTATATTTTGCAATTTTTCTCATAAACTTCATTTCGGCTGTTATTAATCTTTGTTTGTATTTTGTTTTATTGTCCAGATTTCTCTTCCATACGGTAGGATTGGTAGGACTAATGTATTGTATACTTTTAGTCTGGTTGGTTTTTGTACTAGGTTTGGTTTAAATATAGAGTTAATTACACCTGTTATTTTAAAATATTTTGCAATTTTTTGGTGGTTAAATGAATTTATCTGTTCTAAAATCTTGTTATCTATTATTATTTTAGTTCTTACTGGATCTTGTCCTTTAAAGGCCATTGGTTTTGATTTTTCTTAGATTTCTTGAACATAGGATGAAAGCTTCTCAGATTTAAATTTGCTTCAGGTAAAGGAAAGAATAGACATAATAATCACCACTGAGCAAAAACATAAAGTTCTTGAATGGTAGAATATTTCAGTTAGTCATAGTTCAAAATGGGAAATTCTAAAATGACAGTGACTGGTGTCATTCCCACAGAAAGTTGACTAAAGTAGGGAAGAAGAAGAGAAGTTTTTTGAGTCATTAGAAAGGGAATCTGATATAAAGTTCATGTTCATTGGCAGAATGGGAAATCAATTAGTCATATAGAAATGTTTGTCTGAATAAAATAGCAAAGCTTATAACACTGGATAGGAAAATTAAAAACATAGATAATAATAATAAAATAAATAGGCTTATTTCCAATATTTTGCCAAAGTTAAATTAATATCATCATGGAAACAATGTACTAGTATTAATATTAATATATGCATGCAGGCACTTCATCAGTAAGTGAGAATGTACAAGAGATGCAGGCTTATACAGTAGTTGTAAATTACACCACCCTTTGGGATTGATTGAGCATTCTTGAACATAGGATGATTATCTGATATGATTAGAGTTTTCCCAATGAGAGGTGATTTAATGCAACCATGTTTGTTGAGGTCAGGTTAGTGAGGGCAGAAGTATATTCAGGAAAAAGCCTCTCAGATTTAAATTTGCTTCAGTGGATTCATGTGGTTGCCTTTTTTCACAGCAGGTATCTTAATGCTGGTTATTCGATCAGTTTTTATAGCAGGAAAGAGTGCAGCTGCAAGGTGCATGGTGAACACCAGGTAAATCCAGAGGATGTAGCAAGTGGATAAGGAACTAACTATCTGTTTGGTTTGGAGGTGGTCACAAGATTGTACACTTTAGTATCTTGGCCATCTGTTCAGATGATGATAGATTTGTTGTACATTTGGAGAGAGAGGGAAAGAGGTTGGTTTGAGTAAGGGGTTAGTATTCTTTTTATATGGTGGATATTTTAACCATTAGCTAAAAAGGTGTTTTTGTGTGTGATTTGGTGGCAAGTGCATTGGTATCGAAGCAAACCAATTTTGCTCTGTTGACCAGTTTTTATAGCACCTTGGGGGGGGGGGGGGGTGATGTAACTATTGGTGGATATATTTATCTATATGTTTTTTTTTTTTTTCTGTCTTTCTTTTTAGATAATAGAATTTTTTTTTTTTTTTTTTTATTTGCATGATTTTCATGTGTGTACAAGGGTGGTCTGAAAAGTTCTCGGCTTAACATTGAAAAAACGAATTTATAATTTCAAGTTTATATTTAATTTTCAACATAATCTCCCTTAAGACTAACACATACATTCCAGTGCCATCATTCTGGCATGGAATAGGGTGGATGTTCCAACAATTCATAATGCAGATCCCTTAATTTTCCTATTGCCAAAACATGTTTGTGGGCAGCTGCATCATATTGATGAAAGATGAATTTTTTTTTTTTTTTTTTTTTTTTTTTTTTTTTTTTTTTTTTTTTCTGCAAACCGGGTCTTTTCTCACGAATGTTTTTGTCTAGTCTGGCTAAAAGATCGGAATAATATTTGCCGGTTATTGTTTTACCCTTTTCAAGATAATTAATAAACAAAATGCCTTTAGCATCCCAAAACACTGATGCCATGACCTTTCTTGCTGATGGAACCGACTTTGTCTTCTTTGGTGCTGCAGCCGACTTCTGTCCACTGTTTGGATTCTAGTGTTTAATGGTGAATCCAAGTCTCATCCATAGTAATAAATTGATGCACAAAATCAGTTTCATTCTTGTTAAAACGCTCCAAGCACTGCTCAGAGATTTTCATGCCGATGCTTTTTTGATCTGCTGTGAGCAAGGGCGCCACCCATCTTGCACAAAGCATTTTCATTTGCAATTCTTCATGCAAAATATAACCTACACGTTCTTTTGAAATGCATATAGTCTCAGCAATTCCATGCACTTTGACTTGCCGGTCATCCAATGCCATATCATGCACTTGATCAATGATTTCTAGTGTTGTTACACTTTTTGGACGTCCTTCAAGTGGAAGGCTGCTACGGCCACACTTAAACTCGGCAGCCCATTTCTTAATTGTTGAAAACGAAGGAGAAGAGTGCCCATAAACTTTTATGAACTTCCATTGTTTTTTTTTTTTTTGCCGTTAAACCTTCTTTTACAAAGAATTTCACAACTGCACGATACTCAATTTTATGAAAATTGAGTAAAAAAATCATGCTGATAGTATTGACATATATGGTTGAGGCCGAGAACTTTTCGGACTATATTTATGCAGTTATACAGTTATATCATACTGATCCTATAAATTATTAAAACTTCAATTATCTGCAGCACATGCATATATTACTTAGAATTTTGTCTCACTATCACACGCACCTCAGAATTTCTCTTATTTTTAATAAGGAAAAAGAAAACACTTTTTTATGGAGAACCCATTCATGAGAGATTGGTCAACCTATAGTACACTGATACCATGAATAGACAATAAGGGATGTGTTTACATTTGACTTGAAAATCTGTGTATTGTATTCCTTGGGAAACTCATGGTGGGAGACTGTTCCAAAAGGCAGCAGTGGAAAGGATGAATGAAGAGGAGGAGAAATTTGTTTTGTAGGTTTGGAGTCGAACTGTGAGAGAGTGTTGATTTGCTTTGCTGCTGCATGTGTTTGGATGGATTTGATAAAGGGTGAAAGAATTATCGATGCCAATTACGATGAACAGCAACCATAGAAGTATTTATAGACAATGAAGGCTGCAGAGACTTGAACACCAAGGAAGGGTCATCAATCAGTCTAAAGTGCCCTTTTCTGTATAATATTAAGTGATTAATCAGCTCTTAAGGACACCATCCCCAATTTAAGAGCAGTATTCAATGGTCAGATAGATCACTTACCCTTGATTCACTAACCACTTACCTTAGCTCCAGCAAGAATACTTTGATAACATTTCTTGAGATCTAGCCTGTATAAAATATTCCATGTACCACAGATTTTAATGCTTAAATCAGAATCTCTATCGAATAACTTACACCTACCAACAGGTTTTTTTTTTTTTTTTTTGCTAGAATTCACAGTTTACAAGCAAAAATTCCTTCCATGGTGAGGATAGCATTGTTTGTTAATGGTTAGGGCCATTATGTGTAGTCGGAGGATAAAGTGGTAGAGACAGTGGTTTGTGTAATGTGACATGTCCTCCTTTGATAAGTCCTTGCAGTTGACATGTTAATTTTCTGTAGTGAAATAGCTTCCTTATTTAAATGATATTCTGCCATGTTGTACCATCATTTTAAATTGTGGTTTCAGCTAATAAGAATACAACTTCATTGGCTAAATACTAAATACGAGGCTAATCTTCTTGAATGGCAGGCAATATCAAATAGATTAATGTGGGCAGATATCTGAATGGTGAACTGGACAGTGAGACTTATTTGTGGCTTTGGTCCCAAAAGGTTTTACTAAGGTAGAATTGGAAGAATTTTTTTGAGGCTTTAGAGAAACCAACTAACGCAATGAAAAAAGAAAAATTGGTCCTTGTTAAGGATCTAATTACCAGATTAGGGAATGATTGTCAGACATACAAAAAATTTTTGAGAAAATTTGGAGAAAATTGCAAAGCTAATAATAATGGCAAATGCCTGTTGGATTTCTGCTCAGGACATGGACTGGTTGTTACTAACACAATGTTCTAACATAAAAATGTGCATAAATTCACATGGAGAGAAGAGGCATGGAATAAGAAACGTCTCATTGACTATGTTATTGTTGATAGTGATGTTTTCTCACTGGTGCAGGACACCAGAGTGTACAGAGGATTTGAAATTGGAAGTGAACATCATTTAATCTTGAGCAGGTTAAAATTGAATTTCATATCGAAATGAAGAACACGTAAGAAAGTTTTGAAGTAAATAAAAGTTGAGCAGCTCTCAGGTGTGAACTGTAGACTAAAATGTTAGTATTAAAATAACTGTAGACATTTTTTATGCTAAGCATATCAACTGTAGTCTAAAATACACAAACATAATGGAAGAAAAAATGAAAGAGTTTGAGAACAGAAACCAAACCTTGGAGATTCAGTGGCAAATCCTGAAGAAAACATTGATTGATTCAGGCAGAGAGGCTGAATATGGTGAGGCTATCTGCATAGATACAAAAATCAGAACTCCATGGTGGACACAGAAAGTTACAGAGGCTGTGGAGGAAAAGAAGAAAGCATATCAAAAGTTCCTGGCAAATAAGTCATTTTATGCTCTTAGGGAATACAGAGACAAATGTAAGAAAGCTAAACACTGTATAACTAGCTAATCAAAAGTAATGGGAAGACTTTGACAAGAACATAGAAAATGAATATCAGGAAGGTGGCAAAATATTCTGGAGGCTGTTGAAAAAGCACAGAATGGAGGAAAGAGTGCTGTAAAAGGAATTAGAGATGATAAAGGTGACGTGAAAACTGGAGAAAAGGATAGCCTTGATGTACTGAGTAATTACTTTAAAAAATTGCTAAATGAAACAAGCAGTGATAGCCCCAGTTGTAAGAGCAGGTATGCAATTAGGAATATATATATATATCCATACTTGAAGTAGAAAAAGCCATCAAAAGCCTGAAATGTGGAAAGGGGCTCGACCAGAAATGCTCAAGCATGGAGATATAAAACTCTTATACTGACTACACAATGCAGTGCAGCCACTATAAGGAACGAATTCCAGATGATTGGAGTAGAGCTCTCATAGTACCCATATATAAAAAGGAAAATAAAACTGAATGTGAGAATTACAGAGGTTATTTCTCTACTGAGTGTTCCTGGTAAGATTTATGCAAGTATCAGTTGAGAAGGATTGTGGAAGGGAAGCTTAGTGAAGAACAAGCTGGATTCAGACCAAATAGAGATCAGATTTTCACTTTACGACGAATAGTTGAGAAATTATGGTAATTTCTACTAACCACAAGCCATTCAAAACACTACAGTTATATGATTGGGCTAAGGAGAATGGATGTCAATTTAATGTGACAAAATGTACGGTTATGCATTTTGGGGTGAAAAGATTGGCAGCAGTATACCACCTTGGTGGAACTGTACTCCAAGAGATTGATGAGGCCAGGGACTTTGGAGTGTTGGTGGATAGGGAGATGAAGTTTAGGGGGGCACATTGCAAAAGTAGCTAAATCAGCTCATCAACTCACTTGGTTGTTGAAAAATACCTTGATGAGCAGAGACAAGCAAGTTATTGTACCTCTGTACCGAGCCCTGATAAGACCTCATCTTGACTACTGTGCCCAGATTTGGTCACCTCGGTTCCTTCTTGATGGGGAGGAGGTGGAGAGGATCCAGAAGCGCGTGACGAAGATGATAGCAGGTCTATGGAATGAACCATATGAGAACAGGTTGAAGATTTGTGGGTTGCAGAAACTAGTTGATAGGCGGAAAAGGGGAGATATGATTGAGACATTTAAATTGCTAAAAGGATTCTATAGGATTAATTCAGAGGATATTTTTGAGATCAGGACTGGTGGTGGGAGAACTAGGGGACACCTATGGAAGCTGGGTAAGAGTGTGGTTAGCAGGGATGTTAGAGCTGGGTTCTTTACTTTTAGAGTGGTAAATGAGTGGAATAAGCTGCCAGAGTCTGTTGTGGGTGCTATGACAATGAGCGAGTTCAAGGCAAGGTATGATAGATACTATGAGAATGTTGAATAGTTGTGTGGACATGATGTTTACGGTCTCCCTTGATGAGTCAAAGTACTCCCTGGAGTAGCCCAAAATAATAATAATAATAATAATAATGTCAATGGGGCATTATACCAAGCAATTCTTAGTCTTTATTTGAGTTTTAAGTCAGCAGTTAAAATTGAAGGAAGTACAGGAATATGGTTTATTATTATTATTTGACACCTCCAGGGAGTCTAAAGACTCATCAGGGTACATACTCTACAACTCTGTCTCCACCACTCATTCCACCAACTACAACTAACCACAACAACACTACTGCCATCTACCTCCCACCACCACTTGTATTTGCACAATCACAAACATCCATATCCACGGTGGGATACGAACTCGCAGCCTTTTGGCTGAAGAGCGGATACCCTAATCACTCGGCCAGCCAGGCCAGTTTAATGTTAAATATAGTGTCAGACAAGAATGTGCATTTTCCCCTCGGTTATTCATTATCTAATATGGATCGCGTTATGAAGGAAAGTAGTATTATACCTGACATCAAAATTGGAGATGTTAATCTCATCTCTTTACTTTAGGCAGATGATGTTATACTTTTAAATAAATCCAGTACAAGTCTAGAAATATATACATGTTAGCACAAGAATAATGTTTAATTTGCCAAATATTTCGGTCTGAATATTACAGACCATCTTCAGTGGCTGTATAGGAATAGTTTTAAAAAAAAAAAAAAGAAGAAAAGTGGAATACGAACAATTGATCATTCATACATAGAATGCCGCGTGATGTCATATCGCTAAGTATTAGAAGAGTAAACATTTAAAAAAAAAAAACATAATTAAAGATATTAATTCAGAAATTCATATAATTTCTCTCCTCCTATGCAGATGTCGCTACATATTTAAATGTTTATTTAAAGAAAGTGTAGAGGCCTTACTTCAACGTCCTAACTTGAATCGTAATGACTGTATATCTGTATCAAAAATTTGGGAAAGTTTAATAAGGATAACACATTAATTTTTTTTTTTTTTTTTAAATCAGTATAATATTATTTAAGATCGTTATATGAATTTCTGAATCTGTATCTTTAATTATGTTTTTTTTTTTTTTTTAATGTTTACTCTTCTAATACTTAGCGATATGATATCACGCGGCGCGTTCTATGTAAGAGTGATCAATTGTTTGTATTCCACTTTGTTTTTTTGTTTTTTTAAACTATTCCTATGTAGCCACTGAAGATGGTCTGTAATATTCAGACCGAAATATTTGGCAAATTAAACATTATTCTTGTGCTAACGTGTATATATTTCTAATCATTATGTCACAAGTATCGTTAAAAAAAACTAGTACGAGTCTGCAAGATTTCCTGACTAAATTGAATAACTGTTGAATTAGCAGAAGCATTGAAAATATCAACTGCATTAAGAATGGACAACATATAGAACAGGTAAAACATTTCAGCTACTTAGGCATGATTTTTAATGAAGCTGGTAAATTAAATATGGAAATAGACAACAGAATCAACACAGCTGGTATTGTAGGAAGCCAGCTAGATAAATTTATATGGAATAAGAGAGTAATTAGTCAAAACACTAAATTAGCTGTATACAAGACAGTGTTCAAGCCAATTTTGACTTATGGATTTGAGAGCTGGGTTAGAAATAAATTACTTGACCAAAGACTTGACACCACAGATATGAGCGTCCTGAGAAAGATTGGGGGCATGAACAGATGGCATCAATGGCAATATCATATTAAAAACAAGGATATTAGGAAAGAACTTGACATTGTTAGCATCTAGGAATGTGTTAGTAGAGCTAATCTCAGGTGGTTTGGTCACTGAAACAGAATCTGAGAGGAAAAATTAGCAAAGCAAGTGCTTTCTGCCAGGTTGGCACAAAAAAGACCCAGAAGAAGACCACAATATAGGTGGATTAATTACATTAAAAAGTGCCTTAGAAGACAGAAATATAAGATATGATGAAATGTTGGAGTGTTGACATGTAACATTGATTTGGAGGAAAATTGTAGATGGGAATTTAGTGATGATGTAGGTTTTTCATATAGTACTATCATATCCTGTACACCACCTTGAGGGTTCATGATAAAATTTCAATTTGAAATTTTTCTGTTATTTGCTGCAAGTAGTCAATCAGATTTTGTTTTCCTCTTCAACAACTTGCTTTTACTTGTAATAATCCTCTGCCTCCTTTTTTGCGTGATAGGTAGAGCCTATCAATGTCACGGTGATGGTACATTTTCATTAATTTGCGAGTTTTTCGGTTTAAATTCTCCACCTCTAGCTGGATCCATTCAACAATGCCTGCTGAATATCTTTGAACAGATATGGCCCAGGTGTTAATTGCTTTTATCAAATTTCACATTGACTTAAAGAATGCTCTTAGCTGCTTTATGTATTCTGCTCTAGTGTTTTCTTTGATCTTATTGTGCAGAATTTCCGATGCTTCTAAAATTCCCAAATATTTGTAGTTCAAATTTTATTGCCTTGATTTTTTTGAATTGCTATATATATATATATATATATATAGCAATTCAAAATTATAAATTATATAATTTATAATTTACAAATTATTTATAATTTACAAATTTATAAATTACAAATTATAAATTGCTATATATATATATATATATATATATAGCAATTTGTACCACGTTAATACTCGGTATTGGGATATGTTCATATTTATATATACTGACTATAACCGATATTATTCAAAACGCAACATGTTTCATCAGATTGTCTGACTTCTTCAGGCGTGGGAACATAGAAAGCAAATAAACACTATAAGAAACATCGTATCACTATACAAACGACTATTATAAAATTCAATTAGTTTTGAACTGTAGCTACAGTCCGTGTTGAAGTTCTATTGTTAAGCAGCTGCGTGCATCTGATTTCACGAGTGTGCCAATATCGGATAGCAGAGCCGAAAGAGTTCGGTAGATTATAGCTAAGGTTATTATTTATGTGATGAGGGTCCATAACAATTTCCTTAGACTCGACTATGCGGTGCTCCACCTCGTCATGGCATATATGAAGGTTTGAGGTTGTTGTCCAGTTTATCTCAACATGAGATAAACTGGACATTATTTGTGATGGCCTTCATCATTTGTGTTTACTGAAAACAGCACATGGCTTGACAGGACACTTGCTCTAGTTCTTTTGTAAGCAATGTCCCTCTGGTGTTCTTCCAGACGTAGGAGGATGGATTTTTCAGTTTGGCCATAGTATTGCTTTCCATAGTCACATGTGATTTTGTACACTCCTGGGAATTGTAGATGGTTGTGAGCTTGTTTGTATTTGCTTAAAATCGATCTTAGTTTAGGAAGAGTAGAGAAACAGGTTTTTATGTTGAACGTTTGTAAAATTCTTCTTAGTTTCGTGGAGAGTGAGCTGATATATGGTAAGGAGATATAACCTTTGGGATTGTCTTCTGTTTCTGAGTTGTTTTGATGGCAGTGGTATAGATGCTTATTAATCGTTTTCGACGAGTAGCCATTACTTGTGAAGGTTCTTTGTAGATGTTGTAGTTCATTTTTTAGATCTTCATCATCTGACAGTACAGATCTGGCACGATGTGCTAGGGTTGAGATGATACCCACTTTCTGTGCAGGATAGTGATGTGAGGACGCATGTAGGCATCTCTGTGTGTGTGTGTAGATTTTCTAAAGATTGAGATTTTAATAGAATCAGATGTCTTTGTAAGTCTTATGTCCAGGAAGATAACCTTCAGTCTTTTTTAAATCATTTAAACAACTTCCACCAAGATATCAAATTAACAATGGAGGTTGAAGAAAATGGATCTCTTCCCTTCCTGGACGTAAGACTTACTAAGACATCTGATTCTATTAAAATCTCAATCTTTGAGATGTTTGTCCAGAAATATTTGTTTTAGTCTACTGCTAGATGGGAAACCTTAACAAGCTTGGAAATGAACCTATGACTCATCTATTTGAGGTTTCTGGCAGTGGTTTTTTTTAAAAAAAAACTTACCTGTTCAGTATGGTTTTAGGACATTTGTGTTTTGTAGAGTTGTGCTCATTGTAGTCTACTGCTTGGCAGATTAATGGGTTAGGATAGATAGCAGCATATATACAATAAGCTGTATGGTTGTTGCAAACCATGGCATTAAACGCTATTCATAAACATTTGTTTTGGATTGTCTTTAGTTTACTATCATTTGAATCCCCTTGTGACTCCACACAGGTGAGCCATACATCAGGACTGGCCTGATCAGCATCTTGTAAGGCAGCAGTTTTAAGTTCGTGCTTTGCTGGCTGGGATGATTTAGGAATGGGTATAGCTGCCTCATTACCCTATGTGCTTTTGAGCAGACGTGATTAACATGAGTTGTGAAGTGAAGCCCTTTATCTAGTTGTAGCCCTAAGTATTTGGTTACTGGGAGCCATGGAAAGAGTTGCCAAAAATGACAAAAGTGTCAAATTATCCAGTCACATTGGGAAGGAGCAGTTTGCTAGTTGGATATCTGAAAGTACAGTTATGTGGTGTTGTACCTGCAGGTTTTTGTAATTGAAGGTTCCTTGAGATAACTGAAGATCACTCACTGTGTGTGTGAGTACGTGCGTGTGTGTGTGTTAGAAAAATATATAAATGTAGATCTCTTGCATACATACATATGTGAACAGTATCATGGGCAGCTAATGCCACAGGAAACAGGGATACTCTGCTATATGTTCATATAAAAATGAATTATTTCAATTTTGCCATAGGGGACTTCTTTGGGCACAGAAAAATGCATAAGAAACTGTATGGAAAACTATGTAATTCTCCAGAATATATATGTACGTATAACCTCAGAGATGAAGTTAAATCATAGTAATATAAATTTTAATCCAAATTTTAATCTGTGTTTGCTACACTACAATGCTGCAAATATTATTCAGTCGAAATTGTGAACAAGCATAACAAAGCATATATAATATGACAATCAGATGTTGTGTGTGTGTGTGTGTGTGTGTGTGTGTGTGTGTGTGTGTGTGTGTGTAAACTCCAGTTTCATGATTTCTGGTGTAAATTCTGTATCTAATGATAAGTCCTTTTGCAATAAGTGAATCTAGTCATGTTTGTATTATGTTGTTTTCTTCCTGCATTAGTCCCATCAACTGTTCTTTATCCAAAAAAAACTGTTGCTGATAAAAGTCCCAGCATGTACCAAATTTCTTACACATTTATATATAATAAATAAATAAATTTTAATTTATTACATTTAAAAGGGGTTTGTATTTGAATTCTGCAAAATCAGCCAGAAAATGTCAAATAATGGCTCTAAGGTAGAAAAAATATTCCTCTGATTTCACTAGCTGTAAAATAAATAAATAAATAAAGTTTAAAAATAATAGCAAGTCTATAGTATTTTCTACAGAGAAAGGGAACTCTGCACTCATCCTAAACAAGAAGACTACCAACCAAAGATAAAAGAATTACTTTCTGGGCATTAACTCTGTTTGAGAAATGTCCATCATGAAGTAGTCACCAGAGACCTAACAGTCTGCTGTGAACTGTCTGTGAACCTCCAAGAGACATCACAATTTATGATGCAGTCATCAACTGATTCCTCATGTGGGATTCCTAAATTTTTTAAGCCAAATAACCGGCACATTCCAGTTGAGTGATTAATACAGGCAGCGCTCGGTTTACGACGGTTCAATTTACGCCGATTTGCTATAACGCCGGATGCCTATGCGTGCTTTCTTACTGTAGTGTGGTCTGACTGAGAAATGACACTAACAGGCACTCTAGTGTTTGAGTGCTTACCGAACTACGACATGTATGTATCTAACCTAGTTTTACTGTTGAATCTACCTAATTGTTCTATTTAATATTTTTTACATACATACCTATTTAAATTGATAAAGTCCGTAATTACATACCATGTCTGATAAAAGAAGTGCTGAAAAGTTAGCAGAACTAGGTGTTAAGAAGGCACGGAAATCAATCACACTTGAAAAGAAGATGGAGGCGATTCGAAGAATGGAAGATGGGCAGACACGTGCTAATGGCTGTAGAGGTATGAACTTACCTCCATCGACTGTTACTACAATTATGAAAAATGCAGATAGAATAAAACAGTCTGTGCAACAATCTACAGTACTAAATGCATAACATGTAAGTTATAGCAGGGGTAAACTTCCTGAAAAAATGGAAAAATTATTATCATTATGGGTGGATGACTTGAATCATAAAAACATTCCTCTGATGCAGGCTGTTATAACTGAGAAAGCAAAAACAATTTTTGTGGATCTTAAAAAGACAGATGGAGGCAAAGAAACATTTTTAGGAAGCAAAGGTTGGTTCATGAGATTTAAGTCTTGAAGTAACTGCCATAGTGTCAAATTATGTGGTGAGCCGACAAGTGCATATGTTGCGGCAGCGGCTGCTTTTCCTAAAGAATTTCAAGACTGTGTAGAACAAGGCAGTTATCCTCCTGGTCTCATTTTTTATGTTGATGAGACTGGGCTGTACTGGAAAAAATTGCCATCACGCACCTTTATTTCCTGTGAAGAACGTTCCGCTCCGGGTTTTAAAGCTGCAAAAGATAGACTTACGCTTTTGTTGGGTGCAAATGTCTCCGGAACTTTGAGGCTTAAACCAATGTTGGTGTACCATTCACAGACACCACGCGCCTTCAAGGGTCTAAATGCCATGCTGCCAGTCTATTGAAAATGGAACAAGAAAGCTTGGGTTACACAAGACGTTTTTATAGATTGGTACACAAATTATTTTTGTCCTACCATGCTTCGCTTCTGTAAAGAAAATGATTTGCCAGCAAAGCATTGCTTCTCTTGGATAATGCCCCTGGACATCCTCAAAACCTTGCTGAAGTAAGAACACCATTAGATATCAAGGTTGTTTACATGCCCCCAAACACAACATTGCCTTTGCAATTGATGGATCAGGGGACTAAATCAATCTTCAAAGCCTATTACCTCCGTATAACATTTATGGAAATGGTAAGAGTCTTGGACACTTCAGGAAAAACTATTAAAGACTATTGGTGGTCATTCAATATTTTGAAGGGCATTAACAGCATCAAGGCAACTTGGAATGAAGTGTCAGCAAATGTTTAAAAGGAGCATGGCGAAAATTTCTTCCAGCATTTATGCATGACTTCAAGGAATTAGAGCAAGAGGAGAATGTTATTGAAGACGTTACCAAGCTTGCGCAAGAGGTAGGATTGGACGATATTACAGCTGAAGATGTGACAGACCATGATAAACTGCTTTCCAATGAAGACTTAAAAGAATTAGCCAAACAATTAAGTCAACATCCAAAGGAGAAGAAAGAAAACGAAGAAGATCCTCTGAGAGATATGAAAATGGCCGATTTACAGCATATCCTTGCAAGCATAGAGACATTGACTGATGAACTGTGCAAAATGGGCCACGATTGGGAACAGAGTGCGAATGTAAAAAGGAGTGTAATCGCATCTATTCAACCTTACACTGAACTCCTTAAAGAAAGAAAAAGAAAATCTAGGCAGTTAACACTGGATACTTTTTTCAAAAAAAATGCAGGTGATCTGAAACCAGGAACCTCAACATAGAAATATGTAATATCTTTTCGAAGTTTCATACTTTTTGTATATAATTTTGTTTTGTTTTCGTTATTAATAATTTTATTTTAACAAATATATATGTATGTGTTATCAAAGCTTTAAATTTAATAATGTTACACATACTTGATGTGCATATTTTTTGACTGTGTGCAACATAACTTTGTACCTTTAAAATTGGGTTCGGTTTACTCCCATTTTTTCAGGAACAAAAGTGAGGCGTAAACCAAGGACTGCCTGCATTCTTAAGTTTGTAAGTTCTCATAAGTTCCTATCCAATCATATTGGAAAAATCATAGCATATAAATAAATAAATAATTATATCCACTTTGTATCTGTGATAAAAGAAATGTGCATCGAAGTGTTAGATTGTACAAGCTTGCCCAGACGTCATATTCCTCTTTACCGGTGTACATGCAGAGGAACTTTAGTGTGATTTATTTGATCTCTTCAGCCAAGGAAATAAACATCTGCATAATATTTGGAAAATTTTGACAACTCTGCCAGTTCAACAACCCTGTATCTATGAAAGATCTAAATCACTTTTGCATTATATAGAGAAATACATCAGGAACATATCATACAATCATGCAAACACTACAGTTCTTTTGTGTTTTGTTCTTGTTTTATAATATATGATGATATAGAAACAAAATATGGTACAATTAAAAGAAAATAGTATATCTCCACTCTAATAGCAAAGAGAAAAATTCTTGAATCTTCTGCAGAAATCCTGTACTTTCAGAAATTCCACATCATAAATCCCAGTTTGTCTCTCCACCAGACATGAAACTGGATCATATTAGTTATGTGAAAGCAGAGATTAAAATACATGGAACACTCGACACATCAATGAGCAAAAACAAAAAGGAAACTATTTTTGTAATTAATTTAGTAACAAAACTAGTCATATTAATAATTTATCAGTATCAATTTCTTGATATGTACTCTCAATGGAATGGGATACTGTAATATTACTAAATTGTTAAGTTTACATTATTATTAATGTCCTATCAAGAGTTTTCCTCCTCCTGGTATTGTCAGATCTTGTCTTCACTAAGTGCACTAGGAGACAGAAATGTCTGTCTCCTAGTGCACTTTTGATTGCATCAACCCACCTAGATCACAGCCTTCCCCCTGATCTTATTTCCTGCTATCTTGGCAGCAAATGCCTGTTTTCCTAACCTGTCTAAGTGATGTTAGATTAGTTCTTCTTACATATTCTTGAAGGCTCATCATCATCAAATTCCTGAGATATACCTTCAAGGGGTGTACAGGATATGATAGTACTAGAAGAAAAATTCACATCATTACTAACTTCTAAAATGCTAATAATGTGAAATTCCTTCCTAATATCTACATTTTTCATATGATTCTGCTGTTGATACCATCTGTTCAATCTGCTAATTTTTTCAAAACTCTAAATATCAGTGTCCAATCTTTGGTCAACTGTTCAACAGTTTCTTAACTGTATGTATGTCATAAAGTGAATTCTTATCTTGACATCTTTTTTTCCCCTAAACCCAACTTGATCTATCTTTCTTTTTGCTCCAGAATGCTTCTTTCTAGTGGAGTCACTGGAAAACTTGTATACCTCCATGAATCCAGGATTTTGTTATTTTTGAACTGTTACTTTATTTTATTTATTTATTTATTATTATTATTTCTTGAATGAATATTTGTAGATTTGAGTCTACATTTCTCCTGTAAAAGCTTTTAACTTTTTAATTCTGTTTAAAACTTTCCTTTTCAATATATTAATTTTATATCAATAATATTGTAGTGAATAAGACTTTTTTTTTTTTTTTTCTGGTGTCTTCTGTCTATGTGAATTTATGTACATCTTTGCTGTTAGTGATGATTAGCCCATGTCTAGAACAGAAAAAAAGCAGGCATTTGCCATTATTATTATTATTATTATTATTATTATTATTTGCTTTGGCCTATTTTCTGAATTTTCCCCAAATCATTTTTTAGTCTACTGTTTAGATCTCCAACAAGCACCAGCTTTTTCAGTTGTTTTTGTTGGCTGCCTTGTTTAATGAGTTGAAAATTATCTCCACTTTTTCCTTGGAATGTTCTGTCAGATCATAGGCACAAATAAGTTTTATTGTGCAGCTTTCCATTTTGAAATTTGCTCCTGTTAACTCAATTTGTAATTGCCTGCCAATCAAGAAGTTTATCTTCTTGCTTGATGTCATATATTATTCCTTCCTTTTTTATTTATCCCTGTCTTCTGCAGCAGTTACCATTCTACTTTTTTCATCCATTAGCATCATATTACCATGATCATTCTTCCTTCGACTTGCCACATATCTAAAAAATTCTCTGGGGTTTTTCTTCACCTGAGTTGCCAATTTCTGCTCATACTTCATTTTTGTTTTCCATACTAACTGAGTCACTCTCCTTGCTTGTTCTTTATACTCTTCATGTAACTGATTATTGAAATTATTCATCTTGTACCGCCTCCAATGTACTCTCTTCTTCCAGATTTCATGCTCATTCATCCATTTTACATCTACTTTATTCAGTCTTTCGGCATTCAGAATAGATTCACACATTGATGCTGTTATGCATTTCTTTGTCAGTTCCCAAGCAGCATTTATTTCCTTACTGCTCAACTCCTTGTTCCATGCTATAGTTCCAAGCTGTTTCCTGAGCTTGTCATACTCACCAGCTGTATAATTCCAAATATATCCTTTCCTCACAAAAGTCTGCATTTGGCTAGCTGCAATCCAGGTAATCACTTCATGATTGCTCTCACCAACTGGAGGAAAGTGTGAAACCCCACTCACAATTACATCCTCTGATGAAATGATCAGATCTGAAACTCTCGATCCTCGTACACCCTCCTTAATGTGGTGCCTGAGATAGTTATTTCTCTCTCTCTCTCTTTCTCTCTCTCTCTCTCTCTCTCTCTCTCACAAGAACTCTAGAAATTCATTTTCCTTATTCCTAAATGCTATCTCTTCATCCAATCTATACCACCACAATTAAAATCACCCATAATAATTATTATTACCCTTCCTTTGTTCACTAATCCAAATTGTTTATACATTTCTTCATCACCACCCTCCACATTTCTGGGCCTATAGCAACATCCATCTAAATATTTCTGTCAACCTCCACATTACACCACACTGCCTCATAACGATTACCATTATTTCCCCTCTTTCATATCTTCCTTATGTGGACATAATTCCCCTGCTATCATCAGCAGCACCCCCCCCCCCCTTCCTGTCCTTTCTATCCTCGCAAAAAATACTGCATCCTTCCATTTCTATTCCCATTAGAATATCATCTTCATTCAACCATGTTTCACTTATTCTAATGATTTTGGGGTGAATAAACTCACTCAGTGAAACCATTTAATTTCCCTTATTTCTTATACTTCTGACAAACAAAGACAGCAATTCATTTTAGGTCTATAACCATTCTTATCCAAGCCATTTGTTGATTGTGATTTCTCCACCACATCTTCCCAATCACCTTTATCACCACTTACTGCATATATCTGCTTAGTTTCAACTTCTCCTCCCATATTGCAATATACTACATCTTCATACACACATTCACTGGCACTTTCAACATCCACTCTCCCTATACCATGTCTCTGAGCTCCCTCCGTTTCTCTGTTCCTCTTGTATTCCCGATCTCTCCTCATCTCTCACACTACTGCCGTCTTTTACTGCCAAGCACTTCTATCTCTTCAGTACCACTCTCCTGATTTTTCACTTCATCTGTTGCATGTATCACACACACACACTGTACTTTCATCCAGCAACAGTTTCTCCAGTGCACTCACTCCAAAGCCATTCAAATGCAACCTATCACATCTATATAATTTCATTCTTCCCTCGAGCACATGCCATACATCCACAAGCTGTACTCATGAATGAATGGTATACCATTCATGAAAATCATGAATCTCATCATTGTCATACCTCAGCAACACACTGACACCCTTTCCCACCACTGTTATCTTTCTTCTTCTTTGAGTGCCATCCCCTATCGGAGGTTGTGTCCACCTTGAGAAATTTTGAGGTATTCTCAGCCACTCTGAGCAGTCTCTCAGAGTTCATGCCAGTCCACTGTCTGATGTCTGCCAGCCAAGATTTTCTTTGTCTTCCTTGTCCTCTTCTTCCATTTATCTTCCCTTTTATAATCAATTGAAGTAGCTTATATTTTTCATTACGAAGTAAGTGACCAAGATATGCAGTTTTCCTTCTTTTTATGGTATCTGAAAGTTCACCTGATTTCCCATTTGTTCCATTACTTCCTGATTGGATGTTTTTGCTGTCCATGGGATTTTTTACATTCATCTGTATAACCACATCTCAAAGGCTTCAAGTTTTTTTATTGATGTTGTCTTCAAGGTCCAAGTTTTTGCACCGTACAGCAGCAGTACAGACCATACATAGCATTTAACCTTGCATGCTCTAAGCTTTAAATTTAAACTGCAGTTACACAGTGTTGAATTCATCAAGAGAAAATTTTTTCTTGCCATTTCAATTCTAACTTTTATTTCCATTTCTGGATTGCAATCTTCATTTAACCAGCATCCGAGATATTTAAACTTTGCCACTCTTTCTATTTGTTTTCCATTTAAATAAAGTGCTGAATTAAAAATTGGTTTCTTGCTTATGATCATGAATTTAGTTTTGGTGATAATTATTTTTAATCCTATTTTTTCACTCTTCATTCACTAGTTCCAGAAAATTTTGAAGATCCTGAATATTGTCAGCCAGGAAGCTGTGTCATGAGCATATTGGATGTTACTGATGATTTCACCATTTACACTAATCCCTTCCTTTCAAGACTTTTTGAAATATGGCTTCTGAGTATATGTTAAAAAGAAGAGGTGACAGCACACATCCTTGCCTTACTCCTCGTTTGATGTTAATGGAGTCTGTAATAATATTATCAACTTGAACAGATGCCTTTTTGGTTCCAATATATCTTTCACTCTTCTCAATAAACTCCTGATATTCGTCCTCACATGCTTCTTGTCCACTTAGATCATTTGTCTCCGCAATCAACACTAATTATCTTGCTCATTTCTTCCTTATGTTCAACACCTGAATTATCCTACTCGTTCTCCCTCTTGGATAGCAGACCTTATGGACATTAACTAATCCTCTAACTATGGAATCTGACTATACTGCTATCCTCGGGTGATGTTAGATGTTTAGTTTCCACTAAACATCTAACATCACTATTTCATTTTTCATTTCAATAACTGTTCCATGGAATCTTGTATCAACAATTTCACTCTCTGTCACTCCTGCAGTCTCATTACCTATCATTCTACTGCACCTTACTTCCGTTTCCTTATTTATACTTTCTTTTGCTCCCTTATCCCTAACTTTCACTTACACATTCTTGCATTCTTTCACTACCTCAGTTTCACTAGCTTTCATTTCATTTCCTTTTCTTTCATTTACTCCATCTTCTATCTTTTCAGTCTATTTCTCATTCATTGCCTCATTGTCTAATAATATATCACACTTCCTACAAATCCATACCTTTTCTTGTCTCCCATTCTCTCTCTCTCTCTCTCTCCAGAAACATATCTCATGCATGCCACCACACATACATATTACGTTAATGACATCTAATCATTTTTAAAGAGTCTATGTTGTTAATGCCATTTGATTTTCACGGCGCTCACCTAGTTGCACCAATCGATGCCCATGTGGTTGACCTCGTAAGTACTGCCGCTGTTACATTTAAAGAAGGCAGTTTCAACTAAAAAATCACATAGGAATCATGCAGACACACTTTGTTATCAAAACATAAATCACTCAAAATAGCACTTATCTTCCAGGAGCTCTTTCCAACACTGCACAACTTACAGGCCTCTAGTGGCCATTAGCTGAATTAAATTTATTCAACATTTATTCATCATGTAAAATCTGTGTTTTATTGTTGCTGTCATTTACATTTTGAAGTCAAGCTCCTAGGTAATTAAAACCATTAACTTGTTCACTGATTTTCTGATTAAGTGTTAGCTGTATATCTTCTAAGCGTCTCTTAGTTTTCATTATCTTTATTTGTATTTCTAGTCACATTATAATTTCTGTAGGTTTCTTATAATTTTGCAAGCTTACATTGGAAATCTGATTTGTTATCTGTTATAATTATTATATCGTCTGTGTATATGATATGCTTTTACTCCTTTTGTTGGGACAATGGTTCTTTAGTAAGTTTTTGGACGAAAATGTTGACCTACTGCACTTGTATTCTGATGTTAATTTGAAACGAATCTTAGTGTTTCAAAGTCTATGTTTTTCTTTGTTAATATTTGAATACGTTTTTCTCTATTGACAAAATAAAATGCTTTTTTAAAATATACAAAACAGCAATAGGGGTCTCTACTCTTCTCCCATGCAATTTCAACCAGACTGTGAAGATTAAAGATATAATTAATTATTGAATTGTTTTCTTCTAAAGATATCTAATTCTTTTTCTGTTACCTGTTCATCAGAATTATTTAGACAATTCTGCATTATTTTTCCAAAGATTTTGAAGAGTGGCAAAAGAATAGTAATCAGTCTATAATTATTACATATTCTAATCATGATCTTTTTTAAATATAGGCAGGATTTTCTAAACATTTGGGATAGTCCTGTTGAAAAGAATGTTATAGAAAAGTTTGGTCAGTTGTTTAATTAGATAAAATCCGCCATTGTTACCGAGTGGGTATTTCATCAATTCCAGGTGCTTTGGATGATTTTGTTTGATTAACAGAAAGTATTACTTCTTCCTCTAGGATTATCAGTGCTGTTTCTTTCTCACTGGTGGATATATATGGATGAAAGCGTTCTTCTTTAAAGATATTAGTGCAGCAGCAAATTTTAAAGAACACAGGTTTGAATCCTGTCTAAAATGTGAAGAACCAGTATTGTTGTGTCGTGAATAAACTAAGAAATGTTTTAAAACGAATTATTCAGGACACAACTTTATTTAAACATGGACAGAGAATGTGGCATGTTGGCAATAGATTAGAAAGATAACTTTATGTATATAAATCAAAATTAAGAGCAAGAAATTGTACAAAAATGTATAGAAATGTTTGTAAAACCTAACCTGTAATGCATGTGGGTCAGATATAGGAATTAATTAAAGCTGTTAATTCTATTTAAGAACCCCATTTCTTGTATTATAAAGTAGCAAAGCCTGTGATCCAGAGTTCAAGGATCACCTTTAACTGTCCTGTGTTACACATACCAAAAGAGGGGGGGGGAAGACAGTTATAGGAAAGAGAAACTAAAGCGCCTTCCAAGAATAACACAGCATGTGCATGTGCGATGTAATAGAAGGAGCTGGATGCCATGACGTAAACCCACATGACTGCGTAGGCGGGTATCGTGATAGCCGAGAAGAGAGCGAAAACAAAAAGGCCAAGCAAACCCCACTCGAGGCTTTTTTTGGGTTCCTGTTTCCTGACCTCTCGGACGTGGGTCCAGTCCGCTCCGACAGAGAAGTTCCTGGCTGGCCGTGGAAGGCATTGGTTCATCTGTCGCAGTGTTTGAGAACGGCCTAGCTACCTCCTGAGACTAGGCTAGCTGTGCGATGTCGTGCGACAGAGGAACCAAGCAGAAGCCGTCCGTTCTGGCTATGCTCCCGAGCCATATCCCCTTTCCTGCCGAGGTCCTAACCGTATAGTTGATCAAAGGTGATCAGATGAAAAGCAAAGTGAAGAAGTCTTGATGACCAGACAAGGCAAGAAGAAAGGCATAGCATCGATACAGAAATGGTAAAGTAGACTTTTGTATTGTGATTTCCAGTTAAGAAAGAGTGTGTTTCCCCAAGAAAGTTTGTGAAGTGGACTAATTTTATGGAACTTTAAGAACTATCTGCAACTTGGCCCAGGCCCTTTTTGTTCGAGAATTATCTGCCTAACAAGGCCATGTTTATTCTACAGGAATTAATAGGGAATATGTAGAATGATATAACCAATGACCACGTGAATGTAAAAGGTGTGTTAGATATCAATAAGATAATGTTAAGATACTTGTAATGGTGGTCTATGCAAGTTTATTTGTATGTTTTGTATATTAGTGTTGAACCAAGGATCTTACTTGAGAATAATTCAGATTGATTTGTAATAATGCTTACTTGTATGGTTTCTCTATTTTATTAAACATGTTTCTTAGTATATGGATATGGACATAAGAAACAGATGGAAAATATACTTTGAGGGACTTTTGAATGAGGAAAATACAAGGACTCACAGAGGAGATGGGAAGCCTTCTGAGGGGATGGTGCAGAACATCAGTAGAGTGAAAATGACGGAGGCAATGAAGAGGATGAGGAATGGAAAATCGGTGGGCCCCGACAGAATTCCAGTGGAGGCATGGAAGGCACTGGGGGAAGAGGGAATTGACCTGCTGTGGGACTTGTTCATGAAAGTTTGCCAACAGGAAAATATACCTGAGGAATGGAGGGAGAGTACTCTTGTCCCCATCTACAAGGGTAAAGGGGATGCACAAGACTGTAAAAATTACAGGGGAATAAAGTTAATGTCCCACACAATGAAAATCCTAGAAAGGGTTCTGGATGGTAGATTGAAGAAGGAGGTGGAGATTGCATAGGAACAATTTGGCTTCATGCCTGGTAGATCAACAACAGATGCTACCTTTGGGTTATGGCAGATGATGGAAAAGTATCGAGAGAAACAAAGGGAGCTACATCTAGCATTTATTGATCTGGAGAAAGCATACAATAGAGTGCCAAGGCAAGAAGTCTGTAGGTGTCTGAGGGAGAAGAAGGTTCCGGAGAAATATGTCTGGTTGGTGAAGGAGATGTACAGAAATGTGAAGATAAGTGTTCGGACCTGTCTGGGACAGACAGAACGTGTTCAAGTAACAGTCGGCTTGCATTAAGTCCATTTCTGTTTAACATTGTGATGGAGGAGGTGAAAGAAGATGCGCCTTGGACAATGTTGTATGCAGATGACATCTTGCTGTGTGCAGATTCAAGAGAAGAAGCATGAACTAAACTGGAAAGATGGAGAAAAGTACTGGAAGAGAGAGGTATGAGCCTGAGCAGAAGTAAGACAGAGTATATGTGTTGCACAGTGGGCAGCGGCGGACAGGAGACAAATCTGGAGCTGGAAGGAAATGTCATCAGGAAGGCGAGAGACTTTAGATACTTAGGTTCAACAGTAGAAGAAGATGGAGGAGCTGAGAAGGAAGTGGGATGCAGGATACAAGTGGGTTGGAGGAACTGGAGGGAGATGGCTGGAGTGTTATGCGATAAGAGGGTGCCGATCAATCTGAAAGACAAAATCTATAGGACAGTAGTGAGGCCAGCTATGACATATGCTATAGAAACTGTGGCCCTGAGGGAAAATAACATCAGCAGGATGGAAGTAGCAGAGATGAGAATGCTTAGGTGGATGTGCGGTGTGACCACAAAGGATCGTCTGAGAAATGACTACGTCTGGGGAACAGTGAAAGTTACGATTTTAGGAGCGAAAATACAGGTGGCAAGGTTGAGATGGTTTGGTCATGTGATGAGGAGGGAGGACGAATATGTGGGAAGAAGGGTCATGCAGATGGATGTGCAAGGAAGGTGGAAGCGTGGGCAGCCAAAGAAGAGATGGAGGGAGCTGGTAGAAGAGGATTTGAGGATGAAGAACTTGGGTGTGGCGACAGCCCAAGATTGGAAGGTGTGGAGGAGACTTATCATCAACAATGACCCCACTTAAGTGGGAGAAGCTGCAGAAGAAGAAGAAGATTAAACATGTTTCTTAGTACCTGCCTGACATGTTGTTAATATATGAATTCAAACAGCCGCTCATAAAAACATTGACGAACTTAGCGGGAAGAACCCACGTGTATAATTAAGCAAGGGAGCCACGACTGCATGCAAGTACTTAGAGTACTGAACATAAGTTTTATTGTAGTTTAATCATTGTGTACCATTCTGATAGAGCCATCCTGGTTAAGAGTCACATCTATCCTAGGTATTGGCTGGCGCAGTTATAATATAAATTTTGTCAATGTTTATCAGATGGACTCTTTTAGAATGATGTGTAAATGGTCACGTCCCACACAAGGACAAAGTCCTAAACACTAAGTAACCTGACGTGGTTAAATGATAAAGAGGCCAGTAGGACTGCTTATTGAAAAGGGGGAGATTTAAAGAAAGAACGGAATAAGTGTAGTGTGTCCAAAAAACTAGATAATTATATTCGGGAATAAGAGATAAGTTTAACAGTGAAGTAATAAGAATAAACATCACATAAACACCCTAAATTAAAATAGGGTCGTAACAGTATGGAGGTGGCTAGGTTTTTCATTCTGCGAAGCAAGCAGACAGAACAGAACACACAATATACAGGCAGAGCAGACGATGCAGATAGATAGGATTGATTTCCTGATAGCTACTTATTATTATTATTATTTGACACCTCCAGGGAGTCCAAGGACTCATCGAGGGAGGGCACCTGCTCTACAGCTCTGTCTTCACTATTCAATCCACCAACTCACCGCAACTACACCAATGCCATCTACCCCCGACCACCACCACCACTAGTATTTTCACAGAGAAGACAAGTTACTTAACCAAAGCAAGCTTAACATCAACTGCAAAAGGAAGAAGTAGAGATGCACTGAAACTCACAAGAAATGGTAACACAGCCTCCCTATCGATTAATCTGTGAAAGAAATATGAAATAACAAAAATATTACATATGTAAGATGTCCAGACAACTCACTTAATGGGAGGAAGTAAGCTGGTTATATAACTCCATTAATTTGCATTGTCATATAATGGAAATAGATAGTGCATGAAAATATGCACACTTCTGTGCATAATATTTTATGTTGCTGTATTGTGAGACATGCATCCACAAAGAGAGAGATGGGAATAATACCAGAAAGAGAGATGAGCATTTGGGGGCCAGTGGTTTCTCTTGAAGTATGAGGTCATTTTAAGTTAATTTATTTTTTATTATCTTAAAAACAAAATAGACAACATGAAATTCTATAAAAATAATCATTACGATGATTATTTTTATAGAATCTCATCGAAAAATAACTCTTTACGATGACTTAGTCTTCAAGAATGTCTCCTGCTGTGACTGCCATCCTTCAAAGAAAAATAAGGTTAAATTTGTTATTCAAGTTTTCTTTGTCTTATACAGTTGTGTTACATGTTTAAAACATATAGTATATCTACCTGTGTGCAGGAATAGGAGAATATTGTTTTGTTTCCTTAGTGATTTCTTTTCATTGCCTGAAGGCAACATCCTATATTTATTATTTAGTAGGATTTCACCTACTTTACATTTCTTCATTTCAGAAGTTGATGGTTCCTATCAGCCATCAGTACCTTATTACTTGATAAATGAGGTGGATCAAAAGCTGATTGTACTAAATAAAAACTTGGGGAGAATATACTAGCTTTTTTCAGAAATCATTGCTTTATTCTTGATTTAATCTCACCTTCATTTGTGTGTGTTTGGCTCAGTGACCTGTCATGCCCAAGTAACTTTGCTTCATAAAGCTAATTAAAGGCATGATATGATGGGGAAATTCATTCTTTTGCATCACCTTATTAATTGCTTGTGTTCTTCAGCTAGTTTATCATCCTCCTTAGAGTTGGGCTAACTCACCCTTGTAAAGATTCTTTGTAACCTGAAAATATTCTATTTGTGGTGTATGCAAAATTTTCTAGAGACAAATTTGAGTGGGTCTGATATTTCCATGAGGAGAAAACTCTTTTGAATTAATTTTTGGAAAGTTCTACCCCCTCTATCTGTTAACAATACAAATTGATTATCAAGAAATCTTTGAAAATGTTTGTTCTATATTGAGGAGTATATATCACATGTAATTCTGTTGTATATAAGAAATATCAGCCATTCTTAATGGAGAGGTCTTACTGCAGATCTCTTTCTGTGTGTATTTTGTTGTGTTGTGTACTTGTTTAATTTGTATTGTATTGATTATAGGCTGTGTGAGCAGTTATTTCCTCGTTTGAGAACAAATGGTGATTTAGAAACCATATGGCAGACTTTCAAACAGTGGAAAGACATCTCTGAACTAGAAATGGTGAAGACATTGCAGTATTGTTTAAGGTAATATAAAATATGTTATATTTATGCTTAAAAACATGTAATCTATTTAAAGGTGATTTTTTTTTTTTATTGCTTAGGTGAATTTATAAAAATATTTTTGTGATGGGGAGGAGGAAGAGAATGATACAAGCCATAATAATATGCCAGTTCTCTTTCATTGGGGGGGGGTCTTTAGATTATTGGAAACTCATAACATAATGCAGAAACATTTATCATAAAAAAAATTAATATTACACATGTTTTTAGCAATGTTTAAAGCCATCCTTACATAGAAAATATTTACATTTAACTGTTTAGTATGTTTGTCAAAAAACAAATATACTAAACAGTGATAGTATCTTGTTTACAAAACTTGCAGAATATTTATCTTGATTTATTTTACAGTGAGTTGCTTATTATCCATTCCAATTCCCTATCACTAGTAGGATAGGGAATTGGCAGAACTTTTTTCTAACCAGAAGTATTTATGGAAATAGCTACAGAATGCAACTTACTTAAAGTGAAATTGTTCGGTGTTTCATTCTCCATCTTTATGTTGGGAGGAGCATAAACATACCAACTAGAGGCAGACAACAATAACTATGATTCAACTAAGTTTTTATCAGAATAAATTGGCACAGGTATTCAAGCATGCACAGTTAACAACTTTTCACTGGTGAAAAAGAAAACAGTTGCATTAAACAGTTAAGTGAATTCAGTGGAAAAGTTAAGTGGAAAAAGGCTATCAGTGTTACTCTACTTATAGCTAGTCTAATGTAGCTCACTTCAGAAGAGAGAGGGGAAAAAACAACCGTAATGTTTAAATAGCTTTAAAATTCATGAGAAGTCTCTTCAGTTACATCAGCTGTCGACTTTCTACAAAGATAATTTGATAATTAATTATAATTAAATTGTTTGTCTGTTTAATTTACAGGTGCTTTGAATTATTAATATTGTCTTGTGATGAATTGCATAAACTCATCATGAAGTTCCTGTTATATATTATATACCCTCAGTGGGGGGGCATTCAAGATACTATTATACCATATGATTAAGTATTACCAGCTTTCTATCAAACAATTTTCCTCCAAATTAATCTTATTTATCAAGATCCACCATTGTTAGATCTTATGTTTTGTTCTTCAAAGTCACTTTTAACTGCATCAGTTCACTTTCACTTAGATTTTGGTCATCTTCTTGATCTTTTTCTTGGCATCAAATATTTGCCAACCTTTCCTCTCCCATTCTGTTTAAATGACCATACTAGCTTAGATTTGCTCTGCTTAAACATTTTGCTAACATTATCATTTCTAATATCATTATTTTTAATATATTTTGCTGTTGATCTCAAATTTATATCCAGGGTTTGTAGTCCTTGATCAAGTGCACAAGTTTAGCTTGGTTTGAACTCTGTTTTGTATACTAGTGTGGTGTTGCAGCACATTTCTTATTTCATAAAAATTTAATCAGTTGGCTTCCCCACTATACCAGTTTGCTTATTCTGTGGTCTGTTTCCATATTTAATTCACCATATTTAGTAAAAATAGTGCTTAATAATTGAAATATTTAACTTGTTCTGTAGGTTCACCATTGAGTTTGCAGTTCATATTTTTCATAATCCTATCTGTTTTCATTTTTCCTTTTCTTGCTGATTTTCATACCAAATCTGTCACTGCATTCGGTATAGAGTCTTGAAGACTTGTAGTGGATTTATTTAAGAGTTAATATTTAGGGAGCCAAGTTGAATCTCTAATTTTGATATCAGATTTCCACATATCCTTCATAATTTGATCTTATTTACATTTATCATTTATAATGTTGTACCCTTTCTTCATCATTACAAGAATTAGAGGAAAAGAATGATGCCAGGTCCTCTTTGTGTAATGTTAGAATGGTGCCATTTGGGTGGAAAAGAGAGTTGGAATCATGGATTCCATTTAGCACTTGACTTTCAACATCAGATTTGGATTGGTTGGTGATCTTTTTTTGCCTGCTACCTTATAGGATGCTGGAGATTTGGTTTCAAGTTATGATATGATGAATAATATGCTAAATATAGATGAATAACAGTAGTGAGAGTTTACATAAAAAACTTATTGTTTAATACCGACCGTATACATATGGTCAGTATTAAACAAAAAGTTTTTTATGCTTAACTTTCAAACGACCAAATATGCTTAATTTGAAGTGAGAGTTTACATTTGCTGATTTTACATTAAATCATCTCTGTGTGCATTGAAACTTAGTAGTCAGTTACTTATTAATCTTTATTGCCTTTAGCATGAGTTGCTTTCAAGTCTGACTGCTAAAGTCACAATTGTACATGTTAAGTATTGTGGCAGTATTGAAGCAAGTTAGAGGTTATGACATTGTTAGTTTCAACTTTTAAGATTCCACTCACAGCATTGTTTATACTTAGAAATTGCCATTAAAATGATGGATATGTATTATCCCTTGCAATAATTTTCTAACGACAACTATTTTTTCCTTATTAATGAAATTCTGTTTCCCTGCTATAACACTTTAATTAGACATGTGTCTCTAAAATTGATATATGTTTGTTTTTGAGAGCTTTGTAGGTAATTCATGGTGTATCACTTAAATTGGCATGTCTTAACATACTGTTTATTATATAGCATTTTTTCTTTTTCATTAGTGAAAAAAATGTTCATACAAAATTGAATTATCCTCTTGCATCCAAGAAAGAACTTCCAAAAGGCTGTTCATTTAATAATTACACAGCTTCATTCATGTATCCTTTTCGATGTTATAATTTTTGTTCCCCCCCCCCCCCTTTCCATTGAAAATGTTTATCATAATTAATAATTAACATATTTAGAACAATAAAACTGTTGTAAATGCTGTATGTGTTTTTTTTTTTTTACTACATTTACTTCTGTAATGTTTTTATTAAATGTTTCTTTATATTCTGCTTACTTGCTTAATTAACATATTTGCGGCTCATCACTTGTCTTTCATTAGATGCACTCATGATTCAACTTTGTTGACTGATTTGATTGGATTTGTAATTGTAGACATTCTTTGGTCAACTGAAGGGCATTTTACTATGCTAGATATAAAAAACTTGATTTGATTTTGTTGAGATTTATTATAATCTCCCCAAAATAAATGAATATATGGTAATTACTTAAAACTGCCTCAGAACCAGACAACATCTTTTACATCCTTTGTACTCCACATTTGCTTGCATTACCATTTCCTCCCATGATGAACCAAGTTCATTTGCTAGTCTTTATAGAATTGACTACATATTTTGTAAACAGGTAAAAAAAAAAAAAAAGTAGGGAAAACAAATTTAACCAAAATGCATTTATATATATGCTATGACTGACTGCATTATAATTTTTCAGAGTGAGGTGGAGGGAGGTACCAGTAAGTGATAGTCACTGAAATAAACTTGGGAACAAATCTCACTCTGTCATTAGCAGAATTCAAGATTAGTTGGCACTCAACATAAGAAGCATCAGCAGAAAAGAAATGGAACTAGCAGAAGAATTAGATAAGTACCAGATTGACATAATAAGTATTACTGAAATGATGAAGATAAAAGCAGGGGAGAGATTTTCTAAGTGACAAATACAAGATATTATATTCAGACCATAATGATCAGGAAAAAGAAGTAGCTGTCTATTCAGCATTAAATACTAGAATAATTTCCTTATTTAGTGTATGAAAGAAATACAAGAAATTATTGAGCAAAACTATATACAGACTAACAGTTCAGTTAACCAGTTGATAGCACTATCTGGGAGTGAATGCATGTTACTGAGGTTTCTGGGGAAGAGATATATGGGGCAATCATCAGTAATATGATGCATAGTCTGCACAGCACCACACATGCAAAAAGGTGACTGTGAAATTCCTCACAGGTGTAATAAGTGTGTACAGTAGCTTATTCAGTCCTAAATCTGTTTATCTGACTCCAGAGATGTGAAGATAGATTGAATCCTGGCAGTTTGATAGGTGTATCTAGGATCAGGTACTTGTTTGAGTTTGTAGTTCGTTACAGAGTCTTATCACTAGGGACCATCATCTGGTAATTCTGCAAGCTGTATGGGAGATCCAGTGGCAAGGTGGGGCACTGGAGATTAAGAGATATCTTGATGTGTAGGAAGATACGTGTTATTTCTCATTTTCTTTATTTCTTTGATGATGGTTTCTTTTCTTCTGGAACATGGAGGAGTGATGTGGGAAAGAACAGGTAACCATGGGAAAGGAGTAGATCGTAAGGTACCAGAGATGGGTCTCGTTTTAATGATAAGCTGCATGTCCACGAAAGTTGTGTGACTTGGGCTCCAAACTGGTGAACAATACTTTGCAACAGGGAAGACTAGAGCCAGAGTTGCTGTTCTAAGAGTTGAGGCATTACAACTAAGTTGTGCCTGTCAGCATGTTGATGATATTGTTCCTAGCAGATATCTTTAACTTAGTTTATTCCAAATGTTTTTGGTAAGTTAGACTATGATAAAGTATGATGCCAAAGTAATAAGAGTTACTTTCATGTATTAGAGTCCTGTTGTAGAAGTTTATTTTTAGTTTTCTCTGAGCCTCATGGTTATTTAGGTGAAAAGCATAAACAACAGTTTTTGCTGGGATTAGGAGATAGTCCCCAGTAGTCTATGTCTTAGAGATTTGAACAGCAGAATGGGAAATGATTATCAGAATTAGAAGTTTTTGGAAAATTTGGAGACAGGAGCAAAGCTATTAATAATGGTAAGTACCTGCTGGATTTCTTTTCAGGACATTACTGACACCACTAACAACATAAAGATTGTATGTCACAGAGAAGATGAAGAAGGAAATAAGGAAAGTCTCATTGATTGATAACGGTATCTTTACATTTACATAGTATACATAGAATTTGAAACAGGAAGTGATGACCATTTAGTTTTGAGCAAGATAAAATTAAATATTTTATTGAAAAGAAGATTGTATAAGAAAGTCTTGAAAGTTGAGCAGCTTTCATAGGTGAGCTATACTAGGTATAGCTTTCATAGGTATGCTCTCAAATACATAAATACTAGTCAAGAAAAAATTAGAGTTTTAAAACAAGAACCAAACCCTGAAGATTCATTGGAAGATCATGAAGAAAAACTTGATTATTTAGCCAGTGAAAGAGAGCATTATGGTAAGGTTGTCTGCAAGGACAGAAAAATCAGAACTCCATGGACGCAGAAATTAGAGGCAAAGTGTGTCAAAAGTTACTGGCAAATAAGTCTTTATATGCTCTGAAAGAATACAGAGAACAATGTAAGAAAGTGATGCAAAGAACTAGCTAAACAAATTATGCAAGGACTGGTAAGAAATGGGGGTGTTTAAGAGTCAAAGCTGTATAACTGAGAGGAGACCTCCACATATCCTTTAAAGGAATGCAGAGAACCGACCAGTGCTTCTGACCTAACGTCCAATCCGCACCTTCTCGTGGTGCACCTTGTTGGGTATCTACCTGGATACTGAACGAACGAGGATGGGCTGGCAATTTGGGATTTGACCGACCAAATTATATTCCTATTGGCTTAAATCAATATACAAAATGATGGTACAACATGACAAAATTTCATGCCAGCTGGGGCGTCATCCGGTTAAACAAAGCCCCCACTGTTTTCTCCAGGGAACCAGGGCGAACAGCGAAAAGTCAGCTACTGGAACAAATTTGAAAGCACACCCCAACTCAACATCACCAGAGTTAAAGATCGGTACTATCAACATAAGAAGCCTGAATGGCAAAGAAATGGAGCTAGCTGAGGAATTCGATAAGTACCAGATCGACATAATAGCAGTGACTGAAAAAAAAAAGACAAAAACTGGTGAGATCTTTATGAGCAATAAATACAAAATGTTATATTCAGGAAATGACAATCAAAGAAAAGAAGGATTAGCCATAGTATTCAACACAAAATACAAGGCTAATCTTCTTAAATGGCAGGCAGTCTCAAGTAGAGTAATGTGGTCAGATATGAGAATGGGGAACTGGACAATGAAACTTATTTGTGCCTATGGTCCCACAGAAGGTGCTACTAAGGTAGAAGTGGAGGAATTTTTTGAGGCTTTAGAAAAAGCAACTGACAATGAAAAAGGAAAAGTTGGTCCTTGTTGGGGATCTAAATAGCAGAGCAGGAAGTGATTGTCAGACATACAAAAATGTTTTGGGGAAATTTGGAGAAAAGAGCAAAGCTAATAATAATGGCAAATACCTGTTGGATTTCTGCTCAGGACATGGACTGGTTATTACTAACACCATGTTCCAACATAAAAATGTGCACAAATTCACATGGAGAGAAGAAGCAAGGAGTAAGAAAGGTCTCATTGACTATGTTATTGTTGATAGTGATGTTTTCTCCCTGGTGCAGGACACCAGAGTGTACAGAGGATTTGAAATTGGAAGTGATCACTATTTAGTCTTGAGCAGGATAAAATTGAATTTCATATTGTATAGAATAATATGTAAAAAAGTTTTAAAGCAAATAACAGTTGAGCAGCTCTCAGATGTGAACTGCAGACTAAAAAAAAGAAGCTTATAAATGGAGGAAAGAGTGCCGTAAAAGGAGTTAGAAATGATAAAGGTGACATGAAAATGGGAGACAAAGATATCCTTGTAGTATGGAGTAATTACTTTGAAAAACTGCTAAATGAAACAACCAGTGATAAAAAACACTCAACAAGCATACAGTCAGGAATACATATCCATAATTGAAGTAGAAAAAGCCATCAAAGGCTTGAAATGTTGAAAGGCAGCAGAAGTAGATGATATTCGACCAGAAATGCTGACGTATGGTGGTATAGAAGTCTTACAGTGACTGCACTGCATAGTTCAGAAAGCCTGTAGAGGGGGGGGGGGGGCGAATTCCTGATGATTGGAGTAGAGCTCTAATAGTACCCATATATAAAAAGGGAAATAAAACTAAATGTGAGAATTACAGAAGTATTTCCCTACTGAGTGTTCCTGGCAAGATCTATGCAAGTATACTTGAGAAGCGGTTGAGAAGAATTGTGGAAGAAAAGCTTGGTAAAGAACAAGCTGGATTCAGGCAAAATAGAGGCTGTCAGGATCAGATTTTCACTTTACGACAAATAGTTGAGAAAGCATGGGAATATAACAAAAATCTGTATTTAAGTTTTGTCGATCTGGAAAAGGCATATGACAAGGTGCTAAGAGAGAAGCTATTCAATATGCTACAGTTATATGGTGTCAATGGGAAATTATATCTAGCAATACTTAGTCTTTATTTGAGTTGTAAGTCAGAAGTTAGAATTGAAGGAAGTACAGGAAGATGGTTTAATGTTAAATCTGGTGTGAGACAAGGATGTACATTATCCCCTCTGTTATTCATTATCTATATGGATCACATTATTAGTATTAAACATGATATCAGAATTGGAGATGTTAATGTCAGCTCTTTGCTTTATGCGGACGATGTTATACTTCTAAATAAATTCGCTACAAGTTTGCAAGATTCCCTGACTAAATCGAATAACTGTTGTAATAGATATGGTATGAAGGTCAGCATTAAAAAGAAAAAAACAATGAAAATAGGTAGAATTGTCGAAAATGTCAACTGTGTTGTGAACGGGGAACCTGTGGAACAAGTAAAACATTTCAGCTACTTAGGCACGATTTTTAGTGAAGATGGTAAATTAAATATGGAAATAGACAACAGAATCAACAAAGCTGGTATGGTAGGAAGTCAATTGAATAAATTCATATGGAATAAGAGAGAAATTAGTCGGAACACTAAATTAGCTGTATACTTCAAACCAGTTTTAACTTATGGATCTGAGAGCTGGGTCAGAAGTAAAACACTTGACCAAAGACTGGATACCGCAGATATGAGAGTTCTGAGAAAGATGGCATGAATAGATGGCATCAATGGCAATATCATATTAAAAACGAGGATATTAGGAAAGAACTTGACATCGTCAGCATCCAGGAATGCGTTAGCAGAGCTAATCTCAGGTGGTATGGTCACTTAAACAGAATGGGCGAAGAAAGATTAGCAGAACAAGTGTTCTCTGCCAAGTTGGCAGGAAAATGACCACCCGAGGTTTTGGATATATTCTATCCAGCGAGTCCTTGGCCTTCCGTGTTTCATCCCATCCTCTAGCAAAGAGGGCCTGCTGGGGGAGCCTCTTGTGGCATTCTGCCCAGGTGCCTGTACCATCGTAACTGTGATCTCTCAACACGGAGAAGCAGCGGTTGAGTATTGAGGGTTTCCCGAATTGCAGAACTTCTGACCCTATCTAGTCTTGTTAGCCCTGCAACCACTTCAAGGACCTCATTTCTGCTACTTGGATTTATGTCCGCATTCTTTCGGTCATTACCCAGCTCTCATGACCATAGTTGAGGATGGGGACATAGACTGTATTGAAGACTGCCAGCTTTGCCTTCTGGCTTAACTCTTACTTCAGTACTACCAAACGGCCAAGCTCCCGCAATATTGCGCTTGATGATCCAATTCGAGTATCTAGCTCTGTGCCACACTTTCCATCACTCATGAATATGGACCCAAGGTATTTAACATGTTCATTGCCAATCAAACGATATCGCGTGATGCGAGTTCTCACCAAGTGGCCGATCACGTGTTATCGCATGGACGTCGCTAACTAAATAAAAATAAAAAAATAAAAAAAATTTGGCCGCCACATGAAATTCCAATTTTCAACTTGGCAGTGAAAGTGTTAAACTTCTCCACCTGCCTCAGTGAGACTCCACTTGCATGTAGAATGCACTGGAATGGTTGTCTTGAGATCACAAATGTTTCTGTTTTGACCACACTGATCTTCATCATGGTTTCTGCACAAACAGCTATAAACCTATCCAGGATCCACTGGAGGTCATCTGTGGCAGATCTAAGCAGAACTAGGTCATCTGTAAAAATCAGATGTCCAATGCTACATCCTCCAATTCTGACACACTCACTGCCTCGGCTGTGCCTATCAATCCAGTCCATAAATATTATGAAAAGGAGGGGACAGAACACACCCTTGGCAGAGACCAACTGAGACTGTGAAAGATTCAGACTTTGTGCCTGTTTACCTTGACACAAAACTCCAGGCATTCATACAGGGACTTGATGGCAGCTAATAGTTGGCCATCCAATCCATACTCCTGTGCTACTTGCCAAAGCTTATCCCAAGGAACATGGTCATATGCCTTCTCCAAGTCCACAAAACCTGTAAACATTCTTGGCATATTCCCAAGATTTTTCAAAGACTTGCCTTAAAGTGAAGATTTGGTCATTTGTGCTTCTACCAGGACGAAAGCCAATTGTTCTTTTGTTCTCCTTTTGGAACTTTGACTCAACTATACTCCTGTACCTTATTTCCAAATACCTAGCATATACTTTCCCAGCAGAGAGAGATGTCAGACTACACTCGAGTCAGCCAGAGAACATCATCTCGGTTTAAGGCTTTTAGTATTTCGGGCTGAATTTCATCATCACCAGCAGCCCTGCCTGATTTCAGCGATTTTATTGCAAATGGACCTATTCTGCTGTGAGACTAGTCATCGCCCCAATCTGCACCTCTTGGATGTCCACAGCTGCCTGGCCACCTGTGTTAAGAAGGCTCTCAAAGTATTCGCTCCATCTGTGGAGGATATTCTTGTTGGTTGTTAAAAGTGCACCATCAGAGCCTTAATTGCCCTTGCTGTACATGATTTCCTCCCTTGAAGGTAGCAGATGGTCTGCCAAAATACATTGTTTGCATTTGCATAGGATGCGTCTAATCTTTCTCCAAAGGATTCCCAAGCCCTCTGATTTGCTGTCTTTACTGCCTCAGCAGCAGCTTTTCGTGCCTCAGTGGAAACGCATCTCAGGTGATCTTACCCTAAGCCATGTTAGGTAGGCCTCCTTTTTTGCCCGGACAGCTTTCTGGACCTCTTGGTTCCACCAAGGTGTCCTTTTCTCACTGCCCTTCACTACGCTGAGCCATTTTTTGCCACAGCATGATGATAGTGCAGAGGCAGTGACAGCTGTTCTGAACAACTCCCACTCCTCCTCCTCCTCAACATCTGCAGTATGTTTGAGAATCTCTTTGAACCTGGAGGAGATGTTATCTGTAAATTCTTCCTCACAGTCTCATTTTTCAATGCCTCTCATTTCACTCGGTATGGCTGCTTAGGTCTACCAGCATTGATGGTAGCATTTGATTTCTGTAGCCGTAGAATGCAGACAACAAGGTGGTGGTCAGTTGACAGTTCTACCCCTCTCTTCACACGAACGTCCAGTACTGAGGAAAATAGGTCTGCTGAGACTATAAAGAAGTCAGTCAGAGACCTTTGTCAAAGTGTATCCCTGTACCAGGTATACTTATGGACTTCTCAGTGCTGGAAGAAGGTATTCATTGTGGACAAGCTGTTTATACTGCAGAAGTCCAATAATTTCAACCCATTCGTGTTAAGGTGAGGGTTCCCCCCCCCCCATCCATGTCTGGTCATCTTTTCCAACATGTGCATTGAAGTCACCCATTAGCAGGACTGGTTCCATGTCTGCCATTTTCCTGTACTCATACAACAAAATTCTCAGGCATAAATCTGCATATTTCTGCATTTTGTGGATGTGAAAATAGGATGTGCACACACACACACACACACTATTCTATTTATTTATTTCCATTTCTTTATTCATTACATGTGAGTAATGCTTGTTAGAAAGCCGCTGTTAAATACCTTTATATCAATCCACGGAAGTCTCAAGATCCGTAACATGATATTGCCATGTGTGAGTGGCATAATTATATTTATTAGAATATATTAATATGTACTGTAATTAGAAAAATTTACAAATCTATAATAAAATATCAAAAAGTTAGTTCCTTAACTATTTATGCAGAAACCATATTTTTTGTATGCCTTATACTGATATTATTTTGCAACACCACCTTCAGGAGTTAACTTTTAATGAGGTTATGGTAAGTATTCAATATAAAATCCTGTGTCAATCTCATAAGTCCTTTCTCAGAGGTAATAGATGTAATGTAGTATAATCATATGAGAAATGTTCTTAATGCCACTTACTCCATTTCAGATATCAAGTATTTAAACTGAACTCTCTTCATTGCAGCAGAAATAGTCTTAATTCATAGGGCTTCATCTATACCAAATGACCTGCAGAGGCTTACAATAGTAGTGCAAATAAGGTGAAAACACAAAAGTTACTGCTGATAGCTTTGGCAAGAGACTATAAAGCCTGACTACCACTTATGCAAGTGTTTCTGCCCTGAATCAGTTTTGGTTATGTTGATAATTTTCTTACAGCTATTTTACACTTTGAAACAATTGTAATATGGCTAGTTCTTCTCTTGTACAGTCTTTACATATTCATTTAGAAACAATGCTTAAATAAGGAATGAGAATTGGCACTAGAATGAGAAGTTAATGTTTTTATACCAGTGTCAATTCTCAGTCAGTGATGCATTCTGTGCAATATTAAAAATATCTGAGGGCTGAAAATAATAAGGAAAATTACAGAAATTGCCCCAGCATGCTTATAATTCTTTACAATATGTGGATGAGAGTAGCTGTATGAGTGTTTCCTCCTGTGGAAAAATTGCTGAATTGCCCAGAGGACATAAAAAAGACATCCATAGTAAACTTGGAAGCATCACTAATGAGGGAGAACAGAGTATTTATAGTGGTTCATGTTATCTGGTATTCTGATAGCCATGTGAACAATTTGTTTAAGACCACTATTGATAGCCAACATCCAAGTATCTCTACCTGCTTGATCTGTGAAGTTGAAGAAAAGTCAAATGGTGGTGGTGGTGTGAGTATTAAAAATCACCAAGGAAGGTAATTTCACTGTTAGGAAAGTTGGACTGGAGAAAACTGCTATTGAAAGTAAGGACAGACATAAAGAGTAAAATAAAGTTCAGAATGGTTGGCAGGTGAATGATAAGGAAATTTTAGTCAAAGAAGAATAAAAAGAAAATTCTAAGTTGGAAACCATCTAATGTTGTATTTCAGAGCAAATATATGCACAAGTATCAGCTTCAAAATAGTCAGAGTATGTGTAATGAGAACACTGAGATGAGTCTTGTAAAAGCTGAAATTTGAGTTTTCTCTAAGTAGAGTTATGTATGTAGTTCTAGAGATTTCAGATCAAAGTGAACAAAATTGTAGTTGGAACTGACCATATGTGAGGGTGGTCTGAAAAGTTCTCGGCCTAACAATGAAATAACGAATTTATAATTTCAAAATTATTTTATTTTTCAACATAATCTCCCTTAAGACTAATGCATTTATTCCAGCACCATTATCCATTCCCTGTAGTTATTCTCGGTAAGATGTGCAAAATACCCCTCTACAGCTGCAATCACCTCTTGATTCGAAGAAAAAGCTAACCAGCGAGGAAAAGTTTTAGTTTTGGGAAGAGATAGAAGTCAGAGGGAGCTAAATCTGGGGAATAGGGTGGATATTCCAACAATTCATAGTGCAGAACCCTTAATTTTCACATTGCCAAAACATATTTGTGGGCAGGTGCATTGTATTGATGAAAGATCAATTATTTTTCTGCAAACCGGGTCTTTTATCGCAAATTTTTTCGTCTAGTCTGGCTTAAAGATCAGAATAATATTTGCCAGTTATTGTTTTATCCTTTTCAAGATAATTAATAAGCAAAATGCCTTTTGTGGAAGAAAAGCTTGGTGAAGAACAAGCTGGATTCAGATCAAATAGAGGCTGTCAGGATCAGATCTTCACTTTACTACAAATAGTGGAGAAATCATGGGAATATAACAAAGATCTGTATTTAAGTTTTGTCGATTTGGAAAAGGCATATGACAAGGTGCCAAGAGAGAAGCTATTCAATACGCTACAGTTATATAATATAACTTGATATAATATCAATGGGGCATTATAACAAGCAATACTTAGTCTTTATTTGAGTTATAAGTCAGCAGTTAGAAATGAAGGAGGTACAGGAAGATGGTTTAATGTTAAATCTGGTGTGAGACAAGGATGTACATTATCCCCTCTGTTATTCATTATCTATATGGATCACATTATGAAGGAAAGTGGCATTGTTGTGTCCCATTTGTACAATTTATATTCTATCTAATAATTTCCACTTATCTATGATCTACTATTATCTATGCTCGAGATATCACCAAAAAATTTACTAATACTTAAGTTATTTCTCCCCTTAGTACCCCTAATATTTGTATTATACTGTGCCTTTTGGGATATTTAGTTTGAGATATTATATACAAAAACAAGGAGAAAGAACTAAAATATGTCTGAAAGTGAAACAATTTTGCAGTCGTGACACTTTATCTCGTTTCTTAACGCATTAATTTCCTGCGTGATTAGGTTCGTAATTTTTCAAGTGGTGCATTGGACAGCAATTTCAGACAACTGTTTTATCATTGGACAAAAGGTTTATTAAATTCCTTAACATGGTACAATTCAAATTTTAGTTATTACTCAATTCAATGCTATACTAAATATTTACAAACTGACATTAGCTTATCATAAATAATTAAGCTATGATCCTATAATGGGTATTACGATCATGCTGCCATACACATTCAGCACATAACTTCATATGACATGGACATATAAGATTAATTCATACTGTTTAACTATCCAAACTTAAGTAGATTAACTAAACTTTTTATTATACTAACACATAACTATGACATTTAAACTTTCTTATACAATATAATAAATCAGCTATCAGCTAACGCCTTTTTATTCCCGTATACGGGGAGTAGGCGAGGCCATTTAGCCCTATCTAACTTTTGGAGACTGAGTGGGCAGTTCAATCTCCACTGGTACCAATCAGAGATAGATGGCCCAAGGCTATCACTAATTAAGCGGTGCACAGTGAAGAGAGACGGCTCAAATGTGCCACCATCTCGTGGTCCCTAACCTTAACACAATATATTTAATGTCTGAAATAATGTGGGTTCTACTGTCGATTTTCTTGAGTTTACAGGACGAAAAACCCGAGTTTCCGGGAGGAAAAACCCGCTTGCCCGTGCCAGAGATCGACTTACTCGGGAACCGGTCGAAAAAAGGCTTAGAAAAATTTCCTCTAGTCGCCAACTAGACTCGAAACTAAGTCTTCCTTCGTGTGGCCAAGCGCCGTGGTGTGCAAACGCCACATCCACTGAGCTACACAGGCTTCCATTACACCCATACGAAGGACCATATTACAATATAATAGACAAGCAAAATTCTCAGGACACTTAATTACTCATATAACATTAACACTAGCCAGCTTACTTTCAATATATTCTGTCAGATACTAAAGTCCTAGTATTGTTTTCTTGGTCACTTCAACAGTTCAGTATTAGAATAATGGTAACTAATACAGACGAATCTTAGTTAACACGAGATATAATTTACAGTACCTTTCTTTCCTGAGTTTTCCATATGGGCCTCTATCTTTTCCTGATTGAAGTATCCTGGTATAACCTCTCCGATATTCTGCTTCTCCTATATTCCCTTTTGAATTGAACTATGCCTACGTGGTCTTTACCTTTCGTTATTCAGGACACACTTTGAATCGTCTACATAACGGCTGTGCAACTCGCGACGTGGATATCGATTTCTTTACAGCTTTCCCTTTTTCATGGTTGTCACTGAAGTTGAAACACAAAGAATATGCTTTCTTTTCCTCGACTATATGGCAGTCTTCACTTCTTACATAGGAAATACGGAACCGAAATTCCGCTCACTTTTGTTTCCGTGTTGTGACGACGGAGATATAACTCCAATCTCGCCACTCAGGAAAACACCATGAAACCCATACGAAGGAGCTCGCAAAGAACTCTCCTGGAACAGAACCAAAAGAAAAAAGGTCTAAAAGCCTCAAAGCCCAAAAAGCCCCATGGGGGGGGGGGGTTCCAACCCTTTTATAGCTGCTCTCCTAACAGCACCTTTCTTTAACTCCTTTTCTCTGCCCCCTACTTGATTTTACTTCACCGACCAATTAGGGTGGCGTTTTTCTGCCAAATGTCCTTTGGCCGGCGAGCCCATAACGACATATGTTTCAATCCAGGAATCGGCCCTGAGCGATAGTCTGTTGTTTTTCTTTTGCTAGCCTCTAACTTAATCCCCTTTCCAAAATTTCTGTATGAATTTACTTAATATTTTAATCTCTAGCCTCTCACATACCATCTCTTATGACTAATCCTTTTCTGTCTTATTTAGTTAAATTTTCTCTTTTATATCATAATACAACATTAATATATTCTTTCTTTTTGTTAGTTAGTTCAACAAACACCTTTATATTTTATATATTTTATTGGATGCAAGAATATTTCTTTTTCTTTTAAATAATTCATCTATTATCTTTTATGCAGGGTTTTTAATTTATTTATTCTTCATGTTACACCATGATAGCTGAGAATTCTACATTCTTAAGACATCAGGTGTAACAGTATTAAACATGATATCAGAATTGGAGATGTTAATGTCAGCTCCTTGCTTTATGCAGACGATGTTATACTTCTAAATAAATCCGCTACAAGTTTGCAAGATTCTCTGACTAAATTGAATAAATGTTGTAATAGATATGGTATGAAGGTCAGCAATAAAAAGACAAAGACAATGAAAATAGGCAGAATCATTGAAAATGTCAACTGTGTTGTGAATGGAGAACCTGTGGAACAAGTAAAACATTTCAGCTACTTAGGCACGATTTTTAGTGAAGATGGTAAATTAAATATGGAAATAGACAACAGAATCAACAAAGCTGGTATGGTAGGAAGCCAATTGAATAAATTCATATGGAATAAGAGAGAAATTAGTCAGAAAACTAAATTAGCTGTATACAAGACAGTGTTCAAACCAGTTTTAATTTATGGATCTGAGAGCTGGGTCAGAAGTAAAACACTTGACCAAAGACTAGAGACCGCAGATATGAGAGTCCTGAGAAAGATTAGAGGCGTGAACAGATGGCATCAATGGCAATATCATATTAAAAATGAGGATATTAGGAAAGAACTTGACATTGTCAGCATCCAGGAATGCGTTAGCAGAGCTAATCTCAGGTGGTATGGTCACTTAAACAGAATGGGCGAGGAAAGATCAGCAAAACAAGTGTTCTCTGCCAAGTTGGCAGGTAAATGACCCAGAGGAAGACCAAGATATAGGTGGATTGATACAGTAAATTGCCTTAGACAATAGAAATATGAGATCTGGTAATGTTTGAGTCTTGACAAGTAACAGACTGATTTGGAGGAAAATTGTAGATAGGAAGTTAGTAATGATGTAAATTTTTCATATAGTACTATCATATCCTGTACACCCCCCCCCCCCCCTTGAGGGTACATGGCAGGAATTTGATGATGATGAATGCCTTTAGCATCCCAAAACACTGATGCCATGACTTTTGCAACTTTGTCTTCTTTGGCGCTGAACAACCGCTTCTGTCTGCTATTTTGACTGCTGTTTGGATTCTAGTGTGTAATCGTGAATCCAAGTCTCATCCATAGTAATAAATTGATGCACAAAATCAGTTTTATTATTTTTAAAACTCTCCAATCACTGTTCAGAGATTTTCATGCGAGTGTGTTTTTGATCTGCTGTGAGCAAGTGCGGCACCCTTCTTGTGCATAGTTTTTTCATTTGCAATTCTTCCTGAAAATATATCCTACACATTCTTTTGAAATGCCTGTCAGCTATTTCACGCACTTTTACTCGCCGGTCATCCAATACCATATCGTGCACGTGATCATTGATCAACTCTGGTTTTATTAGACTTTTTGGATGTCCTTCATGTGGATCATCTTTGAGACTGGGGCAGCCATGTTTAAACTCGGCAGCCCATTTCTTAATTTCCAGAAACAAAGGAGAAGAGTACCCTTAAACTTTTATGAACTTCGAATGAATTTCTTTTGGCATTAAACCTTCTTTTACAAAGAATTTTATAACCGCATGATACTCAATTTAATTCATTTCAACAACACTTTTGCTTCAGACAGCTGTGTATTATTATTATTATTACGGGCGACTCCAGTGAGTCCTTAGACTCATCGAGGGAGGCCCTAAACTCGCTCACTGTCATAGCACCCACAACAGACTCTGGTAGCTTATTCCACTCATTTAACACTCTAAAAGTAAAGAACCCAGCTCTAACACCCTTGCTAACCACACTCTTTCCCAGCTTCCATAGGTGTACCCTAGTTCTCCCACCACTAGTCCTGATCTCAAAAATATCCTCTGAATTAATTAATTCTATAGAATCCCTTTAGCAATTTGAATGTCTGAATCATATCTCCCCTTTTCCACCTATCAACTAATTTCTGCAACTCACAAATCTTCAACCTGTTCTCATAAGGTTCATTCCATAGACCTGCTCTCATCTTGGTCACTCGCCTCTGGATCTTCTTCACCTCCAACCCATCAAGAAGAAACCTAGGTGACCAAATATGGGCACAGTAATCGAGATGAGGTCTTATCAAGACTCGGTACAGAGGTACAATAACTTGCTTGTCTCTGCTCGTCAAAGTATTTTTCAACAACCAAGTGAGTTGATGAGCTGATTTAGCCACTTTTGCAATGTGCCCCCTGAACTTCATCTCCCTGGCCTCATCAATCTCCTGGAGTACAGTTCCACCAATGTGATATACTGCTGCTAATCTTTTCACCCCAAAATGCATAACCTTAAATTTTGTCACATTAAATTGACATCCATTCTCCTTAGCTCAGAACTGCAATCTATCCAAGTGGTCCTGCAAGATTTTGACATCGTCTGCATTCAACCAACCCAACTTTGCATAATCAGCAAACAAATGAACTGTTCCTCTTAGATCCTTCCCTATATCGTTAATGAACAAATTAAACAGCAGTGGTCCAAGAACAGAACCCTGCGGCACACCACTAGTCACAGGCCGTATTTTGGACTCTACTGCTGAATAAACTACTCTCTGATATCTCTCCATCAACCACCCACCCACCTGTCCATCTCACCAACCCTATATCCATTCCCATATATGTTGTGGTTACGGATTAGAATTCGATGTGGTATCCTGTCAAGTGCCTTAGCCAGGTCCAGCAGTATCACTGTAAACCCATTACCCTTATCCAGTTCAGCCATCACTGTGTTATAAAACTTGAGCAAGTTACTGAGGCATGATCTACCCTTCACAAAGCCATGCTGTTCCCCGTACAGTATCTCATTTTCATCAATCCATTCCTGTATTTTTCCCTTGAATACTTTCTCCAAGACCTTGACAACGACTCCTGATATGCTGATCGGTTGGTAATTTGCAACACTAGTCTTGGATCCTACTTTATGCAGTGGAACTATTTTCCCACCTCTTTCCACACCTTCGGGACTAAGCCAGACTCGAGACTCAGATTAAGCAACATGGTCAAGGGCACTGATAATTCTTTAGCCGCTTCACATAAGACCCGTGCCCGTATACCATCCAATCCCACAGATGTATTCTCGTTAAAGTTCTATAACAGGCTATTCACCTCCACTTCATTCATCACAATTCCCGTATTAACTAATGGTTCCTTCATTTTTTCAATGTCACCACCTGGATGATATATTCTTGCAAAGTGCTCGCTCAGTAATTCCACTATATCAACTAATTCAGTGACCTCCTTACCAGAATATAAAACATACTACTTAATAGAATGACTTGCAGTTTCACATGGATTTTTATGACAGATGTACCAATTAAGAAAAATCGTGCCGATAGTGTTGGCATCTATGGTCAAGGCCGAGAACTTTTCAGACCACCCTCGTATATTTGTGAAGGGAATCTGGAAGGTTTGAAGTAGATTGCAATTTTATGTAATGTGATTGTTTGTTTGCTTGACTTCTCTAATATTGTTTTCTTTGAATTGAAATTGGGAGGAAAATGGTATATACACACACACACACACACACACACACACACACACACACACACACACACACACACACACACACACACACACACACACACACACACACATGTTCCTTCCAAATATATATATATAGACACTTACATTTAATGGATTCTTTATTAAGCTTTACCAACAGAGAATTTCTCTCATCTTCTCTTCAAATTATTACTATAATACGGACAACTCCAGGGATTCTGAATAATTATCACAGGATTCCCACACTAACCATTATTCAGCAGTACTTATTATATCTCTCCTTAAAATCATTAACTTAAAGTGCATTTATGATTACCACTGGCAATTCATTCCACTCATTCATCATTCTCCAAGTAAAAAAAGTCTAATCTACACATCTTTGCTAACTCCTTGTTGGCTTTTGTCATGTGTGTATTGCAAAATTTCTTTTGTCAGTTCTCTGCGACTCTTTTAATAACTTTTTTCTCTAATATCCTTTCTTTTTTGCCTATTAACCAAATTTATAACCCACAAAATATCCTCATAGAGGCATTTCACCAGTCATCATCTTGGTCACTTATCATTGGATACTCTCCTTCACTTTCTCATCTCTAGGAAACCCAGGCGCTGAATCGATCTTGGCTTAGTAGATAATTCCTCTTTAATTTTCTCATTCGGTTTTATTTCCCATTTTATAGATGAATACTATAAGAGCTGTACTACAGTCATCTGGAATTTGACCTCCTGACTGAGCCTTTTGAGTTATGAAAGTGTAGCTACTGTAAAAGTTTTGCCATCATCCAAGTGTCCAGTGCCTGTTCGTGTGTGATGAAAATTTCACTGTTTTTTACTATTCCCTTCTGCCTATTGCCAGGTGACTAAACTCTTCCCACGCAACTCCTTTACATCATCTGTGAGATTATTATCTACCTACTCTTCTCGTGTTGGCAATCCTTGTTATACCGTCCATTCTACCAGACATCATTTTGACCTTTCTGCTGCTATCCATCCTGCAGATATTTCCTAAAAGGTAGTTTACTTCTAATTATTTTCTGCATTACATTCTCTTTGCAGTTTGCTTTTCTGTAGTGTTCTTCATTTGCTACATTCCATCCATCTCTCTAGCACATTCTTCAAAATGCCAGTGTTTGCATCAGAAATCCTTTCCCCTTATTTCACATGCATAGAAAGTACTCAAATATGCATGTTTCCAGTACTCTCTGCTTTGTCAAGGCCACTGCTTTACTTTTCCATATCTTATCCATTGCCTGTGGGCTTACTTTTGCCTTATTTATCCTGTTATCAGTCATCATGTTGCTCCTTAGGTATGCTCCTAACTCTTCAGCTCTGTTCTCTTTCAGCTTTATTTGCTTCTTCCTCTCTCTCTCTCTTTCTCTGAATATCATTGTTTTAGGTTTTTCAGTGTCGCTATCAACTTATCTCCTTACTTCTTCATTTAAATTCAGCATTTATCTCCTTTTATATGAGTATGTTTTCTCTTTTTTTGTGAAATATCCACTATTTTAGTTTTTATTTTGAGTTTCTGATGGTTTTCTACTTCAAGTAGTGATATGTATTCATGACTGTACCTGTTGACTGTTTTCTACAACTGCTGCTGTCTTGCTGCTAGTTTCATTTAGCTGTCTTCTTTCAAAGCGATTATCCTAGACATCGAGAATATCTTATCTGGAAAAACAAGCAGTGCCCTGCTTATTTCATCATAATCATTTTTTGTTCATGTTTAAGCCACTACAGAATACAGTTTGTCAGAGAAATCCCCAATTGGCAACCCATCCTCATTTGTTTAGTATCCCATTGGATGTGAATGAATGGAGCTCACCACAAAGTTAGGATTAGCTGTTGAGACAGAAGCTCTTATTGGTTATCTAGCTTTGGCCTTTAAGCAGCCTCCCCTTCTTGCATGTTTTAAATATTTAAAACATGCAAGAAGAAGTGGGATTCAAGCGTTGCTGTATCCTGACTCTACCACAGGAAATACAAAGTTTTTCATTATATCTTGTGTCCAAGCTTCAAACAGGCACCAGTAAAACTAACATAAGTCAGGAACAATTTACATAAGTAAATTTTAAATATCCTGGCTGTTACTATGTCAAGGGCAGATTTGAAGTTCTCTTTATACTTCTACTGATGTTGCTTATCACTGTCATATGAGGACAGTATTAATTTTTTTTAATGTAAAAAAAAAAATCGTTTGTTTAGTTAGTTTAAACCATGTCTCATGGAGATATCTCTACAGTATGATGTTAATAAATTAAGTGTTGAACATTGTGTTATTTCTTTGGTACAGATAGAAACACCAGACACAAACTCTTGAATAATATGGATCTAGGTGCGACTGTCAGCTGTAAAATACTATGATGTAACCTATATAAAAAATTTTTTTGATGCTACTTTAAACTCATCTAAGAATGTAAATATTAAATCATTAAGGCTAAATTTCAATAATTTAATGTTGCTCATGTTCAGAAATCAAATGTTATGTAGATATACTAATGATAATTAAAATAAAGGTCAAATAACTTGACCAGTATTCTCATTAAGTATGATATGATATGGTTTCGTGGCTATTAGGATTATAATCATTGAGACAGATAGTTTTCATGTGAACAAACTGGAATCCAATATGTACAGTGCTGTAGTAACTGTGATGATTTATGACAGTTATCATCATCATCATCATCAAATTCCTGCCATGTACCCTCAAGGGGTGTACAGGATATGACAGTACTACATGAAAAAATTACATCATTACTAACTTCCTATCTACAATTTTCCTCCAAATCAGTCTGTTACTTGTCAAGACTCCAACATTATCAGATCTTATATTTCTATCGTCTAAGTCACTTTGTACCGTATCAATCCACCTATATCTTGGTCTTCCTCTGGGTCGTTTTCCTGCCAACCTGGCAGAGAACACTTGTTTTGCTAATCTTTCCTCTCCCATTCTATTTAAGTGACCATACCATCTGAGATTAGCTCTGCTAACGCATTCCTGGATGCTGACAATGTCAAGTTCTTTCCTAATATCCTCATTTTTAATATGATATTGCCATTGATGCCATCTGTTCACGCCTCTAATCTTTCTCAGGACTCTCATATCTGCGGTCTCTAGTCTTTGGTCAAGTGTTTTACTTCTGACCCAGCTCTCAGATCCATAAGTTAAAATTGGTTTGAACACAGTCTTGTATACAGGTAATTTAGTGTTCCGACTAATTTCTTTCTTATTCCATATGAATTTATTCAATTGACTTCCCACGATACCAGCTTTGCTGATTCTGTTGTCTATTTCTATATTTAGTTTACCATCTTCAGTAAAAATTGTGCCTAAGTAGCTGAAATGTTTTACTTGTTCCACAGGTTCTCCATTCACAACACAGTTGACATTTTCAATGATTCTGCCTATTTTCATTGTCTTTGTCTTTTTATTGCTGACCTTCATACCATATCTATTACAACAGCTATTCAATTTAGTCAGAGAATCTTGCAGACTTGTAGCGGATTTATTTAGAAGTATAACATCATCCGCATAAAGCAAAGAGCTGACATTAACATCTCCAATTTTGATATCAGGTTTAATACCACATTCCTTCATAATGTGATCCATATAGATAATGAATAACAGAGGGGATAATGTACATCCTTGTCTCACACCAGATTTAACATTAAACCATCTTCCTGTACTTCCTTCAATTCTAACTGCTGACTCACAACTCAAATAAAGACTAACTATTGCTTGATATAATGCCCCATTGACACCATATAACTGCAGCGTATTGAATAGCTTCTCTCTTGGCACCTTGTCATATGCCTTTTCCAAATCGACAAAACTTAAATACAGATCTTTGTTATATTCCCATGCTTTCTCGACTATTTGTCGTAAAGTGAAGATCTGATCCTGACAGCCTCTATTTGGCCTGAATCCAGCTTGTTCTTCACCAAGCTTTTCTTCCACAATTCTTCTCAACCGTTTCTCAAGTATACTTGCATAGATCTTGCCAGGAACACTCATTAGGGAAATACCTCTGTAATTCTCACATTCAGTTTTATTTCCCTTTTTATATATGGGTACTATGAGAGCTCTACTCCAATCATCGGGAATTCGTCCCTCTGTCCAGGCTTTCTGAACTATGCAGTGCAGCCACTGTAAGACTCTTATACCACCATACTTCAGCATTTCTGGTCGAATATCATCTACTCCTGCTGCCTTTCCACATTTCAAGCCTTTGATGGCTTTTTCTACTTCAAGTATGGATATGTATTCCTGACTGCATGCCTGGTCAGTGTTTTTTATCACTGTGCTGTCATCACTGCTTGTTTCATTTAGCAGTTTTTCAAAGTAATTACTCCATACTTCAAGGATATCTTTTTCTCCTGTTTTCATTTCACCTTTATCATCTCTAATTCCTTTTACAGCACTCTTTCCTCCATTCCTAAGCTTCTTCAACAACCTCCAGAATATTTTGCCACCTTCTTGATATTTATTTTCTATATTCTTGCCAAAGTCCTCCCATGACTTTTGTTTAGCTAGTTTTACACACTGTTTAGCTTTCTTACATTTGTCTCTGTATTCTGTAAGAGTAAAAGCTGACTTATTTGCCAGGAACTTTTGATATGCTTTCTTCTTTTCCTTCACTGCCTCTTTAACTTCCTGTGTCCACCAGGGAGTTCTGATTTTTTTATCTTTGCACACAACCTCACCACATGCCTCTCTGGCAGAATCAATCAATGTTTCCTTCAGAGTTTGCCACTGAATCTCCAAGGTTTGATTCCTGTTCTCAAACTCTTTCATTTTCTTTTCAATAATATTTCTGTATTTTAGTCTACAGTTTACATCTGAGAGCTGCTCAACTTTTATTCGCTTTAAAACTTTCTTACATGTTATTCTTTTCAATATGAAATTCAATTTTATCCTGCTCAAGACTAAATAGTGATCACTTCCAATTTCAAATCCTCTGTACACTCTGGTGTCCTGCACCAGGGAGAAAACATCACTATCAACAATAACATAGTCAATGAGACTTTTCTTATTCCTAGCCTCTTCTCTCCATGTGAATTTGTGCACATTTTTATGTTGGAACATGGTGTTAGTAATAACCAGTCCATGTCCTGCGCAGAAATCCAACAGATATTTGCCATTATTATTAGCTTTGCTCTTTTCTCCAAATTTTCCCAAAATATTTTTGTATGTCTCACAATCATTTCCTACTCTACTATTTAGATCCCCAACAAGGACCAACTTTTCCTTTTTCATTGTGTCAGTTGCTTTTTCTAAAGCCTCAAAAAATTCCTCCACTTCTACCTTAGTAGAACCTTCTGTGGGACCATAGGCACAAATAAGTCTCATTGTCCAGTTCCCCATTCTCATATTTGCCCACATTAGTCTACTTGAGACACTGACATTCAAGAAGATTAGCCTCGTATTTTGTGTTGAATACTATGGCTACTCCTTCTTTTCCTTGATTGTTATTGCCTGAATATAACATTTTGTATTTATTGCTCAGAAAGATCTCACCAGTTTTGGTCTTTTTTGTTTCAGTCACCCCTATTATGTCGATCTGGTACTTATCTAATTCCTCAGCTAGCTCCATTTCTTTGCCATTCAGGCTTCTTATGTTGATAGTACCGATCTTTAACTCTGGTGATGTTGAGTTGGGGTGTGCTTTCAAATTTGTTCCAGTAGCTGACTTTTTGCTGTTCGCCCTGGTTCCCTGGAGAAAACAGTGGGGGCTTTGTTTAACCGGATGACGCCCCAGCTGGCATGAAATTTTGTCATGTTGTACCATCATTTTTTATTTTGGTTTAACCAATAAGAATACAATTTGGTCGGCTAAATCCCAAATTGCCAGCCCATCCTCGTTCGTTCAGTATCTAAGTAGATACCCAACAGGGTGCACCACGAGAAGGTGAGGATTGGACATTAGGTCAGAAGCCCTGGTCGGTTCTCCGCATTCCTTTAAAGGCTATGTGGAGGTCTCCTCTCAGTTATACAGCTTTGACCCTTAAGCACCCCTATGACAATTATGGAAATGCTTATTTGCTATACACTGTGTACATGATGGCCCAGCTGATGTATTTTTGACCGAATTAAATTATGCCCTAAAGACATTAAAACATGAGAATGTTATCGTAATGGGAGATATAAATTTGGATTTGTATAACAATAATAGCATGATAATAACTTTTCGTGAGTTTCTTTCATGTGTGGCGATACAAAAGAAGCAAACAATTCAATTGCATTGACCACATATTATGTACTGTGCAGTGTATGAAATCATTATTCTGTACTGTTGAATCTCTCTTTACCTGATAGCAGTGATATGAGCTGTGCAGTTAGTGCATTTATGAATGAATTTATGGCTAGACTAGGTATATAATAAACATGGAAAGAATTTCTATGATTAATGTTTGAAAATCACTATAAAAATTTTGCTAAATGCTGAAAAAAAACTTAGTATGGAAAAAACTCATTCTATATTTAGTTTTATTGTATGAATGATAAAAGTAAAAAATGAATTTGGTAGATATAATAATTTTCAATAAAAAGTTGTAAACACATGAATTCCCATGACTTTGATAATTATAATTTTGATCCTACACATGAAACAAAGTATGTGAGTCACCTCCCATGGACAAATAATTCGATATATGTGTATGCAGTAAATAGGGATGAAATAAAGAGTGTAGTAATTAGATTAAGGGGGGGGGGGCAGATATAATATAAATGTTCAAATACTCCAAATTACAATTAAACATAAATTAGTTCTTTATTCATATTAATAAATCTTTGAAATAGGAAATTTATAGAATACTTCAAGGTTTCTTCAATTCTTCCATTATTTAATAAAATATGAGATCAGAAATTACAGACCAATGTTATCAGCAATTTCAAAGATTATTGCAATTATTATTATTAGGAGAGCCCTTCAGGGAGTCAGCGACTCATCGAGGGAGGCCGCATACTACACGCACTAGCTGTTATACTTGTCCATGAATTCATTCACACTGCTTACATACATAACATCCAATGGCAAACCATTCCAATCAAACACCACTCTATAAGAGAAAAATACATCTCATCCCCTAAGAATGAGATCTAGATCTAACCTATCACTTGTACAGTACTAGTAGTAGTATGTATTACTTTTACCATTAGATAGTTAGCCCAATCTGATATTGAGTTAGTAGTGTTTTTCCTCCAAAAAAACTCAAGGTTTTCGTTGCGTAAGACAGGCATGATATAATGACCCACTAGCTTAGTTGCAAGCATTGCTTTTGTCATAAATTCCAAAAGCAAAAGCTTATGCTGCCAGTTTGGTAACAGGATATAAAGCAGATACAGAGATTTACTGATTATTTTGCCATGTAATAACCAGAAACTCAGTGTGCATTCTTTCAACTGATTCCTGGAATACTAATTTGTAAGTAAGTGACTGTATGTTAAGCAAATAAATTACCCATCCCATCTGAGTTATTGGAAAATAAAGTTTAGCGTAATTTGTATACTGTATATTTATGATCTGATCATTACACTTTTTAACCTTCTCAATTAGGATTTTAATAGCAGAAACATTTTTATTTTACCATAATGCTTTCAGTGTTTTGTTCATTTAATTTTATTCTCATTGGATTTCAGATGCTTCAGATTTATTCTCATTAGATTTTTTCAGATGCTGCTCCAGTATCTTCATTATTTGCTCATGGTTTCATCTTTTAATCCATCTGATGAAGAACCAAGCACTCTACAGGTGTGTTTTGATTTTCACTACTTTTTCAGGCATGCTTGAATATTCTTAGATTTTTTTAAAATAAAGTGAAACTTATCCACAGTATTCATTGTCAATAAAAAGTCTGGATTGTTTTCAGTTTAAATATATTCTAAATTTAAAATTTAGTGTGTTGATAATTTCATCATTTGACTCTACTCTACTGACCATCTACAAGAATTTTTCACTCACTTAAACAATATTCACCCTCAAATTGAATTCACTTGGAAAGTAAAGAAATAGATCATTACCATTTTTAGACATGCTCCTAAACGTATCCAAATAAAACAAACTCAGTTATTTCAGTTTATAGGAAGCCAACTCATTCTACACAATACTTGTACACCAAATCTCATCACCATACAGAGCAGAAAAAACTGACATTATACAAACCCTAAGAGACAGGGCATATAAAATCTCCAACAGTATAATTGCTCAATTACCTCATTCAATCCTACAAAGAAACGGCTATAACAGAACATTGGTCAATAAGGACATCCTATGTCAACCTCTCCCCCAAGCCAACCAGATGAACAAGATTACAGAGGAGCAGTAATTCTCCCATATATTCAGTTATGGACAGGATTTCAAAGTTGCAATATCAGTGGGATATTGGAGTAGCCTTCTTCCCCTCAACAAGATACCTAGTTTCTTTTCCAAGGACACAGGACAGGAAGGCAGGCAAGCCAGCAGAGATGCACACAGAACATTTTAAGGACATAGAGAAAAAAGAAAACAAATCAGGATTAGTAGAACATAACAATAGAAATCAAACATGAAGTATTGTGGCAGCAAACTGAAACAATCCACATAGATTACAAATTCTACTCCAGAGCATTTAAAGGGTCATCTGAAATGTTAAAATATCTACACCAGTGCATCAAGAAAAAAGGCATGATATTATATCAAGATGTACACAAAGTCCAGTCAGGCATGTGTGCATTCCACTGTTAGTCCTTGTTTAAATATTTAGCATTCTCATTGTTATCTCTTTGTAAATTAAGTTTTTATTCACTATTATCACCGTATTGATGTGAAAGCAGTTACTTCGCAAAACTTAGTTGAATGTCTAATAAATATTATTTATTATGGTTAAATACCGGCAGTACATTTTATTATATCATCCTCTACACCCTTCATTTCTACCTGCTAACTTAAAAACTGGCAGAATTGTTGACATATTATCTGTTCTCCAACCAGAAGGCTGTGGATTTGAATCCCACCAAAGGTATAGATCAGGCATGGACAACCTTTCCTAGTTCGGGGGCCAAATTATCATTCTGTCTCCGAGTCAAGGGCCGGACCAAATTATTAAATAAAATAAAATAATATTAAATGATTTAAAACAAGTTGCTACTTCATATTTCATTTATTTATAATATAATGCTTTGGTATAAAGCTCTACATAAATTTTATAATATAATGAACGACATAACAATTTAATGTGAAGATTGGCCTTGTACTTCAACTACGAGATTATCAATATTGACGTTAATATTACTTGAAGATAATCGCATAGAATTTTCGAGGTTTTCGTCCATTATTCTTGTCTGAATTTTTGATTTATTGTATTTCATCCTCGAAAAAAACTGTTCACACATATATGTGCTGCCGAAAAGACAAATGATTTTTCTTGAAAAGGCACGTAAATTTGTATATTTTTCTTCTACCAAATAAAATTTATAAAAATCCATCAAAGCAATGTTGTTAAATTGTGATTTTAGCACTAAATCCGCCTGAAGCTCAATAAGTTCCATCTGTAAGTTTTCTGGCACATTATTTACATCAGCATCCATCGACAAGCAAATATAGCAAATGTGGAGTCTTTGTGTTTGAAGTCGACAAACCTTGTATTAAATTGCTCTATTAGTGCCTCTCCATAACAATTATAAGGGATATTTTTATGAGTTGCTAGAATAGGAAAATGATAACAATTTTTAGCTCTTATCTGACTTTCCAACAATCCTAGTTTATTACAAAAAGCTTTGACATGTCCATGCAGTTTATGAACCAGTTGTCCTTGTTTTTGCAATTTAAGATTCAGTTTGTTTAGGTATCCAGTGATATCTACAAGGAATGCTAATTCACACATCCACTCATCATCTTTTACTTGGTTAATTGTGTTTCCTTTTATGTCCATAAAATCTGCAATGTCTTGTCTCAGATCATGAAATCGTTTTAACATTTTACCTAATGGCCAAAGCACCAATAATTCTTCTGTGATGTTAAAATCTGCATCAACTCCTCGAATAAATATTGCTAGTTGTGCTGTATTGGAGGTGCTGTCATCCAAAGCAATTGAAAATGCTTCTAATCTAGAAATCTTCTCTTTTAAACTTTTTTTTTATATCATCAGCCATAATTTCTATCTGTCGGACAACAGTACATCTCGACAAACGAATATTCTCAAAGTCTTTTTTTTCTTTTTTCTTTTCAAGACATATTAAATACTTGCAACATCCAGCAGACATTCTTTGATAAATTCTCTTTCACCAAATGACTTAGAATGCTTAGCGATTTTTTTTGCTTACCACAAAGCTGGCTTTGACAATGCTGTGGTGCTGCATTCTTTGCTTGTTGAACATTTGCTGCTGGGTATCCAAGTTCTTCTTCAACTTCTGTATTTCATCTTTTTGTAGTTGTCCATCAAATTTTGGGTGATCCGCATGTCTCGAAGTAAAGTGTCTCTTCAAGTTGTGTTCTTTGTTGACGGATACGGATTCGTTGCACAGCAAACATACAGGAAAACCTTTATTCAGAATAAAATAATAATCCTCTGTCCAGTTGTCTTGAAATTGACGATTCTCTGCATCTACTTTTCTTTTTTTTTTGCAATAACCCCTGACATTGTCCCAAATTTATAAGCGATATTCAGAACTGTCAAACAAAGCTGTCTTCTACACCACAGGCACTGAGCAGAACACAACAGCAATGCAGGCACTGAACAAAGCACAACACCAACGCAAGTACCGAACTGACACTTTTTAACACTTTCACACACACGCTGCTAGTCAAAGTGAGAGAGAGACCTTGGTTGGAGAAAACATAGTGTGTTTTGTGCAATTCATATGACATCAGCTTAATGTGAGTTAGTAGAACACACCATGTTTTCTCCACCCTGAATCAGAAACTTTGCTGAAATAGATTAGGGCCGGATCAAAAGAAGTAGAGGGCTGGATCTGGCCCCCCGGGCTGGGGGTTGCCTAGATGTGGTATAGATGTTTGTGATGGAGATCAGTGTGAGACCATTGCCCTGCTTATTAGAAGGCTTAATACTGTATTTTTTGATGGGTAACACGCACGTTATCTTTACAATAAAAGTCTAAATTCGTCAAAAATGAACATGCGCGGTATACATTTGAAAGGTATGAGAGGTAGATCAAATGTAATAACAAAACTAAGGTAGAAGTATTACTTAGTATTTATTGAACAACATTACACTATTCAAATCCAAAAAATTCTTCATCGGACTCAATATTGAAAGAATCAATTGTATTAAAAATTTCGTTTGGTATTTCTTCAGCTTCATAATCAGTCACCAGACACCAGTGCATTCCCTTGTGCTTTAATGAAACCATTTCTAACACAGTTTTCACTTATAGCAGCCCAACTTTCTACAATCCACGTAACTATATCTTTATATGATGTTCTTTTCATCTGCCCTGTTTTGTTATATTCATGGATGCCATTCATCATCCAGTCTTCCCACTTAACCTGCAAATTGTCTTTGAATGGTTTATTTACTGCCAGGTCAAGGGATTGGAGTTTTTTTTTTGTTAAACCACCTGGAATGATGGCCAATTTGGAATACTTACAATTGTTTTAACTTCTGCTGTCGTGTGTGCCCTACACAAATCCAACACTAACAAAGATTTTGGGTTGAAAAATGCCATTTTTCTCTTTCACCACACATTCTCCAACCAAAATTTCATAACCTCGGAATTTATCCAACCTTTATCATTAGCAATAACAATAATATCTTTGGAATCACAGCCTTTTGGAACCATCTGCAGTTATGCAGAGAACCACAGTAAAGTTAGACCTTTCGTGCCCTGTTGTAGCAACTGAAACCTCTTTTGCTCCCTTCAGATCCCCACACAAGTTTTCTCTCAGAAACAAATGAAATTTAGCTACTTTCGCTTCCCAGTCGCATGGCAAAGTTTATCCAACACTAGTGGAGGAGCACACACTTAAATTGTTTCTCTTCATAAATCCAAAAACCCAAGATGGGTAGGCCTTGAAATCCTTTATATCATCGTTTTGTGCAATTCTTTTCGATTCCTGCAACACACGGACAGTAGATATTCTCATACCTTTAGTTCTTTCACTAATAACCCAATCGAACAGTTTTTTTCCCTATGGTTGGCCACAAGCACCTTCTAAACCTCATAGCATGTTTCCTCGTATGTAAACATTTCAGGACTATTTCAGCCTTTCACCATTCATGAACACTACTTTCTCCAACACTGAACAACCTACCAGTGTCATGATTCCCTTTTTCCTTTGCTACTTTTATCACTTCAAGCTTGAACTGCACTGTATAGGATTTTCTCCGAGAAGTACTTCTGTCTTCTATGTCGACCACTGCTACTAGCAACGCATGTGTTTTTAAAGAATTCCTCCGTTCTCTGTCTGTACTTCCTAACTCTACCGCTAGTTGGTGCATGCACGTTATCTATACAGAAAAAGGAGTGATGAAAATGTTGGGATGTGCGTTATACATTAGGTGTGCATTATCTATCGAAAAATACGGTAGTCTTGAAAAAGTTCCATTTTAGAACTTTTTACATAATCCAGAAGAATATATAAAATTAATTTAAAAAAAAAAAATAGAAAAAAAATGTTAACCATATTCCATTAACACATTTTCTTTTATAACATATATATATATATATATATATATATAAATACAAATACACCCAACAATGAAGCCAACGAGGGAACAATTTTGAATGCTCAGACTTCAATGTTGAAATATACATACACTAATTTTCCCCGTGTTGTTTACAGTTATTTCCTCCATGTGTTTTTTACTAGTTGTTTCTTTTTTAATGTGCACCTGACGAAGGCTGATACAAGTTGAAACTAGTTGTGTCGTATTAATAAACTTTGTTTGCATTTCTCTCGGTTCTAGTCATTCAATCTTTTTATACATATATATATATATATATATGAATATGTTATAAAATTCTGTATTTCTATTACCTGCTTTGTCTTTGTTCTTTTACTTATAACTTCGTGAATATGGTCGTCTACCTTAATCATCGACTGCTGCTATTTATTTATTTCTACTGGATCCTATATCCTGATGCTGTATAGTCTAACAAATTAATTTGTTTTATAACTGCCGCAGTTAGACTATGTATTTAGTGTGAGATTATAAGATTTTAAACTAAAGACAAAGCAGATATTCTTTGAAATCCTCCTCTTCTATTAGTCCTTACCTTAAAATAGTCGTGGCTTAATTATTGATCATGTAAACTTCTTGTAGCAGGTTCAAAATTTTCAGGATAGTATATTGACAGAATCAGTCCAATGTGTTGTTCACAAACCATTTAATTAAATCAAAAAGGAGTATTTACAATATGATTCACATTAACATGTATATACGATTTCATTAGAATTCTTTTGTTATTCTTCTTCATCATCATCATCAAATTCATCGCATATATCCTCAAGAGTGGACAGGATATTGAGAGTACTACATGAACAATTTACAATTTTCTTCCAAATCAGTCTGTTACCTGCCAAGACTTGAACATTATCACATTTTATATTTCAATCTTTTTACTGTATCAATCCACCTATATCTTGGTTTTCCTCTGGGTTTTTTCCCTGCCAACCTGGCAGAGAAGATTTGTTTTGCTAATCTTTCCTCTCCCATTCTGATTAAGTGACCATACCACCTGAGATTAGCTCTGCTAACACATTCCTGGATGCTAACAATGTCAAGTTCTTTCCTAATATCCTCGTTTTTAATATGATATTGCCATTGAGCCTGTGTAGCTCAGTAGGAGTGGCGTTTGCACTCTACAGCGCTTAACCGCACGACAAAAGGCATTCGAATCTAGTTGCCGACTAGAGGAACTTTTTCTAAGCCTTTTCTCGACCGGTTGCAGAGTTAGTCGATCTCTGGCACAGGCTAGCGGGTATTTCTTCCCAGAAACTCTGGTTTTTTTTTGTCCCTCAAGAAAATTGCCTGTCGAACCCACACTATTTTCAGACGTTAAATATATTGTGTTAGGGTTAGGGACCACCAGGTGGCGGCACTTACTAGCCTTCTTCACTGCATGCTGATTAATTAGTGATAGCCTTGGGCCAGCTATCTCTGATTGGCTACCAGTGGAGATTGAACAGCCCACTCAGTCTCCAAAAGTTAGATAGGGCTTAAAAACGGGCTCGCCTACTCCCTATACCGGAACAAAAAGACGTTAGTTAATTTTTTTTTATTTATTATTATTGCCATTGATGCCATTTGTTCACTCCACTAATCTTTTGCAGGACTCTTGTAGTCTTTGGCCAAGTGATTTATTTCTAACTTGGCTCTCAGATCCATAAGTCAAATATGGCTTGCACACTGTCTTGTATATAGCTAATTTAGTATTTTGACTAATTTCTCTCTTATTCCATATAAATTTCAGTTGGCTTCCTACCATACCAGCTTTGTTGATTCTGTTATCTATTTCCATATTTAATTTACCATCTTCACTAAATATTCTGCTTAAATAGCTGAAATGTTTTACCTGTTGTATATGTTCTCCATTCCTAATGCAGTTGATATTTTCCATGCTTCTGCCTATTTTATTGTTTTAGTCTGGGAATCTTGCACACTTTTATCGGATTAATTTAAAAGTATAACATCATTTGAATAAAGTGAAGAGCTGAGATTAGCATCTCCAATTTTGATATCAGGTTTAATACCACTTTCCTTCATAATGTAAATCCATATAGATAATGAATAACAGAGGGGATAATGTACATCCTTGTCTGACACAAGATTTAACATTAAACCATTTTCCTGTACTTATTTCATTTCTAACTGCTGTCTTACAATGCAAATAACGACTAAATATTGCTTGATATAATGTCCCATTGACACAATATACAACTGTAGCGTTTTGAATAGCTTTTCTCTTAGCACCTTGTCATATGCCTTTTCCAGACCTACAAAACTTAAATGCAGATCTCTGTTATATTACTATGATTTCTCAACAATTTGTTGTAAAGTGAAAATCTGATCCTAACAGCCTCTATTTGGCCCGAATCCAGCTTGTTCTTCTTCAAGCTTCCTTTCCACGAACCTTCTCAACTGTTTCTCAACTATACTTGAATAAATCTTACCAGGAACATTCAGTAGAGAAACACCTCTTTAATAAACACTGTTTTCTTTATATATATATTTCAGATGATTGGAGCGCCACTCCAATCATCTGGAATTCATCCCTCTGTCCATGCGTTCTGAACTATGCAGTTCAGCCACTGTAAGACTTTTATACCTCCATACTTGAGCATTTCTTGTCAAACATCATCTACATCATCATCATCATCATCATCAAATTCCTGCTATGTACCCTCAAGGGGTGTACAGGATATGATAGTACTACATGAAAAATTTACATCATTATTAATTTCCTATCTACAATTTTCCTCTAAATCAGTCTGTTACTTGTCAAAACTCCAACATTATCAGATGTTATATTTCTATCATCTAAGGCACTTTGTACTGTATCAATCCACCTATATCTTGGTCTTCCTCTGGGTCGTTTTGCTGCCAACCTGGCAGAGAACACTTGTTTTGCTAATCTTTCCTCGCCCATTCTGTTTAAGTGACCATTCCACCTGAGATTAGCTCTGCTAACGCATTCCTGGATGCTGACAATGTCAAGTTCTTTCCTAATATCCTCGTTATTAATATGATATTGCCATTGATGCCATCTGTTCACGCCTATAATCTTTCTCAGGACTCTCATATCTGTGGTCTCTAGTCTTTGGTCAAGTGTTTTACTTCTGACCCAGCTCTCAGATCCATAAGTTAAAACTGGTTTGAACACTGTCTTGTATACAGCTAATTTAGTGTTTCGACTAATTTCTCTCTTATTCCATATGAATTTATTCAGTTGACTTCCCACCATACCAGCTTTGCTGATTCTGTTGTCTATTTCTATATTTAATTTACCATCTTCAGTAAAAATCGTGCCTGAGTAGCTGAAATGTTTTACTTGTTCCACAGGTTCTCCATTCACAACACAGTTGACATTTTCAATGATTCTGCCTATTTTCATTGTCTTTGTCTTTTTATTGCTGACCGACATACCATAACTATTACAACAGCTATTCAATTTAGTCAGAGAATCTTGCAGACGTGTAGCGGATTTATTTAGAAGTATAACATCATCCGCATAAAGCAAAGAGCTGACATTAACATCTCCAATTTTGATATCATGTTTAATACCACTTTCCTTCATAATGTGATCCATATAGATAATGAATAACAGAGGTGATAATGTACATCCTTGTCTCACACCAGAATTAACATTAAACCATCTTCCTGTACTTCCTTCAATTCTAACTGCTTACTTACAACTCAAATAAAGACTAAGTATTGCTTGATATAATGCCCCATTGACACCATATGACTGCAGCGTATTGAATAGCTTCTCTCTTCGCACCTTGTCATATGCCTTTTCCAAATCGACAAAACTTAAATACAGATCTTTGTTATATTCCCATGCTTTCTCGACTATTTGTCGTAAAGTGAAGATCTGATCCTGACAGCCTCTATTTGGCCTGAATCCAGCTTGTTTTTCACCAAGCTTTTCTTCCACAATTCTTCTCAACCGTTTCTCAAGTATACTTGCATAGATCTTGCCAGGAACACTCAGTAGGGAAATAGCTCTGTAATTCTCACAAGCAGTTTTATTTCCCTTTTTATATATGGGTACTATGAGAGCTCTACTCCAATCATCGGGAATTCGTCCCTCTGTCCAGGCCTTCTGAACTATGCAGTGGAGCCACTGTAAGGCTCTTATACCACCATACTTCAGCATTTCTGGTCGAATATCATCTACTCCTGCTGCCTTTCTACATTTCAGGCCTTTGGTGGCTTTTTCTACTTCAAGTATGGATATGTATTCCTGACTGCATGCCTGGTCAATGTTTTTTTTACCACTGTGCTGTCATCACTGCTTGTTTCATTTAGCAGTTTTTCAAAGTAATTACTCCATACTTCAAGGATATCTTTTTCTCCTGTTTTCATGTCGCCTTTATCATCTCTAACCCCTTTTACAGCACTCTTTCCTCCATTCTTAAGCTTCTTTAACAACCTTCAGAATATTTTGCCACCTTCTTGATATTTATTTTCTATATTCTTGCCAAAGTCCTCCCATGACTTTTGTTTAGCTAGTTTTAAACAGTGTTTAGCATTCTTGCATTTTTCTCTATATTCTCTAAGAGACAAGCTGACTTATTTGACAGGAACTTTTGATATGCTTTCTTCTTTTCCTTCTCTGCCTCTTTAACTTCCTGTGTCCACCAGGGAGTTCTGATTTTTTTATCCTTACGGACAACCTCACCACATGTCTCCCTGGCAGAATCAATCAATGTTTTCTTCAGAGTTTTCCACTGAATCTCCAAGGTTTGATTCCTGTTCTCAAACTCTTTAATTTTTTTTTCAACAATCGTTGTGTATTTTAGTCTATAGTTCACATCTGAGAGCTGCTCAACTTTTATTCGCTTTAAAACTTTCTTAAATATATTCTTTTCAATATGAAATTCAATTTTATCTTGCTCAAGACTAGATAGTGATCACTTCCAATTTCAAATCCTCTGTACACTCTGGTGTCCTGCACCTGGGAGAAAACATCACTATCAACAATAACATAGTCAATGAGACTTTTCTTATTCCTAGCCTCTTCTCTCCATGTGAATTTGTGCACATTTTTATGTTGGAACATGGTGTTAGTAATAACCAGTCCGTGTGCTGAGCAGAAATCCAACAGATATTTTGCCATTATTATTAGCTTTGCTCTTTTCTCCAAATTTTCCCAAAATATTTTTGTATGTCTCACAATCATTTCCTACTCTGCTATTTAGATCCCCAACAAGGACCAACTTTTCATTTTTCATTGTGTCATTGGCTTTTTTTAAAGCCTCAAAAAATTCTTCCACTTCTACCTTAGTAGAACCTTCTGTGGGACCATAGGCACAAATAAGTCTCATTGTCCAGTGCCCCATTCTCATATTTGCCTACATTACTCTACTTGAGACTGACTGCCATTCAAGAACATTAGCCTCGTATTTTGTGTTGAATACTATGGCTACTCCTTCTTTTCCTTGATTGTCATTGCCTGAATATAACATTTTGTATTTATTGCTCATAAAGATCTCACTAGTTTTGGTCTTTTTTGTTTCAGTCACCCCTATTATGTCGATCTGGTACTTATCTAATTCCTCAGCTAGCTCCATTTCTTTGCCATTCAGGCTTCTTATGTTGATAGTACCGATCTCTAACTCTGGTGATGTTGAGTTGGGGTTTGTTTTCAGATTTGTTCCAGTAGCTGACTTTTCGCTGTTCGCCCTGGTTCCCTGGCGAAAACAACGGAGGCCTTGTTTAACCGGGCGGCGCCCCAGCCGGCATGAAATTTTGTCATGTCGTACCATCGTTTTTAATTTTGGTTTAACCAATAAGAATACAATTTGGTCAGCTAAATCTCAAATTGCCAGCCCATCCTCGTTCGTTCAGTATCCAAGTAGATACCCAACAGGATGCGCCACGAGAAGGTGAGGATTGGACATTAGGTCAGAAGCCCTGGTCGGTTCTCCGCATTCCTTTAAAGGCTATGTGGAGGTCTCCTCTCAGTTATACAGCTTTGATCCTTAAGCAACATCATCTACTCCCACTGCCTTTCAACATTTCAGGCTTGTGATGGCTTTTTCTACTTCAAATATGAATATGTATTCCTGATTACATGCCTGTTCGGTGTTTTTTACAACTGTGCTGTCACTGCTTGATTCATTTAACAATATTTCAAAGTAACTACTCGGTTCATCAAAGGAATCTTTTTCTCCAGTTTTCATGTCACCTTTATCATCTCTAATTCCTTTTACAGCACTCTTTCCTCCATTCCTGAGCTTTTTCAACAACCTCCAGAATATCTTGCCACCTTCTTGATATTTATTTTGCATGTTCTTACTAAAATACTTCATTTAATGGATTGTCCTAATGACCTATTTGCATCAGCTGATAAAGTGTTCTTTTATCTAAACGTACATTTTAATTATTTGTTCAACACATCATATTACACTGCCAGTTCAAAATGGGCATGATGATTGGCTTGCTTTATCTAATTTTTTTCTAAACTGGATGTGATAGATTAAGTGTCTTAGATTATGTATTGTTTTGTATTCTTTTAGTGTGAATTTTCTTAGTATACGAAGCATACCTCTTCATATGAAGGAAAGGAAGTTTTTTTTAAACAATCCTAAGTTTGCTTTTCTTTTTAGGTAGAAGCAGTTGTTTTGGATATTTATTAAACTGTGTAGAATTTGCCTGTTTGAATGAATTGATTTCTTAACTGTTGATTTTTCTAACTAAGATTATACTAAAGTTTTTTTGTTGTGGCTAAATCTATTCTGTTGCAGGCATTGTTTAGAATGTCAGTTCACTTGTGCATCTGAAAAGAGAGTGATTGAATTTAAAATGTTTGTGCGTGTGTGAGTGATAGAGAGAAAGGGCAAAATGTTTATGTAATTTTTTTAATAATAAATGTATTTTTCTCCATTCAAAGTGGTTGAGACTTTATCACTTTCTTTATTTTACTTTTAGTTGAATATTTGTGCATTTCCTCATCCTAACATATTAATGCAGAAAAGAATGTTTTCTCTATTTGTTATACTATCTGCAGAGTTTACAAAGAATTAATAATAACATAAGAGAACACACATGATTGGCAGAAAACCTCTGACAGGTGTAATGCAGAGTGATCTAATATCGAGTTACTTTCTTAAAGTGTTTATACCACATTTTTAATTTCCTGCAAAACTAAAATGATTTAATTTTTTTCAAACAAATTAACACTTCTTATTTATGCCATTACAATTGTAGATGATAAATTATAAATTGAATTTAGATAGCTTAATTTGTAATGAGTTAATTTGTAGTGATAATGATAGGATTGTAATTTCAGATAATTGGATGGATTAACATGCTAATCTGTGCCCACTATCTTGACCTAGTTGCATCAGCTGATGATAATGTCTTTAACTTAGTTCAAAGTGTGATGACCGCTGTTGAAAAAAAGGTATTCGATTTTTGATTTTACGATGTTAATGGTAATTTTACCATATAATAATAAAATGCTTTTTCTTGTCATTCAAAGAAAATATCATCTGTTTTTTTTTTTTTTTTATGAAAAATATCACATGCCAATCAGCTCATCCTTTTGCTTAATTAGTTACACTAAGGTTGAAGTAAAGAAATTATTTTGATTTCCTATGTTGGGCCCATATACAAGAAGTTGGCTGATCAACCTATAGTACGTTAACACCGTATATAGGTAGTGGGTTGGGAAACGAGAAACTTGTTTACATTTGATTTAAAAGCCTGTATATGTATTCCTTGGGAAATACGTCAGGGGGAAGACTGTTCCACAGTACTGCAGTAGCAAGGATGAAGGAGGAGGAAAAGAAACTCGTTCTGTGAGTTTCAGGGGTACTGTGAAAGAATGTTGGGCAGCAGTTGTACATATTCCAATGGGCTTAGTATAGAGTGGGGGAATTATTGATGCTGTTTCTGGTGAACATTTCCCATGGAAATATTTATAGAATATACAAATTGCAGAGACCAAAACATCTATGTGAACATGAGGGGAGCGAGTTAGTAAGAGATTGGTCATTTATCAGTTTAATTGCTCTCACTGTATTGAGTCAAGCATTTTGAGGGAACTTTTAGGAGCCCTACTCCAAATGTGAGAACAGTATTCGATAGCTGGGTGGATTTGTGATTTGTATAAGGTTAACAGGTGTTTAGAGGTGAAGTAATGTCCTGAGCTAAAGAGAAATCCTAGTTTGTTTGGAAGCTGAGGATGCAGTGGTTGTGATGTGTTTATGTCACAAGAGGCCTGATGTCAGGGTAATTCTGAGACGAGAAATCTCATCTTGTCTGGGAATTTGAATGTTATCAGAAATAATACTAGGGGAAAATGGTTCTTTTTTGTGAGAAATAAGACAGAACTGGGTTTTACTGACGTTGAAATTGACGAGGTTATTTGAGTCCCATTTGAGGATGTCTTCGAGGTCAGAATTAAGGGCAGTGGTGGTTCATGTTCTGTGGGTTGTGTAGAGTAGGGTTTGTCAAATTGAAAGGGAGGAGTGCAGTGTGCTGTCTTCTGCAAAACTGTGTATTGGGTTGGAAGTCGACTGAAGTATGTCATTGATATACAGAAGGAAGAGGGTCAGTGAGAGAACTGAACTTTGTGGGACCCCAGCATTAGTTGGTGATCAAGCAAACTCATTTGCTTGATCACCAACTTTTAGCAATCCAGATACTTCAAGTGTGTTGCTTTCCAGTCTGCATCTACTAATTTCCTTAATTTAATCTTTTTTTTTTTTTTTTTGGTAAAGGAAGGAAAAGTTAAATAAATAATGAAGGATATAATGCACAAATGCAAGGTACAAAATCAGAATGTTCATGCTTCCCACTCTTGCTGTTGTAATTAGGCATTCATTTGGCCATTGCATGATGAGCTTATATTGTTAAAGGTAAGCCCATTTGATGGAAGCTAATATTTATAATTATCATAAATTTAGCTACAGATTTATTTAACATTACTTGTTTATCTCCATTATGTTATGAAGGGCTGTTTGCTGATTTATATTATAATATACTGGATAATGCCTGAGTAAAAGCCATTTGTTTATTGCAAAGATTGTAAATCCATGTCTCTACACCTCTGAATTTTATAAACAGATTTTTTAAAGAATTTTCTAGACAAGTTTTGTATAGCTTAGATTCTTTATGTACTTTTTTGAAATTGAAGCCTCCCATCATCAGGTCCCCAACACACATGCACACAACCAGTTTTTTTTTTTTTTTTTTTTAAATGACATTGTAAGTTTTCAGTTTGAAAACTATAAATTTCTATTACATTTAACTTGTGAGAGGGGAGGTAAATTTAAATAACCATATTTTTGTTTATATTATACTTAATTACAAAAATGGAGTGTTTTCACTACAATTTTCATATGAAATCACAAAAAGAATTTCACTTCTAGCTGAACCACTCAACCAGCTGAACTGGATGAAATTGACCAACTACTTTGCAGATTTTCAGGAATAACTGTACCAGCAGTTTTCTCTCTTGCCATGTAATTGTTATCATAGCATTTAACCTGCCTCCCTACTGGCCAATGTGGATGAAATAGTGACATCAAATTGCACTTCTTATCCATGTTATTCAATGGGTTTTAGAGCTTCGTATCCAGGTTTATCTCGACGTCTATAGACGTCGCGTCGTGGCCGGTTGGGGGGTTAATCCTTTAATGTTGAAGCTAAAATTCCTCTTGGTTTATTCTGTATCGACAATGACTTTTGGTTAGAAAGACCTGTATTTTAACTCCTGTCCAGAATTTGACAAACTTTATCATGGGTTTTTTAGTTGAAGAGGCAGTCAAGAAAAAGAAGAAACCATATCTCAAGTTTCTAACAAATAAGTAAAGCTGCGATAAAGAGAATACAGAGAAAAATATGAGAAAGTGAATCATTGTGTAAAAATAAGATAAATAAATTATGGGAATACTCTGATAAGAACATAGAAATAAATATCAGGAAGGTGCAAAATATTCAGGAGGCTATTGAAAAGCTAAGAAATAGAGGAAAGAGTACTGTATAAAGAATTAGAGATGATAAAGGTGACATGAAAAACTTAACTGAAACAAGAAGTGACAGCATGATGGTAGAAGATGCTCATCAGGAATACATATCAGTACTTTAAAGTTCAGTTAAATGTATAGAGAAATAACATAATTTTAGGATGCTTACTACGTGGGTGGTCTGAAAAGTTCTCACCTTTGACCATAGATGGCAACATTATTAGCACGATCCATGCGAAATTGCAAGTCATTCTATCAAGTAGTTTGCTTTATACAGCTGTATGAAGCAAAAGTTCATTTTTCATTGTTGTCTGTATCCCTAGATTTTCATTCGAAGTTCATAAAAGTTTATGGCCGCTCTTCTCCTTCATTTTTGACAATTAATAAATGGGCTGCCAAGTTTAAATGCGGCTGTACCAGCCTTGAAAATAATCCATGTGAAGGGCATCCAAAAAGTGTAACAAAACACCAGAACTTTGACTTTGACTGGCGAGTCAAAGTTCGTGAAATTGCTGAGATTACAGGCATTTCAAAAGAATCTGTGGGATATAATTTGCATGAAGAATTGCAAATGAAAAAGCTTTGTGCAAGATGGGTGCTGCCGTGCTTGCTCGCAGCAGATCAAAAACGCACTCGCATGAAAATCTCTGAACAATGCTTGGAACGTTTTAATAAAAATAAAACTGATTTTGTGCATCAATTTATTACTATGGATGAGACTTGAATTCACATTACACACCAGAATCCAAACAGCAGCCAGAACGGTGGACAGAAGCCGGTTGTTCAGTGCCAAAGAAGACAAAGTCGGGTTCCATCAGCAGGAAAGGTCATGGCATCGGTGTTTTGGGATGCTAAAGGCATTTTGTTTATTAGTTATCTTGAAAAGGGTAAAACAATAATCATATTACATAGTTAATTAGACATTACTACTAACTTCCTGTTGACAGTTCCTCTAAATTATTCAGTTATTTGTGGGGACTCCAGTATTGCTAAATCGTATGTTTCACTTTAAGATTAAAATAGCGTTAATCTGCCTAGATCACAATCTTTCTCTGGGGATTTTTCCTGCCATTCTGGAATCAAACACCTGTTTTCTCTAAATTTTCCAATCTCATACTGTTTTAAATAACTATACTATCAGAGATTAACTCTCCTCGCACATTCCTGAATGCTAGCAATGCCAAGCCCCTTCCTTATATCTTTGTTTTTAATATGATTATTCCAATAATGCCATCTGTTGACCCCACCTAATTTTTCTCTGAACTGTCAGTTAAAATTGGTTTAAACACTGTCTTGTATATAGCTTAGTGTCTTGAATAATTTCTTTCTTATTTCATATAGTTGATTCTCTAACATACCAGCTTTGCTTATTCTGTTCTCTATTTCCATACCCAATTTGTTATAGCATTATTCAATTTAGTTAAGGAATTCTACAGACTGGTACTGAATTTTATTTAAGAGCTACATAAAGAGCTAAGATTAATATCTCCAGTTTTTAAACCAAGTTTAATGCTACTTTCCTTCATAATGTAATCCATATTAATGATTAATAACATTGCAGATTGTATGTATCTGTCTCTCATACCTGATTTTGCATCTACGACTCCATCTTCCTGTGGCTCCTTCAGTTCTAACTGCTACAATTCAAATCATTCTTCCCAAACCTGTCTTCCACAATTTTTCTTAGCCTGAAGTATGCTTTCATAAATCTTCCCAAAAACACAAAGTAGGAAAGCTCCTCTGACATTCTCACATTCAGTTATATTTCTCTTTTTATAGGGTGGGAACTAAGAGTTCTCTACTTCAATCATCTAGAATTTGATCTTCTTACCATCCCTTCTGAATTATGAAAAGTGGCCACTATAAACTTTTATATCTCTGTTTGAGCATTTTTGCATTGAATATCATCTACTCCAGCTGCCTTTCCACATTTAAGGTTTTTGATTCCTGATTGTATTCCTCTTGAATATTTTCTACCATTTTCTGTCATTTGCTTGTTTCATTGAAATCTTTCAAAGTAATTCCGTCAAGTGTACAAGTTATCTTCAGTTTTCATGTTATCTTATTCATTTTGTCACTTTTCTTAATATTCTGTATTTTTGCTAAAAGTGCCAGTGTGTGTATATGGAGGATTAAGTAGTGAAAATGGTAGATTATGTGGAAGAGTACTTTCCTGGATTGAGCACTTAGACTCCTTGGAGGTGTCACATAATAATGTCTTCCTAAGACTTATGTTCAGTTACTTTTGTACATTGCTTTGCTTTTTCACATTTTTCTGTGTATTCTCTCAGAGCACATGCTGATTTACTTGCTAGGAAATTCCCCACATCTGCCTCTTAAATTTCAAACCTTCTTGGCTGAACATGTCACTGTTTTCTTTGTTCTTTTAAAGATTCTTTGGTCTGAAATGCTCCTGCTACATCATTGTTGGTATATTTTTTTTTACAGTTATGATTAACTTATGTTTCCTCAGTTATGACATCATGCAGCTCTTTCTGTTTCAAATAAACCATTGTTTACATTCTACCTTGTAATCAACTGTCACTACTACGGAAGATGGTCTGTAAGTTTCAGACCAAAATATCTGGTTCTAAATAAATAAATAGTGTTACCTCTGCCTTGTGCTTTCATGTAAATAAGTAATATAACTGTCTTCTCAGTCTGTCAGTGAGTCAAGGTTTGATTCTTGTTTTCAAAATTTTTAATTTTTTTTTCCTTGAAAATATTTGTATATCTGAGTTTACAATTTACCTCTAAAAGATGAATTTGATTCTTAAAACTTTTGTACATGTTTTTCTTTTCATTATGAAATTCATTTTTTATCTTGCTTAAAACTAAATAGTGATCACTACCAATGTCATATCCCCTGTATAATCTTGGGTCCCAAGCCAGTGTATTGATATCATTCTTGACAATAACATGACTTATTTCTTGTCATTTTTCATTTGTGAAATTGTGCACATTGTTATTTTGAAACATAGTATTAGTAATAAGTATTTGTGTCCCAAACAGAAATCTGGCACTTTTCTCCAAATTTTTCCACAACATTTATTTTTATGTTCAGTATTCATTTATCACTCTGGATTTCTCTCTAAATTTCTAGAAGGGATCAACTTTCCTTTGTCATCTGCTTTCTCAAATTACTTAAAAAATTCCTCCACTGATATTCTTCCTTAATAGAACCTTCTGTATGATTATAAGCATCAACTCTTAATGTCCAGTTCCCCATTTTGAAATTTGCCCACATCACTACTTGATGCTGCTTTCCTTTATTCATGTTTAGCATTAAATATTATAGCTACTCCTTCCTTTGGCTGATTGTTGTTGTTTTTTCCTGAATATAACATCTTTTAGTTGTGTTTAAGAATATCACCTGTTTCTGTCATCTTTTTTTTGAAACACCAACTGCGTTGATATGGTGCTTCTGTAATTTTTTTTGCCAGTACCACTTCTGTCTGTCTGTCTGTCTGTGTGTGTGTGTGTACACCCCCATGCAAATTTTCTGTTATACAAAAATTAACTGGATGATATTCTATTACTTGTTTTAATAAATTAATATTACATATTACTGATTTATAACTCACTCTTCCCTTATGCAGTGTTAGGCCAAAACATATTTCTTCTTAACAGCAAAGTCAAAACTCAACTAGACAAAGGCTAAAAAGTTGAATATTGGATTTTGAAGTTTAAAAAAAAAATAGCAATAAATAAAAAACAAATATTCTCAGGATTTTTTTTATCAAAGTTAATGATGTACCTAAATCATAATTGTATAATTAATGAATAAGAATGAAATATTCCAACTCATTGAATGTCTTGAGATAGGTTGAACAATTCAAAAACATCATAATTTTATTATGTTATAATTATTAAATCTGTGTGTGTGTGTGTGTGTGTGTGTGTGTGTGTGTGTGTGTGTGTGTGTGTGAGAACATTTAAATGTTCCTTGTGTTCAAGATATTAGAACTTAATAATACTGAAACATGTAATTGGTTATCAGAGTATAGGGCCCCAATCAGTGCTTTCCATCAGACTCTGTTTGCTGCATCCCTCTTGAGTTCCATTCCATGACTGTCTTAGCTATGTCTTTATCAGGATTTCTGATAGTATGTCGAATCCATTTCCTCTTTTTTATTTCTGTTGCAATACTGGTTTGGTTTGTTCTTTCCCATAATGCCATATTTGAAATTTTATCTGGCCAGTATATTCCCATTATTTTTCTTAGGCATTTATTTATGTATACCTGTAGTTGTTTGTATTTTCCTTAGTTAATTTCCAGGTTTCTGGTCCATATAGTAGAATAGTTTTAACATTTGTGTTGAAAAGCCTTATTATAGTTTTTAAATTTAATTCTTTACTTTTCTATATATTTTCATTTAAGATATTTTGAGCTTTTTGTATTCTGTTTTTACATCTTTTTCTGTTCCACCTGTGGTACTTATCAGCGATCCAAGATAGACAAAAGTATCTACGTGGGTGGTCTGAAAAGTTCTTGGCCTCGACCATCAATGGCAACACTATCGGCAAGATTTTTTTTCTAAGGTGGTACATCTGTCATAAACATCCAAGTGAAATTGCAAGTCATTCTATCAAGTAGTTTTTTTTTTATACAGCTGTCAGAAGCCAAACTGTTATCTGTATTCCCTTGAAATGGATAAAATTGTGTATCATGCAGTTATAAAAGTCTTTGTAAAAAAGGTTTACACCAAAAGAAATTCATTTGAAGTCCATAAAAGTTTATGGGCACTCTTCTTCTTCTTCGTTTTCGACAATTAAGAAATGGGCTGCTGAGTTTGAACGTGGCTGTACCAACTTTGAAGATGATCCACGTGAAGGACGTCCAAAATGTGTAACAACACTTGAAATCATTGTTTAAGTGCACAATGATTGGATGACCAGCGAGTCAAAGTGGATGAAACTGTTGAGGATATAGGCATTTCAAAAGAACACATAGGATATATTTTGCATGACGAATTGCAAATTGAAAAGGTTTTGTGGAAGATGGGTGCCTCACAGATCAAAAACACAATAGCATGAAAATCTCTGAACGGTGTTTGGAGAGTTTTAACAAGAATAAAACTGATTTTGTGCATCGACTTCTTACTATGGATGAGACTTGGATTCACCAGTACCCACCAGAAGCCAAACAGCAGTCAAAACAGTGGACAGAAGCCGGTTGTTCGGTGCCAAAGAAGACAAGGTCATAGCACCGGCGTTTTAGGATGCTAAAGGCATTTTGTTTATTAATTATCTTGACAAGGGTAAAACAATAGCTGTGGAATATTTTTCTAATCTTTTAACCAGACTAGACAAAAAAAATTCGAGAGAAAAGAACCTGGTTTGCAGAAGAAAAAAATCATCTTTCATCAGGACAGTGCACCTGCCCACAATGGTATTTTGGCAATGGGAAAATTAAGGGATCTGCACTATGAATTGTTGGAACATCCATCCTATTCCCCAGATTTAGCTCCCTCTGACTTCTATCTCTTCCCAAAACTAAAACTCTTCCTCTCTGGTCAGCGTTTTTCTTTGAATCAAGAGGTGATTGCAGCTGTAGAGGAGTATTTTGCAGATCTTACTGAGAACCACTACAGGGATGGGATAATGGTGCTGGAGCATCGCTGGAATAAATGTATTAGTCTTAAAGGAGATTATGTTGAAAAATATAAATAATTTTGAAATTATAAATTCGTTTTTTCATTGTCAGGCTGAGAACTTTTCAGAACACCCACGTATTTGTTCCAGTGGTTCTTCTATTATTTTAAAAGTTAGATTTTGTTTAAATTTAAATTATGTTTTTTTTTTGTTTTTTTTTGCATATGTTGGTGCTTTTGAGGTAGCTGACATATGTAATCAGCAAAATCTAGATGATTTAATTTATTTGACTACCTCCATTACATATTTATATTATCATCTGTTGTGTTTCTCATCACCCAATCTGTTGTAATCAAAAATATTGTGGGGAAGAGTATACATCCTTGTCATACACCTCTAGTGGTATTGATTTCTTGGGTTAATTTTCCATTGCATAGTATTTTAATTTTGTAGGTGTCATTATACATTTTCTTCATCAAACTTATTTTTATTGGTATGTAATAATGCTTCATTAGACTCCATATTTTTTCTCTATTTATACTGTCAAAGGCCTTTTCAAAATCAATAAAGCCTAAGAGTATAGGCTGTTTTGCCATTGTATTGACTATTCTATTATTATTCTTAGGGTTATTATTTGGTTTATGCATGATCTGTTTGGTCTGAAGGCTACCTGTTCTTTTCTCAACCTCTCTCCAATTTTTACATTCCGTAGTATCACCTTTTTTGGTACTTTGACCAGTATTCCTATAACCCAATCCGTTGGCCATTTTTTTTTTCTGCAATATCTCATTTAGCAGTGGATCTGTTGACAATTTAATGTCTGTTTTAATTAGTTCTGCTTCAGTGTTGTCTGTACCTGTTGCCTTTCCATTTTTTAGCTTCTTTATTGCCTTTGTTATCTCTGTTCTTGTTATTTCTCCTACATTTATATCTAGTGCCTCCATTTCAATATTCTCTGGCAATATATCTTCCTATGTTGCATTTCTATGTGTTTTTCCCTAGTCATTAAATTTCCATATTTATCTTTTATTTGTTTTTCTTTTCTCATGTTTTTTCTAGTTATTTTTCTTATTATCTCATGTAGTTTCTTCGTGTCATAGTTCCTTGCAGCTCGTTCTGCTTCTCCACATTATTCTTCAGTATATTTCCTTTTATCATTTCTTGCACTCTTTTTAACTTGTTTATTTTTTTCTTTATATATTTTGTTCCTGTAGTAGTACTACAGTAGTACGACTCTGTAGTACTTTTTTTCCTCCTTTCTCTTCTTTCCTCACTTAGCTGTATTGTTTCATCTGTTTTCTATTGTTTCTTTGACCTGTCCTGTCTCTCAAGTATTTCTTTAGCTGTTTCATTTTAAATTTGTTTTTTTTTTCTCCACTTATCCTCTTTATCTGCATGTTCCATTTTATTCAATATTTCTGTTTCATATTTAATTTTAATTTTATATGCAAAGTTTTCTGCATGATCCTTATTTTTTAATTAACTTAAATTATATCTTTTTCTCTGATTTTTTGGTTTAAAAATCTTTGCTAGTTTTATTTTTATCTTTGCTATTATTAATATATGATTTGTGTATCCATCTGCTCCTCTTTTTGTTCTTACATCCTGTAGAGAGGATCTACATGGTTTATTTATTATTATATGGTTATTTAGTTTTTGCTATTGCCATCTGGTGATATCCAGGTATAGTTATGTATATTTTTATGTTTAAACAGAGTACCACCTATTATCAGGTTAGTAAAGAGGCAGAAATCCGTTAATATTGTTCCATTTTCAGTTTCAACCCCCTAGTCCTTCCTTTCCTGTAATTATTTCAAATTCACTATTATCTTTGCCCATCTTTCATAAGCAAAATTATGTCTCTTCTGCTGGTCATATCTATCTCTTTTTGTAATAGTTCATAAAAATCTTCCTTTTCCCTTAAATCCAGTATTGTTTGTAAGGGCATTCTTCTTCTCTTCCATCTAAGAAGGGTTGAGTCTTCTCTTGAGCAGGATCTTCCAGTCTTCTCTATTCCTTGCTATTTGAAAAAGTTCCTTATATGTTCTGCATCCCGAGATGTTCTTTATTAATTTCAGCCAGGTAAATCTTGGTCTTACGGGTCTTCTTTTTTCAGTTGCAAAAGTATTGATTAGGACCTTAGGAAGTCTGTCTGCGTCCATGCCTACAGTGTGTCCAAACTATCTCAGTTGTCGTTTTCTAATTTTTTCTATTATTGTCTTTTTATACAACAGTTCTTGTCTAACTGTGCTGTTTGTTTTCTTTTCTATCCAACTTGTTCTATTTATTTTCCTTAAGCATCATAATCATCAAATTCCTGCCATGTACCCTCAAGGGGTGTACAGGATATGATAGCTACATGAAAAAAACTACATCATTACTAACTTCCTATCTACAATTTTCCTCCAAATCAGTCTGTTACTTGTCAAGACTCCTACATTATCAGATCTTATATTTCTATCGTCTAAGGCACTTTGTACCGTATAAATCCACCTATATCTTGGTCTTCCTCTGGGTCGTTTTGCTGCCAACCTGGCAGAGAACACTTGTTTTGCTAATCTTTCCTCGCCCATTCTGTTTAGGTGACCATACCACCTGAGATTAGCTCTGCTAACGCATTCCTGGATGCTGAAAATGTCAAGTTCTTTCCTAATATCCTCGTTTTTAATATGATATTGCCATTGATGCCATCTGTTCACACCTCTAATCTTTCTCAGGACTCGCATATCTGTGGTATCTAGTCTTTGGTCAGGTGTTTTACTTCTGACCCAGCTCTCAGATCCATAAGTTAAAACTGGTTTGAACACTATCTTGTATACAGCTAATTTAGTGTTCTGACTAATTTTTTTCTTATTCCCTATGAATTTATTCATTTGACTTCCCACCATACCAGCTTTGCTGATTCTGTTGTCTATTTCTATATTTAATTTACCATCTTCAGTAAAAATTGTGCCTAAGTAGCTGAAATATTTTACTTGTTCCACAATTTCTCCATTCACAACACAGTTGACATTTTCAATGATTCTGCCTATTTTCATTGTCTTTGTCTTTTTATCGATGACCTTCATACCATATCTATTACAACAGCTATTCAATTTAGTCAGAGAATCTTGCAGACTTGTAGCAGATTTATTTAGAAGTATAACATCATCTGCATAAAGCAAAGAGCTGACATTAACATCTCCAATTTTGATATCAGGTTTAATACCACTTTCCTTCATAATGTGATCCATATAGATAATGAATAACAGAAGGGATAATGTACTTCCTTCAGTTCTAACTGCTGACTTACAACTCAAATAAAGACTAAGTATTGCTTGATATAATGCCCCATTAACACCATATAACTGCAGTATATTGAATTGCTCCTCTTTTGGAACCTTGTCATATGCCTTTTCCAAATCGACAAAACTTAAATACAGATCTTTGTTATATTCCCATGCTTTCTCGACTATTTGTCGTAAAGTGAAGATCTGATCCTGACAGCCTCTATTTGGCCTGAATCCAGCTTGTTCTTCACCAAGCTTTTCTTCCACAATTCTTCTCAACCGTTTCTCAAGTATACTTGCATATATATCTTGCCAGGAATACTCAGTAGGGAAATACCTCTGTAATTCTCACATTCAGTTTTATTTCCATTTTTATATATGGGTACTATGAGAGCTCTACTCCAATCATTGGGAATTTGTCCCTCTGTCCAGGCTTTTTGAACTATGCAGTACAGCCACTGTAAGACTCTTATACCACCATACTTCAGCATTTCTGGTCGAATATCATCTACTCCTGCTGCCTTTCAACATTTCAAGCCTTTGATGGCTTTTTCTACTTCAAGTATGGATATGTATTCCTGACTGCATGCCTGGTCAATGTTTTTTTTACCACTGTGCTGTCATCACTGCTTGTTTCATTTAGCAGTTTTTCAAAGTAATTACTCCATACTTCAAGGATATCTTTTTCTCCTGTTTTCATGTCGCCTTTATCATCTCTAACTCCTTTTACAGCACTCTTTCCTCCATTCTTAAGCTTCTTTAACAACCTTCAGAATATTTTGCCACCTTCTTGATATTTATTTTCTATATTCTTGCCAAAGTCCTCCCATGACTTTTGTTTAGCTAGTTTTAAACAGTGTTTAGCATTCTTGCATTTTTCTCTATATTCTCTAAGAGACAAGCTGACTTATTTGACAGGAACTTTTGATATGCTTTTTTCTTTTCCTTCACTACCTCTTTAACTTCCTGTGTCCACCAGGGAGTTCTGATTTTTTTATCCTTGCAAACAACCTCACCACATGCCTCTCTGGCAGAATCAATCAATATTATTTTCTTCAGAGTTTGCCACTGAATCTCCAAGGTTTGATTCCTGTTCTCAAACTCTTTCATTTTTTTTTCAACAATCGTTGTGTATTTTAGTCTATAGTTCACATCTGAGAGCTGCTCAACTTTTATTCGCTTTAAAACTTTCTTAAATGTATTCTTTTCAATATGAAATTTAATTTTATCCTGCTCAAGACTAAATAGTGATCACTACCAATTTCAAATCCTTTGTAAACTCTGGTGTCCTGCACCAGGGAGAAAACATCACTATCAACAATAACATAGTCAATGAGATTTTTCTTATTCCTAGCCTCTTCTCTCCATGTGAATTTGTGTATATTTTTATGTTGTAACCAGTCCATGTCCTGAGCAGAAATCCAAGAGATATTTGCCATTATTATTAGTTTTGCTCTTTTCTCCAAATTTTCCCTAAATATTTTAGTATGTCTCACAATTATTTCCTACTCTGCTATTTAGATCCCCAACAAGGACCAACTTTTCATTTTTCATTGTGTCAGTGGCTTTTTCTAAAGCCTCAAAAAATTCCTCCACTTCTACCTTAGTAGATCCTTCTGTGGGACCATAGGCACAAATAAGTCTCATTGTCCAGTGCCCCATTCTCATATTTGCCTACATTACTCTACTTGAGACTGACTGCCATTCAAGAACATTAGCCTCGTATTTTGTGTTGAATACTATGGCTACTCCTTCTTTTCCTTGATTGTCATTGCCTGAATATAACATTTTGTATTTATTGCTCAGAAAGATCTCACAAGTTTTGGTCTTTTTTGTTTCAGTCACCCCTATTATGTCGATCTGGTACTTATCTAATTCCTCAACTAGCTCCATTACAATGTCCCAGCCAGCATGAAATTTTGTCATGTTGTACCATCATTTTTTATTTTGGTTTAACAAATAAGAACACCATTTGGTCGGCTAAATCCCAAATTGCCAGCCAATCCTCGTTCGTTCAGCATCCAAGTAGATACCCAACAGGGTGCACCACGAGAAGGTGAGGATTGAACATTAGGTCAGAAGCCCTGGTCGGTTCTCCGCATTCCTTTAAAGGCTATGTGGAGGTCTCCTCTCAGTTACATAGGTTTGACCCTTAAGCACCCCTAAAAACATTTCCCCAGGTAGCATTTCATTTCAAATGCCAGTAGTTTTTTCTCCTCTCTTTTTTTAACTGTCCACGCTTCTGCTCCATAGATGACTGTTTGTATAATTATTGCTTTATATAATTTGATTTTGGCTTGCTTAGATATCTTGTTTGTTTTCCAGATTTTCTGTAATTTTCCCATAGTGGTCCATCCTATTGCTATTCTGTGTTTGATTGTTTTGAGTTCATCTATTGTTTCTGTTAGTTTTGATCCAAGGTATATGAAGTTGTCTACTTGTTCTATTTGTTCTCCGTTTAGGGTGGCTGAGATGGTAGTTCCGTTCCTCCCTATTTTCATCACTTTTTTGTCTTTTGTATATTTATTGTCATGTCATATGTTTTACAGGTTTCGTTTAGATTGTTGATCAACTTTTGTAGTTCATTTGGGGTTCTTGCAAGAAGGATGAGATCATCTGCATATTTGATATTATTTATGTTTAAACCATTGACATTGATTCCTTTCTCATTGTTTATTGCCTTCTTTACAACTTCTTCTCGATATATGTTGAATAGGCATGGGGATAATGGGCATCCTTGCATTATTCCTTTTTGGATCTCTATGGATTCTGTTGTGAGTGTGTCCTTTTTAATTATTGCATTTGTCTTAGAGTAATATTTTATCAGAAACTGTATTATATATTTGTCTATTGCTTTTCCTAGTAGAATTTTAAGAAGTATTTCTCTGTTGATGTTATCGAAAGCTTGTTTAAAGTCCACAAAACAAATGTAAGGGCATATATAATTATTATTATTATATTTTTATATCTTGTTTTAAATGTGGCCCTTATCATTCTTTCTGATATTGGTTTCCATTCCAACAATGCTTTTCTTGCCTCCTCTGACATCATTGTAGCAACACCTTTACTTTGTTCCTTGTCTTCTGGGTTGCCAGAGTATATGATATGTTTGAAGACAATTTGACTTCACCAGTTCTGTTCCATCTAGTCTCACTAAGTCCAAGGATTTGTGTGTGGTATCTGTCCATTTCTCTTGCTATTTGATATACTTTACCTGTTTCATGCATTGTTTTGATGTTCCAGCATCCAATTTATTGTCACTTGTTTTGATTGTGAAGATATCCCTTCCAATCCTCTGCTTGTTGGCTTCTCTAGATGAGCTTTCACCAGCATGCATCATCTCCTCTGGAGGTTCTTCAACAATATAAGTTCAATTTCTTTCATTTCTTGAGGTTTCTGTAGCAATTTTTTTTTACGTATTGTGTTGATAGCCAGAAGTACAGCCCTCCTCTTTTCTCATCCAGGCTTGGGACTGGCTTTGGTGGAGTTAAATAGAGTAACTGTAGCATGTACAATTTAAAATGAATACATGAACTTGGACAAATCAGGGAATGATCCAGCTGCACCCAGTCTTAAAAAGCACACCTATAATTAACTTAAATATCTTACATTCCAACATCAAATTCTCTCTAATAAAATATATCTGCTTAATGTTGAGACAGCATTTTCAAGCTACTTCAAATACTGCAGCCAACAACAAACATTAATGAAATAACTCTTAAAGAGAAAACAATTTGCAGCTGATGCAAAACAATAGCAAAATTTATTGTCCTTTTAAAAGTGAGCTTTAATGCATTGGCTATTTGAGATGAAGATTCAGGAAGGTTGTAATATGCAAAATCTTAGTATGATTAACCTATCCCATCAGCCCAGATACAGTTTGCATAATATGGAAGGAAATGTATGTTATTTACAAAAATAGCCTTGATTTAAATTGTATGCTATGTAACGTAATAAGCCAGCCTACATTTTTGATTCTGATGAGATCAAGCTATCTGGTAATATATACATCCTGAAAAAAAAAAAAAAAAAAAAAAAGATGGGCCTTCCATTATGGAATGCAAAAATCATTTTGATGTGAAGTCACCTGCTTTGTATACAAATTGCTTAGTCTTGAAGATAAATTTACTTTCAAGTATGATTATAGTAATTGTAAAACTCAACTTGGATCGAGCTGTTGATAAGGAAAGAAAATAACAGAAAATTGATGTATACAAGGGGGAAAAAAATTCAGAAATTATTTTAATGTCTTATATTTTATCAACATGCATGAAGTTAATCTTATATAAAATTTCATATATATATTTATACAACTCTTTTATAAACTTTCTTAAGTACTTTTTAACACAGTTCTGAGAGTTAAGAGAAATAGATTAGAGAACTACAAATTTGGAGAGGTATGCAACATTTGGTAATTCTTTCATCTCAAAAATAATATTCCAAGAAATGTTTAGATTATTTCTTTTATTGTTTAATTAAAACTTTATGAATTATACCCTTATTACTGATTCACAACTTTTTAATTGCATTCTTAATTATGTGGATTACAATTATAAATTGGTGGTAATTAAAATAAATATATTTATATGAAATATAAGCTAAAATTATGAACTCTGATTTTTGTTAGATAAAATTCTGTGAAGAGATAGCAGAGCTAGAACAATCAACCACTATGCAGAAGAAATGTACTCTTCCAAGAAGGCCCCTTACTGGCTGTTATTGTATAGAGATATTGATTATTAAATAAATTCTAAGTAACTTATTTTTTTATTTTATTATTATTTTTTGTTTTATTCATCATCATCATCATCATCAAATTCCTGCCATATACCCTTAAGGGGTGTACAGGATATGATAGTACTACACGAAAAATTTACATCATTACTAACTTCCTATCTACAATTTTCAGTCTCTTACTTTTCAAGACTCCAACATTATCAGATCTTATATTTCTATCCTTTAAGGCACTTTGTGCTGTATCAATCTGCCTATATCTTGATCTTCCTCTGGGTCATTTTCCTGGCAGAGAACACTTGTTTTGCTAATCTTTAGTCACCCATTCTGTTTAAGTGACCATACCACCTGAGATTAGCTCTGCTAACACATTCCTGGATGCTGACGATGTCAAGTTCTTTCCTAATATCCTCGTTTTTAATATGATATTGCCATTGATGCCATCTATTCACGCCTATAATCTTTCCCAGGACTCTCATATCTGCAGTATCCAGTCTTTGGTCAAGTGTTTTACTTCTGACCCAGCTCTCAGATCCATGAGTTAAAACTGGTTTGAATACTGTTTGAATACATGAGTTAAAACTGGTTTGTATACAGCTAATTTAGTGTTCCGACTAATTTCTCTCTTATTCCATATGAATTTATTCAATTGACTTCCAACCATACCAGCTTTGTTGATTATGTTGTCTATTTCCATATTTAATTTACCATCTTCACTAAAAATTGTGCCTAAGTAGCCAAAATGTTTTACTTGTTCCACAGGTTCTCCATTCACAACACAGTTGACATTTTCAATGATTCTGCCTATTTTCATTGTCTTTGTCTTTTTATTGCTGACCTTCATACCATATCTATTACAACAGTTATTCAATTTAGTTAGTGAATCTTGCAGACTTGTAGCGGATTTATTTAGAAGTATAACATCATCTGCATAAAGCAAAGAGCTGACATTAACATCTCCAATTTTGATATCATGTTTAATACCACTTTCCTTCATAATGTGATTCATATAGATAATGAATAACAGAGGGAATATTGTACATCCTTGTCTCACACCAGATTTAACATTAAACCATCTTCCTGTACTTCCTTCAATTCTAACTGCTGACTTACAACTCAAATAAAGACTAAGTATTGCTTGATATAATGCCCCATTGACACCATATAACTGTAGTGTATTGAATAGCTTCTCTCTTGGCACCTTGTCATATGCCTTTTCCAAATCGACAAAACTTAAATACAGATCTCTGTTATATTCCCATGCTTTCTCTCTGTTATATTCCCATGTAAGATATATGCAAGTATACTTGCATATATCTTACCAGAAACACTCTGTAGGGAAATACCTCTGTAATTCTCACATTCAGTTTTATTTCCCTTTTTATATATGGGTACTATAAGAGTTCTACTCCAATCATTGGGAATTCGTCCCTCTGTCCAGGCATTCTGAACTATGCAGTGTACCCACTATTTATTTATTTATTTTTTTTTTTGTTACAACAGTTGTTCTACTCTGAAACTAAAATAACAAGGAGTGTATTTAACTGAAATAATAAAGTTATTATAATGAGAGTATTTTTATTTAAATTACTGTTGCCTTATCTCTTTCTAAGGTGTTCTTTTTATTCTTTCCAGTAGAATAACGTTATGAATAGAGGTTGAATAATATTCATGCATTTAAGAAATTTACTTTCTGTGACGTTATCTGCTTCTTTTTTTTTTTAATATCTTTGTTATAACAGAATTATTGGTTAGCATAAAAAAAAAAACTTTAAAATAAAGCAATTATTTAATGATTATACTTTCCACCTGAAGTTAACAGTTGATTCACATACTTCATTCTCAGTTTAAAAGAATTGTATAGTCCATTATAGCGACTGGAATATTCTGGGGTAACACTTTGTTTCCTTAAACATGTATCTCCTTCTGTAATCTTTCAACTCAAGAATTTTTTTTAATATGAGTGACATTTTATTTAGTAATTTGTGATCATTTAGTGGATAGCTGTGAAAACTGACAAAAATATAGGCTGCCTTCTCAGATATTCTGTTTGTACCTCCTGTATGAAGCATTTTCTTAATTGAGTACTAAATTTTTAGATTAGTTGGTGTTTTTGATACTATTGTCAAGGATTTTACTGCTTTCATAACAAAGGTTTTCTTCAGAATCCTGAAGAAAACTTTTGCATTGATGATACAAATGAAGAAAAATTAACATATGAAATTTCCAGATTAAAGCCAGAAGTAAGAGAAAGTAGAGAAATATTTGCAAAAACTAAGACAAGAAAAGAAAAGTAAGAACAATAAGAGGCAGGAAAGTGCAAAAATTTGTAGGTTATCGATGAATAATAGTAAGATGAGCCAATTAAAATTTTTAAAAAAAGTGATATGGTATAGTTATTTGATAATTAAATTTGCAATTACTGACAGAGCCACTACAGTGAGCTTCCTGGGAACTAAAAGGGTGTGACAAATGTAATAGAGAAAAGAAAAGAGATGGTAGTGCTTGTAGGCACAAATGATTTAAGTAGTGATATAGTATGAGCGAGGATATGAAAGGATTACTGAAAGTAGTTAAGGAGGGCTATGATAGCAAATACAAAGAAGTATTTGGTATACAAATACCAATTCTGTTCCATGCCCTATTACTTCTATATACATACATAAAAGTAATGGGTCTATGTTTTTGAATGTGTTGAGTGAGTTTTATGGTAGAAAAGACTTGTATAAGAGGGATGGCTCCTGATGCTAGATCCATTCAAGCATCAGGATCCTGGAGAAATTATTTGTTGGGATAAGATCTAATTTAGCAAATCATGAAAACTAGATTATCTTGGGAGGAATGATGAGCATGTGTGTGCAAATGCAATAATGATATGAACATCATTGAGCATTATTTTGTATCTGGGGGAGGAAATATATGCTTTGAGTTCAGACTTTTTGGTTGTATGGGGAGGGGAGAGAAAGTTGTCCAATTAGACTACAGATGTAAGTATACAAAAAAGCCAGCGGTAACATGTTATGTCTATACACAAATGCCAGGGGCATCAGGAACAAAGGGGTTGACTTTTGTTTTGGTGAAATACATTGTGTCTAAGTTTGTTGGCATTAGTGAAACCTGGCTACTGGGATTAGTGCAAAGGATAAAGTATTTTTATGAATGACAGAAAAGATAGGAGAGAAGTGTTTGGGTGAAGTACTAAAGTCCATTTAGGGTAGAAACTTATGAAAACAGTAATGGTAGCAATCCCGTGAAGCAATGAGTTTGGGGCTGTCTAGTGTGAAGTGGAAGCTGACAAGATAAAATATATGGTGGGGTTCACTTGCTGAGGATGAAGTGTATTGTCAAATTATTGCGATTTGTACTAAATAAGTAATTATTGTGGGTGAGTTAAATTATCCATGGGAGAAAATAACAGAGCCACAAAATTCATAATTGGAATGAAGGAGAATTTCTTGAGCTTTCGACACAACTTTCTCAAACAGCATGGAAAGCTTGAGTTTAAAGAGTGTTAGATTCGATCATAGGCATCAGAAGAGATTCCAGTTAAGGTTGTGACTGCTTTACTACCAGTTGGTGATAGTAATCAAGCCATACTGACCTGGGAAATAGCTAAATATATGGATGTTCCAATTTAGACATGTTACATGCTGAACTACAAAGCTGGAAGTATAATAAACTCAGAAGAATACTATGTTCATTTCCATGGCATCAGTTACTGAATTGGAAGGAAATTAGCAGCACATGGGAAGCTTTAAAAAAATAAAAAAATAAAAAAAAAGTGATCCATATAAAGTGGATTATGTGGAAGGAACATCATGAGAATAAGAGTGAGAGGAATTATGAAATATATAGTGCAGACCAGAAAAGTTATGAGGATTGGATGGCGAGCTAAGTCATAGTATGACAAAAATTGGCTGTACAGGCTGGCAACCCAGAAGAATTTTATCGTGAAAGAATAAATGTGGAACAATAACTTTACTGAATGTACCTTTGTGCTATGAGACAACTTTCTCAAGAAGGAAGCATGGAATTGCAGTAGCTGCGAGACTGACTCATGTGTGAGGAATCATTTGCACATTGATTTCAGTTAATCATTTGCTAAACATGGGTCGAACGAGTGACATATCAGAAACTAAGAAGTTTCATATGATTTCTCTACACAAACAAGGCCAAACTCAATAGTTTATAGCTAAGGGATTGAAATTTTCTCAGCAAGCATGAGTTGAGTATTGAGACAGCATTCTGGTAATCAGTTTTCAAAATAATAATCGCTGCAATAGCAGTCAAAAGGTAATAACTACATTAAGAGATGATAGGAGATTGAAGAATATCGTGAAGAAAAACCACTTTCGAAGTATAAGGTATTTTTCACAGGAGATGGAAAGAACACTAGGTGTGAATGTGTCTAAATCTACAAATTGGGTTTTAAATCACGTGTACCTAAGATGAACCCGCTTATAACTTCTAAGCAAGAGGCAGCTAGAGTGCAATGGTGTAAGCAGAGACTGTTGTGGGTTCTAGAAGATTGGAAAAAGGTACTTTTTAGCGATGATAGAATGTTTCGTGTGTCCCATGGTCATCAAGGGATATGTTTTTGGCATCTTAAGCAAGAAGCATTTGATAAAGAATGCACAAAACATTTGGTGAAATTTACACCTCTGTCATGGTATGGGCTTGTATGACCACAAAGAGTCCAGTTAGGCTGTGTGTATTGTGTGCATAAGAGTCATTTCCAAAGTGTGCCAAGAAATCTTAAGCACTTCATGTTACCGGCATCAGAAGATTTGTGATGGTGACTTCCTTTTACAGCAAGATTCAGCTTTTTGTCACATTTCCAAGACCACTATTAGATGACTCAAAGAAAAGCAAATCAGTGTAATTCCTTGGTTGGCAAACTCACCAGATTTAAACCCCATTGAGAATTTGTGGGGAATTATGAAGAAACATCTTCAAGAAGTTGCCCCAAGAGACAAAAATGAACTTGTTTCTAGTCGAACAAACCATATGGGCATGTTATAATAAAAGAAGACTGTGAACCGATAGTAAATAATAGCAAAACCTTTTTACGAACAGTCATACACGCTGAGGTGGTTGTAACAAAATACTAATATCATGTTGTTTCCCTTTGACTGTACTTTTTGTACATTTATTTTCACATTATTCTAATATTTTGATGTAAGAAATTATTCTAATTTTGTGAATGTTCACAAATAACAGTTCTTATAATTTATATTACATTTTTATGTGTTTACATGGTTATATAATTTACAAAGTAAGTAGATTTAGATGGTACTAATTCATATTTGGTAATAATTATTTTCTATGCTATGCAAATCATTCAATACAAATTTTTTGATTATTCTGATTTTTTGATTTGGAGGTGTAATGCATTGTTCATATAATGAGTCCTTACTCCACTGGTTGGTGGAGTAAGCACCCATTATATGATGCTAATTAGATGGTGCTAATTCATATTTGGTAATAATTATTTTCTATGCAATGCAAATCATTCAACACATTTTCTTTGATTATTCTAATTTTTTGATTTGGAGGTGTAATGCATTGTTCCTATAATGAGTGCTTACTCCACTAAGATCAATCAACCTGGTGCATGTAACATAGTGCACAGTGTAACCATTATGTTGGGTGAAGAGATAGAGGTTAATTAGAAAGGGGATTCTAAAACTGTTGCGTGACCTTGATAAGAATTCAGCAGTAGGGACAAATGGGATATCAACATGTATGCCAAAGAAGTGTTCAGCTGAACTGTCTAGGCATTGACATTTATGTATAATTTAAGTCTCAGCTTAGCAAACATCCCAGAGAAATAGAAAGAATATATGATAATCCCATTGCAAAAGGGTCGTGCAAAAACTAATGTGTTTAACTATCGACTTATTATTATTATTATTACGGGCGACTCCAGGGAGTCCTTAGACTCATCGAGGGAGACCCTAAACATCATGTTCACACAACTATACGACATTCTCACAGTATCTATCTTACTTTGCCTTGAACTCACTCACTGTCATAGCATCCACAACAGACTCTGGCAGCTTATTCCACTCATTTACCACTCTCCAAGTAAAGAACCCAGCTCTAACACCCTTGCTAACCACATTTTTTCCCAGCTTCCATAGGTGTCCCATAGTTCTCCCACCACCAGTCCTGATCTCAAAAATATCCTCTGAATTAATCCTATAGAAACCCTTTAGCAATTTGAATGTCTCAATCATATCTCCCCTTTTCCGCCTTTCAACCAATTTCTGCAACCCACAAATCTTCAACCTGTTCTCATAAGGTTCATTCCATAGACCTACTATCATCTTGGTCACTCGCTTCTGGATCTTCTCCACCTCCTCCCCATCAAGAAGAAACCTCTCGACTACTGTGACCAAATCTGGGCACAGTAGTCGAGATGACTTATCAAGGCTCGGTACAGAGGAACAATAACTTGCTTGTCTCTGCTCGTCAAAGTATTTTTCAACAACCAAGTGAGTTGATGAGCTGATTTAGCCACTTTTGCAATATGCTCCCTAAACTTCATCTCCCTATCTACCAACACTCCCAAGTCCCTGGCCTCATCAATCTCCTGGAGTGCAGTTCGACCAATGTGGTATACTGATGCTAATCTTTTCACCCCAAAATGCATAACCTTACATTTTGTCACATTAAATTGACTTCCATTCTCCTTAGCCCAGAACTCTAATCTATCCAAATCATCCTGCAAGATTTTGACATCTTCATTCACTATTGCCCTACCCAACTTTGCATCATCAGCAAACAAATGAACTGTTCCTCTAGATCCCTATATCGTTAATGAACAAATTAAACAGCAGTGGTCCAAGAACAGAACCCTACAGCACGCCACTAGTCACAGGCCATCTTTTGGACTCTACTCCTGAATAAACTATTCTCTGATATCTCTCCATCAACCACCCTCCTATCCATCTCACCAACCCTATATCCATTCCCATATGTTGCAGTTTACGGATTAGAATTCCATATGGTATCCTGTATTCCTGGAGTGGTTGTGAAGATTTTAGAGAAGTTGGTACAAACTTGCATACAGAAATAGGTTTACTAAGGGGGAGTTTACTCTTAGTTTATGATATTGTTATCTGAGTAGGATAAATGGAATGGATACACTATGATACTGTTTAACATTTGCTATGTGATATTGACTTGAATGAGTTTCTGCTAATTTCATGTAAACAGGTATAAGTGCATACACCCAAATAATTTCACTGTTTATTCCTCTAAAATTGCAAAACTGTATGGGAAGGGCTTATCCATTTCTGCTGGTTTGCTGGATGATCTTGCTTTATTGGAAAATATGGTGATTTTTATTTCATTTGCCTTGTTTAAAAGAAAGTTTTCTTTATAAATTTTTCTATAAGAGCTCAGTAGCAGCTTTAATGATTCTGTGAAATTTCATACTCAGAGAATCATTAAAAACTTGAAGTGGAGAAGGCGTGTATCTATAGTATTCATGGTTTATGGATGAATGTAAGGATACACATCACACTAAAAGTGGAATTGAGAATTCTTTTTATAAACTAAGAAATAATTTTAGATATGTTTTGCCAGTATATTTCCACATGAAAGAAACAGGATAGAATAATGTTTTGATTATTCAATCAGTTTCTTGAAAATTCTTTCACATCATCAGGAAAAATATGAGAAGAAACTAAAAAAAAAACAAGTTATAACAGGTAATATACATAATGAAATTTTTGAAAACAGAAATAATGGTGGAAAGTGTACATTTGCTTTCAAGTTGTTGATGTTGAGGATGTTTAATCATTTCAGCACCTTGAACACTCTTGAGAAAAAACTAATCTGTGTGGAGCATTGTGGTATGTTGCCATAATATCTGATATTTGTTTCAATTGTATGTACTGCAAGCGTGATTTGTTTCCTTTCATTCTTTACATTCTTGATGTTCTCGGATTGGCATACTTTTCCCGAGCTGCTTGTTTGTCCTATGTAGTGTAAACCACAGATTCAATTGATACGGTAGAAACCAGATTTGTTGAGAGGTTTTTTGAGGTTTCAGGAAATTAGAGATCTTATGAAGGATAGCAAGCAACCTTTATATTTTGTTGATTTAATAGTATCCTTAATATTTTATTTGTGATTTGACTGTATAGGAAGAATCACTGTTTCTTTGAAGTCTTGTTTTTCATCTTCATCAGATTGTCTTGGAGATTGATGTACAATTTTGTTGACTAATAGTCCATTGTAACCATTCTTCGGTAGGATGGTGTGCTGAGATAATCTGGCTCTTAGTTTCTTTTACCTATATTAGTAGAGATTCTCTAAGTTCTATTATGTAGGGAATGAATAATGCCTGTTTTTTGTGCCAGGTGGTGATGAGATATGGCGTGCAAGTATTGTCCAGTGTTTGTTGGCTTCCTATATACTGAGAAATTGAATGTGCTCTGTTTAGATATTTCTGCAAGTGCATCTAAAAATAGTAAAGACCTAAAACACTTTTTTTGAATGTTAGTCAAGTGGGTTTTTAATTTATTGTCCTAGATGTTTCGCCGATTTTTGCTATTGGCATCTTCAAGGAATACAGTTGGTATGCTATATGAAGGTAACAGACTAGGTTTTAACTGACAGTTCTAATTCATACAAAATTAGCATTGTGTGAGACAATGAGCGTGTCTTGGGAACATGATTTATTTGTTACGAGACATAATGTAATTGGCGTGAAAGTTCATTTTTTTGATGTTTAGTGATCTGATTAAAGCTTTCCAAATTTTCGTTAGGATTAGACCTTGATTCTTATTTAGGTTTCCTGTTGAACGGGCGACTGTAGCAGCCTCAATGAAGGTTCTGGAATGGTAGTTCTCTTCAATATAGGGCATATGACTCTTATCCCACTCAGTGAGATGGTTGGTAGAGGCAAAGTGGCAAGAAAGGCCTGAAATATCTAAAAAATTGGCTAACCTTCTAAAACCACACAATATTAGAGTAGCATTCAAGCCAGTCAATACTATTTGGAAATTTTTAAGATCACCTAAAGACCCTTATCCATTCTACAAGTACTCTGGAGTATATAATATACCTTGCTCCTGTGGTGTTAGTTACGTCTAGAAGCTTCGAAACGAGAGAGAAAGAACACATAGGATATGTCAGAAACAACAGACAAGATATTTCAGGCCTTTCTTGTCACTTTGCCTCTACCAACCATCTCATTGAGTGGGATAAGAGTCATATGCCCTATATTGAAGAGAACTACCATTCCAGAACCTTCATTGAGGATGCTACAGTCACCCGTTCAACAGGAAACCTAAATAAGAATCAAGGTCTAATCCTACCGAAAATTTGGAAAGCTTTAATCAGATCACTAAACATCAAAGAAATGAACTTTCACGCTAATTACATTATGTCTCGTAACAAATAAATCATGTTCCCAAGGCACGCTCATTGTCTCACACAATACTAATTTTGTATGAATTAGAATTGTCAGTTAAAACCTAGTCTGTTACCTTCATATAGCTTACCAATTGTATTTCCTGAAGATGCCAATAGCAAAAATCAGCAAAACATGTAGGACAATAAATTAAAAACCCACTTGACTAACATTCAAAAAAAGTGTTTTAGTTATTATACAAGTAGTAAAGGAAGAAAATCACTATAGTAAAGACCTGTTTACTCATTCATCAGTGAATTTATTCCAAAGATGAATATCATTCAAGTACATGAGAAATTCTTCTAATTGGGTAATACAGCCAGGCCAAATGATGAATATGTAATTCGTCGATATATCCGAGCCAAACTTTAGTTCACGTTCTCTGGTATTGATTGGTTTTTTCCTCCAAACTTCAAATTTTTCTTCAAACCGCTCTATGAGCAGGTGGGCTAATGATGGAGAATTGGAAGACAACATTGATAATCCTGCTGTTCAAAATATTCTAATTGGAATGCTGTTAATCCAATGTTTGAATAGATCTGTGATGTCTGGTGAAAATAGGTCTTGTACTCCTTGTAAGGTTTCTTTTCTTGACACATTTGCGAACAGATTATTGAAATAAAGGCTTTGAAGCAGATCAGTAGGTTCTATTGTGATAACTTTGGTACATTCTATGAAGTGCGTGATGTTCTTTACAAAAGTTGGTTAGGGACCATGAGATGTATCTATTCTCTCCTTCCCAGATGCCTTTTTGTTCACTGATATTCTAGAGTGAGCTTTCACAGTTAAGGATAGAGATTGACTGGTCATCAATCTTGAAAAATGCTAAGAGGCCAAGATAGCCTTGCCTATTTCCTTTGTGGAATAAAGAGTGACAGCAGATTTTTTTTTAGCAGAAATGATTATCTGTTGGAGGGGAAAACCATAGTATAGCTATACTCATGGTTTGAAATGTCAGATTTACTGATGTTCAGCATTTATTTATTGAATAATGATAATATTTTTGATTTTGTTGATACTTGAAGAAAAGAAAAAAAAAAAAAAAAAACCAAAGTGGGAACTGCCTGTATATGTATATAAACCAAATAGCAGAACATTTCCAGTTATTTCATTGCTAGAAACATGTGGCTCACTGAGGTAATTGATGTGTAGTCATCACCCCCTATGTGCAAGTTTATGTAGTGATGAAGATACTTTATTTACAAACTTTTATTTGTAATGGATTAAAAGAACATTATTTCATATCCACTATAATTACCATAGTAAGCAAATAAACTTTCTACCACATGATTCATCGTTGGTAAATTTAACATTTGCATCATTTCATCTGAATGAAATTGTTTGACCACTACAAACTGAATAAAATTTTCATCCCTTTATTTTAAAAAATAAAATAAATAAAGTGATGCATTTACGTGCCTACTTACTCCATATAGGAAATAAAAGGCATTATCTGATTTTATTTTTTAACATTTAAGAACAAATGTACGAAGAAAATCTTGTAAAAAAATTGTCACTTGGTGATATAAAATCTTACTGTGGTATATTAGAATGATTAATTCAGACTGCAAAGGATCTAAATTGTTTAACCATTACTATAATTTAAGTCAATAATATATACATATTATTTCCTTTTGTTTACCAAAGAAACCACCAATGCTCCACTTTGGAAAGGCATCACATAATTAGAGTATCAAGGCAGATTGGGGGGGGGGGGGAGATGCAGAAATATCACAGAAAATAAAATCTATAAATTAAAGATACCAAGAAATTATATACTTCGTTTAATCCTTTATCCAAGTGTAAGCAAACAAAGTTTGCAGCTTAAGTATTTTCAGGACTTGGGCAACTCATTTATAGAAGCAATTACTTCACATCACTTGCCTTAGTATCCCATAATGCAAAGCACATATCCTTGCAGACATGTATAACGCTATGCATTATGGGAGAGGTCACTCCCATAAAATTCGCAGTAATATTACAATATTTGGAACTGAGTTCTCTAGACTATTTTAGAATTAACTGCAAAAGTTCAAAAAGGTTCAAAGTGCCACACCCACCTAGCTACGCCATTGTTTAGATCAAACACCACATCCAAAGAACAGCTTTTAAGCAGTTCCATAGTAATAAAGTACCTTGGCTGAATGGACTGGTGACAGTTCTGTCATGAGGCACACCAGAAATGTGCTAAGCACTTCATAAAATGTCATACATTTATCCCAATGCAAACAGGGATCTCTTCTTGATCAAGAACCGGGACCCCTACAAGAATCTTGTAGTTCATGTCTTTCCAACATGAACTACAAGATTCTTGCATGTGTGATCAACAACTGAATCAAAGAGGAGACAGCTACATCAACCAAATCATATGGCATCTCAGATTGATAAATGTAATTTAATGTTTTTCATATTGGCTCCATCTGGTTAACATCGCAAAGTATTCATTGGCATTGCTCTCAACTGACCATTTTACAGCATCCATTATTTTCTGTTGTACATCCTTCAGAAAGTTGGGGCCAACAGGGCAGCAGTGCCTATCTCTTGATATGTGGATATATGTTCAATATATATTCAAACTTATTAACATCTAGAAAAGGACCAAACACAGATGTCCCTTTTTGGCTCTTGTCCTTTCTACTGGCAGTCAACAACTTCATGAAATATGGACTGTTCTTCCACTTACTAGAGAGGAATCCAAAATAATAGCATATGTAGATGATGTGATGTGTGCCTACAGGAACAACTCCATCATTAAACTCTTCAACATCTGAGATTCCAAATGTTGGAGCAAATAACCAATCCCCCACAAAACTCAGTTCAAAGTTTATGGAGTCTGATAACAGCTAACATCTGTCCAGGTTAAGTTCCTAAGGAAGAGCAGTTTAATAGTTCCCTTCCTTGTCACACCCTGAACTTGGCATTGATCAAGTTGTGATCAACTAAAACCGCTTACAGCAAAGCAGGTGCTTTCTCCAGAAAGACCATCTTCTGTCCAGTTAACATTCCTACATCCTGTATGTAGATATTTACCATTAAATTCCTTCAACTTCCAGAGAAGCCGGGGAGCTTCAGCCTCCCAATCAAAAGCATACAACGTGCTATATTGTTTATAGTCTTCAAGATGATAAAAACTAATGTTAGTAACAATCTTGTTTATTACTACTTCAAACTGTCTCCTTTTTCGTGTTACAGGCGTCCCAAAGAAGAAACTGTCCAAGAACAGTACAACCAGTTTTTTAAACTCGGCACTTCATAAACTGACACAACAAACATCCAAGCAGCCAGAACCGGCGCTATGTTCTTTGGCGCCCGCATGCAATTTCTATTTAAGCGCCCCTGTAACGATCCGGGCGTGTGTGGTTCTTTTACTATAATAAAAATTTAAATTATTTGAAATTTCTTAAATAAATTTTGACAGAACAGCCACACGGTTCGCAAAATGTAACGAATCGGGGTTGTTGACTACGCAGGATAATCGTTAAAAACCCGAATATTAAAAAAATTCTTAAAAGTTAAAGCAAATTTTGACAAAGCCACTTCACTTTAATCGTTGAATATAATGATACAGGGATTATAGCTTTCTCACCAACCCGAATCGCTAACAAAATTAAAATGAATTTCAATTAAAGTTAAAATTTATTTGAACTAGAGTTTAAAAATTCTTTCATTTTACAAGTTAGTAAATTCTTAGTAACTTGTAAAAAATTTGTAATAATTTTTATAAGTGGTATTTTCCTATCTTTTAGGAAAATAAAAGAAACTCAAGATGAGAAAATAAGAAAAGATCTCAGAAATAATTAGAACATTTAATATAAGTATTCAAAAAATTACATCTGTACAGAATAACAGAAAATAAATTAAATTCAATAAATATACTTGAAATTTTTTAATTAAAATTTTAGGGTTTTTGATTTAATATTCACAAAATTAGAAATAATGTTCTTAACGTCTAATTCCGCACATATATCATTTTCAATAGCTATTAACGCCAAACTAACAAGCCTTTTTTGTCACATACTTGATCTTAAGTAGGTTTTAATCAATTTCAACTTGGAAAAGGAACGTTCACCGCTTGCTACACTAACAGGTAAGGTTAATAGTATTCTTAAAGCAATTGAAAAGTTAGGGAAAGATAAATTATTGGACACAATAAAATTAAGAATATCGAAAGGGTTTTGAATATTTAAATTATCCTTCCGAAAAATATCCCGGAAAGTACATAACCCGTCATATAGTTCTATTGCATTTACGTCTTTATTGTCGCCGTCCTTCAAGAGAATCTCTAAATCGTCACAATCTTTTCGTAAATCTTCGTTATTAATTTGTATTTATCTATACAAGAAATTGAAATTATCATATGTTTTTAGTTGTTCAAAACGTTCTATTAACGAACACATTGCAACGTCTAGAAATGTATAAAACACATTCACTCTAAATTTATCTTCTGGCGATTGTGGGATTTCGTCATGATGCTCGTCGTGAAATTGTCGTGTCTTCTTTCGTAGTCAAACTTCCGTACCAGTTTTAAATTCTTGTTCTCCATCCACCTCTTCACTCAGTTCTTTTTCCGTTTTTATAACTTCTTTAAAATTTGTATCTGATCGATACTCTTGTAAGAATATTTTTAAGTCTTCGATAGATTCTAAAACAAGTGTAATGTTCATATTTTTGTCTTGAAACATTTTACTCACAGGGTTTATTCTGTTAAGTAAATCTGCCAAGTTATAAGAGAGCAAATAAATTTGTAGTCCTTTATTTTAGCACATACTGTTTGTGCTTCATGCTGAGTTTCTTTATGAAAATTTTCATTATTTAAAATTTCAAAAAGTGCATCGTAAATTTCTCCTAAATGATATCGTAGAGGGCGGATTGCATTAATTTTACTTTTCCATAGCGTTTTTGATGGCTGTTTCAATGTTAGAATTTTTACAAACTTTAAAAGGATTGCCCAATGTTTGCAAGAGAATGAAAAGAAATTGTATATTTCTTGAATAATTGCAAAGAAACTAATTGTATCTGTATTCACTTTGGCTGCATTAAATGATTAAATTTAGAGTATGAACAGCACATGGCACGAAAGCTCGAGGATTTTTGTTCAAAAGGAAATTTTGGAGCCCATATTTTTTTCCCTTTCATATTTGCCGCATTGTCATACCCTTGACCTCGCATGTCTTCAATGGGAATGTTCCATTTTTCCAGTTGTTCCATTATTGTTGCACATAAACCACGACCTGTGGAATCTGATATATCTATAAAACCTAAAACGTTTTTCCTTATTTTGACAATTCCATTGTCACAGGAAATAAAGCGAATAATAATGGTCATTTGTTTTGTTTTACTTGCATCAGGTGTACAGTCTAAAATTATGGAATAATATTTAGATTTTCGAATTGATAATAAACTTGTATCCCTGATTGCGTTACTTAAAGTTTCAAATATTTCATTTTGTCTGTCTTTACTCAAATAGTGTACTCTATTATTTCGATGTAGGGGCCCTTTCAACATGAGTTTTCCATAACGGGATCAAACTTCGCAGACAGTTCGACTAATTTTAAAAAATTGCCGTTATTCCTTTCATATAATTTATCAGATGATCTGCGAAAAGCTAAGTTTTGGCTACCAAGGAATTTTATAATTTCAATCAAGCATTCCAAACACTCCTCCAATGTTTCTTTTCCATTTCATACATGCTTTGAGTCTGGAAATCAATAGTAGTTTTGATTATTAAATTTTTATCAAGATACTTCCATTTTAAGAAAATTTTCATGTGAGTTAAACTAGTTTCATGTCTATGCAAAGTTGTACTTACATTTCTCCAATCGTTATAACTTTCTAGAAGACTACTTGATTCAGTAGGTGCAAAAAGTTTGCAACAAAAGCAAAAAACAGAATTTAAAGTTTTGGAACAAATGAGCCATGTTCTTGGCACGAGCTCCCCGTTTTCCATTTTTCTATTATAATACGTGTCGCCAAATTTACGACCATATGTATCTCTAGGATATATTATATTTTTCTTTTGAACAGGCCCCATTTCAATTAAAACAACTCGTAATTTTTCATCAATTCCCCATTCACCTGGATCTTCTAAATTTACAGAGACTAACAATGTGTTAGTTTCGTGGTCAATTACAACTAAATCTTCTGACTGTTTTTCATTTAAATCATGCGTCTTGTTATCTTGTTCCTTAGCTGCAATAGTACTTTCATGCAAACTGGATGATATGCACGGTTCTTCAACTCTGATTTCTGATGTATCGAGTTGGTTACAATCTGCATCAGAATATTTTAATATTTTAACAAATTTATTAAGAGCCCCTGTTTGTTTCTTAATAACTGCTTCTTTCGCAGCATGACGCTTACGATTTTGTGCACCGGATAACTTTTTTTTTTTAATTTTTGATTCTATTTCTATTTTCTACCAGTCTAAAATAACAAGAAATTATTACACAACACGACACAGAGACGAAATAATGGTCCGCACTGCGCTGCTGTCAGTAGCCCACTGAGATGCGTACCACATGACTGGCTAACTAGGAACAAATATTTTGTACGAAAATTCGTTTCTGCGCATAAAAAACGTTCACCGTTTCACTTCAGATAGACTGCAATAGACACATTATTCTGCAGGCAAGTTCAGCCAGCTCTCGCTGCAAAATTGTAAACAGTCAGCTGATCAAAGAGGCGGCAATATACAATTTTTTTTTAATTTTTAATCGGTGTATCCGACCTTATTTATTTTAATATTGATCATTCTAAGAATTTTTTGTTATTATGATAAAAATTTTGTTTCTTAAAAATGAACTTATGAACCGTTCCCCGGTGCACCGTATGTGCTGCATGCCTGCTTCCGTCGGCCCTGAAAGCAGCGAGATGTGGCACAGTCACTTCAGCATCTGAAATCCTAAATACAGGAACCAACAATAACATCCTATTTGGTCACCAAGTTGAGCAAAATTATAACCTTTCAACGTAAATGTATCTGAGTGTTCAACAATACCAGAAACTGAATTCTGTCAGAGCTTGGAGAAAATAGGGCATGGCTACTATGCCTGGTCAACAATCAGTAATACCATACTGAGGTGGAAGCACGGGGAGTCAGATGCCATTGTCAGTCACAATGGGTGACCCACCACACTCACCGGCCGTGACCATAGATTGCTACGAAGGTTAATACGGAAAAACCACCATTCCTCTGCGACACGCTGAATTCGTATTTAGAAAACAGCAGAGCTGACTGTTTTTTTTTTTTTTTTAATCAAAAATGAGATATCCCGGCTAAACACCCGGGAAATTAGTGGGAAAATAACCCAATTTGCTTGACTAAGAGTTGTAACTTTGGTCCAAGACAGTGTCAGGAACGAGATCGCTGTCGTTTGAGAGCTTGTATGGATAACCAGAACTTCTTGTGTGCAAACAATTGACCAAAGCATTTAATGAACGTTGTTCTCGACCCATATCGCACTTAACTATGCGCAGGGAATTAAAGAGGATCGGTATTGGCAATCGTATGCCTATACGGAAACCACTGACTTATGCAAAGATCGGGAAAGTTCGTCACCACTGGGAAAAAGTCAGGTTGTCCGAGAAATCACAGTACGCCTTGTTCTGTACAGTCAAAGCAGAGTTTGGCTTTGGGAGAGCCCATGAAGCCACCTCGTAATACAATTCAAGGAGGTGGTGTCATTGTAACGGGCATGTGCTGTTAGTACATGACCCCTCCTGAAAGGTCGATTGTACTTCCTGCAATGTTGACTTTTTATTCAGCCCGTTACGGTTGTTTCATCGATGACAATTACTGTCTACTGCTCAAGAATTGTTCAGCGAGCATGCAGCAACTTCTACCATCTTCCCTGGCTACCATAAAACTCAAATCTGAACCCCATTGAGACTGTATGGGACACGTGATGAGTCTTCGGACTCCTTGGAGGTGTCAGGAATAATAATGTTAGAAAAGAAAAATGGATCCGAAAGCAAAGTTTTTCCATGAAATCTGAGCCAGTTTAAGGACTGTATATTGTAGATACAATCGGTGGTGAGCTATGGAAATTTTGACAAAGGGCTCGCATCCTCGAGCAAAAAAAAAAAAAAAAAAAAAAGACGGGATGACCAAAAAAAGCTGTATTGCACACAAAAACTTTTAATAATACAGCTTGTGTACAAATTCCAATCAAAAAGTATGAGAGGACAATCAACCTCTAAAGCAGTGGTTCTTAACCTGTGATGTGTGCACCCCTTGGGGTGCGAGAAAGCATTTCCAGGGTTGCGAGAGCAGTTTCTACATTTTTGACCAGATTCGATGAAGGACAGATATTTAATAAAAGCAGATATTATTGAAATACGAGCCAATGCATGTATTCAAATGGAATTTGAAAAATGGACTTAGAACAATTCTGGTGTATACAGTTAGAACCTTATCCACAGCTGGCAAAAGCAGAATTGCAGACACTTTTACCATTTACCATCACCTACCAGTGTGAAATGCGTTTTTCATCACTTTTGCATATAAAAACAAAAGCCAGAAATCGCTTAAATGCAAGTGATGACTTACGCGTGGCTCTTTCAAAAAAGGAGCCTCGCTTCAAAAGTATTATTATGAATAAACAACAACATAGCCATTGAAAATTTAGATATTGTTTTGTATGTATATATGTAAATGTGTTTATTTTTCAATAAATAAATTATCTTGCAATAGATGTAATTTCCTAATATTATTTTTAAACAAATATTTCATAATCTAAACAAAATATTTGCACACAATCAACTGTGTTAATTTATCTTACATAAGAAAAACATTTTAAGAGCCTGTGTAGCTCAGTAGAAGTGGCGTTTGCACTATACGACGCTTGACCACACGAAGAAGGGATTTGGTGGTTCAAATCTAGTCGCCGACTAAAGGATATTTTTCTAAACCTTTTTTCGACCGGTTCCCGAGTTAGTCGATCTCTGGCACGGGCTAGCGGGTTTTTCGTCCCGTAAACTCAAGAAAATCGACCGTCGAACCCACACTATTTTCAGACATTAAAAATATTGTGTTAGGGACCACGAAATGGCGGTATTAGCCACTAGCTTGCCGCCTTCTTCACTGCATACTGATGAATCAGTGATAGCCTTGAGCAGCTATTCTCTGATCGGCTACCAGTGGAGATTGAATTGCCCACTCAGTCTCCAAAGTTACATAGGGAAAACGGCCCCGCCTGCTCCCTATACGGGAACAAATAGGCGTTAGATGATTTTTTTTTTTGAGGAAAAACATTTTTTAACTATCAAAATATAATTAGAAAGAAATCTTTTATAATCTTTTATAAAGCATTGCATTGGCTACTGGTTTTACCATACGATTGGCTACCAGAAAGGAGAAGGGTAAAGATAGCACATGGGCTTATTTTATTTTCAAACTTGGGCGCATTTGTTATAGAGGAGTTGAAAAAATAATTCCAAATAATCTATACACTGCTGAATAGACTAATTTTTGTTAGGTTACCGTATGAGTTCGTCGCTTAATATGTATTTTTTTTTTTTTTGAAAAAATCAAAAAGTAAACAAGGGGCTCGCAAATTTGAGAAAAATTTAACAAAGGGCTCACGCGGGCTCCTTACAGCTCACCACTGGATACAATCCTGGATACAACATCTTGTAGAATCTATGCCAAAACGCAACGCGCTCTAATTTTGATTAAGGAGGTTCAACACTATATATTTATGATGCCCTTCATGATCACTTTCGCTATTGAAGAAAGATTACACCCCATTTACAATAACATTCTTTGACGGGATGACCAAATCCAAGATCCTCTCTGTTACACAAAATAGTTGAGCCACAAGAAATCTATTCTCTTCTCTCCAAGATATTTCTCCATTACATTCTAAATTACAGTAATTGAAATAAGTTATCACTATTACTTTTTTGTTTACTTATATATTTTCTTCTCACTGACGTCCACATTACCAAATCTACAGCAACAACCAACTAAATATGTGTATTTCCTGTACACCGCTACTTCCTCTGGCAAATTTTCACGGAAAATTTCAGCATCTAGATTTATTTCTATTCTGAAGTACTGCTAATCAATTTTTTCTCGTTACTTGTCCTTCCAGAATATTGTCGTTTATCAATTATTATAGCTAATACTTTTCCCCCTCTGATTATTATTGCCTTTATATAGCATCTTATATTTGTTATTTAGAGGAATCTTACCTGTGTTTGTTTTGTGTTTCAGTAACATCAATTATGTCGACCTGATCTATCCTCTTCTGCCAGTTCTTTCTTTCTACCGATGCGTCTTGCATCGATTATGCAGATCTTGAATCCTGCAGATAATGATTTGGACTTGTTTCTTCTGGTAGCTGACTTTTAATTAATGGGAACATTGTTCAATAGATTGACGCTCCAGCTGACCTTAAATATCATCATGCTTAACCAACATTTGCTTTGGTTTGAGCTAATACAGTTTGGTCTTCCAAATCCCAAAATTGCCAATCCATTCCTATTAGTTCTGTATACTAGCACACTGATGGATGTGACCTTATGACTATCCAGCCATGACTGCTCAACAAGACTGCATGGATGGCTGTAAAGTCTGGTTTTTACAGTGTTGAGATTTTTATTCTGCAACATAACTGTATCCTTTCAGCCAACCTGAGAGCACACCTTGACCTCTAATTCTTCCCTGCAGATCCCACAATATGGTGCCAATGGACTGGACTCTTCCATGAACACACTTCCTATGTCACAAGGCTGGCACTCTCCAAGCATAGTTAATAGAGGATATCCAAGCATGCCTATCTAATTTTCCTGATTTGAATTCCATTCAACGTTTACGGAATTATGTGGAATCTACCGTCTGTCCGTGGTTCACTCAGTCGCTGTCCTCTAGAATGTTATTGTCTGAAAAAATCTTCCATTTTCCAGTGAAGTCAATTTCAAGACGCGAGCAAGCTATTTTGTTCCAAGGAGGTACAACACTACTAGGTAAATAGCCATGTTTTGACGCATGAGTGCAGCATAATTAGTTGAGCTTCCTATAAACCAAAATACAGAAATCTTCGCACTCAGCAATGTAATCTATTTCGGACTTCTTCCAGTCATATATATATATATATGTGAGGGGTGACCTGGAAAGTTATATAAAACATAAAATTAATTTTTATTCTGTTCATCAGCCCTTTCCAGATCTCCCCCTCTCGTGTATGTGTGCATTTGTTCATATATTTAAAAGTACACCTCATCCACTCTTTCAATGTTTTAAGGCCATCCGAACAACTGGCTACCTAGCCCATCTTCATATCAGCAAAGAGGGAAATTGTACTCTTAATAATTGAACCCAGACCACTGAATAATATATAAAGCAAGTCGTAACACTGTATCTTGTAGTACCCACTTGTAACAATCTGGCTCTATGAAAACTCTCTCTCCTCTAAACTCTTCACTTCTAATCATCTATCATTCAACTAATTTTCACCCACCTCACTAGATGACCAATAATTTTAATCATCATACTATTATGCATAACCAAACAAAGGTTTTACTAAATCTAAATAAATGTCACAATCGCTATTTCCAGTCAGTTCTCTCATAACTTCTTCATAAAAAGTAAGCACTTTTGTCAAAACCTTTTTTTTCCCTAAATGATACTCTGCTGTTCCAAGCGCAACAACTGATTCCCACCAAGAATATCTTGGACATAATTCCTAGTTCATTTCTCCTAACTTTATTAATAATGCTAATAAGACACTGGCATATAATATATAATTATTTTTATGATTAAGTGATCCACCTTTATGCACTGGAATAACTTTGTAAACTTCCAACCAGAAATAACTTTTTCAAAATCCATCTTCTTAAGCTTTCACGAACTCTTAAGGTTCTTAGCTGTGGACTTCACAACCACAACTCTAGGATAAGATGGTTAGCCCTATGTTTTCCGGTGTGTGTGTGTGTGTGTCCTATGTCTGTAGCTAAGTATGTTCAGGGGAAAGAAAAATCTGACTTTCCAGGTGAGAAAAAAAGAAAAATCTATCCCCCGTATGAGACCGACCAACTCACCTTCGAAAGACACCAGATTCCTCCCGTCACGGACGGGAATCGAACCCACGTCTTTTCCCCATCAATTCATAATGATCAAAAATGGATACATAAGATATCCTGTGCAGCACTGTGGAAACAGCATTTGCTTCCATAGTGCTATTATACCTGAAAAAAGGCGATTTATAATTGGATTCTATATATGCAAGTAGAACTTTTTTCTATTTTTTTTTTGGCCATTTCCCAAGTTAGTTGATAATGCAAGTAGGGTTATTTTCCACCCACTAGGATTTTTTAAATGAAACTGTAGAACTCACACTATATCAGACAGTGTGTGTGTGTGTGTGTGTGTGTATGTATATATATATATATATATATATATAGTGACAAGGCGATTACAACACACCTGCCAATTTGTTCTCCCTGTATTCCTATGAAAATAATGGATAGCCTGGAGCCACATATTTCTGATTCGCTCCTTTGGACACCATACCGTTAGAAAGAGGTGAAGCTAAGAAACTATTCAATGCTTGAAGGTCTATGAAAAAGAGCCAATCAAGTTTTAATGACTAGCTGAAGCTGATAAGATTGGCTCAGGCCTAAGAACCACCGAGAAATACTTTTAAGCGTGTGTAACATATATATTGATAGAAAATTTCATTCCAGGAATATTTAATCCAATCACTACTTAAATTAAGGGGATATTAAATCCCACAGTTTTAAAACCGAATAAGAAACTCAAAGATCGGAATCAGAGAGTTTCTTGCCGAATATAGTAAACTATAAAGTATCGGCGACACTAGCGTTAGCCAATGCAAGTGATCCTAGTACAATACCGGGCAACTCGTTGCAAAGGTGGGGGAAGTTCAGATCGCTATTCTTAGGTATTTTCCATAATGTAAAAACACATTTCCTAGGAAATGTATGCTGTTATTACATTATGGAAGGAGGTCACTAGCCAGACCGGTTTCAGCCTTTTTTGAGGCTTCATCAGTGAGTAGCTAGACCTAATACCAAAGCGTATAGCGAAAAGAACTTATGTACTCTGCGAACGAGTTTTCCAAACAGGTGCAACCATTAAGTTACTTAAGTATAATGAGCTAATAAGCTTCATTTCGGCAATGAAAACATTTCTTAAATTAAGGGGATATTAAATCCCACATAGTTTTAAAACCGAATAAGAAACTCAAAGATCGGAATCAGAGAGTTTCTTGCCGAATATAGTAAACTATAAAGTATCGGCGACACTAGCGTTAGCCAATGCAAGTGATCCTAGTACGTAGTACAATACCGGGCAACTCGTTGCAAAGGTGGGGGAAGTTCAGATCGCTATTCTTAGGTATTTTATACTTAAGTAATCCAATCACTTTATTACACGACTTTCCCTTTTAATTCAGTTGTAGAAATTTTACAAGTGTTTAATTGTCTCATATCTTTTCCCTTGTTGCAGAAACCTTACAATGGAAAGGATATGAAACAATTAAATGCTATTAATTGCAGGTGGTTCCCACTTCACCAAAGTGGACACAAGAAGTTAAAGCAATCTTTAAATATGAAGATATGTTTTGCAGTGGCTCCATTGCATAATTCAGAGCTTCTGGTCAGAAGGTCGAATTCCCCATGAATGGAGTAGAGCTCTAATAGTACCATCTAAAAAACTGAATAAAGCTAAATTGAAAATTAGAAGAATTTCTCTACTAAGTGTTTCAGGTAAGATTTATGCAAGTGTGCTTGAAGCGGTTGAGGATTGTGGAAGAGAAACTTCTAGGACAAGCTGGGTTCAGACCAAATAGTGGTTGTCAAGATCAGATTTTCACTTTAAGACAAATAGTTGAGAAATCGTTGGAATATGACAAGATCTGTATACTTTTGTAGATCTACAAAAACATACGAAAAGGTGCTCAGAGAAAAACTTTGATATATATGGGAAACTATACAGAGCAATACAGTCTATATTTAAGTGTCAGTCAGCAGTTAGAAGTAAATACAGGAAGATGGTTTGATGTAAAATCAAGGGTAAGACAAGGATGCACATTATCGCCTCTCTTGTTCATCAATATAGATCACATTATGAAAGAAAGTAGCATTAAGCCTGACATTAGAATTGGACATTTCAAACTTAACTCTATACAGATGATGTTGCACTCCTAAAGACATCTAGTGCAAGCCTTGAGGATTTTCTAACTAAATTGAATAACAGTTATAACAAATTTGGCATGAAAATCAGAAATAGAGACCAAACCTCTGGAAAATACAGGCAGGAACGTAGACAACTTGAGCTGCATTTTGAATGGAGATCATATCAGCCCGTTTTATCAAAGATGGCAGATTAAATCTGGAAATAGACAACAGAATAAACAAAGTTGGTATGGCAGGTACCCAGCTGAATAAATTTATATGAAATACATAGGAAATTAGGACAAAACATCTAACTAGCAGTATACAAGGCAGCGTTCAAACCATTTTTAAGTTATGGATCTGAGAGTTGGGTGAGAAATAAAGCACTTGATCGAAGACTACAGACCACAGATGAGGGATCTCGGGAAAATTAGGGGATTGAACTCATCAATGGCAGAATCATTAAAATGAAATTGTTAGAAAGTAACTTGATATTATTATTAAAGAATGTGTCACAAGCTAATCTAAGATGGTACAGCCACTTAAATACAATGGGTGAGGAAAGGTTAGTAAAACAGGTGTTTGATGCAAAGAAGACAGGAAAGAAATCCAGAGAAAGACCAAGATCTACGTGGACTGATTCAGTCAGAAGAGCCTTAGAAGCATGGACTGTTAGTTATGACAATATTAGAACTCAGCTCTTCTCTAGTCGAATGGCTCAATATCCCACCATTCTTTTAATTGCACTATGATGTTTAAAAATATAGTAAGTGAACTTTATTGAATATATAATGGTGTAAATGTAGAAAAAGAATTTTTAAACTTAAAGTCAGTTGAGCAGACTATGAAGTAACTAATGCTATGAGGTAAGTATATTATCGGCCTAGTATTGATGAAATACCAGAAAGATTTGCACATGGGATAAAATACTGATTATTCCAGCAGGAGCATTCCTGACTCCTCTATAATAAATGGACTAATTTAACTTGGTGCTATCATATAGATATTTCATTCAAACTACAACACAGAAATCAAGCCTAGTCTTTTTAACAAAAGTTTTCAGTATGACTACTCTACAAAGAGGCTCAAGTATGAAAAGGAACTTAATTTGAAGGGATTAAATTTATTTTTCATTTTACTGCTTATGCCATATTTGATCAGACATTGCATGTAACAAGGATTATAACATGTATTATAATATCGTGTCAGAGAATAAACCTTCACGACCTGGTAGCAAAGGAAAGGTCGTATATACAATAATTCAATGCAGATCAGGAAGAAAGTTGGGTCTACAAGTTACAATGGTAGATGAATATTGAGCATCTGCTTCTATCTGTTATATATATTTAGACAAAAGGAGGGAGAATGGTAGTTGTCTGTTCAGCGAAGTAACATTCGTTAAAATACAGTCACCTATGTATAAATAAATGATACCGCAAAAACTGAGAGCAACTAGAGGGAGTCTGAGATGGATCATCTAAGCATTACTGATTTTGTTCTATTGCATAGATCAAAATCAATGAAAAATGACCTCAGATAACGTTATTTTAAGGTTGGTGTATTTTCGATTTATATATCTCCTTAAAGTTGTACAGGTGAAACACTGCTCTTGAAGAGATGAAGACAGAGTTTTTGGAGGTATGGATATTTATGTGCCAGCTAATGTTATCAGTACAAATCAACCCACAAAGAGATAACAGATCTTCAATGGAGATCTGAATATTATGAAAAATTTCAGGAGTGTGTTCAGGTAATTTTGATATTAATTCAATTATCTGCGCTAGAGAATGTTAAAAATATCAGTGTTTAACATATTGGTTAAGGATCTTGAAACAATCATTTATGCACATCATAGTTTGATAAATAAAGAAGAATGGAGTGTATTATTATAAGCAAAACTACTGAGAAGATTTCAGATTAGTGAAACAAAGTCAGTGACATACAGCAGCAGACCCCTGTAATATCCTGGTATGGATATACAATTGCTGTTTGCGAATTATGGCTGAATCAACTAAGTTTGGGGCAGTGTACTGTCTATTAATGGCATGTTCTGGCTACTTGAATTTTTCATCTCATAAAACACCAATTAGCCAGAACATTATGAGACTGGTTCAATCCCCCCCCCCTCTATTTAGGTTCTTCAGGTCAAACATTACATAAGCAGGAAGACCATAAGATAACAGCTTTTTAAATATGGCTAAGTAGTAGACCAAATCAAATAACTTCAAAAGGTGTAAAGTGACAAAACGAGTTTCTTCTATCCATGTATTTTCTCCAAGCAATACAGACTTGTGTAATAAGTGGCAGAACTCATATTTGTGACCATTAATGGAAGGGAGGATGCAGATATACTAGATGGCAGATTTTAATCTTCCATGAGCAGAATTAGGCTTGCTTACATACTGTTGAGTAACTTGTGCCAGCATGGAAGTTTGAAGCAGCAATACAGGATGGGAGTCAGTTCCAGAGTAAAATTTTTTAGCACAATGTAAAACATATCATTCAGACCTAGAGACTTATGTAGGCCAATGAAGATTTTCTAATGTTCTTTTGGTAAAAGATCAGAAGAGGAATGCAGTAAATTGTTCATGTTATAGATTTTTCTTGGTCATATATGTTAAAGACAGAGGGAACAAACTTTTGGGTGAGGAAGATGTAACATGGTATTTGTAATGATGCGTGCATGAGACAGAGAGACCCTGAAAGTCTCATTTGCATTTTACTTGTGATTTTTAATAGCAGTTGTAGGCTATAACACAGAGTGCCAAGTTAGTATTTCCGCTTCGGTTATTTGAGATGAGCTTAACAAATATCTTGCAAGTTATGCAAATGCCGGAAAACCACAGATCGAGTTCAGGGATTTTGTCGTAAGTGGGGAAGAGACTCTGATTCCAGAAAAGATTGTTTCTGTCATTCTGCCACCGAATGGATTGAAGCAATCCTTGTAGAATCACAAACCAAGATGATGATCCTGTATGGTACTGTTGCAATAAACCGCACATTATCATCAATACCAAACATATTGATAAGATTGGCTAAGTGAATGATGATCCTTGTAAAATGAAACATTTATAAAGATTTATCAACTGGAGACCTATTATCTATAGCATGTCTGAAGGGAATATTGGTTAAAAGAAAAAGACCAAGGTTTGGGATGATGAGATTATCTGATTATAGCTGGTAATGAGATAATGTATTAGTTCATTACATCAATACTTCACCTTCTTTTCCAGCTTGATCTGTGAATTCAGAGAGAAAGCCATTTTAAATTTTAAGTAAAGAAGTCTCCAAGGAATATGGTCATACTGCTTCAAAAATTAGGCTGTAAAAAATCAACAAAAATTTAAGATAATCAAATTCACAACATGTACCCTCAGAGTGTATGGGTACTCAGAAGAGAAGTGCATGATTCACTTTGGATTATCATTAACTTCATATCAACATTTTACTTGATATATGTTTTTCCATTTGAAATTTGTCATCAATTTTGTTTAATTCTGAGGAATTGTAATGGATGTATTTAGGAAAATACCTGTATAACCGTAACGAGCTTGGTTTAATATCTCTATTTAACATAGTATGGATCTTCATTTTACATAAAATCACTTTTCTATAGTTCCTTCAAAAATGGAATGAGAAGACGAATCTTTGAGCCCACCTACACAACAGAGGTGAGTTAAATGCTCTAATTTGGTAGTGGCAGGCTTACTTCGTCAATTTTTTTTCATTACATCCCATACAAATAGGTAAACTAGCCAGAACAATACACTGGCTACATAAATGCTTCAGCTATAATCCCAACCACAACAACTGACATACGAGGGTGGTCTGAAAAGTTCTCGGGCTCGACCATAGATAGCAACACTATTGGCAGGATTTTTTTTTTTTTTCCAAGTTGGTACATGTCATAAGCATCCATGTGAAATTGCAAGTCATTCTATCAAGTAGTTTGTTTTATACAACTGTCTGAAGCAAAAGTGTTGTCTGTATCCCTTGAAATGGATAAAATTGAGTATTGTGCGGTTATAAAATTCTTTGTAAAAGAAGGTTTAATCACAAAAGAAATTCATAAAAGTTTATGGGCACACTTCTCTTTTGTTTTTGACTATTAAGAAATAGGCTGTCAAGTTTAAACTTGGCAGTACCAGTCTTGAAGATGATCCACGTGGAGGACATCCAAAAAGTGTAACACCACCAGAAATCATTGATCAGGTGCGCAATATGGTATTGGATGACTGGCGAGCAGTGGCGGCCCATGAAATTTTAAATGGGGGTATTGCCTATACAAAATAATTTTTAAAAAATTATTTTTTTCCTAATTAGTAACCAATTTATTAATAAATAAATCTGTATATTTATTTATTAATAAATTGGTTACTGATTAGGAAAAAAATAATTTTTTAAAAATTATTTTGTATAGGCAGCACCCCCAGTTAAAACTCCACGGGCCACCACTGCTGGGGAGTCAAAGTGTGCGTGAAATTGCTGAGCCTATAGGCATTTCAAAAGAACGTGTAGGATAGATTTTACATGAAGAATTGCAAATGAAAAAGCTTCGTGCAAGATTTGTACTGTGCTTGCTCAGAGAAGATCAAAAACGCACTTGCATGAAAATCTCTGAACAGTGCTTGGAGCATTTTAACAAGAATAAAACCGATTTTGTGCGTAGATTTATTACTATGGATTAGACTTTGATTCACCATTACACACCAGAATCAAAACAGCAGTCAAAACAGTGGACAGAAGCCGGTTGTTCAGCACCAAAGAAGACAAAGTCGGTTCCATCAGCAGGAAAGGTCATGGCATCAGTGTTTTGGGCTGCTAAAGGCATTTTCTTTATTAATTATCTTGAAAAGGGTAAAACAATAACCAGAGAATATTATTCCGATCTTTTACCAAGACTAGATGAAAAAATTTGTGAGAAAAGACTCAGTTTGCAGAAGAAAAAAATCATCTTTCATCAGGACAATGCACCTGTTCACAAACGTGTTTTGGCAATGGATGAATTGTTGAAACATCCACCAAACTATGAATTGTTGGAACATCCACCCTATTTCCCCAGATTTGGCTCCCTCTGACTTCGCTGGTCAGCATTTTTCTTTGAATCAAGATGTGATTGCAGCTGTAGAGAGGTATTTTGCAGATCTTACTGAGAACCACTTCAGGGATAGGATAATGGAACTGGAGCATCGCCGGAATAAATTAGTCTTAAGGGAGATTATAAATTTGAAATTATAAATTCGTTTTTTCATTGAACTTTTCAGACCACCCTCATATAACTTAAATTTAGTCTCTGTATAACCTCCCATTTACTCATATAACTAACATTTAGACATATGTTTTTTTGAGATCTACAAACTTAAATACTGATTCTTGTTATCCTTCCATGATTTCTTAACTCTTCTTCTTAAAGTGAAAATCTTTTGCAGAATTTTATTCATGTACAAGTGATAAATAAGTGACACAGCATGCACATTTCCATCAATGAGGGTGTTGTAAAATGCAGATGAAGTGAACATTGTCCTTCATTATTGTTTCATACCATGAAAGGTTAATATGACTCAACGAAGTTCTAGGGCTCAGTATAGGAGTGCAGTCACTTCATATAACCATCTACACTCCTTATTCCACCAGGTGCTGCCAATAGGAGAGAAAAAGTTACAAAATAGGAGTTTGATGTCAAGATAGAAGGAAAAAAGACCAAAAGGAAGGCGATGCTATTGCTAGCCTCCAGATGAAAACTGTCATTAAGAACCTAGTAATAATGTCAACTTAACTGTGTGGTCTTACATACTGAAGTGTATACATCCCCTTGCTATTTATCATGAAACAATGACATATGAATGGCACCGCGTTGTTTATTTTCATGTTAACATATTCTACCACTGAGCAATCTGCATTGTTGAAACTACTTTCATCACAACATACACAGCACTGACTTAGATATTTAAAATATTCACTTACCTTTAGTTATGCATCAAATACATCACCTATCTGTTAATTGTTAATGATCATTAGCAGGTTTTCAAATATGCTTTGTACATTATAACTATCCTACATATATCACATCATGTCACTTCATTCTTGGTGTTCTGAAGATCATGTTACTTTGAAAGTTACATTTGGGAAATCTACTACTGCATTCTTTGCAAAGGCTTCTTTAGGTTTCAAATGTTATACCATTAAGATGTGTTTCTGTTGTTCTGTGATTCCCTTAACTTAACTGTGTGGTCTTACATACTGAAGTGTATACATCCCCTTGCTATTTATCATGAATATCTTTAGGTTTCAAATGTTATACCATTAAGATGTGTTTCTGTTGTTCTGTGATGCTTGTTAAAATGCTTGGAGCATTTTAACAAGAATAAAACCGATTTTGTGCGTAGATTTATTACTATGGATTAGACTTTGATTCACCATTACACACCAGAATCAAAACAGCAGTCAAAACAGTGGACAGAAGCCGGTTGTTCAGCACCAAAGAAGACAAAGTCGGTTCCATCAGCAGGAAAGGTCATGGCATCAGTGTTTTGGGCTGCTAAAGGCATTTTCTTTATTAATTATCTTGAAAAGGGTAAAACAATAACCAGAGAATATTATTCCGATCTTTTACCAAGACTAGATGAAAAAATTTGTGAGAAAAGACTCAGTTTGCAGAAGAAAAAAATCATCTTTCATCAGGACAATGCACCTGTTCACAAACGTGTTTTGGCAATGGATGAATTGTTGAAACATCCACCAAACTATGAATTGTTGGAACATCCACCCTATTTCCCCAGATTTGGCTCCCTCTGACTTCGCTGGTCAGCATTTTTCTTTGAATCAAGATGTGATTGCAGCTGTAGAGAGGTATTTTGCAGATCTTACTGAGAACCACTTCAGGGATAGGATAATGGAACTGGAGCATCGCCGGAATAAATTAGTCTTAAGGGAGATTATAAATTTGAAATTATAAATTCGTTTTTTCATTGAACTTTTCAGACCACCCTCATATAACTTAAATTTAGTCTCTGTATAACCTCCCATTTACTCATATAACTAACATTTAGACATATGTTTTTTTGAGATCTACAAACTTAAATACTGATTCTTGTTATCCTTCCATGATTTCTTAACTCTTCTTCTTAAAGTGAAAATCTTTTGCAGAATTTTATTCATGTACAAGTGATAAATAAGTGACACAGCATGCACATTTCCATCAGTGAGGGTGTTGTAAAATGCAGATGAAGTGAACATTGTCCTTCATTATTGTTTCATACCATGAAAGGTTAATATGACTCAACGAAGTTCTAGGGCTCAGTATAGGAGTGCAGTCACTTCATATAACCATCTACACTCCTTATTCCACCAGGTGCTGCCAATAGGAGAGAAAAAGTTACAAAATAGGAGTTTGATGTCAAGATAGAAGGAAAAAAGACCAAAAGGAAGGCGATGCTATTGCTAGCCTCCAGATGAAAACTGTCATTAAGAACCTAGTAATAATGTCAACTTAACTGTGTGGTCTTACATACTGAAGTGTATACATCCCCTTGCTATTTATCATGAAACAATGACATATGAATGGCACCGCGTTGTTTATTTTCATGTTAACATATTCTACCACTGAGCAATCTGCATTGTTGAAACTACTTTCATCACAACATACACAGCACTGACTTAGATATTTAAAATATTCACTTACCTTTAGTTATGCATCAAATACATCACCTATCTGTTAATTGTTAATGATCATTAGCAGGTTTTCAAATATGCTTTGTACATTATAACTATCCTACATATATCACATCATGTCACTTCATTCTTGGTGTTCTGAAGATCATGTTACTTTGAAAGTTACATTTGGGAAATCTACTACTGCATTCTTTGCAAAGGCTTCTTTAGGTTTCAAATGTTATACCATTAAGATGTGTTTCTGTTGTTCTGTGATTCCCTTAACTTAACTGTGTGGTCTTACATACTGAAGTGTATACATCCCCTTGCTATTTATCATGAATATCTTTAGGTTTCAAATGTTATACCATTAAGATGTGTTTCTGTTGTTCTGTGATTCCCCCCCCCCCCCCCCCCGGTTATCGTAACTTTCAATCAACCCATGGCAGTGATGTGCTATAGGTTCACAGTTTTCTATTGGTGGGATTCACACACAAAAAAAAATGCGGTCTCTTACAGAAACTGGCATCTACTAAATCAATAAAATAAAATTAATTATGTAAATGGTGATATAAGTTCCTTAAAATAACCAAAACACATTTTTTTTTTTTTTGCTGAAACCCTATCTGAAAGGGGGGGTGGGGAGGAAGGTATCTCTGTTGTGAGTGCTGTAATCAATGTGTTATGCTTATCTCAAAGATCAAACACCAATAAAATGCACAGACAAAATTTTATTATTTTTTCATCCAGCAGGACTTCTTTTAGGCCCAAATGTTTAGTCACTCTCCACTATATACAACGCCTCAACAAGCTTTATGCTGCTTTGAACATAAAACCCACAACTGAGACAGAAACTTGGAGACCATGACTTCACATTTTTCGGGCGTTTTTTTTTTTTTGCTGTACAAAAATAAGGACAGTGTGCCATTGTATAGGAAGGACTAAAAACACAATTCCTCGCTTCAGGGTGAAACTAACAATTTCAATGTTCTTCAGAGCTTTCAAAATTTCTGGAATTTTCTTTCATAATAACAGTAAACACTTATGAACAATAATACCTACAGGATGCTCCTTCAACAGACATGGCCAGTTATTTATTTTGTACTCTTTCATTTAAACTATATTTTCACATTTCCTTCAACCTTTTTCATAATATACATTTCTGGCACTTGCACAATACAATTAATTTTATTTTACAAAACAAGTAGGCAACAAGTTGGTATAAGACACAGGTTAGAAATATATGGGTATTCCAACCCTTTTATTTTTAAAAGAACTAAATGCATGACAAATGAGTTTTTAAAGTAGTTTAATCTGATGTCATATGATTTAAGATCATTAATGAAATTTTAGCACTAGCAATAACTATAATAAATATGGCAGAGTGTGAGATAAAAAGTGAAATTATATAACTAATTCAGAACTCATTTGTCAGAAAATTTCTTGTTTTAAGTTAATTTTTAACATGTCATTTTGTAAACTTATCGTAATTTATAATCACTTTTGGTTACTTTACTTCTAAAGGCAATTTTCCTCATGGCCAATAACAGATATGAGAGAATAATAGAGGCTTACACAAGGCATATGCTTCACTGACAATTCTCGAGTTGTATTTAAATATAGGACATATTAAAACCTGAGATGTTAGTAGGATTTAACATCTCTTTTATACAACCTTTCTTTGTGAAAGACACTAATAACAGCAAGCTGCCTTAGCAGCTGACACACAGCATATCTCCCTGAATTTCTCAAATAATATCAAACCTAGTACACTCTGAGTGTTACCATACACATTACATGCGTATCGGACCTCATTCTATCACACACCTACTGCGAGGCAAACTGTACAAAGTCCTGGCAATGGACACTTAAAAGGAAAGCCAAACACCTCTCTGTTCTCAGCTGCTGACAAGTAAAGAATGTGAAGGCAGTAGGACCAGGCTTAACGACAGAGAGCTGGGCTTTCCTGGAAGCTTGGCCCATACAGACACTCTCTTGGAACTAACACACCTTAGTGATCAAAAACCCGCATCTGGATGTGGAAATTTGTGAGAAATTTTCAGATTGTTCAGCTGTCAGTTCAGTTCCCTATCTTCTAAGTACCTATACTCAAAAGTAAAACCTTCTTTCTTCCTTTGGCCCCACTTCTCAAAGTCAAAATAAATATATGTGCCCTGAAACAAGAATAAAAATAAATAAATAAATAAAGATTATGATTCTGAAGAAAACTATTAATGTATATATGAAATTTTCATATATATATATATATACATATATATATATATCCTAAATGAAATTAAATACAGAAACAATTTTATTTGTATATATATATATGTATCTTTTCCATTTCTATTATTACTATTTTATGGGAATCTCCATGGAATCCGAAGACTCAAACTATCCACATAATCTATACTTCTTCAATCCACTGTCAGACAAAGCACTCACATCCAACTCTGGCAACCCATTTCATTCATTCACAATTCTCAAAAAATCTAGTCCTCGCACCCCCTGCTAACCACACTTTACTTAACTTTCAGGGATGACCTCTTGTTCTCCCCCAGCCAAGTGCTAAAACATTTCCCCTGCATCAATCTTATAGAATCCTTAAAAAAGTAACAAATGTTTTTATCATATCCCCTCTTTTACATCAATCAACCAACTTCTGCAATCTACAGACCACCTAACATCCTGGTCACTTGCTTCTGAATCCTCTCCACCACTTCCTTATCTCCAAGAAACCCACAAGACTAAACTTCAACTCTCTATCTCCATTCCCAAATTTCTAGCTTCATCTATTTACTGGACTATAGTTCCATCAATGTCTTTATCTTTTGCCCATACTGACAGTGGATTTAAGTTATCCTGCAAGCTCTCCATATCACCTTGATTAGCTATAACCCTACCTAATTTTGTATCATTAGCAAACAACTGAATATTTCCTATATCGTTTATGTACAAATAACATGGAACCTTGCAGCATACCAGTAGTCACCTGCTTTCACCTGGATACTGCTCCTCCATGTACCACTTTTTGATATCTGTCCAGCAGCCTTCTCATAATCTGATTTTGTCTTTCTTACCATGCTGGTCACCTTTCCCTTGTATAAGCGCCTCCGTAGTGCAACTGGAAGAATGACAGTACATTGCGCCCTTCGATTGGAATAGGCCTAAGTTCGATTCTCGTCACGACGGGAGGAATCTTTATCTGGACGATTTCAATCAAAGGTGAGTTAGCCGATCTCATACAGAGGTAGCAGGGTTTTTCCTCCTGGAAACTCGGGTCGTTCATCCCACATACAGACAAATTGGCCCTTCAGAACACACGCAATTTACAGACAAAAAATACCGGTGCTGGTGGGTGGTAGATGGCGTTGATTTGTAGTAGAGGTTCAGTGTAGTGGTTGAGACAGTTGTAGGTGTCCTCCCGCGATGAGTCTTCGGACTCCTTGGAGGTATCAGGAATAATAATAATAATACTCCACAGCATTTTTCTTTTTCTGCTGTTCGTGCTTATCGATATTACTCATTCATCGAACTCCTACCTACTTATCCCTCCTGACCTAAGGAATACAATTTAATACTGCTTCCTCCAGATGCTCCTTAACAATTTCCTATGCACTAATAACATTCTGCCCTTGTAGAGTATTATTCTATGGCACAGCTTGAAGCTTGTCATAATCACCTGCCTTTTCCACATATACCACTTCTTGACAGAATAGTTCTCATGTTTTATAATCTTCCATGTCAAGAAATCATGGCCACTTTCCCATCGGATGTAATGTGGCCACCTTGGTTATAGATAGCTCTTCTGATCCTGACAGGGTCCAATCTCCATAAGATGCTGCCTCAAGTAATTATCTCTCACTACGTGTATAAATTCCATTTCCTTCCTGCCTGTGTTCTTTCTATGTGTTCTTTCTTCCTTACAGTCTATATCTCCATAGTTGAAGTTCCCCATAATAATCACTTGATCTACACTCATCGTACTGACTAGTTGATGCATGTCTTTCAGATCATCCCTGAAACCCTCTAACCTATAGCAGCAACCAACCATACATTTTGTCTTATTGGCCTTGATCTCACACCAGACTGCTTCAAATGAACAGTCACCATCCCATCTTTCTTCTATTCTTTTTAGCTGCAATTCATCTGCTATCATCAGCAGCATACCTCCCTCCAGCATATCTTCTCTATCTTCCCTAAAAAACATTAACTCCTTAACATTCTATTTCTATAACGACATCATTTGCTGTTAGCTGAATCTCACTAATGCCTGTAACTTCTGGCAAGGTTGCACTAACCAGTGCCAAAAACTCCTCTCTCTTGTTCCTGATAATTTTGGCATTAGAATATTAGAACTGTAGCATCCCTTAGGCTCCCACACTTGTTGGTCATTCTTGCACTCATTTGATTTATGGGTGCCTTTCACACAAACTCAAGTGCATTCAATTCTTATTGCATAAAATGTTCTTGAATGCATACTTGGTGAACAAAGTTCTCTCTAGACATTTAACATCAAAACCATAGGTGTAGTCTGTCAACATGATACAAATCCTTCTTCTGTCAAACTCAGACCACAAGGCCCACAAGTTCTACACCATTCCTTCTGCAAGATATTATATTCTTGTTTTCTGTCACAACATAAACAAGGATCTGCAAGTACTTTACAACTTCAAACTGTATTTGTATAATTGCAATGTATGAGTGTGATATGGAGATATCTTATTTTCTCTTCAGCAAGCAAGCATAAGGTAGCAAACCTGTAGCAACCATTAAAGAAAAAAATACTGACTGCTTACATGATACACAATTTGCAGTACAGTAAAATTATGAAAAATTAAAATTCTCTTTATGCAAAATAAAATATCATCTGCATTCTACAAAACAGTTACAAAAGAGATCCAAACTACCAAACACTGCTGGAAGTTGAATATGATCACCTGGTGTGAGCTTACTTATTCTAGGCCCTTGGTGGATTGATCAAATTCCATATTTGAACTTGCAGTCAGGTATATAAGTTTATAACTTTTCAAAAATATAATTTTCATAAAACATTATTTCACTTTAGCAGCAGAATTTAAGATAACTAAATAAGAATAATGTACTAAGAAAAATATTTTAACGAATAACATATCGGCATCTCCACTATATGTTGCCTAACAAACAATTACCGTATATTATCACGTATAATGCGAAAAATTTATGTTAAATAATACTACTTAAAGTTAGGGGTTCGCATTATATGCGGATCTTAAAAAATATAACACCTTATTAGACTTGCACACACAATATATACTACCTAATGCCTATGCAACCAAATCTACTTGATCCACTCGCATCGTATCTGAGCATAAAGCCAGTAATGTAAATAGTGCTAATACCCCCCCCCCCACCCCCTTGGCGGGATATTAGCACAGTTAGGTAGATTGGTTTAAGCACAGTTAATTTTAAATATTATTCGTTAAACAAATCTAGCCTGAAAATGAGCCAACAGAAATTTTCATCTTTGGAGGCAAGATTTAAATTGCGTGTCGTGCAGTTTGCAGAAGAACATAATAAGTGTTGCCATGAGAGAATTTGGTGTAGCAGAGAGTAATATTAGACTTTGGCATAAGCAAAAAGACAGTCTTGAAAAAATCCCCAAAACGAAACGTGCCCATCGTGAAGATGCAGCGTCCTTTCCAGAACTCGAAGAAGAGCTAAATGAATGGATTTTGACGCAACGACAAGATGGCATTATAGTAACAAGAAATGCAATTCGTTTTCGAGTTCTACATCTGAAAGAAATAAATAAAGAAAGAAGAAATAAAAACCCTGTATAGATAACTAAGTAAGCAAGCTTGTTCCTAAGCTGATATTGTTAAGAGCCTTTAAAAGTAACGAATGCAAAAAATAAAAAGAAAGAAAAACATGCTTGCAACCAAGTAAAAAATATAGCTGAAATTGTTTGTTGAACTAAATAAAAAAAAAAGGAAGGGAATTTTATTACAGTTGTGATATGATAAAATAAGGTTAAGTAAAGCAAAGAAGATTAGTCATAGGAGTTTGTATGTGAGAGGCTAGTTTTTACACTTGAAATAAGAGATTAAATATTCGAGTTAATTCTTAGAAAATTTTGGAAAGGGGATTAATTTAGTATAGATGACATAGATGTTAGCTTAAACAAAAATCCAAAGCTCAAGGTCATAATTCCCGAATTGAGACTTCATCACGTGTCAATTGCGTGCACATGGACTGCATGATGTTTTGGCAGAAAAACGCCACTCTAATTGGTCAGTGAAATCGACTCCAGTAAGGTGGGAAGAAAAGAAATTGAAGAAGGTGCCAATAGGGGTCATAGTATAAAAGGGTTAGGAACCCCCTCAAGAGGCTTTTTCCTCAGTTTTTTTCTTCAAGAGTCTTCATATAGGTCTCACGCGGTTTTCCTGAGTGACAGGTTAGGAGTTTTCTCCGTCCGACACAATAAGGAAACAAAGTGTGCGGGATTTCGATTCCGTGTTCCTATTGTAAGAAATGAGGGACGCCGTTTAGTTAAAAAGAAAGAAGATAATGTCTCATCCAGTGATCATAACAAGAGAAAGAAAATTCTATAAAGAAGTCAGTGCCCACGTGGTGAATTTCACAGCGATAGAATAGATGATCCTATGTATGTCCTTGATTGAAGAACGTAAGGTAAAGATTATGAAAGCCCATCTTAGTGCCAAACGAACTTAGGAGTGATAAGTTATAGAAGAGTTCGTCCTAGGAAGGTAAAATATCGGAAAAAGGTAGAGACCAGTGTAGAAGATCCAAGTCAAAAGGTACTGTAAAATCTTGTGTCAATTCAAATCATATGTAACTGTAGTCATCGTTCAATTACTGAACAGTTGAAAGGATTAATGAGAATTATACTAGAACTTTATTACCTGTCAAACTAGAATAAAAATGAGCTTGTTACTATTAATTAATATGTATTCATGTGCCTAGAGATTTATGCATGTACATTGTATTTTAATTAAGAGAGTTTTAAAGGTCAAAAGTGTGTATTAGCTCAGCTAAAGGATAATTTTAATCCATATTGTCTTAGTGAGAAAATTAGAGTAACTGATCATATATGTCCTAGAAAATACAGAATTACAGTGTGATCAAACCAGTAAGGGGTTTGACAAAAGATCAACTAGTTCTAGGATTATACGTGTTTGTATGTATAGAATCTGTTATAGCGATATGATCACAATCTTTACCTAATACTTGTGTTTAGCTAGTGAAAATTTGTATTATATATTCTTAGTATTAAATTGAGTTTTATTTGATAAAGAATGAATTGTACCATGTTTAAGAGTTCAATAAATTTTTGTTCATTGAAAATACAGTTGTCTGAGATTGCCACTCAATGCACTACTTGTAACAACGTACGAACGTAACCACATGGCGGGAGGGGGGGATTTTTTTAAGTTACGAGATAAAGGTCACGGCTGAATATTAGTTTCACACTCAGACATATTTTGGTAATTGCTCCTTGTTTTTGAATTTTATATCTTAAACTAAATGTCCTGAAAGGCGCAGTATAAAATAAATATTTAGGGACACTAAGGGAAGAAGCAGCTTGAATATTTGTATTTGGATGATATCTTGTATATAAATAAGATTTGGACAAAGACAAGTAGAGTTCCACATTTAAGGATAGTTGAAAGCCTAATAATCATAAATTGGGACACAACAGCATTAACATTATGACACCAAACAAAAATTGCACAGAAGTTACCAAAGCAGCTTGAAGAAAAAGTGGAGTCCTTCCATAAATTTACCATAAAAAAAAATTTATCATGTATTTTGACATTTTGTTTTAAAATAAATATTTCTTTCGTTAATTCGTATTGTATTATTTATAATGTTATGGAACAAGATTAACCGATAAAATTGAAGGAGGTTTCTCTCTTAGCATGTACTGCAAGCCCTCTCATATAGGTCGTTATCTACACTCATCCTCATTACACCATATATCACAAAAACTAGGTATTATACACTCAAAAAAGGGCAATCTCTGTTGTATGAGATAAAGAAAAACTGAAGGAAGAATGACAGCACATTCTCACTCCAACTACTTGTGAGCAACAGGTATTTTAAGGAAATGGTACGAAAAATACTATTCTCTACTCATGCTCCACAACCAAATCCCAACATTTGCAACAGAACTTCTGTTTCCATCTCTTATATTGGTAGCCTTCCTCTCAAGATCACCAGTCTCCTCAATCTCATTGCATAAAAGTGGGTTAAGCCTGTTTTGACTATATGCAGTTTATTGCATTCGCTAAAGACTACAACCCGTTCTACAAACAACCTGGAGTTTATAATACACCATGTTCTCGTGGCCTTTCTTACATAGGGCAAACATCTAGAAGTTTGAATATCAAACAGAAAAAGCAAATTGGAGACATTAATAACAAAAGCAAAGACAGCTCGAGCCTAGGTTTTCACTTCTATCGAACTCATCATAACACTGAAAAGGATAAGAGCATGCCTTACATAGAAGACAACTTCACTTCTCGCAACATAAAATAATCAACTATGTTCATCTGTTCACAAAGCACACTCAATAGGAACCAAGGAATGATACTGTGTGACATTTGAAAATCACTAATTAGATCTTTCTACATGTCAGACTAACTTTTCTACAAACAATCTTACGCACATCACTGAGCAATAGCCAACCCATCGCATGCTCCACATGGTTTCTGTTTTCAACTTATATCACAACGGTCCCTACACGTCCTGTATTTTAGTAATCCTTTAGTTTGCGTTAACCTTTTATTGTACTTTTTATCTTAACCCAGATGAACCCATAAGTATCTGCAGCAAACCTACTGTAACTGGATAGAGACACCGTTTTCCCCCCAGAAAAATGTGTCCTCCCCACATATTTTGAACCACTTATAGTTCACTCTTAACCTGCAGTGACAGATTAAGAATTCTTCTATCCCTTGAAAATGAAATAAGTACCAAACATATGAACTTATTTGATGAATTACAATAATCTCTCAATTATCTAACCACACCAGAAAACAATTTTCCAGTCAGATAACTGAAAGGCTGGTTAACTTGAAGGTAATGGAGTTATATCATAAGTTGACACACAGACCCATTCAAGAGTTGGTTAATTGAAGGTTCATTCATTTGAAGATCAAATAATTAAGAGATAACTGTAGTATGAAATAAATAAGAAATTGATCCACTGTAAATGGACATTTTTAGGTTTTATTAAAGTGCTCATTCATTATTTATTATAAACAATAACATATCTTTGTGTCTGCACTTTTGATTACAATTACCCCCCCCCCTTCCCCACCCATGCACATGAACAGAATTAATGCATGCACTGATATGTGAATTTACTTATACAATGTAACGATTGTCTTTATAACCCAGAAAAGCAAGGAGCATAGCAATAAAAACTTCTCAAAACAATTCACAATTGCTTAAGAATACCAGTTACAACAGGTTGAAATTTCAGGTCTAAATCAATGTTTTGACGAAACTGTCTTAGTTGTGTGTGTGTACAGGATATTATGATAGTACTGCATGAAGAACTTATATTAAATACTGTCTTTATTTGAGTTGTAAGTCAGCAGTTAGAATTGTTCGTATATCCTAATATATTCTATCCTAATATCCTGTATAACCCTTGAGGGTACATGATACATATAGACAAAATAAGAGATTTGTTCATAATGAATAACATTCTTGTATAGTAATTACACCATCAATTATTGTAGCAAATGAATCTATTTTTGGTCTTTGGTCCAAGTCACTCAGTATAATTTTGTACAATTTTTGAATCATTTTTGTTTAAATTTGAAATTTTAAAATGCCTAATTTAAACAGTTGAAGTGACTAAACAAATCTTGTACAAAATTATACTGAGTGACTTGGACCAAAGACCAAAAATAGATTCATTTGCTAAGATCCATTGGCCGCTAGAGGGTCAGACAGTTGGTCATGTTTTCAGGGAGCTCCGGAAAGCTAAGTAAAATTTTGAATGAAAATTAGAATAACGTAATATTGTCTAATTTTGGTAGCTTGTGGTGTCTGTGTGATTTTGGTGTAAATTCCGTTATTTAATTTAGTATTTAACGATACGTTTCATAGATTTGAATATGGCGCCAATGCGACGTAAGATAATGGTGTCCAAAAATACGACGGCATTGTTCAAAAACTATAATGTGAGAGAATTTGTCCAATGTGATGTGTGTGGAATGTATGCATTCCTGAATGAGGCTGGAGTTTGGATTGAAAGTGACAGTGGTGGGAGAATGTGCAGAATGTGTAAGCAAAGTGAGGAGTTGAAGTAAGTGTCAGGTTGTGAGACAGCTATGGTTGAAGAAATCCAGAATGTGAGTGAAAATAGTGGCTTGATAGGGAATTGTGATGTAGAATATGGCAATGAGAGCGGTGATCTAAGAAAGAGTGAGAGCAACTATACAGAGAGAGAAAATGGTTTGAATGATAAAAAAAATGAGGAATTATTTGTAGGGAGTGAGATCGCTAGGTTGCACGCAGTGATACAAAATGCACAGTGGCAATTAGAACACCTGCAAAACTCTTTCCAGAGTGATTCGGCTAATGTAAATAAACAAGTGTTTGAAAGGAAAAATAAGCGTAAGAGTGAGAGAGTTTCTGAAATGAAGGAAAGAGTGTTGTATGGTGACTCGTTATTAAGAGGAGTGATAGATGGGAGTGTAACTAAATTGTACTTACCGGGTGGGAAATTTAAGGATGTAAGTGAGAGTATTAGAGTGCAAAAACAGAGGGTGAAAGAATTAATAATTGTGGCGGGTACGAATGAATTGAAAGGTGATAAATTTTTTATGAGAGAGGACTTGAAAGTATTGTTAAAGGTAGCAAAAGAAAAGAGTGACAGAGTTAGAATGGTGAGTCTGTTGCCGCGGTATGACAGAGAGGAGTTTAGAAGGAGGGCCATAATCGCAAATGACATTATGCGCAGGTTATTCAGACGGTGTAGTGTGGAATTCGTGGACGTGTGGAATGAGTTTGATGGGCGAAAGGACTTATACAAGATGGATGACCTGCATTTGAATGGACTTGGTGTGCGAAGATTGGAAAAAGTGTTGCTGAATGAAGTGAAAATGGATGTGCAGAACCAGGGAAACTAGAACCACCAAGTATGGGGAGGAGTAGATATGCAGACATCAGTGAGACAGTTGAGTGTAAAACTGTATATAATGTACCTGAGCTAGCACTAAGGACAAAAAATGGGAATGGGACATTTAGAATAACGCATCAAGATAGGGGTGGGACAAAGGGATCACTGCATTTCATGTATACTAATGCCAGGAGTATTAGAACAAGAAGGAAGAATTTTTGGCCTTGATTGGCTCTTCCTGGCCACAGGTTATTGGCATTAGTGAAACATGGCTGACGAAAGATGATATAGTTAGTGGGATAGAATGTGTAGGTTATATTGTGTTTAGAAGGGACAGAGAGAATAAAATGGGGGGAGGGATGTTATTGATGATAGCTGATGAACTGCAGCCAAGGAGAATTGAAGTTGTATTGCAGGATAGTGAAAGGAGCTCATTTGAGGCTATTTGGTGTGAGATTGAGACTGGCAGAATAAAATATACAGTTGGGTGCTGCTATAGACCAGGTGATGGAATAGATGGTGGAGATAGTATGCATAAACAAATTGATGAAATGAGTGGAAGGAGGGTAATTATTATGGGGGATTTTAATTATGGTAACATTGATTGGAAGGAGAAGAGGACACATGTGAGGAAGGAAATGGATTTTATTCAATTATTAAGGGATAACTATCTGAGACAGCATGTAATTGAAAATACTAGGAGTGTGAGAGTGCTTGACCTGGTAATAGCATCTCACAATTTGACTGTAAAGAATATGACCGTGTTGCCACCTATTGGTGAGAGTGATCATAAGGTCTTGACCTGGGAGGTGGCTAAAGGTGTGGAATTTTTGATTAAGACAGGGTATGTGTGGAATTACCATGCTGGCAAGTATGACAAGCTTAGGAGATTGCTTGGATCAGTGCCATGGCATGTACAACTGCAAGAGCTGGACGTCGATAGAGCATGGGAAGTGGTCAAGGAGCATTTACAGGAGGTTATGGCTGATTGTATACCTAGGGTCCGAATAGTAAAACAAGTGGGTGTTAAATGGATGAATAACACCATTAAGCTTGAGCTGCAAAAAAAGAAACAACTGTGGAAGGAATTTAAAGAAAGAGGTGACCTGCAGGCACACGAATGGTATAAAGTGCAGTCCAGAAGGGTAACAAGTGCGGTAAAAAAAAGCAAAAGCGGATTATGAAAGGAAACTAGCTATGCAAGCAAAAGAGAATCCCAAACAGTTCTTTCAATATGCTGCAAGCAAGAAAAAAACTGTACATGGCAAAATGATTTTAAGGAATGACGATGGTAAAGAGGTCACTGAACCAGTCGATATAGTGGAGTTACTGAGCACGCACTTTGCAAAAGTATATCATCTAGGTGGTGACATTGAAAAAATGAAGGAGCCATTAGTTTATACGGGAATTGTGATGAATGAATTGGAGGTGATAGTCTATTACAGAACCTTAATGTGAATATATCTGTGGGATTGGATGGTATACCGGCACGGATCTTGCGTGAAGCGGCTAAGGAATTATCAGTGCCCTTGACCATGTTGTTTAATCTGAGTCTCGTGTCTGGTTTAGTCCCAAAGGCGTGGAAAGAGGGGAAAATAGTTTCACTGCATAAAGGAGGATCCAAGACTATGGTTGCAAATTACCGAGCGATCAGCATATCAGAAGTTGTTGTCAAGGTCTTGGAGAAAGTATTCAAGAGAAAAATACAGGAATGGATTGATGAAAATGAGATACTGTACAGGGGACAGCATGGCTTTGTAAAGGGTAGATCATTCCTGAGTAACTTGCTCAAGTTTTATAACAAGGTGACGGCTGAACTGGATAAGGGAAATGGGTTTACAGTGATACTGCTAGACCTGGCAAAGGCATTTGACAGGATACCACATGGAATTCTAATCCATAAACTACAACATATGGGAATGGATATAGGGTTGGTGAGATGGATAGGTGGGTGGTTGATGGAGAGATATCAGAGAATAGTTTATTCAGGAGTAGAGTCCAAAAGACGGCCTGTGACTAGTGGCGTGCTGCAGCGTTCTGTTCTTGGACCACTGCTGTTTAATTTGTTCATTAACGATATAGGGATCTAAGAGGAACAGTTCATTTGTTTGCTGATGATGCAAAGTTGGGTAGGGCAATAGTGAATGAAGATGTCAAAATCTTGCAGGATGATTTGGATAGATTAGAGTTCTGGGCTAAGGAGAATGGATGTCAATTTAATGTGACAAAATGTCAAGTTATGCATTTTGGGGTGAAAAGATTAGCAGCAGTAAACCACATGGGTGGAACTGTACTCCAAGAGATTGATGAGGCCAGGGACTTGGGAGTGTTGGTGGATAGGGAGATGAAGTTTAGGGGGCACATTGCAAAAGTAGCTAAATCAGCTCATCAACTCACTTGGTTGTTGAAAAATACCTAACGAGCAGAGACAAGCAAGTTATTGTACCTCTGTACCGAGCCTTGATAAGACCTCATCTTGACTACTGTGCCCAGATTTGGTCACCTTGGTTCCTTCTTGATGGGGAGGAGGTGGAGAGGATCCAGAGGCGAGTGACTAAGATGATAGCAGGTCTATGGAATGAACCATATGAGAACACGTTGAAGATTTGTGGGTTGCAGAAACTGGTTGATAGGCGGAAAAGGGGAGATATGATTGAGACATTCAAATTGCTAAAAGGATTCTATTAATTCAGAGGATATTTTTAAGATCAGGACTGGTGGTGGGAAAACTAGGGGACACCTATGGAAGCTGGGTTAGCAGTGGTGTTAGAGCTGGGTTCTTTACTTTTAGAGTGGTAAATGAGTGTAATAAGCTGCCAGAGTCTGTTGTTGGTGCTATGACAGTGAGCGAGTTCAAGGCAAGGTATGATAGATATCGTGAGAATGTCGTATAGTTGTGCGGACATGATGTTTAGGGCCTCCCTCGACGAGTCTAAGGACTCCCTGGAGTAGCCTGAAAATAATAATAATAATGAAGATAATGGATGGTAATCACTATACAAGAATGTTATTCATTATGAACCAATCTCTTATTTTGTCTATATGTATCATCATCATCAAATTCCTCAAGGGGTATACAGGATATTAGGATAGAACTACACGAACAATTCTAACTGCTGACTTACAACTCAAATAAAGACTAAGTATTTAATATAAGTTCTTCATGCAGTACTATCATAATATCCTGTACACCCTCTTGAGGTTACATGTCAGGAATTTGGTGATAATAATGAATCATCATCATCATCATCAAATTCTGATATATACCCTCAAGGGGTGTACAGGATATGATAGTACTACATGAAAAATTTACATCATTGCTGACTTCCGACCAACAATTTTTCTCCAAATCAATCTGTTATCCATCAAGACTCCGACATTATCAGATCTTATATTTCTGTCTTCTAAGGCACTTTTTTTACAGTGTCAATCTACCTATATCTTAGTCGTCCTCTGGATCGTTTTCCTGACAACCTGGCAGAGAACACCTGTTTTGCTGATCTTTCCTTCCCCATTCTGTTTAAGTTACCATACCACCTGAGATTAGCTCTGCTAACAATTCAAGTTCTTTTCTAATATCCTCGTTTTTAATATAATACTGGCATTCATGCCCCTAATATTTCTCGGGACTCTTATCTGTGGTCTCTAATCTTTGGTCAAGTGTTTTATTTGAAACTCAGCTTTCAGATCCATAAGTTAAAATAGGTTTGAACACTGTCTTGTATAGATCTAATTTAGTGTTTTTTTTTTAATTTCTCTAAGTAAAATTTAAATTTCTCTAACTAAACTAATTTCTTTCTTATTCCATATAAATTTATTCAGTTGAGTTCGTACCATATCAGCTTTGTTGATTCTATTGTCTACTTACATATTGAATTTACCATCTTCACTAAAAGTGTGCCTAAGTAGCTGAAATGTTTTATGTGTTCTATAGGTTTCCCCATTCATGGTGCATTTCATGTTTTCAATGTTTCTGCCTATCTTCATTGTCTTTAACTTGCTAATGCTGATTTTCACACAAAATTGCACCTTACAGACTTGTAATAGATTTATTTAAAAGTATAACATCATCTGCGTAAAGTAAAGAGCTGAGATTAACATATCCAATTTTGATATCAGGTTTAATACCACTTTCCTTCATAATGTGATCCATATAGATGATGAATAACAGATGGGATAATGTACCTCCTTGTCTCATACCAGATTTAACATTAAAACATCTTTCTGCACTTCCTTCAAGTCTAACTGCTGACTTAAAGCTCAAATACAGAGCAAGTATTGCTTGATATAATGCCCTATTGACACCATATAACTGTACCATTTTGAATAACTTTTCTCTTACCACCTTGTTATATGCCTTTTGCAGAACTACAAAATTTAAATACAGATCTTTGTTATATTCCCAAAATTTCTCGTAAAGTCAAAATCTGATCCTTAATTGTCTCTATTTGGCCTGAATCCAAGCTTGTTCTTCACCAAGCTTCCCTTCCACAATCCTTCTCAATCATTTCTCAAGTATACAATGGTACCTTGGTTTGCGAGATAATTCGTTCCAGAAATGCGCTTGTAATCAAAAGCACTCGTATATCAAAGCGAATTTTCCCATAAGAAATAATGGAAACTGAGATGATTCGTTCCAAAAATTAAAATATTCATATAAAAATGATTAATACAAAATACATATACCTTCATATACCTTTTTATATTTTTATTATTTAAATGTAATATACATAAAGTAATAGAATTTATTAATTACATTACAATTACATATTACAACTCGCACTGCAACAGCCTTACTCGGGTGGTGCTTTTCTACAAAATTTTGCACTGTTTCCCACATTGTACTCGCCCCCCCCCCAAATCTCATTTGACGTCTTTTTCTCCTCCTCCTCAGACGAGATCTCCTCCATAACCTCTTGCTGTTGCTCGCGATGCAGATTCATCAGTTCGTCGGTGGTAAACTCCTGGCCATGTTCCTCCATCAGCTCTTGAAAGTCGTCCTCATTCACCTCCAATCCCATGGTTTTCCCCAAGGACACAATTTCATCGACAACTGGCAGCTCCTGTTCATGAGCAAACCCCTTGTCCAATCGGACCACAGTTTTCTCCAAGCAAAATTAAGGGTTCTCTTGGTGACCCCATCCCAAGCTTTATTGATGATCTTGATGCAGTTTATGATGTGGAAATGATTTTTCCAAAACTCTCGGAGGGGAAGGCTAGTTCCTTTGGTCACCTCGAAGCATCGCTGAAATAGTGCCTTGGTGTAAAGCTTTTTAAAGTTCGAAATGACCTGTTGATCCATGGGCTGGAGTAATGGAGTAGTGTTGGGAGGAAGGAAGTTGACTTTAATGAACTTGAATTCTTCCAGTAAGTCATCCTCAAGGCCTGGGGGGATGAGCAGGAGTATTATCCATAACCAGCAAGACTTTGAGTGGCAATTTTTTTTTCTAAAAGGTATTTCTTCACTGCAGGACCAAAGACCTCGTTAATCCACTCAACGAACAAGATAAGAGTGACTCAAGCATTGCTGTTGAATCTCCACATTATGTTTAACTGGCTCTTCTGCACCTTGCATCTCTTGAAGGCTCGTGGATTCTCAGAATGATACAAGAGCAGGGGCTTGACTTTGAAATCACCACTTCAATTAGCACACAGCAAGAGGGTGAGATGGTCTTTCATGGGCTTGTGACCGAGCAATGCATTCTCTTCTGTTGTAATGCAGGTCCTCTTTGGCATCTTTTTCCAAAAAAGCCCTGTCTCATCGCAATTAAAAACTTGCTGCAGCAGGTAACACTCAGAAACCATGAGCTTCTGGAACTCGGCAACCAACGCCTCAGCTGCCTCTGCGTCCAAACTCGCAGCCTCTCTGTGCCTCACAACACTATGGATGCCTTCTCCTCTTAAAGTTATCGAACCATTCCCTGCTCGCCTTCTTCGTTTTCTGTAGACGTACCTGGCAGTTTACTTATGAGGTCGGCGTACAAGGCCTTTGCCTTCTCACAGATCAAGTTCTCAGTCACAGTATCACCTGCTAGTTGCTTCTCGTTTATCCACACCAAAAGCAACTTTTCTACATCTTCCAGAATATGTGGCCGTTGCTTTGATACTCTCGTGACTCCTTTTGCTACATCTAGCCCCCCTAGTTTTTCGTTCATCTTTAATACTGTGCAAATCGTTGACGTAGACTTCTTATAAAATCTTGTGATGGCAGCCACTTGCATACCTTGTTCATGCTTCCCAATTATTTCCTTCTTAACTTCCACTGTAATCATCTCTTTCTTCTTACTGCCTTCCTTTTTCAACCCTTTTCTTCATTGGGGCCACTGTCGTAGTAGAGTTAATAAAGAACAGTCACTACATTTGGACACAAAATAAAAAAAATGCTTTACGCACACACACACATGGTCAGAACGTTGGCACGAATGAGGTATGTCGACTGAGACCGAGCATGCGAGACAATTACCCACAATCCCGAGCGGCTTGTGATCATGTGATGCTTGGCAGACAAAGCGTATAGGTAATACTCATATTGCAAGACCTTGCTCGTTTATCAAGATAAAATTTATTAAAAATTTTTGCTCATCTTGCAAAACACTCACAGACCAAGTTACTCGCAATCCAAGGTACCACTATACTTGCATAAATCTTACCAAGAACACTTAGTAGGGAAATACCTCTGTAATTCTCACATTTAGTTTTATTTCCCTTTTTCTTCATAGGTATTAAGAGAGCACTATTCCAATCATCTGGAATTTGTCCTTCTGAACTATGCAGTGCAGCCACTGTAAGACTTTTATACCTCCATACTTGAACATTTCTGGTCAACTCCCACTGCCTTTCAACATTTCAGGGTTTTGATATGTTTTTTCTACTTGAAGTATCAATACGTATTCCTGATTGCCTGTTTAGTATTTTTTAGCAGTGTGCTGTCACTGCTTGTTTCATTTAGCAACTTTTCGAAGTAATTACTTCATATTTATCATGGATATCTTTTTCTCAAGTTTTCACGTCACCTTTATCATCTCTAATTCCTTTTACAGCACTCTTTCCTCCATTTCTGAATTTTTTCAATAGCCTCCAGAATATCTTGGTACCTTCCTTATATTTATTTTCTATGTTCTTACCAAAGTCTTCCCATGGCTTTTGTTTATCTAGTTTTACACAGTGTATTCTTACATTTGTCTCTGCATTCTCTAAGAGCACACACACACACTGACTTATTTCTCAGGAACTTTTGATCTGCTTTCTTCTTTTTCTTCACTGCTTCTTTAACTTGCTGTGTCCACCAAGGAGTTCTGATTTTTCTATCCTTGCAGACAATCTCACCACATGCCTCTCTGGCTAAATCAATCAATATTTTTTTCAGGTCTTGCCACTGAATCTCCAAGGTTTGGTTCATGTTCCCAAACTCTTTCAGTTTTTCTTGAATAATGTTTGTGTATTTTAGTCTACCATTCACATCGAGAGCTTCTCATCTCTTATTTGCTTTAAAACTTTCTTACATGTACTTCTTTTCAATATGAAATTCAACTTTATCCTGCTCAAGACTAAATGGTGAACACTTCCAGTTTCAAATCCTCTGTATACACTTTAGTGTCCTGCAGCAGTGAGTAAAAATCACTATCAACAATAACATAATCAACGAGACGTTTCTTATTCCTAGTCTCTTCTCTCCAAGTGAATTTGTACACATTTTTATATTGGAACATTGTGTTAGTAGTAACCAGTCCATGTCCTGAGCAGAAATCCAACAGGCATTTGCCGTTATTATTAGATTTGCTCTTTTCTCCAATATATTTTTGTATGTCTGACAATCATTTTCTACTCTACTATTTATATCCCCAACAAGGACCATCTTTTCCTTTTTCACTGTGTGAGCTGTTTCTCTAAAGTCTCAAAAAATCCCTCCACTTCTACCTTAGTAAAATCTTCTGGAACTATAGGCACAAATAAGTCTCATTGTCCAGTTCACCATTCTGGTATTTGCCCACATTACTCTACTTGATATTGCCTGACTTCAAGAAGATTAGCCTCATATTTAGTGTTGAATACAATAGCTACTCCTTCTTTTCCATGATTGTTATTACCTGAATATAACATTTTGTATTTATGGCTTAGAAAGATTTCATTAGTTTTTGTCTTTTTTGTTTCAGTCACCCCTATTATGTCGATCTAGTACTTATCCAATTCTTCTGCCAGGATTCTTATGTTGATAATAGCGATTTTGAACTCTGGTGATGTTGAATTGAATGTGTTTCAGGATTTGTTCCAGTAGCTCACTTTTTGTTGTTTGCCCTGGTTCCCTCATAAAAACAATGGCAACCTTGTTTAACCGAGCAACATCCCAGCCAACATAAAATTCTCTCATGTTGTAGCATTATTTTACATTGTGGTTTAAGCTAATAAGAAAACTATTTGTTCAGCTAAATCCCAAACCGCCAGCCCATCCCTTTCAGTATCCAGGCAGATACCTAACAGGGTGCACTACAAAAAAGGTGAGGATTTTACATTAGATCAGAAGCCCTGCTTGATTCTCTGCATTCCTTTAAAGGCTATGTGGATCTCCAACATAATATCATTGGATGCTATTGGTATAAAAAGTCTAACTTTAATAAATACTATCAAAAGAATGTGTGCTAAATGGACTCAAACACAGGTGCCAGGGTTTTTCTTCCTGGAAACTGGGTTATCCCCTCCCCCTTTCCTCCAAAGCCAGAATACATACAGTTGAAAGATGACATAACAGATAGGATAAACCATCCTATTAGCATTAATTACATTTATAAATATCAATTTAATTGGCAGTCAGTAGACATTAAGCCTATGAAATTAAGGAGAAGTTGTCATTTAATCATGATCCTACAAAGAATTTCAAAGATTTGTATAGTATAGTATAATATGAGAAATTATCACGATACCACGTGACGATTGTATCATACTAAAATGTTAAGGGTTATGTTTCCCTTTATACTACTGAAAACCTCATAACTCTTGGTAGTTTCATGTAAAAATTAGTTTTCCCAATTTGTAGACAATAATGCATATTTACTCCAACAAGCTTTTATTTATTTATTTTTTTTAAATTCATGGTACTGCATTATATGTCAAGTGAGCAAATGATCAAACTGTTCACTTTAACAGATAAACTGCAATAGCAACAGTTACAGTAATATACTACAAATAAGTACAAAATATTGGCAGAAACTGAAGATGAGATGTGAAACACATTTTCTATGATACTGTCATGTTACCTATGACATTGGTATTGGTATAAAAAGTCCTAACATAGAAAATTCTTTCATTTTTCTTTCTGAAACAGGTGATTAAGGGATAATTAAAGGTTTGCAAAATGTATATTTAAAACATTCTTGTAATACTTTCCTGCTGTCCATCAAATGACAAACAACAAGGCCACCAGCCAAGATGATATACCGGCTACTGAAAGCTACTTGGATCACAGCGGCTGACAACGCTGTTTAACAAGATCATAAATTACAATGAAATATCAATCTGGGTAACCAGTATAACAATTCCCATCTGGAAAGGCAAGGGGATATTAGTGACTGCTCAGAATACAGACCAATTCAGCTACTTTTCCATACAATGAAGATTTCTGAATAGATACTCGATGAGCACCTTAGAGCTACTATCGAAATTTCACCAAATCAGTGTGGATTCATTAAAAATTGTGGAACAACAGACATAATCCATGCCATTCACCTCTTAATGGAGAAACATCTAGAAAAGAACAAAATCATACACAGAGCTTTCTTAGATCTAGAAAAGACATTTGACTGTATACCACACGATCTCATCTGGAAGGCATTGAGAAACATTCTGTGCCTAAAGCCTATGTGCAATGCATAAAAATGCTATATCAAAACATCACCAGCACAGCAGGAAACTCTGACATTTTCCCAATAAACGTAGGCGTTCACCAGGGGTCTACCCTTTCACCCTTGCTCTATCCTCTGTATGAACACTGCAACCAAGGATATTCAGAAGCCACATCCCTGGAGACTATTATAAGCTGGTGACATAATACTTAGCACTACATCATCTCATGCAGAAATGGAAAACCCACTTATACAAGTCTGGAATGAGACTTAACACCAAGAAGGCAGAATATGTGCAAGGAGGTGTCCAAGCCGATGACACACAACAGATGGCGTGGAGCTGACCAAATGCACCCAGTTCAAATACTGAGCCAATGCTGTCTGGATGAAGTGCCGACAAGTCACTGAAGTTCCTTGTGATAAGAAGATCCCACTCTACCTAAAATCAAAGATCTATAGAAGAGTCAGATTAGACCACTAGCCATGTACAGAGCAGAATGCTGGCCAAAAACAAAGAAACACAAGCAAATCCTCTATACAATGGAAATGAGAATGCTAAGATGGACACTTCGCATCACCAGGCTAGACTGAATACCAAACACTGACATACATAAGATCCTTGGCACTGCACCAATAACAGAGAAGTTGCAAGTGGCATGCCTAAGATGGTACGGTCATGTGCTATGCAGCAATGAAGACTGTGGCAAAATCAGCCATGAGGCTTAATGTCAACATGTGCACAGCCAATGTCAACAGTAAAACTGCAAGATGGAGAAGGCAGTGCACAAGAATGGACCCTGCCTGAAAGAGGGACAAATGCTAGGAAGAAGCCTTGTAATACTTTCCATACTTGATGTTGTTGAGCACTTATAAAAATGAATATCCTTAATACGATACAGTTAATACTATTTGCAATTATGAATAATCATAATTGCAAATTCATTATTTCAACTGTTCTGTTAAGTTCCAATGTGAATCTTAACAGAATAGCAATATGAGACATCTTTCATCTTTCTAATAATTCAAAATGTAAGAAATGTGTAAGATTTATCCATGAACAACCACTGTACTAGACACAAAGCCAAAATGCAATAATTAGATGCTTTTAAGGTCACACCTGTTCATACTCATCTGTGATTGTTTTTGGTTCTTCATGCCTTTGAAACCACATCATATATTTCGTATGAAACCTCCAAGACTGTTTTTTTAAAGCTTTTGCTGCTAGATATTGTGCCTTTGTGCCCTGAAAAATACAAAACATCTGTAATATGCAAGAAATATCAAACATCTTATTTCATATAGTTCAAAAGTTTATTTATCTCATTTTCTTAATTACATTCAAGGTAACATGAATAAATCAAATATTCTGAGTCAAGGAATAATTAGAGAAGTAAAATATTTGGAGGGAAGAATGATTACGGATAAGGTAGGTGGACATCCAATCTAATATCACCAAAATTGTTTTCTACTACATTAGAATAAATATTTAGGAAAATATCATGGGAAAATTTATGAAAACAGAATTATGTTTTGCAGACAACAGTGTTATGTTATCAAAAAGTAAAGCAGAAGCATAGAAAAATACTAAACAACCTTGACAGAGAAAGCAGGGAAAAAAAAAGGTTTAAAGATTACTATAATGAAAACAAAATTTATGACAAATTCATACCAGATTTAACTAAAAATTAGCAGATAACCCTATTAATATTGTAGATGACTATATTTACCTCAGACAATTAGTCAACTTTAAGGAAAAACAAGATAAAAACAAATAAAAGAATCACAGGAAACAAAACATTCTGGCTGCATAAAGCTTATCTATTAGGAAATTCACCTATATGCTTAAAATAAATGTATTTAATACATGAATTATTGCAGTGTTTACCTACAAGAGAGATGTAAGCAATGACTAAAAAACAGAAAGACAGGCTGTGTATGGTCCCCAAGAGCCTTGAAAAGAAGAATGCTCCACATAACAAAAAAGGGATAAAAATAAAAATAACAGAATTAGAGAGATGACTAGAGTAGAGGACACTGGGAAGTATTGCAAAGCATATAAACTGGTTATATTATTAGATCAACTGATGAAAGAAAGTCAAAAGCACACCGAGTGGATACCTAGAGAAAGAAATGTTGCCAATGAATAAGCCAGAGACATATCTAGAATATGTCTGACGTAAGATAATGGACATTAGCTAAGCAGAAAAAACTAGAAATTTATAGGGAAGGTTCCAGCAGTGGATGGAGAGAAGCTGAAAAAGTGGAAGATGACAACAGTGAAAACCAGAATGATGTCAGAGTGAAGCATTTCATATTGGATGAAATAAGGGCGGCATTTTTTATTTGAAATTATCCGAAATAAACAAGTTTACTGAAACCCTATAAATTCGAATACTTTCTTTTAGTGTTGCACGGTGATCAGCATTCATTTTAGAAATTATGGACTTTACAACCGTGTTATAAATAACTATAAAAAGTAACTATACACAGTAAGCTAAAGAAACAATGATTTGATCACTGGTTGTTCTACTGGCATGACCAGTAGAATAACCAGTTTCTAAATAATTAATTATTTAGAAACTACATCAAAGCTAAATTCTATTTAAGATAACATGAGAGAAACATTCTTTCATGACAATTGTTATATTAGATTTAGGATTCTGGATTATCTATAGCCCTGTTTATAGTTAACTCTTAGGCAGAAAGGTTTCGTGGGTAGAATATGTGCCTTCCATATGCTTGGGATTTTTAGACCATCATTATTGTTCAGATCGGGGTGGTTGAGGAAGGAACCACCCCACTTATCAACATATGAGTGATTGTATGGCAGTTAAATACACTCTATGCAATGTGCAGAACGTGAAGGCATATGCATTCTCTGTCTCTCTCACATACTACTCTATGGTTTCTCATGTAACCAGTGAATACTGATATCTGTGAAGGATGCGATTCATTTTCAACTAAAAGGTGGAAGTTGACAGTCGAAACAAATTCAGTAAAAAAACTAGAAATCATCACACTTGTAAGAAGTATTGAATAGTATGATGAGAATCATGACTTGACTAAAGTCATGATTCCTACCAAACGAGAACATCGGTTTTTAGACAAATCACAGAAGATAATCTTCTATAGTTCTATATTTCTTTACTCAGCAGTATACAAGCTTGAACAGCATAAGGCTACTACACACTAGTCCATTAACTGAGATTTCAAGTTGCCCGAATGCAGTGCATAGTCATTTAAGCAATTTCATTTGAAATAAACAAGATGTTTCAGAATACCCATTACAAACCTTTATGGTATGTAGAAGAGTCAGGGTAGATCAGGTTTTGATTAGGAAAGCATGTCTCCAAATGCATCATTGCAATGGCACAGGTCAAAAACATTTCTGGGTCTGTGCTGACATGAGTTCAGCCATTGGTATGGATCAGGCCATTAACATCAAGGGGTGGTTTGTGGTGACTAAGGAAAGAATGTTTATGTAATTTTATCATGAACTCAAACCACAACAGATGATCAGCAAACCAACTGACTCATTTTGGAAGAGTCCCCTCACAATCAACAATTTGAATCAATCGACATGTTCGGTTCATGATGAAACCATAAAAATCCTCTCCTGATGATAATGCTGCGTTGCAATGATCACTAGTACATCACATTAATGCATAATGGCAAATTACATGAATGCTGATTATGTCAACGTGATGTTAATGTATGGCGAAGTTTAATGTAATGGTAGGGCTGCCCATCAGTTGTATGCACAGTGTTTCCCGCATCTTTTAACTCTATCACACAATGTGAATCAACGGATGCAAGAAACAGTTTCTTCCATACCAACAGGCATGAATGTGGAGCTCCAAGGACTTGCCATACTCCAGACCTGAACAAGGAAATGCTTCGTCAGGATGAAGAGAATCCTTCTGTGAGTACTCATGGGTGTTCCTCACTCCAGCACCAGGTGGACTCTACATACTGATCAGTTCTACCCTTTCCAGTATCAGACGGTATATGCACTGGGCCAAACCAATTTTGCACCATGGGTTGGGTTCTGTAGGTGGTTTAGTCAATCTTGTGTATAAGAGCCTCGATTTCCAGAACTGGTGCTTTTCGCTGATGAAGCTGTATTCACTAGGGGAGGCATGTGGAACTGCCAAAACAGCCACATTTCGTCCACTGATAACCCTCGTGTCACTCAGTGCCATGGATTCCAGAACAATTAGCCATCAACATGTAGGCAGGCATCATTAGTGATAAGTTGATTGGACAGTATCTTCCACCCTGCCTGAACAGCCCTATGCATTTGACATTCCTGCAAAAGACAGCCACATTTGATGGAAGATGTGCCATTGCACATTAGGCAACACACTTGATTTCAACACCACAGTGTGCCACCACCACTTGTGACATCTGACACTACCTCCACCAAACATCTGGTGGGTGATGGATTGGCAGAGGTAGTCCAGTGGCATGTACAAAACTCCTGTGGAGTTGGCAGCAGATTTGTTGGTAGTTAAAGCTGGGGAGATCCCAACCATGAAAGGGATTTTTGAAAGGGTGCACGAGAACTTCTATGCAGGTGTAAGGCATGCTGTAAAGTTGGTGGTCGCAACTTTGAACACCTTTTTGTTAGTGTTTAAAATGTAATTTATCCTATGCCTGATGTTTACATTCTTTTGTGCACACAAAACGTTTTTGACCTGTTTGCAGCGCAGTTTGGAGACAAGGGTTGCTAATCACAACCTGATCTACTCTAATTCCCTACATACCCTAGAAGTTTGTCATGGGTATTTTGAAACACCCTGCATATATTTCTTTCAGCAATCAAATATATATTTAAATCCATTACTTGACTGCTAAATGCAAAGTAATAGACATTAAAAATAAATTGCATGTTCTTATTGCCACAATACATTTCTGAGGCATCTTCAATCATGTTTAAACTTCTAGTCCTCAAGTTCTTTTCTGGATTGGCTATTCAGAGTTAAACCATATCAACTAAGACTAGAAGGCAAAAATATTTTGTCTATTAATGGCAAGTGTTCATGAGTCTGAGCTCTGGTTTTCTCCCTTGCTAACTAGTTTCTTACAAATAACAAGAGCAATTTTATACACACACACACACGAAACATTGTGAAGTGGTGATAATGGTTGTATTGTTGACTACAAAAATTGTCATCCTAGGTCCACTGTAAAAATGATAACAGGCACTGCAAAGGAAACATGTGTAGCCCAAGTGGTCAACAACAAACCCTACAGAACCTCCTAAATGCATGTCTTCAATCTGCAACCCCCCCCCCACACACACTCAATATTCTTGGCAGAAATTCAAATTCAACATCCTGAAGTTTATTTTCCCCAATGACGTTGATTTGACTGCAGCGAAATATAGGATAATAGATAAATAAGTTTATTTATTAACAAATACAGTGCTAATTTCCTTAAAAAAATTTTGATGCTCAAGCACTAGCCATTTGAGTCTTCCCAGTTTTTATCCACTTTTTAACTCTTTTTGAGTCAAGAGTAGTGCATCTATTCACTCAGGCACACTCTTTGGCTTCAAATCTCTCTGCCCACTCAGTCAAATTCATCTACTATCTCTCTCTCAATGCCACCAACAATTATAAACACTTTTACTTCTACTCCTGATTTTTTCTTGTTCCACTTTCCAAAAATAGCAAAGTTTTCTTCCTCAGCGATTTTCATGTTCACAACAACAACAATTGGCTTTCCTACTCCAATAGCACAGACCAAGCATACAAAGATACCAAGACACTTGTTATCACTAATGACCACATAAATTATCACGTCTACCAGATAATCCCAACCAGTCCCCTGTGAGTGTGATATGTCTTCTAGGTAATTCAAACCACAATCTAGTGCTTATCTAGAGTCACTCTTAATCAGAGTTGCCTGGCATTACAATGCCAAGCGGGATAACCCTTGTAACTTCTATACGTCGTTCTTTTCGATGGACTGTTGTTTTTAGCATTCCAACCCAAACATATGCAATGAACATATCACCTAAGTAATCCTTACTGGTATGGAAACATACACTCCTCTCCACTTTAAAGCCCCCCCCCCCATAAATTTAAACTTTAGTTCTCTAAAAATGTGGCAAGGCTGCCCAAGCAAAGAACAAAGCATACTCAATTGGCTTGATCAAGATTCCCCATCTTCTTTTTTTACTGCTTGCACCAAAGCCCAAAACTGCTGCAAGAAAACTATCAATGCATCCAAAACCAAGTGTGAAAGAACCAAAAGCAGGTTCCTTTCCTTCATGGTTACACAGTAATCAGCATTCATTATACAAATTATGGAAACAACTACCGTGTTAAAGTAAAGCTTCAGTTTTACTTTAACCAAAATAATCACTTGACATTTCAATCTTCATATTAAGGTTGAAATGTCAGTCCAGTATACATCTCAAATCCAGTATACATCTGGATTTGAGGACTCTAAGTAATAATTTCAGTTCTTATTGGCCACCATGTAAACTGTTTTGTTCTCATTTATATGTGCATTTATATGAGTAATTATGTGAGAGCATGTTGCTCTCCAGCTTAATTTATTTTGTAACGAATAAATAATAATAGGACTCTAGCATTGATGATGTAAGGTTGAAATGTCGAGTGATTATTTTGGTTTATATTAAACTGAAGTTTTACTTTAATTCAGTAGTTGTTTCCATAATCTGGATAATTAATTAAAAGCAGGAAACTTGCATAATGTCCAAATGGTAGTCAAGCCTCCTGGTTTCTTGCCAAAGAAAATAATCATAACTTCATAACCAACACTATTCCTACTACTGTTGCACCCAGATGACCCTGTTTCATCATTATCCACAGAAAAAAGCCAAATCTTCCAGCTTCCTGCCTTTTCTCAAATGCATTCATAGCTGATCTTGACAAATGCCCCTAAACCATTCCGAAAGTTCAACACTCAATGCTCCTTCTGTCCTTTCATCAGAAAGAGATCAGAAGAACCATATCTCCAATTAGATACCAAGAAGTCTCCTAGTCTCCATGGCATTCATCTGATCACCCAAATGACTTGCGCTCCAGAGTTGACTCCTGTTCTGTCACCTTTTTATGCTCTCTTATTCCCCTGGCATATATCTAACATCTAGAAAAAGCCTAGGTTTAACTCATTCCCAAGAAAAGCAACAAATTCCAACCATCAAACTACTGTCCAACTGCTCTCACATCAGTTCTCTTCCCTTCAGAGTAATGGAGAGATGCATCACTACCTACTACCAAGAAGACACCCAATAATAAATGAGTGCTAATCAATAGAGGATGTACTGACACATCACTCATCTATGGACTATTATGAAAATCTCAAGTGGTTGCACTCAGCAGTGTGCTGGTAAATTTTTAATAACTAGCCCACTAAAAAAAAAAAAATAAAAAAAAAAAGTAAAAAATTTGTGATCAATTTTTATTTTTGTAATGTGATTAATATAGTGATTTTTATATATCTTGCTAAATAAGCATACTTATTTAATTTACACATAATGAAAATAAATACAAAAATAAAACAAAAGTAGATGAAATAAATGAAATCCATCGCTTCATTTAAAAAAAGCATATTAATCAACTTATGTTGTTTGCGCTACTGAACTATCGCTAATATATTTGCCAGACTGCTTTTGTCACTCACTCATGTGTCCCAGATGGTTGTCAGGTTGGTTGTTAAGTCCAATAGTACTTCTCTTGACATTTTTTCCAAAATCCACCAGAATTCCTCTGTGAAGCATTATTCAGACAATAAACAACAGTATTTCAGACTGCCATAGTGTGAATGGCATCAGCCATGCTTCCTTTGCTACCCCCTGCAATCCCTACAAGCTGCTGCCATGTAGAGAAATAGGCAGAGATAGGAAGCACAAAGGATACAGAAGTAAGGTTGGATTTCCATGTCACCATACACAAACTCATCACAAAAATGCTGGTCATTGTGGAATGAAGTGCATGCCTCTGTACAGTTTACAGCTGTCAGTTTGACAACTGGCTTGTAAATTCTTGAAAAATTAACCATCGAGTTATGTGAGCCAGCTCCAACATACTGCTGGTTGCACTGGATATCTCAAAGACTTCTGATTGAGTCTGGCACAAAAGCCTGTTAAGCTACCATAACCTGCTGTTCCCCAACTAGGTTGCCAGCTTTATGACTGGATGCACGCTACATGTGACAGTGGATGTCTCCTTATTCACTACCTATGCAACTAATGTTGGAGTTCCACAAGGCTTGGTTTTCTCATTCACTCTCTTTCATATGTATATCAATAATCTACTACAGCTGACCCTCCAACCCAATACACATTTCATTTCAGTGCTGATGACAGTACTCCACTACACAAATCACCACACAAACTTACAGAGCATCAATTTCTGCTACCCTCAATTCTGACCTCCAAGCTATTTTTCAATGGGGATCAGATAACCTTGTCAATTTCCATAGTTCTGCCTTATTTCAAAGGAAAAAAGAGCCAGTAAACAAGACTCAAATCCCTAGACAAGATAAAATTTCCCTTCTTGGAATTAATCTAACATCTAGCCTTTCTTGGCATAAACACATCACAACTACTACCTCCCTAGCATCCAAAAAACTAAGAGTGATCTTTTGCTAGGCATTACTTTATCTCCAAACAGCTTTAACCTTATGCAAATCACAAATCTACCTAACTATTCAATACTGTTCTCACAGTCGGGTGGTGCTTGTTAGAACTCCCTACAACTATTTGACTCTAAAGAAGAAAGTAATTAGGTTGAGTAATGATCGATTCTTAAATTACCAATTCATTCCACCCATTTTTGCACAGGTGTTTGGTTTCTGCAGCACATCTTCTATGAATACTTCCATGGCAACTGTTCATGTAAACTAATGTAAATAATTCCTCTGGTCTCTCTCTCTACTAAATCCATTGAAGCATGTGCTGATACTCCCCAACACTCATTTACATTTCATCTCCAAACTCAAGGAACAAGTTTCATTTCTGCCTCCTTTATTCCTTGTATTGCTGTATTCTGAAACAGTTTCCCCTCATGTATTCCCAAAGAAGACAATGCACAGGTCTTCAAATCAAACCTCTCGCAGATGTGAATGAACATATATATATATATATATATTCTGGTATATTACTTTTTTATGATTTATCTGCAGGATATTTCCTTAAAAATATAAGTACAGTCTGCCCACAGTTGAGAGAACCATAGCTGGCAATGTGCCATGAAGCCAATTCATTTTGAAGGGGAGAAAGGATTAAGGGATGTACAATTCATCACCAACATGTGAAATCATATGCTTTCTTGTATGTCATTGTACTAGACTGAATTTTGTTGTCTCTTTTTTTGCATTGATTTTTTTTATATTTCTTTGTATGATGGATCCAGTACAATTAACAAGTTCTGGTGTTAAACCTTTCAGTAGTGCTAGTCAAAGCATATTGCATAATATGTTGACATTCTGTGAAAACGAATCGCTAGAAGGCAGATCCTTGTTCCAATTTTTCAGGCCACAAAATATCCAAGTAAAATTGCAGGCGTATCGAAGTCGACTGTTAAAAGAATTTGAAGGGAATCAAAAAATGAAAATCAGACAAAATTTAAATCCATCTCCTAAAAAGCATCAGAGAAAGAAAACCACCGAAAACATAGCCTTGAATGATTTTGATGTAGACACAGTGGCATAGTTAGGGAAGAGCAGAGGGGGCTGTCCGCCCCAGGCAGCACTTTGAACTTTTGCAGTTAATTCTAAAATACAGCCTCAAGAAATCAGTTCCAAATATTGTAATACTATTGCGAATTTTCCTCACAACTGCTCTAAGTGTTGCTAGTTGTGAGAGGAGTTTTTCTAAATTAAAACTGATTAAGAATTATCTACATTATTATGAAATAGACTTCGCCAATGTCATTGATGATTTTGCTAACAGAAAAGGAAGAAAAATAACATTTTAGAATGTTGGGGTCAAAGTTTTACTTCAAATATTAAACATAGTGTTTTAATTTATTTCCCTATACGTCGTTTTGACTTTTTGTATTATTTTTGCCCAGGCAGCAAAAGCTCTAGCTATGCCATTGTGTAGACGTTATAAGAACTATTTTATGCAGTCGAGAAAAATATACCAACTATTCCTAAATTGATTTCTGTGCTGAAAGAAAAAAATTAATTTTCCTTGGAAAAGAGAAATGCTAAGGAAAATACTTCATGAAATCGGATTTTGTTTCAAAAAGTCACAGAATAAAAGGAAACTTATCATGGAGGAAAGTGACATAGTTTTATCTAGATGAAACTTGGATTGACAGTAATTTAACTTTTGTCAAATTTTTTTTTTTTAATAGTATATTTTTTATTTTATTTTTTGAAATTTTTTTTCATTATATTTTTGACATTTAGTGAGTTTGATATAAAATTGTATATAGATGTTGACAAGCTGCTCACTGTGTTTGTACAGAAGAAGAAAGTGGATGAATAGTGGTGTTCTGTTCCACAGAGAAGTATACCATCCCGGATCTGAGAAAAATACTCTAAAGCTGGATGAATTTGGGATTAATAAAGTTTTTAGAGTTGTTTATACAAAGATAGGCTAGATATGAAAATCAAACCAAGAAAATAGAAATTCGTGATCTTCATTCATTCCATATACTTCTTCCTTCTGGAATGTCTTCACATACCATTTTCCTCAATGCATTCATCCTGCAAATCATTAAAAATCAGATTCCATTCTTCTCTGATGACTTGCCCAAAGTGTTGATGTCCAATTTCCAATTCTGAAATTTGCTAATTGTGTCTACCTGAAACTGCCTACCTTAACGAATTTTTATCTTCATATTTAGTGTTGAACACAATAGATAGTTCTCCCTTTCTATGATCATTGTTGCCTGAATACAGTATGTTATAATTACTTAGCAGTTTCTGACCTATTTTAGGATACTTAATTTTGCTAACAACAATTATGCCAACCAAACACTGCTCTAATTCTTTTTCCTGATAAAAACACTGAGGCCCTGCTAACTATCCACTGCTCCAGACAGCATCACCATGTTGTAAATCTTGGTATTACACCTTTGGTTTCGGTTCAAACCAAAAGAGAACAGTTTGGTCAGTTCAATCCTAAAATACTAGCTCACTATCATTTTCTCAGTATCCAGATGGATATCTAGAAACAGTGCAGACCAAAAGAGGTGAATTGAATACTGGATCACAGGCTCTGCTTAGATAACCCTAAGTTACCCTAAAAAGAAATATGTAATGTCAAGCAATGAACAAAAAACTGATAATTATCTGGTTTGATTAGGTTCATTAACATGTAGGTTATGAAATAGAGAGTTTGATGTTTATATTTCTTAATTTTCCTGTGTAGTTATCATAATATAATGAATAGTAGTGAGTTGGGCTTTGCTATAATCAATGCTATCAGTTTGTTCAATACATAATATAACAGTAGATCTAAAGGAATAAATAAAATGTACTGATTTCACTTATGTAAGTACTGCAGTTAGAATTTAATAGCATATAGACATATGCATCTTCATTTTGAATGATAAATAATTGTAACATTTAAAAAAAAAAAGTGTTGTACATGGAATTGTGAGGACAGTCATATTATGTTTCAGCTCCAGCACATTTCACTGACTTTTGTGATTGACTATTTTTCATTTCTTCTCTTCACTATTAATATAGCATTGCTGTTTTCATGACAATCCCTACACCTTCATCCCAGTCTTTCTCAGCAAATATTGGTCTTCAGTATCCAGTTTATATTACTACCCCTCTTCCATTAGTCATCTTACTTTCTTTCTATAGATTTTTCTACTTTTCCTTTTGTTTTTGTATCCAATTCTGTATTTCACAATTTTTTTTTTTTTTTTTTTTTTCTGATTTGTGTATCTAACTTTGTTTTAATGTTGCCGTGACTTCAATTTTTCTCCATGTTTTTCATCACTGCAGTTTTTATTTGTTAAACTTTTGTAGTTTCTGCTGCATATGTTAGTAGTAATGTCTGTTTTCCTGTACAGTGGTTTATGTATGTGATGGATTGTACTGTTTGGTATTACAACCAAAGAAAACAAGAATATAAGGTCAGTGTTGTTATGTGTATTATTTGTGTGTTCTTATGGCTGGTTTGCAAGATGGAAAAAATTGAGCACCTGCACTGGTATGTTATGCACATGCTAGGAAACTTAGAATACTGTTTAGATGTGCAGAAATAGTAATACCTAGACACAGGTACTATATGATAAAGCAGTGTACAAATAAGGCACATAACAATCTCATTAGAGCTGTATAAGTGTTTCTTATTCTGTAATCAACAATTTTTTGATATTCATGAGCTGAGTAACATGAGAGAGAGATGAATGTCAGTTCATAATGCTAGAAATTTTGATTTAATGCAAACCAATCCTTTATTTTTAATATATATTTTTTCATACACACACTGATGTACTGATGCTATGTGTGGCCAGGAGTTAAGAATCAAAGATTCAACTAATGTTGTATTATATTTTAAGAGCTAGAGATTATAGTTTTAGGGAACACTTCATAAGAGCACATTCAACGAAACAAAAATAAATAGAATGAAGGATGAGCAGGTTCACTGTTAGTAGCTGAACTGTGTACTGCTGCTCATGTTATTGCAAACTTAGCAGAAATGGGGGAGAATAATGGATGGCAACTCTATGAAACAGTGTCTGCAAATATCTATAGAAAAGGTACAATGCAAAAACAGGCTGTCTATGAGACATGAGCTGGAAACAGTCTGTGTAAGACAGTCAATTAGCTAAACTTCCATCTTTTTGATGGCACCAAGAATATTTTTTTTGGGGGTACACCAACCCAAATGTGAAAGCAGTATTCGGAGGTTACAGAGATTTTGGATTGGTATACAGATGGCAGCAAATTGATGGAAAGCGACGTCTTGAGGAAGGGGAAAAAAAAATGATGCCAAGATTATTGGAGACTGGAATGTTATTGAGGTGATGTGTCTCTAACACAACGTTATAGGTAAATATCCAAGAGAGATCCGATCTCGACTATCGATCCAAATGTTACCAAAGGTAAGAAGAGATGAACTAAGATCTTGTATTATTATTTTTTCTTCCAAAGAAACAAAAAAGGGGGACATATTTGGTAGCATTGAAGGTGACAAGGTTGTTATCATTCCAGTGAAGGTTAGAGTAGAGATTAGTGTTCAGGGGTACTGGTTGAAAAAGAACTTTAAGCTTATATATATATTCTTGGTTTAATCCTTTATCCAAGTGGAATCAAAGTTTGTGCATGAAGTAACTTCAGGACTGGGCAACTCATACATAGAGGCTAATGACTTCACATCACCTGCCCTAGTATCCCATCATGCAAGCACATATCCTTACAGGTATGTATAATGCTATGCATTATGGGAAAGGTCACTACCCAGACCAGTTTCAACCTTTGAGGTGTCATCAGCAGGAGCCAGAGCCAGAAGCGACACCAAGGTTGAAGTAATGCAGAAGTCATATTTCCATATACAAGTAGCTAAAAGGTGTCACACCTTATTAAAATACTGTAGATTAGAGATGTGCTTTGCATTATGGGATGCTAAGGTAAGTGAGGTGAAGTCATCAGCTTCTATATATGAGTTGCCCTGTCCTGAAGTTACTTCAGGAGCAAACTATGTTTGCTTAGATAAAGGATTAAACCAAGAATATAATTTCTTGGCATTTTTAATTTATGGGATGGGAATAGTTTTGCTATAATCCTGTCTGGTCATTGCAGGAGAGATGCATGTAGTATTTTATACAGGCTGATGCCATAGGTTAAGAAGGTGTAGTGAAGGTCCCTGATCTTAGTTTCAAGAGCTATGTCATTTGAACAAACAGCCCTGGCTCAGTGACCAAGTGTTTTGTGGATGCAATGCAGTTAGGATGGGTGGTAGTGTGACAGAAAACCCACTCATACAATAAGGTATTTACATAAGCAGTCACAGCACTATTGTTTTTCCTAGGCCATTCTCTTGCTCTTCCACATCACTTCTCATTCTCAATCTTTTGTTTGCCTTTGTTGTCATCCTTCCATATATGAGTAGTTAAAACGTGTCACACCTTATTACTAAATTACTCTGGGGATTAGAGATAGATGTAAGTTTTTCCACTTGGTTATGTGATAAATTAAAGATGCCAAGAAATTATATTCTTGATAGTATATAGTCTATATAGAATAGTACGACAGACATTTAGAAAGTAAGTTCTGTTTTTAAATATTTTCACTGCAGCACTGCGATCGCAATGGGGCGCATGCGTGCAGAGTTTGTTGATTTGTTAGCAAGGCGTTGGTGCCATTTTCAGACATTCTTGCAGTGCATACACTTCTTGGTGTGTGTTTATAATGTCTAAGAAAATCGATTTGTAAGTATATTTTTATTTCTCTGACAGTCCATCGGAACTTACTTTCTGGACGTCTCTCGTATATTTTTAGTGGCAATCTATTTTCCTTTTGTAACCAATTTTCCTATTCTGCTGGAAATTAATTTCTAAGACTCTTGGAGTTCTTATTTCTTGTAGATAATCTCCCCACCTCCCCCTGCATGACGTCACAATTCTTGTCAGTTTTCGTTTCTCCAAAATGACTTCTGTATCAATAGGAAGGAGGGTCAAAATCAACATAAGAGGTTGCGACATTAATTTCTTCTTTCACTTGCTTAAATACAATGGTAATGTCATGTAAGTCAAATGACGTATAACTTTTCAGAGAGCCTGCCGAACAGCCAATAGATTCAAGGTATAAACTACTGGCGGAAATTTTTATTGGCCAATTATTGTGTCCACTGTAAGCTTCAGTTGTGGATATTAATGACTTTTCAATATTAAAAAGCTTCTGAATATAATTTTATAACATTGTCACATTTTTCTCCAATAATTAGATACTGTTGACTCGGTTGGCCAAGTGGTTAATGTACTTGCTCTTCAACTGACAGACAGTATATTAAAATCCTGCAATGAGTAGGGATATCTGTGATGGTCTTAAGGTGGGAGTGAACCGCAGAGTGAGACCACAGTTCAACTTTACTGGAGGCCTGAAGCAGTTTGAAAAAGTCTGTTCTCTATTGGCCTATGTAAAGAATAAATTCAAAAAATACAAATAAAATACGAACAATGCTTAAAGTGCCAATGGCACTAAATGTGCTAGAGGTTTACAACCTTAGGCGGGAGGCATAAAAAATAAAAATAAACTTGTGATTTATTGTTTTGCCACTATGCTATATATTTGCCATCTCATTTTATAATATTTTTGTTTAGTCTCCCAAATTAATTTAACATTTTTTCCATGGATAATGTATATTTCCTTATCTTTATTTAAGATTTTTCTACTGCTTCAAGAGTTTATTTTTCTTCTAATTAGATTTTTAAATCACTGCTAATCGATGGTGCATATTTGATTAAATCCTTCTGTATTTGAGGAAACATATGTCATAAAATTCTATAAAGATATCTTTAGAAACAAGCAATCTTATTTGCTTTTTTTTTTTTTTTTGAATGAAAATTTTTGAAACCTATTCTTAGTTATTTATCATTCTGTAGAAGATTATCTTATAAGAAATTTATCCTGATAGGATTTGAATGTATACATCACTGGGTACAGCTGTTATGTCAACTAAACCCAGTACACTAACCTTGCAGTGTTACTCTTTCAATGTAGGTTATCTTGTGTGTTGACCTTATACAAGGCTGTTTGATTTAAATACAACTGTATGAACTAATTTCGGTCACTAACATCACCAATTTTTATGTGTGTGATAAAGGGGTGTAAACGATATGACAGTTACTACACAATTAAGTTTGTTTTATTATTATTACTAATGCCTTGTCAACAATTTTCCTTCAAATTACTAGGCCTTGTAAATATTTCAGTATTGTCAGATCCTACATTTCTGTCTTGTAGGCATATCTGTAGAAAGCTTTTTCATTTCAATATAAATTAAATAAGATATGCCAAGAAATTATATTCTTGTTTAATCCTTTATTCAAATGTAAGCAAATAAAGTTTGCACATTAAGTTTCTTCACGATAAGGCTACTTGCATACAGAAACCAACAACTTCACATCGATTGCCTTATCATCCCATAATGCAAAACACGCATCCTTCCATCCTTAAATAGCACACAACCGGCAAAGAGCACATGCTGCAACTACGGAGCACACCTAGCAGCAGGTTTAGACAACAAAATGACACTTTCCCCATTCTGCTATGAATATTAGTTGAGTTACATCCACTGAAGTGAGCATGTGCACAAGCTGTTTGCTGGATTAGTGACAAAATGATAATGAAAGAGCTGGAAGAACAATGTTTCTTCCAGAGCTGGGAGAACGAAGAGCAAATGGTTCATTACCATTTGCATTGGCAAATGGTAATGAAAACTGTCTTATGAACAATGCAACAGGGAATGAGACGTGGGTTTATGGCTATGATGTTGAAACCAAGATGAAATCGTCGCAGTGGGTGGGGAAAGGGTCTTCTCAACCAAAAAAGCATGGTTGAGTCGGTCAAACATCGAGATGATGTTGGTTGTGTTTTTTGATTGGAAAAGCATTGGCCATTGAGAATTTGTACCACGTGGTCAGATGGTAAACAAAGTGTTGTACCAGTAAGTTTTAGCATGTTTGAGGGAAGCTCTGTGCAGGAAGAGGCCTGAATTGTGGGAAAAACCAGACTTAGATGTTGCACCACGACAACGTGCCAGCTCTCTCGTCGCTCCTCATCCGCAGTTATATGACAAAACATCAGACGTTCACTGTGCCCCATCCACCCTATTCTCTGGACTTAACACCAGCAGACTGTTTCCTGTTTCCCAAACTTAAAACCACTTTGAAAGGATGTTGTTTCCAAACCATAGAGGAGATTCAGGAAAATGCGATAAGAGAACTGCATGGCATCACAAAAAGTGCATTCCAACAATGGAAGAAATGTTAGAAACAGTATTGCCAATAGAGGGAACTACTTTGAAGGGGACAGTGCTTAAAATGTTGTACAATGAGAATAAAGTCTTAATAACAAAAGTTTGGTCTTTTTTTGAACACACACCTTGTATTATGGGAAGGACCATTATCCAGTGGTCCTTCCCATAATACAAGGTGTCAACTTTTATTGGGGTATGTTAAAGTGAAGGGACACCTCTCCAAAAATTCTGAATGATTTACAAGATCACTCTAAATCTCACTAAGTTTAGTAGAGATCACTAAATAATCTCTACTAAACTTATCACTCCTGACCTGAATTATTCCAGGAGAGGCAAAAAGTTGCCACCCAGCAGAATCTCTGTACTCCCAAGGAAGCAAGCAAACCCAAAGACAAACATTATTAAATGCATCAGCAGGAGCCATATCTAGAAGAAATACCAAGATTGAAGTAATGCAGAAGTCATATATATCCCACATACAAGTGGTGAAAAAGTGTTTTTTACTTGATTATAAACTAATATTAAAAATGCTAAGAAATTATATTATTGTTTAATCCTTTATCCAAGTTCCAGGTATAAGCAAACAAAGCTTAAACATGAAATTTCTTCCCAACTAGGCTACCATGGTAATTAATGTGAAATCACTGGCTTCTATGCACAAATAACCTAGTCATGAAGAAACTTCATGCACGAAAGATTTAACAATATAATCCTGACATGTTAGTTTAATTTATAACCCTGTGAAAAAATGTTTCTACAACTTGCACTAATCCAGAGTGTTTTAATAATAAGGTGGTTACACCTTTTCACTGCTTGTATATGATTTCTGCATTACACCAATCTTGATATCTTTTCTGAGTCTGGCTCCTGTGGATGGGAGCTTGCTTCCTAGGGAGTAGAGAGGTTCTGCTCAGTCGCCAGTTTTTACTTCTCACTGAGTAGAACCACTGCTGAGTTTCCTGTCCTGGAGTGGTGAGATTTAGAGTGATCTTGTAGATCACCCAGAGTTTTTGGATAGATATCCCTACACTTTAACATACCTCAATAAAGATTGAACTGGTGTGTAGAGACCCTTTCCATAATGGTGTGCATTATGGGAAGGGCCTCATCCGAAAGGATGTGTAATTTGCATTATGGGATACTATGACAATTGATGTGAAGTCATTAGCTTCTACGTACAAGTAATGCAGTTGTGAAGATATTTCATGTGCAAACGTTGCTTACACTTGGATAAAGGATTAAACGAAGAATATAATTTTTTGGCATCTAATTTATAGTGAAAAAAAAACTCTGCAATTAATATCACTACTAAATTGTTAAATAAAGAGTTTAACAAGAATTTCTTATGATTTTAAATTTAATCTGTCTAGATCTTAGTCTCCCTCTAGGTCTTTTTCTTGCCATCAAACAAAAATTTTTTTGCTAGCCTTTCCTCTCCTTTCTGTTTACATGAGTATGCCACCTTCAGTTAGATCTGCTGACACAATTTTGAATGCTATCAATGTCAAGTCCCTTCATAATATCTCCATTTTTAATATGATTCTACCATTGCCACCATCTATCCACTTCACTAATTTTTCTTGGAACTCTCACATTGATAGTCTCCAGTCTCTGAACAACTGTTTTATTTCTAACCCAACTCTGAGATCCACAAGTGAAAGTTTGTTTGAACATGGTCTTTTATACAAACAAGGCAATGCTCAAACTGTTCTTATTCCACAGATTTATTCAACTGGCTCTCCAACATATCAGATTTGCTTATTCTATAAGTTCTCCATTAAGAATGCAGTTGCAGTTTTTCATGTTGCAGCCCTATTTTCACAATTTTGGAACTTTTTATTGCTGATTTTCATGGTAATTTTATTACAGCTTCTATTCAATTTAGTTAAGGAATTCTGGAGACTTGCACTGGATTTGTTTAATGAGTTACACACTTTTCCTGGCTCCAATAATGATAATAATAATAAATTATCAAACTTAGTTCATCGTGAACTATCTATGAGTTGTCAATTGACGAACAGCTAGCCTAAGGGCAAGGGGATGGCACAGCTGCACAAAGAAGTCAGCCATGACAATTTTTCTCCTCCCTTAGCCTGACTAATGCAGGCTAGCTGTTCATCACTAATACTTTTTCGCTCAGTAACTGGAAGAGACTAATTATAAAGTTGATTGACTTTATAATTGGGTTTTAATATTGAGTTTTAGGTTACTTTTGCTTTAATGGTACAGTCCACACATTGAGCTCATCATGAAGATATCAGAAAGTGACATAAATTAAAGTAACATTTAAAAAATTTAAACTTAAATTCTAGAATTTTTATAGGTATTTCTGGGAAAACTCCCATCTAGATTTTTATTTTTAAAATTTCATAATCTGATAGTTTTTTTTTTCCTTTCTTTTTTTTATCTCCCCCATTATTGTTGGCATCTGTTGTTTTCTATGCTTTATGTATAGTTCCTGTCAATCTTTTGTGTTTTGTTGTCAATATACAGTTTTCTGCCATTACCTCTGTTCACTTTTCTGACATTTTCTTTAACCTAACATACAATTTTCCATGCTGCTGTTTTGCAGATATGAATTATGGTTCTTACCAATCTTTTGTTCTTTTTCCTGAAATTTTCTTTAGTCTAAGCTAGAGTTTTCTTCTTTCTTTTATTTTCTAAATTTAATACAAAACATTAATAAATTTTATGCAGTACTTCCACACAAGTACTCCTGATAGCAGTATTTTGTGACATGGAATGTGATGATATTTGTCCGGGAATTCAGTTCTATCATGAAGATTTTACCATTTACTGTTTACAACAGTAAGCTTAAAATAGCATCAGTATTTTCTTGTTCTGCAAGGCAAAATTGATAAAGCCATCCTCTGAGAATGGTTGTGATTTAGCAAGAATTAAGTTCTTGGCACCCCCCCCCCCCCTTACCGAATTATGTGACCCCATGAAAAGTTGTAAACCTAGATTGCATTAATACTGTGGATGGACTAAGGATATTTTTATTTATTTTATATATATTTTGATATTGCATTCAGGTCTCCAAAAAACGAGAAGTAGTTTCACATCAGATAATGAAATTGAGATGAAATAAAAAGGATAATCTCCTACTTAAACACATTTATAAACATTTATGCACAGAACAGGATTTGAACTCAGCTTGTTAGCTGTCATGGAGAAATAACCAGTTCTGCATATGGCAATTTTTTGGTTGTTTTCATAAAATAATTTTCCTTAAATGCTTAATGTACTGAATAATACTGTTTGATGGATAGTGTGGCTGTGGAAACAATTTCCCAATATTTTAATTCCAGCATAGTCTTGAGGATAGACCAGTGAATGTTGTTCAGAAAATTTGCTAACCAAAATCAATTCTTCACTCTTTCACATCAATTATTTTAAAAAGCACAGAACATAATAAACTGAGTAAATAACTCCTTAAATACCACATGAAGAAAATTTCTAATTTTGTGCTTTGTACATATAACTTAAAAAAAATAATAAAATAAAAAAATAAATAATAATTCTGGATCATTCTTTTCAACCAAGCAGTAAAAGATTGAAAAATTTCAAGACCCATAAGAGTTTTTTTATTTGCATTTAATTATTATTATAATTTTTTTCTTAGGAGAGATGTAGTGAGATACACAATGAAGTACTCAAAAGTCCAAACTGATTGTCTGGAGAAATTACAAGTGGTTTAATCACAGTTTTTTCACATTATTTGTTAACGTAATTAATAAAATCACATTTTTCAAAGAAACTTAAAGGAGTCCATTAATTTTGGGGACACTGAGTAATATATAAATTTGGTTAAGTAAGAAGTTAAATTACATATACAGGACAAACTATGACAATGCTGCTCAATAGATTAACTATTAGGTAACCAAAAAAGTTCATGTGGTTTTTCATAATTAAAAATTAAACTGCAGAAATTTTCATAAAATGTTTTATTCATTAAAATAAGCAAGTTCACAATCTACACATCTTTCCCAGTGAGGTACAAGTTTGTATTTGTAAATACTGCTTTTATAAAACATTTTGTCTTTAGAAGTAATAAACCTGACAACCTCCATTTCAATCTCTGTTTTATTGCAGAACTGTCTATTTTGCATGTGATTGTCTAGTGCCAAAAAAGGGTGATAATCACTTGGAAAAATGTCAGAATATGGAGGATGAGGGAGTGTCTCCCATCCTAAAGAACAAATCTTCTCAAGGGTAAGTTTTGCATTTTTCTGCAAGAATAACACTTTCTTCTGATTAATTAATCCTGGCTGTTTCTGAAGTAATGCATCCTGCATATGTTCGAGTTGCGTCGAGTTGATCTTGGCCTGCAGCAGGAATCTCGTAGTGAACAATACCAACTCCAGTCCACCATGCACAAAGCATAGTCTTCTGGGGACGAAGCGGTGCCTTTTGAAGTGTGTGGTACTGGATTGTTTCGTGACAACTAATGATAAGTTCACTTCCTGTTAGAGTACAAGATCCATTTTTCATCACAAGCGATCAAGTAATCAAAAGCAGCTAATTTTTATGACGTGAAAGAAATGAAGACCAATTGATAGTCTTTGAAGTTTATTGTCATCTGATAATGTCTGTGGGACCCATTTGATTAGTTTCCATGATTTTTGCAGTTGATGCAAGTGTAAACGAATTGTTTCACCACTCACATTAAACATTTGTGCAAGTTCATGACATATTAATGTAGAATTATTTTCAACAGCAGCATTTAATTCTTCATTATCAATAATGGAGGGTCTTCCTGAACGTGGTGCATCAAGTGATTCATCACCAGAAACAAATTTTTTAAACCATTTCTGCACAAAACATTCTGCTACTGCATCTTTTCCAAATGTCATACATTTCTTATGGGATGCTTCTGAAGCCTTCAAACCAAGTTTAAATTCGTAAAGCAAACAAACCCAAATTACAACAGTTCGTCTGACATTTTAAAGGGATTCAAGTTCGGAAAAAGTGTATACACCAAGTTAGAGTATACCGCTTGACTGATGTGTATCTGTACCTTATTATGCACATAAAAAATTGCATTTGCAAACCACTACAAAATAAAACAAGTCATTGCAGCAAAACTCTACCAAAAACTGCATCAACTTTTTGGTTACCTGATAATAATGCAACTGGAGACTATATGTTTATGGTCTTCAATATCTGATCAATTGCCATGCATTTAAATTTACTCACGGATCAATATCTCAAACACTGGTTTGAAGTCTAGTAGATTGCTAGTTTCTCTGGCTTTGGCTGATTCTCATATAATTATATTTAAGTGAATTTCCTTTTACATATCAACTTTGCTTATGCTCTTATTTCTATATATAATCTGTTATTGCCACGAAACATTATAACTCAATAGCTCAAAATAGAATAAGTTTCTTAATTTTCAAGCTGGATAACCAAAGTTTCAATATCTTCAGTTAATCAGGTTGTTTTCACATTTTTTGTCTTTTTATTATTAACGTTATCACAGTAATGATTTAATATTTCTTAGAGACTTGAAAACTTGTAGCTGATGAATTTAAAAGGATGTCATTTGTGTATGTAAAAAATTAAGTTTAACCTCTTCTAGTTGGATGTCAGAGGTAATATAATTTTGCTGATCAGTATGATCTATACTACATTATGAAGTACTAGATATCAGCAGCACCACGTGCCCATTTAAGTTGGGTGTGCTGTCGTGGGTTATGCAACCCATGCTATAAAATTATCTTCAATTTGGCCATATGATTGTATTTTTATTGGTGTACGAACATTTTAAGAGTGCATGACACTTTAGTGCCCATCTTCACTGGTCCAATACAATTAATTATAGGATAACTTTGAATACTTTAATCAATTATAATACAATAATATAATATAATACAAAAACTATGTTTCAAGCACAGCATTTATGTGAAAAGTACAAAGGGTTTACACTATGTGGTGAGATTAGATTATCATTAGCAAATACCAGAACGAGAGACAGTTAATCTGAATTTTGATATGATTTTTAAATAAAGCCATATAATAAGCGCAGAAACTGGAAACAGTAATTCACTTGAGAAATTATTATTTTTCCAGACTGAACCAAACAAAGGCTGAAATAACTCATTTTACTTATTTATACACAAGTTCCAACCTCCTTTGACTATAATCATACAATCCACGAAAGCTCTGGCAGAAAACAGGGCATTCAGTAAATCACCAATAATGATTCTCATTGTAAATATAGGCAAAAATGTTATAAGTTATTTATAGAAAACTTTTCTATATCGGTGTCCTAAACATGTCAGTTCATGCTTCATACATGTGAAACAGATGAACCTCAGAAAACAAAATCAGCAACTCATGACAAATGGCAATGTTCAATTGGACTGGTTAATACAAAAACCAATCATAGTTACTGGTTTCTGGGTGCTATTGTCTCAGCACACAAGCTGCCTCACCTTCCGAGTAGTTTAAAACCATTTGAGCGCTAACAATTTGATCCACCGTGCCATTTGTATGTCTGTTCAAATGGCTCAAAAGTGTCTGTCAGTATTTGTGACTGCACACCCAGACTATTAACGCAAATGTGATGATATGTTTATGCATTGAAAATGCCCTCTTTATGAAGCATTAATATACTGTTAATTAAATTAAGGGGATATTAGATCCCACATTGTTTTATTGAATTAATATACTGTGTTTAATTTTAGGAATCATGTGAAGCCAGGAAAGAATCAGAGGAGTCTTTAACAGGAATAAATGCAAAAATATAATATTGGTGATATTGCTATTCAGTGGGTGTGCACCACACACCTTGAATATATACCACTGCTAGATATAGTATTTTATGATGTGGTATACCTTACAGAGGGTTACCAAACATCCTACTTTAGGATGACATATCCTACAATTTGACCTTCAGTCCTCCATACTCCCACCTTTGAACAAAAACAGTTAAGTCCTACTTTTACAATTTTGAATTTTAACCTTCAGTTTTGTCAGTGTCTGTTCAATGAAATAGCTGCATTTTCCCTCAGCTTCAATGCACATGCAGCATTTCAGAAATAAAGCAACTTCATTATAGTTTATGTAGAACAGACACATTAGCTTCATCTTTAAGCGAAGTAAAAAGTGCAGTAATCTAACTTTTTGTATACTTTTATGGACGACTAAATTAATTTCAACATGGTTTAATGTTGTATGTAAAATGTTCATTTCATTTGTATTTGAATGAAATGAGACACAAAGAGGACAAAAAAAGGTTGTGGTCAGCTAAAAGTGTTCTACCAGGTGCATTAAATTTGGAATTATTATTATTTGTAAGTTACTCAAAAATTTTAATTAATCCAAAATATTTATTTTTGTAGAATCGGAACGATTAAGAGAAAATGTAGATTTAATGAAAATATTCAAAACATCTTCAAAATGTTTAAAGCTATGAAAAAGGATGATGAAGCATTTTGTCGAACTTGAAATCAAACTGCAAATATTGCTAATAAAGGCAAAACAGTTTTTTAGAGACACATCTCAAAACTGATCGCAAAAAGAGAAATATTACATCAGCCAGATGCAGTTTTAAATCCATAGACTGTACAAATTGAGAAAGCTTTATATTTGGTCTCAAGAGCAGGGTTTCCAGATTATGTAAAAAATAAAATCTTTAACAACATTTCATACAGATCCTGGTTATACATCCAACATCCATGATTTTTAACTATGTATCACATTATGTAATCCTGATAATTATAAATGGTCTGAACCAAGTTTGTTCTTATCCATGTTTCTCTAAAGCAATTTTTATTAGCTTCAGGTTGTTGCCTTTATTGGCTGAATGGTTAGCATATTCACCCTCCAATCAACAAACTGAAGGGTTAAAATCCCAATGCGGTCAAAAAAACATTTTTGAGTATCTTATGTGGAAAATGAATTTCATTGTCTTAAGTGTTTTAAAGACAACTGTGGCATTTATGGGGCTTGAAGTGTCTCAGAAAATTTTTATATTTGGTTTCCAGAACAATAAATCTCCAGATCATGTGAAAAAACCCACCCAAAGTAATATAGGTTTGCAACCCTTCATGGGTAGAGTCTCATTATAAAGTATACTTATATACATATTATTATTATTATAGTAACCACCACGAAGTCAGTAGACTGGCCATTGGGAGACCCACTAAACCAGCAATACAGTTATCATCCTAACAATGAAATCATTTATGCTCCAAACATTCACAACATATTCTGCCAATATGTTCCACTCACCAACCACTCTCCATGTAAAAAATTTACTCCTCACACCCTCCTTCACTACATCTTTACACAACTCCCAGGAATGGCCTCTTGTTCTTCCAAGCTTACCCTCCACTCTTTTTATAATCTCTTCTATTAATCTGGTAAAATCCATTAACTAATTTAAAGCTTGCTATCATATCACCTCTTTTTCTCCTATCCAGCAAAGTCTGCAATAATCACTCCCTCAACTGTTCTGTATATAACCAATACTACAGAGACCAGATATTACTGGTCATTCAACTCTGGATCCTCTGTATTATTTTCATATCACAATGAAATCTGGGCAACTAAATCTGAGAACAACTGTCCATATGTGATCAGACCACTGCCTTATATAGAGGCACCACAAAGAGCAATACAACATGCAGTCTTTACTACAATTGCAATCTGCCCCTGGAACTTTAAATTCACTGTCTAACATCACCCCAAGATCCCAAATTTCATCCACCTTCTAACGCCAGCTCCACCAATAAAAGATTTTGTCAGAAACAGTCAGTAAGGAAATTCCTCTACCATATTCTGATTTATCCTCCTCTTTTTTTAAGACCAGTAGAATGAGAGTCACCTGAGATTTGACTTAATAACTATGAATTCTAAATTGTACAATATTCATACTTAAACTATATCAACATCGGTCTCTAAATATCTACCTGTACTTGTTTTCTATATTTCAGGTTTCTAATGATTAAAATTTATAACTTTAAACATTTATAATGGTTTATTGTAAAAACCATATTGTAAAAACAGTCAAACACTGTTTGACCTCAGCCAGAGAATTATGGAGGTCTACAAAGATAGAAAAATCTGAATTCCATGGAGGACCCAGGAAGTTAAAGAGGCAGTGAAGGAAAAGAGGAAAGTGTATCAAAAATTCCTAGCTAGTAAGTTAGCATGTGCTCTTAGAGAATACAGAGAAATATGTAATAAAATAAAGCACTATGTAAAACTAGCTAAACAAAAGTCTTAGGAAGACTTTTGTAAGAAAATAAGTAGGTTGGAAAAAAAATCTTTCAAAGGCTATTGAAAAAGCTCAGAAACAGATGAAAGAGTACTTTAAAAGGAATAAGAGATGATATGGGAACATGAAAACTGAAGATGAAGATATTTTTTAAATGCCTGAAGTAATTACTTTGAGAGTTGCTAAATGAAACAACCAGCATCAGCACAGTGGTAGAAAACATCATCAAAAACCTGAAATGTGGAAAGGCAGCTGGAGTAAATGATACTCAACAAAAAATATGGCAATACAGAAGTTTTATGGTGACTACACTAAAATTCCTCTGAAATTTGACCTTGGTCACAAGGTCAAATTTCAGAGGAATTTTTCTACTAAATGTTCCTGGTAAGACTTATACAAATATACCTGAGAAATGATGAAGAAAAATGGTGGAAGGGACGCTTTGAGAAGAAATAGCTGGATTCAGAGACCAAATAGAGGTTGTCCAGATTAACTTTTCACTTTAAGACAAACAGTTGAGAAATCTTGGGAATATAAGCAATGATCTGTATTTAAGTATCATAGATCTGGAAAAGATAAATTATATTAAGCAATACTTCATTCTATTTTTGAGTTGTAAGTCAGCGGTTAGAACTGAAGGAGGTACAGGAAGATGGTTTGATGTTAAATCACATGCAAGACAAGGATGTACATTATCTCCATTATCATTCATCATCTATATAGGTTACATTATAAAGGAAAGTGGAATTAAGACTGATATCAAAATTGGAGATGTCTCAGTTTTTTACTTTATGTAGGTGATGTGATGCTCCTAAATAAATCCAGTACAAGTCTGTTTAAGTAATTATAACTGCTGTGATAAATCTGAAATGAAAATCAGCAATCAAAAGACAGACGGTGAAAATGGGCAAAAAACAATGAAATCATCAACTGCATTCTGAATGAAAACCTACAGAATGGGCAAAACATCTCAGCTATTTAGGCACAATTTTTAGTGTAGAGAAATGGACAGCAGAAGTCAAATGAATAAAATTATATGAAATAAGAGAGAAATCAGTCAAAACACTAAACTAACAGCATACAAGACAGTATTTAAACCAATTTTAACTTATGGATCTGAGAGATTAGAAATAAAACACTTCCTTATCAAAGATTGGAGACCACGGATATGAGAATTCTCAGAAAACAGTTAGGAGAGTGAACATGATGTTATGATATCGGTGGCACAATCATCGTAAAAATGAGGATAAGAGGAAGGAAGTTGACATCAGCATTTAGGAATGCCTGAGCAGAGTGAATCTAAGGTGATATGATCACTTCAACAGAATGGGAGAGGAAAGGTTGGCAAAAAAAAAGACCCAGAGAAAGACCAAAATCTAGATTGATGATATAGTTAAAAAAACTGCTTTAGAGGAGAGAAATGTAAGATCTGATAATACTGGAGTCCTGACAGTTAACAGATTAATTTGGAGGAAATTTGTTATTCTGATGTGACTCTTTCATGTAGAATTATAATAATATCCTCTACATACCACGAGGGTATGCCAGGAATTTGATGATGAATTGAGATGCTATTTAATTCATCCTTGAAACGAGCTGCTGATTGTATTTTTCTTGGATATTTGGGTTTGAGGCTTTGCTGAGTAAGGATGGATTGTTTAACAATCCTGTAAGATATGTTTATTTAAGTTTGGCAAAATTTTTTTACACACTATCTTATGTTAGTAATAGATCTAACATAAGATAGATCTTATGATATAAGATGGATCTACAAATATATTTCCCATTTGCCGCCTGACATAACTGAATTATTCAGATTCAACGTATATGCAGGTTATTTCCTATGGAAAGGAAAAATATACAAATGTCTTGATGGGACTGTTATAGATTCCCTTCTTTCCCCTCACCTTCCCCAGCTAACTACTATATGGAATATTTTAAAATCCAAGCACTCAACACAGCCACACTTAAAACAATTACTAATTCAAGGTAATGCATAAAAAACAGTGCCGAAACCAAAGCTGAGTAAATGCAAAGGCAAACAATTATTGATGCTATTTCGAGATGAACATTTTCCATGGAAATATTTGTAGAACAAAAGTTAATAAGATGTCGATGAGTAACGATAAATAACAAGGAGAGACCGATCTTACTCTATTGACCGATCGCCCGTGTGAAAGTGGGGGGAGAGAATTCGTAAGAGATGGGTCATTTAATAAGTCTGATTGCTCTCCTCTGTATGGAGTTGAGCAATTTGAGGACTCCACCCATATGTGGGAGCAGTATTCAATGGTTGGGCAGATTTGTGATTTGTATAAGGTTAATAGCTGTTCAGGGGTGAAGTTAACGTCTTGAGCGAAAGAGAAATCCTAGTTATTTAGAAGCTGTGGATGCAATAGTTGTTATGTGTTATGCCAGGAGAGGCTTGATGTCGGGATAATTCCAAGAAGAGAAATCTCAGGTTGTTTGGAAATTTGGGTATTGTCAAAAAGAATACTGGGAGAAACTGGTTCTTTTTTATGAGAAATGAGACAGTACTGGGTTTTATTTGCATTAAAATTGACCAGGTTAACTGAACCCCCATTGGAGGCTGGCTTGGAGGTCTAAATTAAGAGCAGTGGTGGTTGCTGTTCTGTAGGTTGAGGTGATGGAGTGAGTATGAAAATGCTTGCATAAAGAAGGGTGGCATGCACTTGAATGGATTTGACATCAGAAGAATGGAATGCATATAGAAAAATATAGGTGTCACTGATGATCCGTAATAATAATAATTCATCAATGACTCCTAATACTTTCTATACATATTCAAATTCTGCAAAGAGAAGAAACTGCATGTCAACTCGGTAAGTGGAAATTAAAATTGTCGTGACAACTCAAATGGTTGCTTCTTAAAGAGATTTTGGGAATAGACAAATACCGATCCAAACTGTCTAAGACTGCAACAGAAGTTTAATTCTGCAAAAGCTCAATTAATTTATGCATGCGCAAGTTTAGCGCTAATTCAAGAACAGATTAGCAGTACTTGCATCAAGTTAGCAAAAATCAACGCAGCTATCACCATGCTACATGAACAGCTTTCGAAAATACTTAATCCAGAACTGTAGTCAATGTTAATCGCCATCTCTAGAAATGCTGCTAGTAAAGAATTTGAAATAGTTAAGAATTACCATCTGAAAAGTGCAGCACTTCAACAGCAAAGCTATTCCTGACAACTACAACAAGAATGCGTAGGGATGAATCTATTTTCTCACACACGCTCTCAGAAGACACCATCAAAGCACTCAGTCATGGGCAAAATTTTGCCATCACACACACACAAAAAAAAAAAAAAAAAAAAAAAAAAAAAAAAAAAAAAAAAAAACTAATCCTGGAAATTATGAATAGTATCTGTGATCTTACACGGACAGCAGCTAATAACATTCATTTGGATGTAGCTAGTATTCTAACAAAATCCAAATCACCCATGAATAATATTTCATGTAAAGAAATAATAGCACTCCAAAAGTTATATAGGAACAAACCAATTATTATAACTAAAGTCGATAATGAGAATAGTGCTGTTATTATGAACGAACAGATAACAGAAAAAGGAATCATCTATTTCAAGACTCCACTACTTATCATCAGATTATAGATTGGGATCCTACAAAATCTCAAAAGAAAAAGAAGTGTATAAATTATTAAAAAGAGTTACATCTTGGCTCAGAGAAATTACCAAAAAACTAAAACCATTTCATGTCAAACCACCCTAAAATACATGGGACCCCCAAATTTCACAAACCTAAAACTCTCCACCCCCTCCTTTCATCCTGTAGTATACAGCACAGACAGCCCACCTAGAAACTGACCAAACATTTATCCAAATTCACTTCCCTCCCTTACAGGCAACTCTCCATCTATTAAAAACTCTCTGCACTACACAATATTAATAGAAAATCTACCTTTCACAGATTCTGACATCACGGTTAGTTACGATATTACTCTATTCTGCACGTTTGACATAGACTCTTAATCTGATTAAGCCACATTTCCCACATGACATAACTGAATTATTCAGATTCAATGCATATGCAGGTTATTTCCTATGGAAAGGAAAAATATACAAATGTCTTGATGGGACTGTTATAGATTCCATTTTTTCCCCTCACCTTCCCCAGCTAACTTCTATATGAAATATTTTAAAATCCAAGCACTCAACACAGTCACACTTAAAACAATAGTTCAACTGTGGTTATGTTGATGGGTTTGTTGTTTGGCCCCATGCTCCAGGCACATCTTAACAGCCAACATCTTAAAATAAACTTCACCATAGAAAAAGAAAACAACAATTGTCTTTCCCTTTTTAGATACATAATGGTTCAATATCCTTCTCCACTTAAAGAAAATCCACTCATACAGAAAGCTATTTACAAAATCACACCACCACCCTTTCCAACAGTAATACCATTCTCAACGCATTTACCAAGAATATCTGTTTAAATGACAGTCCTTGAAACTGAGCTTAGGGACCTTTGCTAAACCTTTTAAGCCAATGACTACAGCCCATATAAAATAGATAAAATATTGCATGCACTACCATCTCGCCTACACCCAAAACACAGCAAAACCATTCCCATCCCATATGTTAAAAGGTACATCAGAAAAAATAGACAAAATTAAATTCTTTGCAAATAAGATTTCCATGTAACTTTCAAACCTTTCATTCAGCTAGCTAACTTCATACATTTTCCTAAAGATCAAATGCATTCTCTTGAACATCCCAGTGTATAAAATTCCTTATGCTTACAGTTTCACCTACTATGGATGGACTTGTAGATCAGTTAGCATCCACCTTGAAGAACACAAAAATTACACCTGTGATCAGCTGTGTGGCAAGTCAGGATTGGCAGACCATGCTCTGGATACTCCTTCATGTAGGATTAGAAGAAGAACATCTTTATCACACAGATGTCATTATATCACAGATGTCTGAGAGAGACTTTACCAAAGATTTGGGAGAGTGTCAGTTTAAAACTTGATGGCTTGACTTCTTTAAATTAACATTGTGGTTATACGATAAATAGAAGGAACCATGTAAGGACATTAGTTCTGTTGTAAGTTACAATTTAAACTGTTTTCCTCAATTACATAATGCTGCGTGCATATCAGTTATAATTGTGCTCCAATGATGCTAGTTAGAAAACCAGCGAAACATTAGCGAGTTTAATAAATATATTTTTTCCTCCCTCTCCTGGTGTTGTTTATACCGTAAAACATTATGAATCATCAACAACACCTTAGCCTTTCTATAAGTATTTTTCTCTTTCAATTTAAGTGCTTTTACCTATGAACAAATAGCAACTTTATAGAAAGTTTTTATCCCTTTCTGTACTCACATACTTGAGAACAGAAGAGTACTCAGGAATACATAATACAGATGATAGCAATCAGCTTGATTTAATGATTCATCTTTTACTATTTCACTCTACTCTTTCCTGCTGCTTGCATTTTCTACAACATAGTCTACCCTCACTATAACACACTTGTAGGGTCAGTACAAGGAATCGCTATAGTGACTGATTAATTTGGGAGTTTTTTGGCACAAGGACAGCAAAGGTCATTACTGCAGTAGGTCATGGGTTAGAGCAGTACAAAAGGGCAGGTGTGAGGTAGCTATAGTGGATATAGTTATAGGAATAATATATTACAGTACAATACAGTTTAGTAAAGGATAATATAGTGGATAGCTTGCCATAATAACTTTCTGTTAGCATGGCATTGTACCCAGCTTTGGTAGAATCTTTCCGGTATTTTGTTACAGCAGCATTTGCTATAATGAGAGCTCACTGCATTTCATCATCAGTATATCAGTGTTTATCAGAATTAGAAAAGGCCATTTCCTCAGACAATGTTCACTAATTCAAATGATCACAGTTTTAACTCCAACCATAAATATCAAATTTTTCTTCTTCATCATTTATTCCCTTTAATGCTGTTCTTCAATCAGCTATCCTTTATATTTCCTAAAGGGTACAATGTGTAGATTGACAAATCCAATGTCAAGTTTTTTTTTTTTATTTCTACCCATCATGGTAGTAATGTACTATAGGCCGAAAAATCTCGTGTCGTGTTGTTGAAAGTTTTTTCCACTTGGTTATACTATAAATTAATGATACCAAGAAATTACATACTTGGCTTAATCCTTTATCCAAGTGTAAGCAAATGAAGTTTGCACCTGAAGTATTTTCAGGACTGGGGCAACTCGTGGTAAAGGTGGTATGACTTCACATCACTTGCCTTGGTATTTCATAATGCAAAGCACATCTCCTTGCAGACATGTATAATGCTATGCATTATGGGAAGGGTCACTACCCAGACCACTTTCAACCTTTATTGAGGTCTCATCAGTGAGAGCCAGACCCGGAGGAGATACCAAGGTTGAAGTAATGCAGAAGTCATATTTCCATATATGACTTGCCAAAAGTTGTCACACTTTATTATTAAAATACTCTGGATTAGAGATAGGTAGTTGTTGAAAGTTTTCTACTTGGTTATACTATAAATTAACGATACCAAGAAATTATATACAGGTTCAAGAATTGGGGAAATCCCCATACGACACGGAACATGATGAGAACTTTTAAGAGCAAGCACCATCTCATTCGATATTTTTCATTCGAGCGTGTATGTCATGTCAGATTTGCATACAGAATTTTAGAATTTTAAATTCATTTTGTTCTTGGGGTATTAAACATATTTTAAGACTTTCACTGTTATCTTCTTTGAATGTATTATTGAACCTTTTTTAAAGAAGTGTTAAATATTTATTTTTTGTAAATTAATTTGTAGCCCTGAACAATGCCTGCCGGAAATAAAAAAGTATCTCTTAAAAGACATTTCATCTCGCTAGAATTAAAAATAAAGATTTTGGATCATCTTAGAAAGGGGAGAAAAGTATCATATGTTGCAAAAACCTTGGATTTAAATGAAGCAACAATCTGGACCATACAGAAAAATGAACAGAAAATTAGAGCTTCCTTTGCTGCAGGTTGTTCTATCTCCGCAAATATGACAGCTCGTCCCAGAGCACCAATACTTGAAAAAATGGAAAAAGTTCTTAGTATTTGAATTGATGACTGCTCAAAAAAACGGATCCCACTGGACACCAATATTATTAAACATAAAGCTTTAGCTATTAACTCTGACTTTGTTGCTAGCAAAGCTTGGTTCAGCCGTTTTGGAAAACACTTTTCACTACAAAACATAAAAATACAAGGGGGAAAGCGCATCAGCTGATAATGAAAAGTTGCACCAGGTTTTAAAGCATCAAAAGACCATGTAACATTACTTATGTGCAGTAACACTTCAGGCAATCATATGGTAAAACACATGCTAGTTTTTAAATTCCTCAATGAAAAACCTAAATAAGAGTGCTTTACTGGTATATTGGATGGCAAATAAGAAAGCCTGAGTAACTACCGATTTATTTAAAAAATGGTTTCTAAACTGTTTTGTACTAAGTGTGGAAAACTACTTAAAAGCAGAAAAATCTAGATTTTAAAGTTCTACTGATATTGGATAATGCACCCAGCCATTCGAAAGATTTAAATCACCCAAATGTCAAAATAATTTTCTTACCACCAAATACAAGTTAATTACTTCAACTGTTAGATCAGGGTATTATAGATACATTTAAAACTAAATATTGTATTTGCCGGCATGTAAGACACACTTTTTTCTTGAAAATAGGTCTGAAAAACAGGGTGCGTCTTATACACTGATACTCAGTTTTTTATTACAGGTAACCCTTGTATAACGCAGATGTTAGGTTCCACAGAAATGCCATGTTACATAAATCGCATTATGCGAGACTCATATCACATAGAAAAAGTAGGGTTATGTTTCAAAATCATTTTATTTATTTTATTTTAAATTTTATAAACAAAGACATATCCAACAAAAATATATTTTTATTTAATTCAGGTAATTCATGTAAGTTAAGAAAACATAAATTATGAAACAAATACATAGTATAAAATTAAAAAAATTACAAATTGTACTTTTTACACAATTTGTAAGCAGCTATACCGCGTGAAATGGGAGGCATTGGAAAATGAGGCTGTGAGGAAGAATTTTGCAGATGACATTTCCTCCAGGTTCAAAGAGATTCCCAAGCATACTGCAGATGTTGAGGAGGAGTGGAAGCTGTTCAAGAACAGCTGTCACTGCCTCTGCACTCTCATGCTGTGGCAGAAAGCGGCTCGTCATGGCAATGGGCAGTGAGAAAAGGACACCTTGGTGGAACCAAGAAGTCCAAAAAACTGTCCGAGCAAAAAAAAGGAGTTCTACCTAACATGGCTTAGGGTCAGGTCACCTGATATGCGTTTGTGATATGCTGAGGCACGAAAAGCTGCTGCTGAGGCAGTAAAGACAGCAAAGCAGAAGGCTTGGGAATCCTTTGGAGAAAGATTAGACTCATCCTTTGCAAATGCAAAAAAGTATTCTGGCAGACCATTTGCCGCCTTCCAGGGAGGAAATCGTGCACAGCAAGGGCAATTAAGGCCTCTGATGGTGCACTTTTAACAACCGAGAAGGATATCCTCCACAGATGGAGGGAATACTTTGAGCCTTCTTAACCCGGGTGGCTCAGCAGTCCAAGAGATGCAGATCGGGGCAATGACTAGTCTTGCAGCAGAAGAGGTCCATTTAGCAAAAAAATCGCTAAAATCGGGCAAGGCTGCTGGCGATGATGAAATTCGGCCTGAAATGCTAAAAGCCTTAAATCGAGATGGTGTTCTCTGGCTGATTCGAGTGTGTCAGGCTGCTTGGATATCTGGGCGAGCACCAAAGCAATGGCAGACAGGCATAATAATACCAGTCTTCAAGAAGGGAGACCAGAAGGATTGCAGTAACTATCGTGGCATCTCTCTGCTCAGCCTGCCTGGGAAAGTGTATGCTAGGTGCTTGGAAAGACGGTGCAGGAACATAGTTGAGTCAAAGTTCCAGGAAGAACAATGTGGCTTTCGTCCTGGTAGAAGCACAACTAACCAAATCTTCACTTTAAGGCAAGTCTTTGAGAAATCTTGGGAATATGTCAAGAATGTCTACACGTTTTGTGGACTTGGAGAAGGCATATGACCGGGTTCCTCGGGATAAGCTTTGGCAAGTAGTACAGGAGTATGGAGTGGATGGCCAACTATTAGCTGCCATCAAATCCCTGTATGAATGCCCAGAGTTTTGTGTCAGGGTAAACAGCACACAGTCTGAACCTTTCACAGTCTCCGTTGGCCTCCGCCAAGGGTGTGTTCTGTCACCCCTCCTTTTCATAATATTTACGACTGGATTGATAGGCACAGCCGAGGAAGTGAGTGTGTCAGAATTGGAAGATGTAGCATTGGATGTCTGCTTTTTGCAGATGACCTAGTTCTGATTAGCTCTTCCACAGATGACCTCCAGCAGACCCTGGATAGGTTTGTAGCTGTTTGTGCAGACGCCGGAATGAAGATCAGTGTGGCCAAAACTGAAACATTTGTGGTCTCAAGCCAACCATCCCAGTGCACTCTACATGTAAGTGGAGTCCCAATGAGGCAGGTGGAGAAGTTTAAATACCATGGGGTCCATATTCACGAATGATGGAAAATGGGACGTAGAGCTAGATACTCGAATTGGCCGAGCAAGCTCAATATTGCTGGAGCTTGGCCGTTCGGTAGTATTGAAGCAGGTGTTAAGCCAGAAGGCAAAGCTGGCTGTCTTCAATACAGTCTATGTCTTCATCCTCACCTATGGTCATGAGAGTTGGGTAATGACCAAAAGAATGCGGACACGAATCCAAGTGGCTGAAATGAGGTTCCTTCGAGGGGTTGCAGGGCTGACAAGACTAGACAGAGTCAGAAGCTCTGCAATTCGGGAAACCCTCAATACTCAACCACTGCTTCTCCGTGTTGAGAGGTCACAGTTACGTTGGTACGGACACCTGGTCAGAATGCCACAAGAGAGGCTCCCTCAGCAGGCCCTCTTTGATTATATCCAAAAATTCTTGGGTAGATAAATTTGGGAATCCCACCAGAACATCTGAGCTTGGTGGCAGAGGATCATGACCATTGGAAGTTCCTCTTGCAGCTGTTGCCCCCAAAACCCAATTAGGAAAGGTGGTCCTTGAAGATGTATGTATGTACAAATTGTACGTAAGCTTCATTGCAAATAATGCATAAATGTTTTAGGCAAAATAAAATAAAGTGCATATTTAATCTTTCATAGCACAAGGATTTGAGGATCAGTTAATAAACATTGGTTTGTCATGTAATCATCTGATGCATTACTACAAAACAATAGAGTAATTCTGTCGTTGGAAACTTTGAATCCAGAAGCTGATGTTTCATTTTTCGAAATATAAGTGCACCCCCCCCCCCCCAATATGACCCAGATTCATCTGCATTGAACACCTGGTCTGCACTATAAATATTTATAATCTTCGAGAGCTGTTTGTTTAATAGATTTCGATCCAAAGGAATTTTCTTTTCAGTGCAATCTTCTATTCAAATCATTAGAGATTTTTCCGATTAGAATATCGCATACAAGAGCAACGCGTTTTGCACTTATCGCTGACCCAGCAATAACACTTACTCGGATTTTATGTTCATTTTGTTTGATTGTTCAAATTGAAGATTCATTTAAATTCAAAGTCCTTGCAACAACTTCTGGTTTTTCTCCATTTTTCAACCGATCCATGATTTAATTTTTTCTTCGAGAGAAATGAATTTTCTTTTCAATGTTGGTTTTCCCTTTCGTTGCAGTTTATGGCCATTACTATAAAAATAATTTTTTTACGTAAAAAATGCATTACATAATAATTATGTGTGTAACTCACCAGAAAATAAAGTGTTCTCAGCTTGAGCTTAACACACTTATGATTTTTTAATGCACTTTCTTGGCAGAAAACGAAGACAATTTTCAACAATAAGCACTTTATACGGTAAACAATTGACATACATGCATGTTAAAGGGTATTTCCCCCTAATATAAATTCACTACTTATAACTACATGCGCGATATGGGTAGATGCAAATTTAACGAAGATAAAATTTGATTTTCAAGTCGCACGGTGAAAATTGTGAAAAGATAAAGGGTTACTACAATTTGTAGACCGCGTTGTATAAGTACCACGTTATGCAAGGGTTACCTGTACTTTCATTTCTCAAAATTTTCTCTGTTCCGAGTTACGCAATTTCTTTCTTGCTTCCTTGTGGTGTGAGAGCATTCCAGTGGATGCACATGCACTGTCAACGACAATCACAGCTGTTAAATTACAGATATGCTGTTAAATTTTCTCTAAATTTCTTGGCTAATTATGGCTGAAAAAAATCGACATTGCTACAATATTGCATACAAGCTACGTTGCATATGCTAAAGAACATGGAAACAGGGCTGCAGAGAGGCAATTCGGGCCACCCCCAACTGAGAAAATGATAAGAACTTGGCAGAATCAGGAAGAGGATATAAAAAAAAGCAACTCACAGTAAACATAACCTACAAAGTGGAACTGCAAAATGGCCAGAACTTGAGGCAGAACTAAATACTTGGATTTTAGACCACAGAAAAGTGGGACTTTCAGCGTCTACAAAAATGATCATTCATCAAGCAAAAGCGATAGCCACTAACAGAGGGATCACCAACATTACTGGATCAACATCATTGTGTTAATTCATGAAGAGAAACCAGCTATGTATGCAGACTAAAACAAAAATATTACAAAAGATGCTAGCTGAATATGAAGAAAAAATTATTGAATTTCATTATGTAAATTCATTATAATATTCAGTGATAAAGTTTTTTTCCTCAAAAAATGTGTACAAAAAAGGGGGGTGGCGTCTTATATGCCGGCAAATACGGTACATCAGGAAATCGTAGCAATGGGTTTTGAATAAAGTCGACAAGAAATCTATCAAAGTCATGGAGGCATAAAAACTTTTGACAATTTTGGATTGTATTAATCTCATAACTTCACCGATCAAAGAAATAAAACCGACAACATTAAATGCCTGTTGGAAAAATACATGGCCAGAGTCAGTTCAAAGCAAAAATCTAATTGAGCCAGCAGAAAACAGAATGGATGCAATAGAACTTGCTAAGTCTCTAGGAGGGGAAGGTTTTGACAATATGAAAGTCGAAGATATTCAAGATATTGGTGGAAGAAGAGACTGATGAAGCAAATTTGGTGGAAATGGCATCTGGGATAAACCATATTAATTCAGAGGATGATAGCACACATGGAAATGATGAAGTTAAACATTTTACCCTAAAAAAGTATAAAGAAAGGCATAGACTTATCCGAACAATTGGAGATACTAAATGAAGATCCACTGAAAGAAGTACAAAATTTAAGAGAGAACTTCACAAGAGCTTAGTTCCATAGAACAAAATTTATAAAGATCTCTCAGCTAAAAGCAAACAATTGAAAATAACAGATTTTTTACAAAAAAAAAGTAGAGCATAAAACTCAAGATGATACCGAAGAAAGCTCAGAAGATGAGGATATTTAGGCAGAAAGAAAACCTCGTTTAATGGTGCTTAGTAGTGATGACGAAGAAATCATTATGTAATTATGTAACAATATTAATATGTAATACTTTTGATCAATTATTATTTTAATAAACCTACATTTCTCTTAGTTATAAAAAGAAAATAGTATAGCTTTTTTAACTTTTGGAAACTAACCCTGTTTTTTGTACTAGTTCTTTGTTTCATATAACACGAATTTGCATAACACGGCATTTATTAGGAACCTAATGACCGTGTTTTACTGGGGTTACCTGTACTTGGTTTAATCCTTTATATAAGTGTAAGCAAATGAAGTTTGCACCTGAAGTATTTTCAGGACTGGGGCAACTCATGGTAAAGGTAGTATGACTTCACACTACTTGCCTTGGTATCCCATAATGCAAAGCACATCTCTTTGCAAATATGTATAATGCTATGCATTATGGGAAGGGTCATTACTCAGACCTGGTATCATCTCTGGGTCTGGCTCCCACTGATGAGACCTCAATAATGGTTGAAACCAGTCTAGGTAGTGATCCTTTCCATAATACTATGCATTATGGAAAGGGTCACTTCACAAGCGCAAACTTCGTTTGCTTATACTCGGATAAAGGATTAAACCATATAATTTATTTTATGGTTTAATCCTTTATTCATTAAAGTATATAATTTCTTGGTTTCGTTAATTTATAGCATAAACAAGTAGAAAAACTTTCAACAGCTACCTATTTCTAATCCAAAGTATTTTAATAATAAAGTGTGACACATTTTGGCAACTCGTATATGAAAATATGACTTCTGAATTACTTCAACCTTGCTATCACCTCTGGATCTGGCTCCCAATGATGAAACCTCAATAAAGGTTGAAAGTGGTCTGGGTAGTGACCCTTCCCATAATTCACAGCATTATACATGTCTGCAAGGAGATGTGCTTTGCATTATGGGATGCCAAAGTAAGTGATGTGAAGTCAAACTACCTTTACCCAGAGTTGCTCCAGTTCTGAAAGTACTCCAGGTGCAAATTTTGTTTGCTTACACTTGGATAAAGGATCAAACCAAGTATATAATTTCTTGTATATATCGTTAATTCAAAGTATCAGCTATCCATCCAACTTTATATACTCAAGGCAAAAGGAGACACTTCAAAGAACATACTCTGAACAGGCAGCAGCAAAATGTTCAACCCCACCATTAAAAATCTCATATTGAGGTAGTAGAGTTTTTGCTCCTGAAACTGAAGTTTCATCTACAAAACAGACTAACCAGATGGAGAACACAAAATTACTAGACAGAATTTTATTACACAATTGCCTGGCCACTGCCTCTCCATACTTCAAAATGTCATCATTATCGATTGAAGCTTTCAACAGCTGCAGAATTTCTAGCTCTTCTGCTCAAGAAAAAAAAAAATTACTCATATTCCACTACTTTATGTGATAGGAACATCTTTATGTACTATGAAACTTTTAATAGCTCTCAACATCTATGAAGCAGTTTATCCCAACCAGAAAAATGTCCACCCTTCTCTCTTCGAAGGACAGGCTTCCTTCACTTGGTTTTCTAAGTACCTAGAAGATTCCATGCTCTTATGGCTTGTCTCATTAAGGATAATCCAGCAGATCTGCCCTTGTCTGTTATGAAGAAGCATAAATAACATCAAGTATACTGGGCCTGAACAATCTTGTTGAACATGCAATCTCTACTAAGAGTTAAGTTCTCTGGAAGAAAATTAAAATCCTATATTACAATACATTTCTTGTGGAATGTCTTTATAAGGAAACTTAAAATGTTACTTCATCATTCATAAACTTAAATAGATCTGATGGTCAACATTCATCTCCGTTGTGGAAGATAGTACTTTTTCAATCCGCTAACCTTCTCCTAATTTGTTCATTTAATTCTGTGTACATACACATTAATAACTTCTTTATGTTATTTATATATTATCTGATTACATTTCTGTATGACAGATACCTTTGTCACTTATGAGAAAATTTTACTGCCAAGAACAAGTTTAATGTGAGTTTTCCATTTTTTTTTATTTTTAATAATTCAAACTGCCTTTCTCGATTATGCTAAAACATGCAGATGTACAAACCTCAGTGTACATAAACCTTAATGGATTTGGAGAGATTCATCTTCTAATAATTCATGTGGCAATTGCTTTAGAAATTCAGAACAAAATTTCCCCACTAAACATAAGAACAGGATATGTAATTATAAGATACTGATGCAATTATTGCATACCACATTCATGAAAATTCACTGTTTACATGCTCTTTACACTGTAGCATGCATTTTTATCTACTCATATGTACATGGTCAGGATATTAATAGCATCACCTCTTGAAAATGTTGCATTAGCTGTGAGAAAACAATGCATACAAACTCAGATGCATTGTGGAAAGCTGCTGAAACCACTGGCAAAACCAGTTAATGTAAGGAAACACAAACCACAGTAAAATTTTAATAAATTAATTACAATATTTCAATTTAATGAAATTTGAACAGAACAGATTAAAAATAAAATATGCAGTAACAAAGGAAATGTTTTATATGCAATTGTGCATAAGTTGGGTTGAAAACTATAACACTATTGATGACAAAGTTATTTGATAATAATTTCCCAAATTTGAGGAATGATTAAACAATCATTGTGAGCCAGATTAAGGTAATGTAACAACCATTGCAATGAATATACGTTCATATTTAGAAATGCTTCTATTTAGTAATTTTTGTTGTTCTAGTGGATTCCATGGCTACTCTTAATCTCATGGTGGGCTAATTCAGATTCAAGAGGTTTAAACAAGTGAATCAACTGAAATATAATGTTGAGAAATAATTTTTCACTGATCTGCCTGTTTGACCTAGCATAAGATAAGATGCAGGAACATGGGACTTGATATATACCATCTAGTAGTAAAGGAGAGAATGTATTAGGGGAAGGTAATAGACAACAAATTTTGCTGATGGATTTGAAGGTTCAAGTAAGCTGAAATTGCTTGAGAATCTTAGCAACAAAGTTTGTAAGTACATAGAGAATGAGAAATGTACAAATTTCATTTTTATTTGGAGGAAGAAATGAGGAGAGAATTATTATTTTGGATTATGACCACTGCAAAGGACAATCTACTTGATACAGTTTCTATTTCTTGTTGGATGGGCTCTCAACACTACAGATTTCATTCCACTTATAGCATTAGCAAAACTGCAGGATATTAGCTGGGCCAACCCTTACATATATGGTAGTGGGACACAAATAATGTAGTGCAGCACAGTGCTTTAGAATGAAACATTCTGATATATATATATATATATATATATATATATATTGCTGTCATCACATGCTGTCTATATAGCTATATAAGGTCAACCCCTCCTTCCGAACTTAGCTATCACCTACTTTCGATGGCATGTGGAGATCTTTGGGACAGATCTCCGGAAGTGAAGTTTGTAATATAGTATGATGAGTGGGAAGGCATGTGATAAAGTCTACAAGGATAGAAAAATAACAGCACCACGGTGGACATAAAAAGTTAAAGAAGCAATCCTGGAAAAGTCATGGAAACACATCAACCAAGAATATAGAAGATAAATATCAGGAAGCTATTGAAAAGTTAGAAAGGAAGGAAAGAGTGTTGTAAAAGGAATCAAAGATAACATGAAAATTGAAAATAAGAATATTCCAGATGCTTGTAGTAATTACTTTGAAAGACTGTTCAATGAAACAAGCAGTGACAGAACAGTAGTAGAAAATATTCAAAATGAATGCAAACAGGAGTATAAATCAATCCTTGAGGTAGAAACATTATGAAAATTATGGAAACAACTACCATATTAGAGTAAAACTTTAGTTTAAATATAAACAAAAATAAATACTCAACGTTTTGACCTTCACATTAAGGTCATCCAGCTGAATTTAATTTTGTAATCTAATAGGTAATAATAATACCAGGACACTAGCTTCGATGTAGTAAGGTGTTTCCCCCCCCCCTGCCCAATCACAGGTCAGGCCATTAGTTTTAATAGTTGATCGTCAACTTTAGTATACTATGCAGATTGTAGTGCAGCTTGTTTCTTTGTATATATGTATATACTCCAGATGATGAACTTAATGTGAAGGTTGAAACAGTGTTTATTTTAGTTTATATTAAACTATAGTTTTACTCTAACACAGTATTTGTTTCCATAATTTTCATAATGTATTCCAATAACTGTGTAAGTATGAAGGAAAGGATTCTTGAAGTAGAAAAGAAATCAAAAGTCTAAATTTGGAAAGAACTAGGATAGATGATATTCGACAAAAAGTGCTCAAATATAGAGGTCGAAAAGTTCTGCATAAATCAGAGGGCCTGGTCAGAGGGTGAAATTCCACATGATTAAAGTAGAGTTCTCATAGTTCCCATCTGTAAAAAGAGGAATATCACATTTTCTGGACAATGTCATGATAATATGAAAATAACACAGGGATTCCTCTACTAAGCATTCCAGGTAAGATTTATGAAAGCAGTGGAAGAGAAACTTGGAGAAGGACAAGCTGGATTCAGATGAAACAAAGGTTTAAGATCAGATTTTTACTTTGCCATAAATAGTAGAGAAATCATGGAAATATAACAATGATCTATAAATAAGTTTTATAGATCTAGAAAGACATACGACAGGGTGCCCAGGGTTTTTCAAAATGCTACAATTATATAATATAAATGGAATATTATACAGAGTAATGCATAGTCTGTATATAAGTTTTAAGTCAGCTGTTAGACATGAAGGAAATACAGGAAGATAGTTTGGTGTAAAATCAGGTCTAAGACAAGGATGCACACTAACTCTAAATCTTATTCATTATCTAGATAGACTGTATTGTGAAAAAAAACAGCTAACGCCTTTTTATTCCCGTATACGGAGAGTAGGCAAGGCCATTTAGCCCTATCTAACTTTTGGAGACTGAGTGGGCAGTTCAATCTCCACTGGTACCAATCAGCAATAGATGGCCCAAGGCTATCACTAATTAAGCGGTACACAGTGAAGAGACACGGCTCAAATGTGCCGCCATCTCGTGGTCCCTAACCCTAACACAATATATTTAATGTCTGAAATAATGTGGGTTCTACGGTCGATTTTCTTGAGTTTTCGGGAGGAAAAACCCGCTTGCCCGTGCCAGAGATCGACTAACTCAGGAACCGGTCGAAAAAAGGCTTAGAAAAATCGAGTCTAGTCGCTGACTAGACTCGAACCAAGTCTTCCTTCGTGCAAACGCCACCACTGTTCAATTCTTTCATCTCCACCTTACTCGCAGATGGCGATAACTCCTCAGCTACCATCTGCAGCACCCCCCCCCCCCAAAAAAAAATAAATAAAATGGCATCAAATAATATTAGAATAGGAGATATCAGACTTATCTCTCTGCTTTACGAAGATGATGATAAACTCCTAGTGAGTCTCTAGGATTCTCAAACTAAACAGAATAACAGCTTTTACAAATTCGGCATGAAAATCAGCAATAAAAAGACAAAAACCATGAAAACAGGTAGGATTATAGAAAATTTAAGCTGCAGTCTCAATGGAGAACCTATAAAACAAGTAAAATATTTCAGCTATTTAGGCAGAGTGGTTCGTGAAGATGGAAAATTAAACTGGAAATAGATAACACAAGTCTCTGATATATTCCTTTTGTCTTATTTCTAAACTTCTTGAAGTTTGTCCTATGTAATTAAGGCCACAAGAACATGGGATATTGTAAACTCCAGAATGTTTGTTGAGAGGGTTGTGGTCTTTGGGTGAGCATAACAGATTTCTTACTGTCATAATTTTATTTCACAAAAATTGGTCATTGAACATGCGCTGAAAAAGAGGGCGATCTCAATTATGAGAGATGAAGGAACATTAACAGAAGAATTACATTCTATTCTTAACTACTGATCAGCAATGGATATCCCCAAACAAAAATAACAAAAAGAATAACACTCTCTAATCCCTCTCTACAACAAATCCATGACATTCATTACAGAACTTCAATTTTCATTCCTTTTGTTGGCGAAGTATCACAAAAAATTGCTAATCTCCTGAAATCTAATGACATTAGAGTGGCCTTCAAACCAATTATGACAGTAGAAATCTGTTTGGAAAATCGATTTGGAAAAGGCATATGATAAGGTGCCAAGAGAGAAGCTATTTAATACGCTGCAGTTATATGGTGTCAATGGGGCATGATATCGAGCAATACTTATGCGGATGATGTTATACTTCTAAATAAATCCGCTACAAGTCTGCAAGATTCTCTGACTAAATTGAATAGTTGTTGTAATAGATATGGTATGAAGGTCAGCAATAAAAAGACAAAGACAATGAAAATAGGCAGAATCGTTGAAAATGTCAACTGTGTTGTGAATGGAGAACCTGTGGAACAAGTAAAACATTTCAGCTACTTAGGCACGATTTTTACTGAAGATGGTAAATTAAATATAGAAATAGACAACAGAATCAGCAAAGCTGGTATGGTGGGAAGTCAAATGAATAAATTCATATGGAATAAGAGAGAAATTAGTTGGAACACTAAATTAGCTGTATACAAGACAGTGTTCAAACCAGTTTTAACTTATGGATCTGAGAGCTGGGTCAGAAGTAAAACACTTGACCAAAGACTAGAGACCGCAGATATGAGAGTCCTGAGAAAGATTAGAGGCGTGAACAGATGGCATCAATGGCAATATCATATCAAAAACGAGGATATTAGGAAAGAACTTGATATTGTCAGCATCCAGGAATGTGTTAGCAGAGCTAATCTCAGGTGGTATGGTCACCTAAACAGAATGGGCAAGGAAAGATTAGCAAAACAAGTGTTCTCTGCCAGGTTGGCAGCAAAACGACCCAGAGGAAGACCAAGATATAGGTGTATTTATACGGTACAAAGTGCCTTAGACGATAGAAATATAAGATCTGATAATGTTGGAGTCTTGACAAGTAACAGACTGATTTGGAGGAAAATTGTAGATAGGAAGTTAGTAATGATATAATTTTTTCATGTAGTACTATCATATCCTGTACACCCCTTGTGGGTACATGGCAGGAATTTGATGATGATGATGAAATCTGTTACGTTCACCCAAGGACCACAACTCTTTCAACAAACATCCTGGAGTTGACAACATCCCATGTTCTTGCAGTGTGAAGTACAATCAACCCCAAGTGCATCATTATGATTGTGATACTTGGCAGTGGCGTAATGCTCTGGAGTTGTTTCTCTCATAGGCACAGAATTCTGGTTGGATGAATAATGAAAGGTAAGCGAGGCACTTTTCAATAATGTAAAAAATGTACAACATCAATCCATGAAATTTTTATATTTAATGTAGTTCTCCATGGATATTTGTAATTATATATAATTAGGAAACAATTCTTTGATATGTTAAGGGACTACATTCACCTTCCAAGCAAAGCAATCATATTTCAGAGATTGAAAATGCCAAATTGATTTGCTGGAAAAAAAAAGCGAATCATTTAGCAATATTATTTCCTTTTTATGCTGTTCTATTTGTCAATGGAACAACATGTATAGGAAGTTTAGGTGTATGAGAATGCATAAAATGTGAGTGGCGAAATACCTTTTCAGAGCATGCTTAGTTAGATGCTAGAAAGTGCATCTGCAGTAAATACAACTGAACACTTATCAAAACTTATCCTATACTTCCTATTCTCTTGTTCATTTACAACATTCCTCTTATGGTACACATCCATAGTACACCACGGGTAGGATAAACTTTTTAAAACCACTTTACACTTCTAATAAGCAGAGTGGTGGTGAGTTTACTCCAGGCAATCAGTATCTTTTACACATGATCAGAACTCACAGCCTACTGGCTGAAGCATGGATAATATCCTCTTGGTCAAGTAGGTGGTCAACAAGTGAACAATACCTGGATCTACAAAATATTTTAATTTTTCCAACGAATGCCACTCTGTAGTATGTAAGTGGAAAGCATATGCCCCCCCCCCCCTCTTTGGAGTGCAATTCCTCCAACTAACTAACTGAGATCTTGAATCCAGCAAAATTTAATGTACATTTATAACTACCATGACCATTTATGAAAGGTAAAAGGATACATGCAGTAGTCTTAGTAGAAACTACCTTCATTAGATTCACACAATATCACCAAACTACACTTCTTCAGAGCATTTTTTCAAAATACTAATAAACATACTATGTATATTGCACAAAAAATGTTTAAAATATTTTAACTAATTCAATACTGAAATACTTTTACAGGAATTAATTTTGTAGGATTTAATAAGTGAAAACAAGCTGGCAAATGTAAATTCACTAAAAGGATTTGTAAGAACCCCCATCAGTAACTTCACATGAACTCACTTTCTTTCATAAATATACACAAATATGCATTACAACTGAACACTAACCTCCATATAATAAAAAACAAAGAATAATGTCTCTGTGGAGAGTCGCTGGAAGAACTCTACAGAGTCACAGTGTGGTAAACTTGAGGGATAATAAGACGGAACTGGGCATGGATTCCGAGGAAGGTAATGCCTAGAAAATATGAAGAGAATGTAGATATTTACACTATTATAACTTTATGCTTATTAAATTTGCAAGGCATACTTTCTATACTGATTTCTTAATCATGATTCCCTTATCCCCCATATGATGCAAACTAATTCATATATACGATATTTTCATCATTTTATTGAAATTTTTAGATATTTATCTTATTTCAGAATATGACACAGATAATATTAATGTTATTTGTGTGTATACATATATATATATATAACCCTCTCCAAATATGCTTAAAGATATTTGAATCTTAACTAAAAAATGAGTATGATCAAGGCTCTATAAGGAGCCTTGATCATACTCTGCTTATTAGAAGTGTAAAGTGGTTTTAAAAAGTGTAACTTAAAATGCTTATTACTCTTTTACTGCAGCATTCATAATTGTAAGATTTTAATAAATCAGACTAGTATAAAATAAACAACTTCTAAAGAATAACAAAATTGTTTTCTTTAAATCAACTCCAACTTTTATTAGAAGTGCTGATGCATTCAAATCAACTACATGTGCACTTTAAGCAAATCAATGCAACTTAGTAATTTTTGTTTAAACAGCTAGCTTAATTCAGTAACAATTAAAATTTTATGAATTAATAAATAAATAAAGAAAGAAATAAAGAAAAATAAATAAAATATTTTTCTTTTAAAATCTTATAATGAAATACTCTTTGTCAATACCAATCCATTTGTGTTGTATATTTGTTCTTTTAATTAATGTATCACAGAATTATTAAATTATTTTCTTTTTGGTTTATTCACTTTTCATAATTACTGAGGATGCATTTATTATTATTATTTTTAATATGGGAGAATTATCATTAGTAACAGCTAATTCTATTCTTTGGAACAGAATATCACTTTTTCTACTCGAAAGATTACAACCTCTAGCTCTTAAAAAAATCTCATTTCTACTCTCTTAACCTCTGTTCACACACACCATTAATTTGCTATATGTTCTACAACCTCTCATGACATTAAAAAAAAAAAAAAAAATACTATATTACATATATATGTAAAATCTGATACATTAAATATATTGAACAAGAAATATAGCAATCAGTATCAAATAGAAATTGTTACACACGCACATTTTTTTAAAGGAAATCTTACATACAAAATGTAGTTTAACATATGGCACAGTAATACAACGATGGGCAGAAATTTGAGAAAAAAGAAGGAACTTGTTCAAAAATTTGTATTTTTGAACAAGTAAAAATACTGTAAAAGAACAGTTAATTTTCTAGACAGGCTAGGTTAGGTGTTGGAGTTATTTATTATGCTTTCATATTTCAAAACACCCAAACAATATATAAATATTTATTAAATGACTGACATTTTTTTAGTTTCTTAATCAGTATCTTCAGAGTTCAGAGAACATGTATAAATTAAAAACACTACTCCCTAAAATAAACATAACATTGTGATATAATATAAATATAATTATTAAGGTGGAGTGATGAATTGTCAAATTTTGTTGGGGGAAAACTGGTCAACAATTGCCAAGAACAGAGAAAGGTGGAAAGAACTGGAGGAGGCCTTTGTCCAGCAGTGGACAGAAAATGGCTGAAAAGAAGAAGATAAATTTTAAACGAGAAAGGAGAATGAAACAATGTACTTAATGGATTTGCAGTCAACTGAAAAAGGACAATGATACAGAGAAGGAAGATAATACCTAAAAGAAAGAAGCCTTTTTGTACATCAGTATTGGTTGCAAAATTCTATGTCAGCCACTATCACAGATAATGATACAAGAGAGAGAAAGATGTAAACCTAGCTGAAAAGCTCAGAAGACTGAGAGTAAGACAGTAAATTACACAACAAGCATTTTTCTTTTCTTCTTTCATCATCATGCTTGTCAAGGATTTAGGCCTAGAGTGGCCTATTCCGGTCACTTAGAAGCCATCGTTGAATCTCTTAAGAGAAGGTCCTGGTTTTCTTTTTCCTAGTGGTTTGTAATTTAAGGATCATTTTGGTAATCTTTCTGTTTTCATTCTTTCAACATGTTCCATCCATTTATGTTTATATTTTTTTCTATTACTGATTCCTGGTTTAATTTTTTCATAATTTCTTCATTTCTTTTGCAACCGAATAGAGTATACTTTGCATAGTTTATCGCATAAACCTAATTTCAGCTGTTATTAATCTTGGTCTGTCTTTTTTGTTTTATTTGTAAAGATTTTAATTCCATACAACAGGATTGGTAGGGCTAATGTACTACATATGTATAGTCTGGTTTGTTTTTAAACTAGGTTAGGTGTTTACATAGAGTTAATTACACCTGTTATTTTTTTAATACAGTAAACATCACTTAACGCGATTAATTAATCCATCAATTAATGCACGCTAAGCAAAATCGCGTTAAGTGAATACAATAAACAATAGGAATAATTATAACCAGTGGTGAGCTATAAGGGGCTCACGCGAGACCTTGATTAAATTTTTCTCAAATTTGCGAGCCCCTTGTTCTTCTTGTTTAATAATCTTGTAGAACTAGAAAATAACACCATGGAATGTATACATGCTACTATAATTGTACTTTAAATTCATATGGATTTTCTGATAACTATATAAAAAATAATTTCGTTGCATTTTGTTCTGATAGAGCTAGTGTAATGTTAGGAAACAAATCAGGTGTTGTAATCAAACCTCTACAAAAATTTCCCAACGTTGTGATATGGCATTCGTTTTTTTAGCTCATCATTTACACTTAGCATTAGATGATTCGATAAAAAACGTTAAAGAAATAAATCATTTCGAAATATTTATGGATAAATTGTATGCTTTTTATCATCAATCACTAAAAAATCAACAAGAGTTAAATACAATTGCAAAAGACCTTGGTATTGAAATTTTAAAGATCGACACCGTGTGTTTGGATCATGATGGACAGCTTGCAGTTTACGAACGGAACGACTCTTGCCTCTTGCTTTGTGAAGAAATTACTCAACTTTATGCAAGCATTTTGCATCGTACGATAAATATAAGGGCTTTTTAAACTGACTTCTCAATTTGGAATTTTTAAAAAGATCTATCATTAATGGTTGATATCCTACAGGAATTATCATATCTGTCAGAAGCTCTACAAAGTCGCAATATAAGTATTTTATAAGGTTTTTTTTTTTTTTTTTTTTTTTTGCTCAACGATGCGAGCCCTTTGTTAAAATTTCCATAGCTCACCACTGATTATAACTCATCCATCAATTAGCGTAAATTTGAAAAAAATATTATAAGCTATATTAAAGGTTAAAATCACCAGTTAATAAAAAATCAATCGCTTAAATTTTTATTTGAGGTCTAAACATTTGAGCTACTTTTTTACAAAAAAATTAAGTAAAGAATAGTGCTCGACTTTTTCATTTTATCATGCAATTTGCAATAGCTGATGATCGCTTTACCAAGTTTCTGTGGACTTCGAAGATTTGTTCCATATCAGGATTAGCATCAAAAACAAAATTACTTTAACATGCTCAATGTGATTGAAAACTAGCTCAAGTTCTTTTGCAGTTAGCTTCTTAGTCGTAATATTCTCTTCTTGTTCGCACTCTTCATCAACTTCTTCATATGAACTCTAGTTGAAGAATGGGAATGGGAATAAAGCAAGTTTTCCAGCTTTTCCTCTAACGTAATTATTATTTTTTCTTTTTATTACTGCCATTTTCTTTATAAGTCTCTTTTCCATATCAGGGGGTTGAATATAATATAGTCATAGAGGTATCTAAATTAAAGAAAATGAACGAAAAGTGATTGGGCAAGAGAACAGAGTTTGCACGTGCGCTTGCAAAGATAGCTTTGAGTCAACTGCTGAGTGTCGTCGGCATTGACAAGTGCCATCGCTCGCTGCAGATTGGCGACAAAAAAATTTTGCATAACGTAAAAAAATTACGTTAACTGATTGATCGCTTGTTTCCTGCAAAAGCGGGAAACAATCCTGGATTCTACCTGGAATCCAGGATTCCACTACCTGGAATCTAGAATCCAGGAACAAACCTGAATTCGAAAACAAAGAAATTCTAAAACAGAGACAAAGATTGGAAGCAGCACAGATGAAGTTTCTAAGACCTCTCCTGGGACTCACTAGATTAGATAAAAAGAAAAACACAGAAATAAGAGAACGATTAGACACAAAGAACATCATACAAGAAATAGAAGAATATCAGCAAAATTGGCTACACCACATAGAAAGGATGAATAATAGGATTCCCAAACTAAATATAAACCTACAGGAAGAAGAGACCACGGATGTCCAAGACTAAATGGAAAGACTCACTTCATCTGCATAGCAGGAACAGGACATAAAAAGCCCATTTGTGAATTGCTCAGATGATGACAATGAGATAAATATTAAAAAGAATTTTAGGCAAAAGGCCAGGTCTATACATGATCGTGCTTTTCTAAATCCATTCTGTACTTCTAAGATAAAGTTTTCAGAATATATTTTTTAGTTTGTTATTTAAAATTCTGCTATATATTTTGTAACAGGAATTTAGAATACTTATACCTCTATAATTTTTAGGGTCATTTCTACTACCTTTTTAAAGATAGGGTTCACAATTGCTTTTTTCCATTCTATTGGTGGGTTACTTGTTGAATAGATTTTATTTATAGGAGTCTTTCTTTGAACCTTATTCCTGCATATTTTGAACCTAACTTATCTTCTCCAAGTGATTATCCATTTCTTGTTTCTTTCAGGCTGATTTCTAATTCTTCTTTAGTTATTAAAGAAGAATTAGATTAAATTAAATTAAATTAAATTAAATGTTTGCAGGTTATCTTTTTAAAAAAAATTTATCTGTTCACAATTCAGTATAGAAATTCTTATAATTTCAGTTCGGTGTTTAATTTTACGTTTCCTTTAGTATCTGTACTTAAAATGTTTCAAAGTCTTATATACAGTGGGTCTTATTTTATATAAATTATGTTGTAAATTAGAAACAAATTTTTTCCATGATTCTCTATGTCTTTTTCTGGTTTCTCTTTTAGCTTTGGCTCTTATTTATCTTCTAATCTTTTACTGCATAACCATTTATGATATGCTTCTTTCTTCATTTTAATTATTTCTTTAATTGTATCATCCCATATCCTCAGTTTTTTCTTATTATTGATTTTTTTTTTGTCTTTCCTATGCTTTCATTTGTTGTATTTAGTATCACCTTTATATTAAGCCATTCTATTTCTATTTCTTGATTCTGTTTTATTTTATCTAAATATTGGTTAATTCTTTGTTCATATAGTCATTGTATATTTGTGTCATTTAATAATCTAGTTTTATAAACAAATGTTTTAAATTTTCTTTCTGTTCTTGTTATTTGTAGCCATTTAGGTGGTAATCTTAATTTTATTTTAACGAGGAAGTGGTCACTACTTATTTCATATCCTCTGTGAACTCAAACATCTAAAAAGAACTTTGATGGCTTTTCATTTAAGATAAAGTAATCTATTAATGATTTCCATCCTCTTGCTGCCCAAGTATATTTATGCATGTCTTTATGTTTATAGAAAGAATTCATTATTTTAAGGTTATTATAAACTACAAAGTCAATCAATTTTTTACCATTCCTGTTTAGAGTATGTTCTCCATACATTCCTATGTTATTATTATTAATTTTTGTGTTTCCAATTCTTGCATTTAAGTCTCCTGCCAAATTACATAATCATTTTTATTTATGTTGTTATATATATTTTGTAATAACTGATTATAAAATTCAATATTATCATCTTCTCTTTCTTCTTCTGGGGCATATAAACCAATTATTGTTAAATAACCTCTATCTATTTTTATTCTAGCTTCTATTATTTGTTCATTCCATACTTTATCATATTTTAACCATTTTGAAAGGGAATTATGAATCCAAATCATAACACCTGCTTGTGTTCTGTCTTTTTTTTTTTTTTTTTCCCCATAACAAATTCAATCTAACATTTCAAAGAACAGTCACTTCAGTTTCTCCAAACTTTTCCATGGAATTTCATCTTAGGTAGAAAAGATAAATAAGTCAGCTAGAGAGAGACTTTTCTTTTGCAGAATTCATACTAACCATTATACACTGGTTAAAAGGTTTTCAGAGCAAAAAATAAAAATAAAAAATAAAAAAATGTACTGTTGAAAGTTTATTTTTTTCACTTGGTTAGAGTATAATGAAATTAGTTTAATCCTTTATCCAAGTGTGAGCAAACAAAGTTTGCGCCTGAAGTATCTTCAGGACTAGGGTAAAGTGATACAACACCAGAGCAACTCATTGTAAAGGTGGAGAAAGCTACCAACACTCCTAACTCAGTATCTCCTATAATGCACAACACATCTCCTTGCGGATATGTCTAATGTTATGCATTAAAGGAAGGGCCACTACCCAGACTAGTTTCGACCTTTATTGAGGTCTCTTCAGTGGGAGCCAGGCCCTAGTGGAAATACCAGGCAGAAGCATTAGCAGGTCATCTCTACCTATAGGAGTTGCCAAATGGTGTGCCACCCTTTTTTAATAAATTACTCTGGATTTAGAGAAAGATGTTGAAAGTTTATTTTTTCACTTGGTTAGAGTATAATGAAATTAGTTTAATCCTTTATCCAAGTGTGAGCAAACAAAGTTTGCGCCTGAAGTATCTTCAGGACTAGGGTAAAGTGATACAACACCAGGGCAACTCGTTGTAAAGGTGGAGAAAGCTACCAACACTCCTAACTCAGTATCTCCTATAATGCACAACACATCTCCTTGCGGATATGTCTAATGTTATGCATTAAAGGAAGGGCCACTACCCAGACTAGTTTCGACCTTTATTGAGGTCTCTTCAGTGGGAGCCAGACCCTAGTGGAAATACCATGCAGAAGCATTAGCAGGTCATCTCTACCTATAGGAGTTGCCAAATGGTGTGCCACCTTTTTTAATAAATTACTCTGGATTTAGAGAAAGATGTTGAAAGTTTATTTTTTCACTTGGTTAGAGTATAATGAAATTAGTTTAATCCTTTATCCAAGTGTGAGCAAACAAAGTTTGCGCCTGAAGTATCTTCAGGACTAGGGTAAAGTGATACAACACCTCTCTCTCTCATGTCATCAGCTGTTCATTTCCTTATGATAGTTGAATATATGCTATATTCTCTTGATTGTGACTGCATGAGTGAAATCACAACACAGGTATCACAAACATTAAAGAGAAATTTTTTTTCAGTAATGGTGGATAGAATACATTTATTTGCCATGTAGTGAAGTTTCCTTTCCACTTGATGATTATTTCATTGCACTCAGAAGATACTTCAGGCGCAAACTTTGTTTGCTCACACTTGGATAAAGGATTAAACTAATTTCATTATACTCTAACCAAGTGAAAAAATAAACTTTCAACATCTTTCTCTAAATCCAGAGTAATTTATTAAAAAAGGGTGGCACACCATTTGGCAACTCCTATAGGTAGAGATGACCTGCTAATGCTTCTGCCTGGTATTTCCACTAGGGCCTGGCTCCCACTGAAGAGACCTCAATAAAGGTCGAAACTAGTCTGGGTAGTGGCCCTTCCTTTAATGCATAACATTAGACATATCCGCAAGGAGATGTGTTGTGCATTATAGGAGATACTGAGTTAGGAGTGTTGGTAGCTTTCTCCACCTTTACAACGAGTTGCCCTGGTGTTGTATCACTTTACCCTAGTCCTGAAGATACTTCAGGCGCAAACTTTGTTTGCTCACACTTGGATAAAGGATTAAACTAATTTCATTATAAAAAAATGTACTGTTAATAAATGTATCCATTACTGTTCAGAAAAAAATTGAACCGAGTGTGAGCAGACAATAACATGTTTTATCCTTCTTTCTTCAGAGATTGAATGCAAACTAATCTCAAAGGTGCAGGATAAATACTAGTAATACAACAGGAGAATATACAAAGAGAATACATAACAGACCACAAATTTTCAGAACAATGAAAAAAAAATGCAATGGAATTTTAGCATCAACACTGAACAACATGTCTAATCTCTTTCTGACAAAAAGGGAGTATGTTATGCATACAGAAAGGAAGGGCATATTTTTATGTCTCTTCTCCAGAAGGGTTGTAAACCTATATAATCCATAAGTATACAGTAGGTGGGCTAAGAATTTTTTATTCATTTTTATTTTTTGTATTTTTTTTTTAAGATTTACTTTTCATAACCTGGAAATTCTGCTATAGAGACTGAAAATTGAATTTTTTTCAAGCCGTGTGTAGTCTACAATAAGATGATTAGTAGTTTCACATCAATCAATGAAATTCATTTTTTCCTAAAAATTTACTGAGGTCATAAATGCATGACTGGAAGAAGTAAAGAGGGATTTTTTTCATCAAGTGTGACACTGATATAGCAAAACATTTCAAGTTCAAAAGGGATGAAAGCAAGATTACGCAAAGGACAAGAGTTAAACAGTTCAGGCAAAGAACTAGAAAGCATAACTGCTCTCTGGATATAGAGCAAGTTTACTGCTTTCTGCTCCTTCACATTTAGTTCTGGATGTATTCGTAGTTTGCTTTCAAACATTCTGGGTTTGAGATTCAACAGAAAAGGAAGGTACAGATTTTGACCAGTCATTTGCGATATGTACTTGACTCTTCTCTTGAAGACAGTCTTGGCAGACTTGTTGGAGAATCAAGGTTGACATAACAGACCTCACTGAAGTTGGAAATAAGACTATATATATAATGTGTGAATTTAAAGTGAAATAGAAAAGAAAAAAAAATTTCCACACCTTAAGGTAAGAAAATGAAACACAGAAAGTCATGAAGATCATTCTGCTTGATATTCATATAAATCCAGATAACACAAGAATGAGAGCAATTATGTAAATATTGCTCCAAAGAGAAAAGAAATAATATTAAGAGTTCTGAACAGTCAGAAAGAAACACATCTGCAGTATACTTAGAAGGATCACTGGTGAAGAGAACAACTGAGGTGAGATTGTTGGTGACATCAAATTGCAGAGTACCTCTACTAGTTGAATCAGTGCAGCAGATGAAAGACAAAATCAGTTGAAGATGCCCACAAATTCAACTGATTTTCATTAAGGAAGATGAGTTCACCTTCAGGATAACTGGACATTTAAAGAAAAGAAATTTAAAAAAAAAGAAAAAGAGGTCAGAATAGTTGTTCATATTAAGAGTGATAAAGTTACTGGATAAATTTCGTAGAATGAGACAAAGAATTTTTGCGAGTAGATCAAGAGAGGAAATTCTAAGTTGAGCACTCTCTCATATGAACTATTGTCACAAATGCTACTTTTCAGATGAAAATTTAAGTGGGTGAATGATAGTACAAGGGCCCTGACAACCCTTTTTTCTTTTCCTTACATCACAGAATGCTGACAGCACACTACATCGTATGTAGCAGATCCTGAAGCTGGTTGACAAATACATATACTTCCGAAAAGCCAACCCTAAAGCTCGACACCACAGAGGTTGTTATTAATATTATTTTACCCTTTCACCAGGAGACATTAGTTCATCTAGGGCAGCAGCAAGTGTGAATTCCTCAGTTCCTACTGTGTAACAAATTGAAACCTAAACAAAAAGTTGAAATCCAGTTCTTTTTTTTTTTCCTTCTTTTCTAATGCGAGCAATAAAAATAAAAGCTGAAGCAATACAGATCCTGAAAGTGCTAACGAAGGCTAGCTAACTCAATACTGGAGAGTGGGAACAGCTGAACTTTATAAATCTATTACCGCACCAACACATATCGGTTGGCCTGCACTTATTCATCCATACTCCTTTCTTCAATTCACTCACCTGTTCTTTTTTTTTATTTTAAATTCATTTTTATACTTTTTCTATTCATTAATATTTTTATGTATGCACACAAGCAATATCAAAATGTTTAATGATGTTGATTACTTATCACTTTTAGCTATCCTCTTCACAATAACTATAATGAGATTAATATCGATATTCAACAATACATTTAATAATAATACAACACAGTTAACACTACATCTGGAACAATGGCATAAACTGACCTATTACCTAAATTTATACTTTGCATATTGATAGTATATGTAATCACTATTATGTAATTATCAAAAGTGTTTCAGACTTGGGTTTATTCTTTCTTTTAAGGTTACATATTGGTCAGCATTCATATTGAAGAATTTATGGAGACAAAAACACACAAGTTGGAGCAATTACTTTAGTTATAATTATGAAAATAATTATAACTAAATTATTAATTGTCATGTAGCTTGTGTCCACAGCAGGACACAAGCTACATGACACTACACAAAAGTAAGATAGATCTAAACACTTTGTTAATCGTTTATCCTAGCCTGATCTATGGTGGAAAAAAATAAAATAAAATAAATAAAATACAGTAGTCCCCCTTATCTCTGGAGGATACTTTCAAAGACCCCCTCCCCAACAGATAGTACCTAACCCTATATATACTATGTTTTTTCCTATACATACATACATACATACATACCATAAAAATCAATTTATAAATTAGGCACAGTAAGAGATTAACAACAATAACTAATAATAAAATAGAAGAACAATTATAACAACATACTGTAATAAGTTATCTGAATGTGAATAATCTTAGCAACCTCAGCATATGTTTTATTTATTATTTTATGAAGTGGAGAACTTTCACCTTTTCATTAAAAGGAAGCACTTTACGGCTTCTCTTTGGTACATCCAAACTGCCAGCATCACCACTCTTGCGCTTTGGGACCATTATACAAGCACTGCAATAGTTGATCTGATAATCGAGAACTACTCAGAACAGCATGCAATTTAAAACTTATGAATTATTTCTGGAATTTTTTTCCATTTAATATTTTCAGATGGCTACTAAGTGACTAATGGCAGGTAGCGTATATGGTACAGCATAAATACGCTGGACAAAAGGGTAATTCACGTCCTAGACGGGATTGCACGAGATTTCATTACATTTCTCAGAGCGGCATGCAATTTAAAACACTTATAAATTGTTATTACTAAAAGAAAGAGCCATAAGGCTTCATTTCGGCGATGTAAATTTACATAGGCAAAGCGGATACTAGATCCAACTTTATTTCAAAGCCAAATGTTTGTAGAAACTATGAAAGTTTCGTAAGTTGAACCGAGAGCTTACGAGAATACAATCCTTGGCATCCCCGAGTTGCTTTAGCTTGCACTACTTTAGCTCTTCTTTTTGTATGAAACTTTCATAGTTTCTACAAAACATTTAGCTTTGAAATAATGTTGGATCTAGTATCCACTTTGCCTATCTAGTAACCACTTGATTTCCACAGATAAGGAGGGGGGGGGGAGGACTACGGTATATACAAAAATATAAGTTAATTAACAAAATATAATACTTTTTTTTATACATCAGTATAATAATATACAGATGACAGGAAAAAAAATCTCTAAATAAAAATTAAATTTCATAGCAGAGCTACATTAAAAACATCTCTATAGTCGTCTAATATTAAGGTTTTCTTATGTTGGGATTCTGCTATCATGTTCTGGATGCTATATAGGTTGCAGATGGGTCCTCCAGATTATTGGAATTATTAATCCATCATTCTCGTCTAGATTTGGATGATGTTTCAGCATCTCATAAGCTTCCTTGAACTTTGTTTAAAACCAGGTTCTAGTGCAGTGTAAAGACTTGGTGCCTTTCCAGTTGATTGGGATGGTGCACCCTGCTTCCCCTATGTAGGGTAGCTTGCAGGTGCACTGAATTTTGTAAATCCCTGGATGGGCAAGGTAGGTTACAGGTGCACTGAATTTGTTTACAAAATTCAATACATCTGAAACCTACCTTGTCCTGAAACTGAAGTCTGTGTTTTAGGGATGACAGAAAGTAAAAGCAAAAAAAAAAAAATAAACCATCTTTAATCATATTCAAACACACTGACATAACATAGCATTAAAAATAAAAACCACATTTTATAAATAACCTAAGAAATTAAATATACTGAGTGTTCTTATTTCTGACACTAACTGGTAACAGCACATACTCCTGACATGAGGGAAATATCTGAGCAACATCAATGTCCAGAGAGAGAGAGAGAACTTATGTTTCTGATTATGCAGAATCTGATAAAAATAACATTAATCAATAGTGATAATTATTGAAATGAAGAAGGAGCAGATCCTTAGATTACAAAGTAACAAATGCACCTTACATTACCTGCAATGTTTAGTTCAGAAATTAAAAATAATAAATTATAAAACCTCCTTAACCTTTACTGTAACTTTTACAGTAGGCTTGGACTATGTACCAAATTTGCAGTGAACAAAAAATTTTGAAATGAAAAATAACCAATTAAGAGTAATAATTAATTAGTTAATTAGATATACATTTTATCCTAAACAAATACTGAAATATAAGCTCACTGGAAATAGAAGGCAGGAAAGACCTTAAAAAAGGATATTGGATGGATAATGAGACTGGAACAGACCAATATGGTCTATACCTGTAATTAGCGTTATGATGATGATATACATTTTACCATTGTAACATAGTAAGCTGCAGCATTTACATGAAAAGTTAACATGCTTATTGAAAGCAAACCTGTGGCATACTCCAAAAGTTAAGCATTTACTCTATTTGCTATGTTAAAAACAGAAATAACTTTTAAGTAAGCAGGCAGTATTGAAAAATACACATTTTGTTCACATCTAAAAAATATGTATGTATAAATTATTTTTAATGCTATGGTATGTCAGTGTGTTTGAATATGATTAAGGATGGTTTATATTGTTATATCTTCTTTTGTGTGGCGTCACTTTCTTGTTAATTTTCTATCTTAAATCCTTGTCGTACCAACTAAGCCTGAAATCTCTAACCTATCTCTCTTGGGCTGCTTTTCTATTTGGAACTCTGATAAAATTTATTTATTTTAGCTGCGGCAGCCAGAGTCCTAGTACAGAAGAGTTCTTGTACAAAGAAACCTTCCCAGAGTTTAAGTATTACCTAATCTTATTAAAGTATGAAGTGCCTATGGAAACTTCAACATTGCAGTCATGGCTTAAACTTTCTAAACTTTCTTTAATTTCCCCTCATTCACAGGTTCGAACTTTAGCGAGTGGTAATTTCAATCTCATGCTCAGACAAACTCAGACTTACAAAGAAAAAATATGTTTATTAATTATCAAAATTTCATACAATAAACTTTTACATATCAAGGTACGTCATATCAGAATTCTAATTCATTAGCTGAGCTATAAGGAACATTAATTATCAAAACACTCTAACTTTACATCTCTACATTAAGTAAGCACATATTTATCATGAAACAGTAATTCAGAATTCTAAGTAAAACTTGCTAACAAAGGTCAATTCACATTCAACTAAGTGTTGCATACTCTCAGGCTTTCAGACTACTAGTCCAATATGATTAACACATTACTGAGCACAAAAGTCACTTAAAAGTTCTCTTTTTTTTTTCAATCAGAAATCTGTTCTTCTCTCTTTGCTCCAATACTAATCGTTACAAGAATAAGGAATTTACTGTACTTTACCAATGTCCTGAGAGGATATCGCGCTTCTTTTCATCCATCCTTTGTAGTCAGATGTTTTTCTGCTTTATCGAGTCACGTCCAAGTGGGGGTTATGCTGATCAACACAAATCGCCATTCCTTGCACTTTGCCGTATAAACGCTCGTCTACTGGATCGATATTGTCATCTCGGCCATCCTTTTTGGGGAACTTATTCCACTGTTTCACATTGGTAAACTTTTACCGATGGCCCTAGTTGGTGTCTGCAGTCAGCTCATGTATAGCATGCCCGACTCCTTCAGCTAGCAACCGGGAAGGGGATTACTTCCAACAATCGGTCAGCATTCTGCTTGTCCACACGAGAAAACAGGAACAGAAAAAAAAGGGGGTCAAACCCGAGTGAACTTGCTTTTTATTCTTCTTTTTAGCGCCCTCTTTTCGTAATGGAGGATCTCTCACTGTGCTCTCCTATTCGCCCCTATGCGATTGCATCACACTTCTGCTTCTTGAAGAGTGTTCATTTCACCTAACGCAAGTAGCTTGCCTTCCACGAACACTTCCGTTGCGCTGTTACGTCATCGTAGGCAGCCAGCTAGTAACCTTCAAACCTTTGTTTGCACTAGATTTACATTCTTACACAGTATAATTTAGACATCAATAATTTTAACAATATAATTCTATTTTGATATACAATTTTCTCCTCAACTTTACTTCTTTCTAAGGTAATTGTAACAGGTTTTCTTTTATATTTTTCTTACTTAACTAATAGTGCAAGCATTTCTAGCTCAGAATTGTGTTTCTTGTTAAATTTTGAATGAATAACTTTTTTGTTGAAAGAGTCCCCATTCAAGATCTAACAATATGTATGTATAAATGATTTTTAATGCTATGGCATGTCAATGTGTTTGAATATGATTAAGGATGGTTTATTTTTGCTTGCTTTTACTTTCTGTCATCCCTAAAACAGATTATAATTGCCTCCATAGCACAATTGGAAGAACGACGACGGTATGTTGCGTCCTTTGATTAGAAAAGGTCCAACTTCGATTCCTGTCATGATGGGAGGAATCTTTATATGGACTTTTTCAATTGAAGGTGAGTTAGCCGATCTCATATGGAGGTAGTAGGATTTTTTCTCCGGGAAACTCGGTTTTTTCATCCCACATACAGACAAATCGGCCCTTCAGAACACACAATTTACAGACAAAAAATACTGGTTGTGGTGGGGAATAGATGACACTGATGTAGTTGATTGGTAGTAGAGGTTTGGTATAGTGGTGGAGACAGAGAGTTGTACAATAGGTGTCCTCCCTCGATAAGTATTCGGACTCCTTGGAGGTGTCACGAATAACAATGATAATAAAATGGAGAAAAAATAAATAAATAAAAGAATGGTATAACAACATATATAGTAAAAAAAAAAAGTTTAAAAAAAATGATAGAAAATGAACTGTTAAAAGAATGTCTGCTTAAAACACACGAAAAATATCTTGTATACTCAATGGTATGCACGAGTTCAACTTAATCAGGAAAGATATGCAATATCAGAATTCTCCTATTTATAGTAGTAGATAACAGCAATATTAAAAGCAGCTTCCTGTAGGCAGTATGGTAATATTTAGGTGTCAATGTCTTGAAGGATACCATATCCATAAAATATACAATGATGGAGTAACAGTTTGTCTAATATTTCAGAATATGCAGAATAACAAAAAATGATCACTGACAATCATAAAAAAAGGTGCAATGTATTACTGCATTGTTGGGTAGTGATATTGACCATTATTACACAAAAACTTCAAGTGATAATATGACCAGCCAACAAGACTGCATGGTTGGCCAGAAACAGGCCAGTAGTGGTAGTATCCTGGTATGGGGATTTTTCTCATGTATACAATTCAGAACTCCTAGGGAGATTATTGGTGCACAACCCATATGTGAAAACAATGCTCCCAGGTCAGCTGAACCTGGAATTCATCAAGTAACAGAGTTGAGCAGGAAAGGCACAATTTCCTGAATGAAAAAGAAGAAAAAGCATGCTGGAGGCTAAAGACACAAAATGATCATGCAAGGACAAACTAGATGTAAAAGTCAGTCAAAGTAAGAAAGGCCAATTCCAAATGGAAATCAGAACACCAAAAGTAAAAGGGAGTGAGACAATCTTTCTTCCAGATAGCAATACAGGACTGTGTCCTGATAGCACAAAATTCACTAGACTATCCTCATCCCCACCCCACAACACTGACCAAGACAATGTTCATGAAAGAACGTGAAGCCAGAATCATCTGAGTACTACAAGATTTCTTGAATGAAAAGCATGACCTCAGCAATATGGACTCAGATATGAAATTAGAGACAGAACTGCTGATATAAAAGAGAAAAGTGTGAGTGCAGAATCTGGGGGAACTACAGCAGTGACAGAAATTTGGTGTGAGGTAGCCATTTACCATTATACACAATGAATGCATTGTACTAGGGAACCAATCATAAATGGTATAATGGAAACCATACGGCAGTAGTTGGAAGAAGACCGAATACCCAACATACATAATCAAATGCTGTGGAAACATCAAGACTAACCACGAGCTTCTCCAAATCTTTCCATGGCCCATGTCCATAGGTGAGTGAGCTTAATAAGGAGGTCTGCTGTAGAATGATGAAATCCATATTTGGTGAACACTAAATGACAGGCTTCCAGGGCAGTAATAAAAAAGCTGGCTGTTGCTAATCTTCTCTATCACTCCCAAGGACACCCAGGTGAAGACAATGGAAAGATAAATGACTCTTTTAACTCCCCTTTCAGAGGCATGTGGATAAACATTTGCTCAATGCCATTAGATAGATCAAATGAGCATCACAGCTTATATAGGCAATTCCTGGAGAGCAGGTTTTGAGCACAAATGGAAGACACCATCTAGACTAGGAGACGTATCAGAACTTCCATCATGTCTCTCTGGTAAGAGAACAGAGTGGGCATGCTGGAACAGTTTACAGTATTGTAGGAGGTAATCCTATGCTGGTCATCTATACAAGAAACAGAGGGAAAAAAAGTGATGCCAAAATTCCATCCCATTCCCTGATTGATGGGGTGGAATTTTGGTGCCATAGTACCATCAAGATATGAGAGAGAGATAGAGAAGCAAAAACTAGGAAGGCCAAAAGTTGTGTCCAACAGCATTAATGAAAGATGGATTAACAGGCTTGAGTGCGGTTAGCAGGAGGACCAAATTAGCAGTCCATTTTGCCTGGCCCTTATGAAGTCTGCTCAGATTTGTCGATTTTTTTAAACTGGTTTGTAATGCAGTGTATGGTGAATGAGAAGCCAGAGTTCTTGACTTCAGCCATTAAATATAAGCTTTACTCTTATTAATGAGCGCAAAGGTGGATTTTTTTTTATAGAATCTAAGCATGAATAGCAATGAGGGAGGGGGGGGGATGGCAGTGGTTGGGAAACAAAGGGTCTTATTTCAACAGGGTTCATTTAAATTCTCTGGTGAGAGCAGGTGCCTGGATTGGAAATGCAGAAACCAGTAATCAGCACATTATCGATTTCCCTGATATGCACCCCACAAGGGATGGTTCTAACTACTATGACCACTATACCATCACTACATGATTAAGTTTACAAATCTACTATCAATAACTTCCCTCCAATATTGTCATATTTAACATTTTGTTCTTCTAAATCACTTCTAATTTAATCAATCCACCCAGACACTGGTCCTCCTCTGGGTCTTTTCCTACCATCTTGGCATTGAACACCTATATTGTTTTTTTGCTAAGCTTTCTTCTCCCATTCATTTTAAGACCATACCACCTTAGAATAGTCCTGCTCATACATTCTTAAATGTTAAGCATCAAGTTCCTTCCTAATATCTTCATTTTTAATGATTCTGCCAGTGATGCTTTCTGTTAGGGCCCTAATTTTTCTAATAACTTTTTCTAATGGGATCAAGATCAGGTGAATGAGAAGGCCATTCAAGTGGGAACTGCAAGGTTGATCACCCTGGCTTCCATGAAATCTTCTCAAAGAACCTCCTGTACAGATCAATTGATGTGTGGAGGAGCCCATCCTACATGAAAATGACCAAATCCATGCACAGGTGATGCTGCAGCTGTGGTACAACAAAATTGTTTATCATATTGTGATAACACAATTATAATAAACAACTGAGCAAGTCAAAGGGCCCAACTGGCAAATGTCCTCAAAGAAGAAAGATCCAATCATAAATGAAGCAGCAAATCTGCACCAGACAGTAACTCTGGGTGAATACAAAGGAATCTGTTGGATTGAATGCAGGTTTTGAATAGCACATGCTGCCAATTGTAGGTATTCACAGCTCCGTTCAGGTGAAAGTGAGCCTGATCTCTCTCTCCACAAAATCATCCACGGCTATAAAGTGTCCAACTCCACACGAGCAAGGAATTTTAAAGTGAATGTCAGTCAACTTTCAAAGTCCTGCAGGTGCAACTCCTGTGTTAGGATTATTCTGAATGGATAGAAATGCATTATCTTCCATAAAATTTTCCAGATAGTTGTAAGGTACATGCACTGCAGGAACTAATGCTGTTATTCATGGCCTGCTCCACAATGGCAATAGCATATTCATTCACTTGTTGTGAACTGATTGGTTTGCAACCTCTGTAGTTATAACAGTTCTAACTCTTAATGATCCTGTTTCTTCAAAATGACTAATCATTCATTGTGGAGCACATAGAGATAATGGAACTTGTTGACATTTGTTCAGGTGATGAAATTCATAGAATACAGCATTGAAGTTGTTTAAGTAGTAATGCTTTGTGAGCAAAGCATGTTGGGAAAATGTTGGTGCCATGGATGTTATTAACAATCAGAATGAAGGGAAAAATCCTGTGTCAGTCATTTTAAGTCCTCCTGGTACCTTGGAATTTGCGATATGCAAATTCCAAGCATTTCGTGTTTACAACACCCCTGGCGGTGAATTTTGGAACAACTTCATAGTCTCTAAAATATCACTTCTGCATGATACACAGTGTATCGCTACAAAGTATTCACAGCATTTGGATCACTGGGTGGCAATCCACAAGGACTTAAACAGGACTTTAATTTTGATTACTTTGTATATATAAAATCAGTTGCTTTAGCCTGCTGTGAGATACGAAGTATGGGAATTTAGCACAACTTGTAATACAAATTATACACTAGCATTGTTATTAAAAAAAATAATCAAGGAGAAATTATTACAGTAAACTAATAGGACACAACCACTTATCTGCAAATCAATTCACAAAAATTCCAAAAATGCCATTACTTTAGTATGAAAACTTTATAAAACATTACAGAAAGAACCGTTTAAAACTATTATTAAAGTGAGGATGCCCAAGCAGGCTGTTTTTCTCTCTCTGTGTGTGTGTGGGGATATCAAATTCTTGTTAGCAGTGGTATCAGTGTGTTGTTTGTGTTCACCTTCCTCTGAAACATAGCCTCAAGCTTTCAGTGGGTATCCCAAAAGTTTTATATACTTTACTATTTTTGCAGCCTCCTTCATTAGGTTCAATTATCTCCCCCTCCCAAGACTATATTGTTTCTTTCTGTGTGTAAGAGGAGAGGAGAGGGGAGGGAATCAAATTCCTATTAATAGTAGTAATATTTTTTCTCCCCCCCCACAACAAAGGAGCAAACTTTCAGTGGGTCCTGAAAGTTTATATACTTCTTTTTTGAAGCCTAGGTGTTTTTCTTAGGCTCAATAACCTTCCCTTGCATTGAAAGACAGGTTAACAGTAGCAGTTCTTTTAACTATGTCACTTCCATGGATGCTCCATCCATCCATATAATAAAAATTTTCATCAACTGATATCATATTGAGCTGTCTGAAAAGTTTATAGACTTCTATCGTGTCACCCCCCCCCCCTCTTTCATCTAACCTCATAATCTATATTCCATAATCCTTATATCATCCTTGTAACTCTTCTTTGGAGTCTTTCCACAACTTCTTTAGCTACTCAGAACCTACAAGATCAAATATGCACACAGCAGTTATAACAAAACTTTATGAAGAGGTAAAATGACTTCCACATCCTAACATATCAATGATCGTTTCAACATTGCAATTATGCTCTGAGATGTACGTGTAATTTTTGCTATGTGAACCTTGAACTTCAACTTCCTATCTACATTAATTCCAAGATCTCTAGCTTTGTCATTTACTCAAGCATAATTTCACCAATATAATACATAATTGGATATATGATCGTGCAAGAGTGCATAACTTTACACTGAGCATACTACTGGTCACTTTAAATATTGCAGATTAATAACACACCCATATATCATTTTCTGATCTCTGTCCTCAGCCACTCACTTATCCAAGTCAATAATTTATATTCCAATCTCATATTCTCCAGTTATGCAACAGCCTTTTATACGGTATCCTATCAAATGCCTATCATTATTATAAACTATTAACAAATTAATCAAACTTTTTTTTCTTATTTTTACATTGCTCCCACCCATGAAAGATAATATTTGCAAACCTATAGTACATTATGAGGGTGCTTAAGGGTCAAAGCCGTATAACTGAAAGGAGACCTCAAAATAGACTTTAAAGGAATGCAGAGAACCGACCAAGACTTCTGACCTAATGTAGACTCCTCACCTACTCGTGGTGCACCCTGTTAGTTATCTACCTGGATACTGATGAGGATGGGATGGCAATTTGGGATTTAGCTGACCAAATTGTATTCCTATTGGTTAAACCAAAATAAAAAATGATGGTACAACATGACAAAATTTCATGCCGGCTGGGGCGTCGCCCGGTTAAACAAGGACCCCGGTTGTTTTTGCCAGGAAACCAGGATGAACAGCGAAAAGTCAGCTACTGGAACAAATCTGAAAACAAACCCCAACTCAACATCACCAGAGTTAAAGATCGGTACTATCAACATAAGAAGCCTGAATGGCAAAGAAATGGAGCTAGCGGAGGAATTAGATAAGTACCAGATCGACATATTAGGGGTGACTGAAACAAAAAAGACAAAAACTGATGAGATCTTTATGAGCAATAAATACAAAATGTTATATTCAGGAAATGACAATCAAGGAAAATAAGGAGTAGCCATAGTATTCAACACAAAATACGAGGCTCACCTTCTTGAATGGCAGGCAGCGTCAAGTAGAGTGATTTGGGCAAATATCAGAATGGGGAACTGGACAATTAGACTTATTTGTGCCTATGGTCCCAAAGAAGGCTCTACTAAGGTAGAAGTGGAGGAATTTTTTGAGGCTCTAGAGAAAGCTACTGACACAATGAAAAAGGAAAAGTTGGTCCTTGTTGGGGATCTAAATAGAGTAGGAAGTGATTGTCAGACATACAAAAATGTTTTGGGAAAATTTGGAGAAAAGAGCAAAGCTAATAATAATGGCAAATACCTGTTGGATTTCTGCTCAGGACATGGACTGGTTATTACTAACACCATGTTCCAACATAAAATGTGCACAAATTCACATAGAGAGAAGAGGCCAGGAATAAGAAAAGTCTCATTGACTATGTTATTGTTGATAGTGATGTTTTCTCCCTGGTGCAGGACACGAGTGTACATAGGATTAAAAATTGGAAGTGATCAATATTTAGTCTTGAGCAGGATAAAATTGAATTTCATATTGAAAAGAATGACATGTAAGAAAGTTTTAAAACGAATAAAAGTTGAGGAGCTCTCAGATGTGAACTGTAGACTAAAATACACAAAGATTATTGAAGGAAAAATGAAAGAGTTTGAGAACAGGAACCAAACCTTGGAGATTCAGTGGCAAACTCTGAAGAAAATCCTGATTGATTCAGCTAGAGAGGCATGTGGTGAAGTTGTCTGCAAGGATAGAAAAATTCAATATGCTACGGTTATATGGTGTCAATGGGGCATTATATCAAGCAATACTTAGTCTTTATTTGAGTTGTAAGTCAGCAGTTAGAACTGAAGGAAGTACAGGAAGATGGTTTAATGCTAAATCTGGTGTGAAACAAGGATGTACATTATCTCCTCTGTTATTCATTATCTATATGGATCACATTATGAAGGAAAGTGTTATTAAACATGAGATCAAATTTGGAGATGTTAATGTCAGCTCTTTGCTTTATGCGGACGATGTTATACTTCTAAATAAATCTGCTACAAGTTTGCAAGATTCCCTGACTAAATTGAATAACTGTTGTAATAGATATCGTATGAAAGTCAGCAATAAAAAGACAAAGACAAAGAAAATAGGCAGAATCACTGAAAATGTCAACTGTGTTGTGAATGGAAAACCTGTGGAACAAGTAAAACATTTCAGCTACTTAGGCACGATTTTTAGTGAAGATGGTAAATTAAATAAGGAAATAGACAACAGAATCAACAAAGCTGGTATAGTAGGAAGTCAATTGAATAAATTCATATGGAATAAGAGAGAAATTAGTCAGAACACTGAATTAGCTATATACAAGACAGTGTTCAAACCAGTTTTAACTTATGGATCTGAGAGCTGGGTCAGAAGTAAAACACTTGACCAAAGACTAGAGACCGCAGATATGAGTCCTGAGAAAGATTAGTGGTTTAAAAAGATGGCATCAATGGCAATATCATAATAAAAACGAGAATATTAGGAAAGAACTTGAAATTGTCAGCATCCAGGAATGCGTTAGCAGAGCTAATCTCAGGTGGTATGGTCACTTAAACAGAATGGGCGAGGAAAGATTAGCAAAACAAGTGTTCTCTGCCAGGTTGGCAGGAAAACGACCCAGAGAACAACCAAGATATAGATGGATTGATACAGTACAAAGTGCCTTAGATGATAGAAATATAAGATCTGGTAATGTTGGAATCTTGACAAGTAACAGACTGATTTGGATGAAAATTGTAGATAGGAAGTTAGTAATGATGTAAATTTTTCATGTAGTACTATCATATCCTGTACACCCCTTGAGGGTACATGGCAGGAATTTGATAATAATGATGATGATGATAGTACATTATGTACTGTGATGGGTGGGCTAAGGATATTTTTATCAATTTTTTTTTTTTGTAAATTTAATTTTTTTCATAGTCCAGAAACCCTGCTGTAGAGACCAAACTAATTTTTTCAACACACTTCAACCTTTCAATAAGCACAGCAGTGGTCTTACACTGGGGAATGAAATTCATCTCTCAGAGACAATCACAAACATCCATGTCAGGATTCAAACCTTGGTTGGAGGGCAGGAACGCTAACCAATTGGTCAATCACACTGGAAAACATAACCTCCCTTTAGTAAATCCATACTGTTCCTTGCAAAGTACATCTCATTTGTTCACACATTTCTGTGAGTTCTCTAAAATCTTCACAATCACTGTGGAGATACTGAAAGGTTGATAGATACATCAGTCTTTGCACCATCCTTGTGCAATAGGGTTATCAAACATTCTTGCCATATCTATGAGATCTTACCTGGGCTAAGATTCAAACTGTACAAACACATCAAGGACCTAGACAATTTGGTTAAACATTCCTTTAGCATACATGCTGATATTAATCTGTCCCTACTGCCAAATTCTTATCCAGGTTATGCAACAGCTCTAGATCCTTCTCATGCACTTGTATTTCACAATTCTTATAACTTTTCTTACCTATACTTTATATATTTCATAACTTCTCTCACTATAATTCTCATGATATTTCTAAGATCATTTTTCTGTTATATATCTTGCTTATTAAGGTTTCACATCCATTTCATTCCTATTTGTTCTTTGAAAGGGACATGTTTAGTACTACATTATTTAAGCATCTTTTCAAAGTTTCCCATGCACTGGTGATATTCTTCCCATTCAGTAACTGATATCATATACCATATACATATGTATAAGGTATATGTATATATAAATATACATACACCAAAAACATAATAACAATTGTGTGTTTGGTACCTATCAGGATAATCTAGTGATTCATTTCATTGTTACCAGCAAACAGAAATGCCAGATCTGTAGCAACAGCACACCATATATTTCACTCTCTTAGCCTCCACTTTGCACCAAATAACTTCAAACTCACTGCTACATGGGGCATTGTTACCATTAATTGTGTTCACGAGTTTCTACCCTAATTTGACTCAAGTCATCAGAGAACTCCCCGTCTTCTCCTATGTCTCCGGTCATTCCTAAAATACTATACCCTTTAACACTTGATTCCAATTATTACATCCAATAATGAGAACTAGGTTTCACTGATACTAACAATTTTAGCCGACAACATTAATTACAAAACTTATTTGAAGTCAAAAGAAAGCTCATTTGTAAAAGAATGCTTATTATTAAAAAAGAAAAAAGAATGGATGAACCTAATTTATCTAATATATTTATATATATAGTCTGTGGACATAACATATCAAGTATTTTTCAAGCATGAAAAATAACTACAGAAGTTCATAAATTAAATTCAGTATAATAAACTTTCTTTTTGTCTGTATGATTCATTATAGCAACAATGTTTAAATTTACAGATGTCATTTACTGCCCTTATACCCAAGATTATATTGTTACTGCTATTGATATCATATGCGAACAACGAAACGGAACTTATAAAAATAATTTATACAGATTTGTGGAATATCGCCAGACATATTCTTTAATCACACACATCCACAAATGTTTGCAAAATTCAGAAAAAATACTTTAAAACCTCATTCAACCATATGGATTACCATGTAAGCTCCTATTTCCTGCCATTGCACTTAATATTTCAGTGACTTAATTTATATAATTTGATGCATAAAAGTACAACACCATTAACACACTACATTTCCTAATTATTTTGTGAACAGTGAAATTCTTTGACTCCTCCAAATCTATAAACAATAATCTGACAAGTATCCTTGTAGGTTTGTAATGACAGGCAGATTAACTGTCTAATGAAAACAGTCCACAACTTAAAAACCCAGATACTGGGTTTACAATTTACAATTTACTAGGTTTACTAGGTTCAAAATGTAAACTGGAACTAACAGATTTTAAGAAAAAACATGGAATGTAAAAACTTTGTTTAAACGCGAATCCCTTTAATATGTTGGTGATGCAACAGAAAATAATAACATTCAGATCTTAGATATACAAGAAAAGCTAGGTCAGGGAAACCTACAGACAAATAATAGAACAATATTGTACAGTACAACATTAAACAGAAAGCAGACTATCAGATGAACAAGCAGTTTTTCAGAAGTCCAGAAGTACAATCGACCATATTTTTACAATACACACAGTAGGTGAAAAATACATAGAACATAACAAAATAATTTGTCACAACTTTTTAGACCTTCAAAAAGCTTTTGACTTAATATGGCATGAGGCATTATGGAAAATTTTAGAATATTATGATACAGACAAAATCATTAGGATTATTAAATCTCTTTACTCATCTGATAGGAGAATTGAAATTAAAAATTACAGCAGTCAACCGTTCCAGGCAGAACGGGAGGTAAGACAGGGATGCATCCTGTCCCCTCTCTTCATGAATATGACACTGGAATAGTAGTTGGCGGACTAAGAATAAACAACTTACGTTTTGCACACGATATCGATCTTCTGGCAGAAAGTGAAGAAGAATTACAAGAGATAACCAGCTGCATTTTCGGAACATTAAAAAAATACGGATTATACATAAACCTGCAAAAAACAAAAACAATGATAACCTCAAAACCAGACATTGAACCCTTAAAGATACAAATTGACAATAAACAAATTGAGAATGTAAACAAGTTCACTTATCTAGGAAGCATGCTGAGTCAAAATGGTTGCTCCAAAACAGACATTAAATACCAAATTCCTAAGGCAACTGTGGCCCTACAAAAGTTAAAACCATTGTGGAGAGATAACAGAATAGTAATCACAACTAGACTAAGACTAATTGACACTTTTGTGAATTCTATCCTCGTGTATGGTTGTGAGCCCTGGACTTTAATGAGAGAAGATGAGAGGAGACTCCTGTCTTTTGAAATGAAAACTTACAGAAGACTCTTGAGAATTCCCCATACTGCTCACAAAACCAATGAAAATGTTCGGAAATGGATTAATTTAATAGATGGGGAAAAAATGGAAAATATTCTGACAGTCATCAAAAGAAGACAGATGAAATGGTTCGGACATGTGGAGAGGGCTAATGTCATTCCAAAGCAAACACTAGAAGGAATTGTTCTGGGATTAAGGGTTAGGGGCCAACCTCGATTAAAATAGACTGACAACTTCAAAAAATGGACAAATTCCTCCCTTTCTCAACTGACATCAAGAACAAGAGACCGAGATGATTGGAGGAGGATAACAAAGAACATCATCTATCAGCCATGAATGACCCCAACGGTCCATTTAGGACTATGGGAGAGAAGAAGTCCTTGTATTAAATTAGACATAGTCTAATTTAATACAAAGGTCTGTCATAAACCAGGAAAAGACTAAATATATGTTCACTGCAAAGATCCATCAAGACCTATCCAAGTTAGATGATGATGAATGAACTGAGAAGGCAATCATGGATATTTTGCAATTTTACAACTCCCGAAGTCTAACATATTATCAAGAAAATCCAAAGAAAGATTCTATGTAAGCAATTGATGACTGATATTATCTAAGGTTCTGTGGTCATGTATCATGGTCAACTACAATGGGAGATAATAGAAAACTTATCAGTCATTGATAGCTTACACAGAATCTTTCTTTGAAAGTACTGAGTACATGGAGACATAATAAGGAATTACAAAATCTGTTTCAAAGACCCAACATCCTACCATTTATAAGAAGCAAGAAGACTGAATAGTTTGGTAACATTTGAAGAGCAAGCAGGAGTACAGTTAATCAAATAAAATAAAACAGGTACCTACAAATAAACTTGGAAGGAAAGACCTCACAGGAAAAACCCTAACACAATGAATATATGTTGTAATAAGAGACTTAAGACAGCTGCAGCTGGATGAGCACATTACACCAAATGTAGCTTATGATAGAGAAATCTAGTGATGGCAGCATTAGACCTAAATGGCCCATTAAGTGGAACGATCTCAGTGATCGAAATAATTTTAACTCAAGGATCTCAAAGCAAGGCAGGGATTTTTCAATTTCAATGATATATGGCAAGAAAATAAAAATCAAGTTTCCTTGAACTTGAACAGTTTATTTCTATTACTTATTTTTTGAAGATACATATCAGGATATTGTCAAATTACCATCCTCAATACAGCCAGATGCCTATTCAAAAAAATTAGACTAGAAATCAGTGTTGAGGTGGTGTACTTCGTCTAATGTTTCTACAAGATATGGTATACAGCTAATAAGTGGTCACAGATCTAGACCACACTTCTAACAATAAATATCACAAGCAGAAGACACTTCACCTGCCTTGTGCACCTCTCCAAAATAGCTCATATGTCTTTGACCTTTCGGTACAGAGTATCACATTGGCAAGGATACAGCTGAACTTGCTGTCATGTTCTGTGTGAACTGTGTATGAACCAGGGCAGTTCAAAGGAGAGTGGCACTTTATGGGTTAATGGGGATTTTTGTTTAACAATAGAATTCTGCTAATGTTAGCAGTCCAATAACTGTGCTCCTGAAACCACAAGGTCCCCTACAAACATCCTTTTTTACTCAGGCTTCTAAGGCACTTTTCTTGTTGAAATGGGCACATTTCAGAATACCACTGCTGTGGTATTCTTAAGTGCAGAAACAATTCTTTTTAGAACACAACCATGTTTATCAGTTTAGTGTATTTAAGCCAGTTCTTTTTTTTTTTTTTAAATTTTTTGCAAGGGGGGGGGGGATTTTGTAGGCTTCATTGTCAAACGAGAGATATCCTACACACATACTTTCTGCAAATGGCTACAGTCTTCATAAATGCCTCAGACATCTCATTCCCAAAGGGTTTCTCCCAGAGAACACTAATACCACCTATTCCTGCTATTCTACTCAATGATTCACTGATGAATTACTATTTCTGTGCAAGTACTTTGCTGAAAATATTGTGCAGTATGCAGTTTTTATGATATCTCCAACTTTCAACTTGATTCTCTATATAGACAGACATGCAAATAATCTATTTAAACTATAATAATTTCATATTCAAGATAGATATAAATCCTGATTATTAAAAAAAAGTCTAGAAGAGTTTAGTGTTAACTGTTGAATGTGTTGTATGAATTACTAATATATCTGTAATTATAAAAATTCCCCTTCCAAACTTACCTTAATCTTTCTGAATCTGAAGGATGAGGAAGATGTCTAGATGTGGCATCTAACATGTGCGTTTGAAAAAAACAATCTTTAGTCAGGGGAATAGGTCCAAGAGGGTTGACTCCTAATAATGGAGGTATGTGAGCTTCTGTAGTTAATGCTGAGGATGATAATTGTGATGTAGGAGGATGAATGACTTTTGCTTGTAATCCTAATGCATTATTAGTGCTATTCATGTTACTGTCAAAAAAACCTGAAATACACAAGTCAGCAATATTTTTAATACAAAACAAGTGTCATGGCTATATGAAAATAGTAAAAGAAATTAAATTCAGCTGTTAAATGAAAAGTAAACTGGAGTGTTATTAAGTTAATAAACTACTGTTATCTCTTGAAAGAAAAAATTGTTCATTTATATCAATGACATTGTCAGTGGATTGTAAGGGGATATTCAATTGTTTGCAGATGGTGTGAAGCTGGCAAGGGTTATTAGTAATAGCGCAGAGTCCTGCAAGAGGATTTGAATAAGCTAGACAGATGGGCAAATAAATGGGGGTATCAGTTTATTGCAGAAAATTTAAGGTCTTGAGGTTTGGGACACATTGATGGGATGCTGCATACTCTATTGGACAAGCTATACTGGAGGAAGTAGGGGAGACAAAAGATCTGGGGTTGATGATTGATAGCAACCTGAAATTCAGGGGACATAGTGCAAAAGTGGTGAAGTAACACAGAGGATTGCTGCAATAATGAGAAAGATGCTGACCTGCAGAGTTAAAAGAGTTATCATTCTGTTGTATAAGACCCTGATCAGACCACACTTAGACTATTGTTCTCAGATTTGGTCCCCAGGATTTGAAGGGGATAAATTAACTGTGGAAAGGTTACAAAGGTGGATAACAAAGACAGTTTCGGGACTGTACAGTGTTAGTTAACTAACACTGTACAGTCCTGAAAGGGAATGTGGACTGCAGAGTTTGGTAGATAGAAGAAGGAGGGGTGATATGATTGAGACTTTTAAACTGCTGAGAGGTGGTTACAGGGTTGACACTGGGGAATTCTTTCACTTGGTTGAACAGTGGGAAGGAGTGATGACAAAGGACCATCTCTGGAAGTTACAAAAGGAAACTGTGAGCAAGAGGGTGAGGATTGGTTTCTTTGCATGGAGGGTAGTTGAACCATAGAATGCATTGCCTGATAGAGTGGTGAGAGCGAGAACAGTCAATGAATTTAAGGAGTGGTATGATAGACTTTGTGTTTCCTAAGACAGATCCCCCACGATGAGTCTTGATAGACTTGTGTTTCCTAGGAAGGACCTCCTGTGATGAGTCTTTTGACTCCTTGAAGGCCTAAATAATAATAATAATATTTGCTAACTCATATCAAGGTCATCTAGTTTCTAGAGTTGTACTTCCCTCATATATAGTAATTTCAGTTCTGTCTCAGATCTGTTATCTTCTGATTCAAATATCTCTATGATGGTACTTTATTTTAGGGTAAACAGTGATCATTTTGAAGTAATAATATATTAAATCAGGAACAGAATAAATGTTAGGTGGCTAAATACTTTAGGCACAAACTTTACTAATATTTTTTCATTGTAGTTATGAAGTTTCAATTGCAGCACATTTAGCAGTGAAAAAGTAGTTAGCACATATTTATATTTAACCTCTAATTTGGTACAGTATTTGTAGGTAAGCCCATCATGAGGAAGGCAGACTTGCAAATTTTTTGCCATGTCCAAAAGACTGGAATGTACATGAACCCTCCATCTATCACTTAATGATATAATACCATTTTTTTTTTTTTTTTTTTAACAATGTTAACAAATACTGGAAATGTGCAAAAAATCACTGAGTTAAAAATTAGCTGCATGCATCTGAAAAATTGACAGAACAATACACTATTCTGTGAACTAAATAATTTAACCTCAAAATTACCACATAACATTCTGCTAGTTCTGTGAGATACAGGTATATTTTTCATATTTAAATGGCAGTTACCAATGACACTCTTTCTCAAGCAGTGAATTAAGATTCAAGTGGGGGGGGGGGGAATCACTAAACACATGAACCAAAATCTCTTGGCAAATACAGTGAAAAACCACAGTAGTGTTTTTTCAACTCTCTCTCATTTTTCTCTTATCCATTTTTCACTTGATTATACTATAAATTAAAGATACCAAGATATTATATATTTGGTTTAATTCTTTACCCAAGTGTAAGCAAACAAAGTTTGCCCCTGAAGTTTTTTCAGAACTGGGGCAATTCGTGGTAAAGGTGGTATGATTTCACATCACAATAAGAGTATTTTAATAATAAGGTATGACACCTTTTGGCAACTCGTATATGAAAATATGACTTCTGCATCACTTCAACTTTGATATCGCCTCTGGATCTGGCTCCCACTGATGAGACCTCAATAAAGGTTGAAACCGGTCTGGGTAGTGACCTTTCCCATAATGCATAGCATTATACATGTCCACAAGGAGATATACTTTGCATTATGGGATACTAAGGCAAGTGATGTATCCCACCTGGATAAAAGATAAACGAAGTATATAATTTCTTGGTATCTTTTAATTTATTTGCTTTACAAGATTTCACAATCAGTTTCTGGTCAGCAACTTTCTTCCAAATTCATCCATTATATGTCACATCTACAAGTTTATCACCTCTCATATATCAGTCAGACTTTTTCATTCCATTTTTGGTACAAACATTGTTTTACTGATTTTTCAATTCCCATCCTCAGTGACTGTCAAATTAGCTTTACATGCAGATTCTTCATCTATAATTATCATTTCCTAATATTTATATATTCCATTAAGGGATGCACAGAATACCATGATAGTGCTACAAAGTTCAGTTGATATTATTATTAGCTTTTCAATAATTTTCTTCTCCAATTATTATTCCAGCCTGCTAAGCCACCAATAAATGAATCAATTCATCTAGATCTTGTCACCCTGGTATCAAACACAGCTTTGCATTCTGATTAAACAATCACACCACTTTTCAGCAGCTCTACCCACACATTCCTGAATGATAATGTTTAGTTCCTTTCTAACATCGTTAACATTTAATATGATTCTGCCATCAATGCCACACTGTTCCCACCCGCCTTTTTTCATTTTTGTGGTTTCTAGTCTTTGTTTATATGTTTCTTTTATATCTCAACTTTCAAATTCTTAGGTTTAAATTGGTTTAAACAATACCTCGTGGACTACAAATTTAGATTTTTGCTAATTTCTGTATTGTCCAAAGAAATTTATCAAACTGCCTTTCCACCACACCAGCTATGCTAATATTATTTCCATAGTTAATTTGCCATCTTCACTAAAAACTGTGCTTAAATATGTGATGTGCTTTACTTATACTACAGGTTCTCTGAAAACAAAACTGATCTTTTCCCATGTTCCTGCCTATTTTCATAGTTTGTCTTTTTTACTGCTGATGAAGATACCAGAAGAGATGAGTAACTTGAAGATGAGGTGAGTTGTTATGCATTTAGCTCTTTCATTGCCAGATTTGAATTAATGATTTTTTTTTTTTTTTTGCTTTCATGTAAATCAAGAACAAAGCTGGAACTATACTGAATTTTCTTTAAACAGGATTACATACTGTGGTGGACTTGGACAGGATTATAAATGGAGTAAGAACCAAAGACTTTCATTCCAGCAAGAATAATTACTGGGAATAGCTCAGAGCTGCTGGTTAAATGAGGAAAGTTGAAGTAGTAGTCTGAATATAGAATGGATGAGTAAAAATCCCATACGTTAATCTCACTTGGCACTGTGTAGTGCCAAAGTCCATAAGGGCAAGAGTGACTGAAGGAAGAACATTCTGTAGAAAAAAAACTTGCAAAGATTAAGGTCTCCATAACTGAGAGGATAGGTAACACGATAGATATACCTGAAAGGAGTAGTTAAGGAGCACATGGATGTTGTGACAGTATTACAAGGTATTCTGATTAGTAGATGGACAGTTTGTGGCTTGCTGCATAAAGCAATTACTTCCACAGCTTTCTGATTTGGACCAGCGGAAGTGGAAGAGTGAAGCCAGATGGAAGTGCAAACAGTAAGGTGATGGAATATAATATCTATTTGGGTACTTGGACTGCAGGTAAACAAGATTCAGGATTTGGTGTCATTCTCAGAATTTTGAGAGTAGTGAAGACAGCAGAAAAATGTTAAGGAATGGGTTGAGGAACTTAAAGCCAGAGAAGGTCAAAAACAAAGAATTCCAGACTTACCATTCTTAGATGGACTATAAGGTCTAAAAGGCAAATATGCCATCATCATGGCAGAAGAAATCAGTCTGAGGACAGTTTAGACATTAAAAATATATAGTGATTGTCATCATCATAATTTCTTGATATGGACACTCATGGGTTCTATTGTACAGGATATTACGATGGTATCACATGAACACGTTACAATATTGCTAACTTCCTACTGACAATTTTCCTCCCAATTAATCTGTTAAGTCCACAATATTATCCAATCTTATATTTCAGTTTCCTAAAGCTTCAAACTGCATCAATCCACCTCTACTACCACATTCCTGAATGCTAACTATGCCAAGTGCTTTCCAAATATCCTTATTTTTAATATGATCCATCGGTTTATTCTTTAGTCCTCCTCAGGCGTAGGTGATGTTCATTATTCATAATAATGCTTAACAATATAACCCACACCAAGAGGAAAAATACATTCATCAAACATGAATTCATTAAACAAATATTTCTCTTGTTTTCAACCCAGCATCATCAGAGCATAATGGTAAGTGTCAAGCACACAGCACTAAAATAATTGTAGAAATAATTTAAATTGTAACTGACAACTAATGTCTTTTCATGGCACTCTCTATGGGTCGAATAACTACAGTTAATTTAGACAAGTCCAGCTATTAGGTCTTAAAATAATACTTTCCCGGATCTTTCATAAATTAATGCAACAATAATTCTTGAGGTTGGAAAAGTGCTTCATAGCTGATTCTAAGAGCAGCCTGTAATGACTTCTATGTAACATACATGTTTTCTCCATCTGATCCTATGTGAAGGAGCATCCAGAGAATGGACTGCTAATCCCAACTTGCACAGAGTCGACCCCGAATGTAATTTTTATTTTATTCAAGGTGGATGTTAGCTGATTCATTATCTTGAACCCAAATGTTCAAGACAGTGTAGTCAATCTTTATGAGAAATTACATAAAAATACACTGGATGTCTACTCTCTCCCCTTGCCAACTCTGACCACAATTTTATCCAAGTCTCCTTCTCTCCAGTTCATTTCATCCTCCTCGCAGCCTTGTATCCTATGCACTACGATTGTGCCAAATCGGATGGACTCCAGAATGGATGCCATCCCATTTGGTGCTGCTTTTCCAGGTCAGATTACTGCTTTTGCACTTCTGATCCAAATATCTGCACTGAACTAATAAATGAAATAACCCTCACTGGAATGAGTCTTCATTCCTCACTCAACTACAAACTACCGACATGTACCAAAGCCCTGGTTTTCAAAAATATGCACCTTTGTAGTCCATGATAAAAATGCAGCATATGTTCAAATAGCTTAAATTAAAAGCTCCAGCTTCTCATTCAGCTTACACTACAGTCCGAAACAAGTGCAAAAAAAGTTATCGATTCCAAAGCAGACTTCATAAGAATGGTGTACAATAAACTTGCCTCCTGCTCTGTGGGCAGTCGAGCCTTCAAGTCTGTTGCTAAGGCTGTTGGGTGTAACTTCTGCCCTTACCTGCTCCTACCTCTCCTGCATTCTGATGGCACCATGGCAACCCCACCCAAGAAAAAGGCAGATGCCCTTGGCATCAGTTTTTACCTCCAACTCTTACCTGGATGACCAAGGAAAATCATCTCCCACACTACCACAAATTGTCTGTTGCATGCCTTCTTTGAGCTTTCACCAGAAGGAATCAGAAAAATCCTGGTTAATCTCGATACTAATAAGGCTCCTGGTCTTTGATAACAAGGAGCCTTATAATAGAGAATGAAAGAAGAGAGACAAATTAGATGGGTGACTTTTGTCACCCATCTAACTATCGTCTCATGCTCTCAAGTAAGCACTTTCAAAAGTGATGAAGATTATCATCAACAACCAGCTTCTTCACTACCTGGAGAATCATTAATTAATTAACAATCACAATTACAGATTCCACCATTCTCATTCCACAGCTGACCTCCTAGCTAATCTGTCCTACCTTTGGACACAGACCTCTTTCAAATCTCGTGTCTAGCATCAAGTTACCATCTTATGGCCTCCCTCCTACACTGTATGTTTAAATTTCCAGCTTCTTCACAGGTTGTTCATTGCATGTCATAGCAGACAGCTTCCTCTAATCAATTTCTCCATCAGTGCTGGTGAACCCTCAGGGCTCTGTTCTCTCACCCACACTCCTCCTACTTACGTTCATGATCTTCTTTCTCTCTCTCTGACTTCAAATCCTATTCCCAGCTTCTTGTCCTTTAAAGGCCACTAAATACTGTTTTGGATTTTTCTGTTGATATTATCATTCCATAATCTTTGACTTTTTCATTTAAATTTAAAATATCTTTCTATAAGCTATCTCCAGAATTTGTAATTATTATTTGATCATCAACAAAAAAGGAGAGTGTTTAAGTTCACAGTAGGAGAAAGTTTAATACCTTGATGGAAATCAAGGTATTAATATAATTATTATTTGATCATCAACAAAAAGGAGAGTGATTAAGTTCACAGTAGGAGAAAGTTTAATACCTTGAATTTTATTTGTATTTGATTATTTTCATATATATACTTAACGCTTTTAGAATATTATTTGGTATTTGCCTTTCTTTTAAGTCTTATTTTTATATAAATCATGTTCTAAATTAGAAACAGATTTGTTCCATGATTCTCTCTGTCTTTTTCAGACTTCTCTTTTAGTCCTGGCTCTTATTCTTTTACATTATATTTCATCTTCTAATCTTTCACTGCTTGACCATTTATGATATGCTTCTTTTTTCATTTTCTTTCTTTGATTGTATCATCTCCTATCTTTATTGAATTTTTTGGTCTTTCCTAATACATTTGTTGCTGTATTTAGTATATTAATCCATTCTATTTCTATTTCTTCATTTTATCTAACTATTGGTTAATTCTATGTTCATATGCCATTATATATGTGTCATAAAAATGTTCTAAATTTTCTTTCTGTTCTTGATATTTGTAGCTATTTAGGTGGTAATCTTAATTTTATTTTAATGAGGAGGTGGTCACTACTTTTTCATATCCTCTGCGGACTCTAACACCTAAAAAAAACTGACATCTTTTCATTTAAGATAAAGTAAGCTAACAGTGATTTCCATCTTCTTGCTCCCCAGGTATATTTATCTATGTCTTCTACAGTTCTATGTCAACTTTGTAGTTAATATTAACCTTAAAATAATGAATTCTTTCTATGTTTATAGAAAGAATTCATTATTTTAAGGTTATTATAAACTATAAAGTTGATCAATTTTTTACCATTCCTGTTTAGAGTATGTTCTCCATATATTCCTATGTTATTATTATTAATTTTTGTGTTTCCAATTCTTGCATTTAAGTCACCTGATACTATTACATAATCGTTTTTATTTATTTTATTATATATTTTTGAATTGATTATAAAATTCAATATTATCATCTTATAAACCAATTATTTAAATAACTGGTATTTTTATTCTAGCTTCTATTATTCATTCATTCATTCCATAATTTATAATATTTTAACTGTTTTGAAAGGGAATTATGAATCCAAATCATAAAACCTGCTTGTGTTCTTTGGGCTCTGTCAACTCCACTGTATATTACATTAAAATTTTCAATTTTCATGGTTCCATAAAAATAAATAAGTAAAATCTTTCTCATAATCAGTATTATTTCCCGCTTTCCCCAGGAATGATAAACTAAGAACATAATTTCTTGGTATCTTTAATTTATAGTATAACCAAATGAAGAAACTTTCAACGTCTATCTCTAAACCAGAGTATTTCAGTATTAAGGTGTGATGCCTTTTGACTACTTACATATGGAAATATGACTTCTGCATTACTTCAACCTTGGTATCACTGGTTCTCAATGATGAGATGTCAATTAAGGTGAAAACTGGTCTGTGACAGTGTAGGTCTGTCACTGAGAAAAGCTGCTGCTGAGTAATGTAATGTATTAAATGATCCTTCAGGTCACCCATTGTTGGGTGATCTGAGGGATTGCACGAGTTTTGGGAGAGGTATCCCCCACACTTACACATATCTCAGTAAACATCAAAACTGGTCTGGCCTTCCCATAATGCATAACATTACATGTCTGTAAGGATATGTGCATTGCATTATGAAATACTAAGGAAATAGATGTGAGCTCATTAGCCTCTATATACAAGTAGTCCAGTGGTGAAGTGACTTCATGTGCAAACTTTGTTTGCTTACACTTGCATTAAGGATGAAATCAAGAATATAATTTCTTGGCATCTTTAATTTATAGTATAACCAAGTTGAAAAAATTTTAAATCAGCTCTGTTTTATTTCACATGAGGCTTACGTGGTTTTTCTTTCTCTCTAGTTTATTCTTAACAATACTCTCCAAGAGTACCTACACTACCTTTCAATTATTTTCCAATCATCTGCTGTTATAGTCGAAGTCTCACAACCATATAAGAATATGACCAAACAAATGTTTTGTATAAATCTTTTCATATGTCTTTACTTATAACAAATGATTGTTTTCTTTAATACTTCTTTTGCCACATCAATTCTTCTTCGGATTTTCAATTTATAATTGCTGTTCTTCTTGAATAGTTCCTCCAAGATATACAAATGATTTTGATTGTTCAATATTCATATCTACAATCAATATTTTATCTATCTTGATTTGTGAGCCTGCTACTATTATTTTAGTTTTTGCTGCATTTATTTTAAGTCCATAATCAGATTAGACATCACCCATCATAGACAATATCTGTTTTACATCCTGTTCATTCTTAGCTAATGCACAACCTTGTCTCAGACCTTTCTTTATTTCTTTAGTTGCTTTATTTTATTGCTGATTACCTCATTTAATAATGTTTGCAAGTAATTTTTTGAAATTTTTGAAATGTAAATCTTACCCACTAAAGATTGTAAGTCTATTGTACACATAGGGTGGACTGAGGGTTAAATAATCTGGATACTGTTTCTGAGACCAAATACAGACTTTTTTTAATGCCAATTCAGGATATGAATGGATAGTGCTTCTCCTTCCAACCAATAGGCTATGGATTCTGTAGATAAAGATATTCTGGATATGAAATCAGTCAAACAGACCAGCTTACTTCAGATATTTAGAGTAGCTTCATCTTCAGTTTCCAAATAATTTTTGTGAATTGGTTCCTTTTGGGAACTCTTTCCTTAGTTTACAAGCTTGTTTGGTGGTTTTCAAAACTTCTTCCCACCTTTTTGATACACACACACACACACACACACACGTGTGTGTGTGTGTGTGTGTGTGTGTAGATTATATATTTCTTCTAAAGTCTTATTGCGGTTTTTGCTCAGCTGCTTACAACATTTCACAGCACACTTTCAAATAATGCAAGTATTTCAGAAAATGACAATTCATTGAATGAAATATCTAATCAATTAAAGAGAAAACAAGTAAAGACATGATTTTATAACTTGTGTGCCGTGATACCATTCATCCTCATAATAACAAGAGGAAATAGTCAAAGAATTTCTCAGAAAAAAATGGTAAAATTTAAAGTTCATTAAAATTTAATATTTTCTCTCATCATTTTGTTTTTAAATTAAAAATTAACATTTTATATTAATTAAGTGATATTCACTGGGCTTGATTAAGGGTTAACGCCAACCGTTAAATAATTCTTAAATTATTAAACCAACGTTTTATTCCAAACACTCCTGAAATTTCATTATTATACTCAAAATGGAATAAACCAAACAATGTAGTAATTGGAGGGGGGGGGGAATCACTTTCACAAGGTGCAATTACAAAGATTATAGGTATAGAAGTCAGTTTCTCTATTGTTTTCCAATTCAAATCTTTCAGGAAAGTATACCATACATAAACGCATTTATTTATACATTTTGATAAATTCAAAATGATTGAAAATAATAACTCATTTTGATATCCTATACTGGAAATCTGCACTTGTATTTCATGATAATATAATGATCCATAACTTATTCCTTTAATATAATCAGTTTAGAGCGTAAGACAAACCATACATTAAAAAAAAAAAAAGCAATTTCATACTATACCATGCCTCACCTGAAACTCCTTCGTGCCTCATCAGAGAGGTGCGAAGTTTTAGAAATGATAGTGCAGATATATACAGTGATTCATCATTAACCTGAAATGGAAAAACTAAAATGTCAAAAGACTTTAGAAGCACACAAAATAAATAAATCTTGAATTACAGACTTAAAAGAGTAAACAGAACTGGAACACAAGCAGCCAAACTGAACTAAAATAGAAGGCATATAATTCATTTGATCCCATTTCAAACCAAGCAATATTAATAGTGGGAAAAGGAGGTGGAGTTGAGATTTAAAAAAAAAAAAAAAAAAAACTGGGGAAAAGGAAGAAGAAAGCACTCCACGAATGGGACAACTTTTTTCCACCACCCCCTTCCATTCTGGTTTACTTATTTATTTTTAATTATTATTAACTAAATCAGGTTTGTCTTGCTTGGTTTGAAATGTTCATTTATACTGACTGTGTTCAAGTTCAATTTGGTCACCTGTCTGTACGTTCTATCTACTTAATCATTTTAAGCAGATAGGTCAAGATTTATTTATTTTGTATGCAAAAGAAAGTTTTTTTTTTTTTTTTTAACTGTGGGCTAATGATAAATCACTCCATATGCTACACCCACGCAACTACCAATCCTTGCGACCAAATAAGTGCTTTCTTCTCCTTTCTTATGATGAAAATTAGTAAAATCCATGATTACAGAATCAGATTTTTTAAATAAAAGTTCTTTATTTAATTAAGGGAGGGAAAAAAGCCACTTGTTTAAACGTTCGCTGGTACTTATTTTTACAGTAATTAAAAATACTGCAGTGAATAAAATTTCACGTTATTTAGTATGATGAAGTAGCCTCGTTTGTAATTTTTCTGTTCAAAAAGGCTAAATGTATAGATTTCTCAATAAAGAAAGATTACACGTGGAATTACAAAGCTGGTAATTATGATAACTCCAGAGAATGTGTCATGTAATGACAAACTGAAGGAGAAGGATATTAATAACACATGAGAAATAGTCAAGGAGTATTTGAAGAGAAGGAATAATAGTGTGTACGAGGGTGGTCTGAAAAGTTCTTGGCCTAACAATAAAGAAACGAATTTATAATTTCAAAATTATTTTTATTTTTTAACATAATCTCCCTTAAGACTAATATATTTATTCCAGTGCCATCATCCCATCCCTGTAGTAGTTCTCAGTAAGATCTGAAAAATACCCTCTACAGCTGCAATCACCTCTTGATTCGAAGAAAAACGCTGACCAGCAAGGAAGTTCTAGTTTTGGGAAGAGACAGAAGTCAGAGAGAGTCAAATCTGGGGAATAAAGTGGATGTTCCAACAATTCATACTGCAGATCCCTTATTTTTCCCATTGCCAAAACACTTTTTTGGGCAGGTGCATTGTCCAGATGAAACAGGATGTTTTTCTTCTGCAAACTGGGTCTTTTCTCAAGAATTTTTTGTCTAGTCTGGTTAAAAGATCTGAATAATATTCCCAAGTTATTGTTTTACCCTTTTCAAGATAATTAATAAACAAAATGCCTTTAGCATCCCAAAACACCAATGCATGACCTTTCCTGCTGATGGAACAGACTTAGTCTTCTTTGGTACTGAAAACCGGCTTCTGTCCACTGTTTTGACTGCTGTTTGGATTCTGCTGTGTAATGGTGAATCCAAATCCCATCCACAGTAATAAATCGACACACGAAATCAGTTTTATTCTTGTTAAAATACTCCAAGCACTGTTCAGAGATTTTCATGCGAGTACGTTTTTGATCTGTTGTGAGCAAACGCAGCACCCATCTTGCACAAAGCTTTTTCATTTGCAATTCGTCATGCAAAATATATCCTACATGTCCTTTTGAAATGCCTATAGTCTCAGCAATTTCACGCAATATGACTCGCATGTCATCCAATATCATATTGTGCACTCGATCAATGATTTCTGGTGTTATTACACTTTTTGCACGTCCTTCACGTGTATCATCTTCAAGGCTGGTATGGCCATGTTTAAACTTGGCAGCCCATTTCTTAATTGTCAAAAACATAGGAGAAGAGTGCCCATAAATTTTTATGAACTTCGGATGAATTTCTTTTCATGTTAAACCTTTTTTTTAAAAAGAATTTTATAACTGCATGATACTCAATTTTATCCATTTCAAGGGATACAGACAACACTTTTGCTTCAGACAGCTGTATAAAACACACTACTTAATACAATGACTTGCAATTTCACATGAATGCTTATGACAGATGTATCAGCTTAGAAAAAAAATCTTGCCGATAGTGTTGCCATCTATGGTTGAGGCTGAGAACTTTTCAGACCACCCTCGTATATATAGAATTAAGACGATAAATAAAGTAAGAATTAAATAAGTAAGTAATATCATAAAGCATGACCCCTGCTAAAAAAAAAAAAAATGAAAGGCTTGTGGTGGATATTAAAAGAGAAAGGTGAACAGTAGTCTCATGCACAGTATAAAACAGAATGCAAAAAAAAAGTATGAAACAAAATCAGCTAAGTAAGCCATTCTAAAGGTTATCTGAAGGATTTCTTTCAGTATATGGCAAGTAAAAAGAAGAATGCCTATGGTAGAATAATTTAGATTAATGCTGATGGTAGGGAAGTAAGTGAAGATGACGAAATTGTTAAATTATTAATGATCACTTTACAAAGGTGTACATCCAGATAGAGATATTGCAGTAGAGATAGATGAAGCAGAGGTATACTAGATATTGCAGAACCTTAATGAGAATACAGCTATGGGACTAGATGGGATATCAGATGTGCTGGGCAACTGGCAATACCTTTGACCAGATTGTTTGAGTCTCAGTTCTGAAAGAGGACAAAATAGTTCCAATACATAAATAAGGCTCAAGATAGAAGTTGCAAATTATTGACCAATCAGCACCTCAGGAGTGGTGGTCAAGGTATTTGGAGAAGTTGGTTAAAAGCAAGATTCAGTAATGGGTGACTGGAAAGATACTGTATACATGCCTCGAGCAATTTACTCACTTTTTTAATAGTAAAACAACAGATCAGTTGGATAAAGGGAATAGTTACATGATGATAATGCTAGATTTTGCCCATGCATTTGACAGGGTACAATACAGAACTCTACTATATAAACTGGAGCAAATAGCCTTGGATATGAAACTAGCAAGGCAGATAAGGGAGTGGTTAATTGATGGACGTAAGAGTAGTTTATGGAGGAAATGAGTAAAGGAGAAGACAGGCGACTAGCAATGTGCCACAGAGCTCTGTACTCAGATCACTGCTATTTAACTTGTACATTAACAATATGGAAAATGAACTGAGAGGAAATATTCAGTTATCTGCTGATATAAAACTGGGTAGAGCAATAATTAATAAGGATGATGCAAAGATCTTGCAGGGTGACCTACCAACTATGTAAATGTAATTAGTAAAGAAGAAGAAAGACTGTCAGTTTAATGTTGCAAAGCATACTACAGTTATGCACTTTGGGATGAAAAGATTATCAGGTATTTACTGCAATGATGGAACCAAACTGAAAAAAATAGAGGCCATGGATTTGGAGGTGCTAGTGGACTCTGGGTTAAATTTCAGAGGTCATATTTCAAACATGATTAAATATCTCACAGGATTTTCAAATTATTTACAAACAAGCAGAGATAAGGAGGTCATCTTGCCTCTTTATAAGATCGTGATACAGCACCATCTTGACCACTGTTCACAGATCTGTTCACTTGGGATCCTTGGAGATGCAGACAAGATGGATAGGATCTAGGGGCAAATGACCAAGATGGTCACGCTTATGAAGACAGGTTGAAGATGTGTAGGTTACAGATATTGGCAGAGAGCAGGAAAGGGGGAGGGGAATGATTGAGATATACAGGGTGTTCGGGATAAATTTGACAGTTTCGTAAGGAAAAAGAAAATCTTCTTTGTATCTATTAAATTTAATGAATTGACAAAAAAACATTACAGGCAGAGTTAATTACAATACTATCAACAAGATTTACTCAAAATAACCACCATTAGCATCGATCACAGCTTCAATTCTGCTTCGGAACCTCGAACAAGCTGATGCTACAGACTCCCTGGGAAGGGCCGCAAAAACTGTTTTAATTTTATCCATTAACTGGGCTTTTGTATTACTGGAAGTGCGATTGGTGTCTTTTTCAACTGCGCCCCATACAAAATAATCCATGGGGTTAAGGTCTGGGGAGTTTGGAGGCCAAACAATTGGACTGGTGAAGTCGTAGAAATTTTCAGACAACCATTTTTGACTTTTCCCAGAGGTGTGGCAAGGGGCCGAATCCTGCTGCCATACATACGGCCTACCATTGGCTACCCTTGTTATCCAGGGCTTGACTACAGTTAGCAACTCCACGAACAAAGCCCGAATTCCAATGCCAGGGTTCTTCAACACCTGTTCCTGCAGATTTGCGAGGAATTCTGCTGTACGAACGCAATCAGATCGTCTGCTAGGGATCTTTCTTCTTGCTACATCCTCGTAGTCACCATTGCAAGTCTCTAGTTCATGCCTGATTGTTTTTACTGTATTCAGGGAGCATTGGGCAGCAGTCGTAATATCCTTATTTTGATGGCGGGCACGAATCATCATGATACAAGTTATTCTCTTCCATGATTCAGGTGGGTTCCAGCTATCCATCCTTTCTGACATCTTGTATATGAATGAAGAAGGGTCCAAACTTTTAAATGAAGAGAAGTGTGTGTTAATACATGTAACTTACGGAAAAATATAATTAATTATAAATATGTCAAATTTATCCCGAACACCCTGTATAAGTTACTTAAAAGTTGGTATAAGACTGCCACAGATGATATTTTCAGTCCATGACTAGAATGGAAGATCTCCTAGGGATCTCCCCACAGGGAAACTAGAGAAATTAGGGGACATCCCTGGAAATTAAAAAGAGTTTGGTTAGCATCATGATGGAGGCTTAATGTAATGTATACAGCACTTGGAAAGGATTAAAACAGACTTTAATACTTCCAATATTTCATTTTAGTCACTGAGTCATCTTCAAGGATTACAAAAAAACTAATGTAACATACACTCGAATACAACACAATACTAAGCTAACCAGGTGGGTGATTCTTAAAGTCCTATTTAGGTTGTGAGCTCTCTATGAGCGATTGTAGGTGGCGTAGAATGTAAGGTGGGATCTCTGATGATTAATGTTTCCCAAATTTTCGGAAGTTTAATGCAACCCTATTTATTTAGATTTGGTTGATTTCTGAGAGCAGCTGCAGATTCTAAAAATAATCTCTTTTTTTGAATTTACTGTGGTGGAGCATGGTGGTTTTTCTCCAAGAGATCCTGTGGGTTGTATCTAAAACATGGTCTGCCAGGCCTGATTGTGGGATTTTAATAATGCCATATTGTTGAGCAGGTTGGTGATGGGAGAGGTTATGAATGTATCTGCTTGTGTGCATAGGTTTTCTATATACAGTGGAGGAAAGTGTACCATTAGGAAGGCGCGTAGCTAAGGTGTTTATTAGGAAGGGTAAATTATTGTTATATTTTCCTTTTCCATCGTAAACTAGATTCTTGGATGTAGGCTGAAGTGACTGAGGAAGGAGTCTAATGTGTCTGGGCCATGAGACCAAACAGAGAACACATCTACATATCTTAGCCAGATAGAAGGTTTGAGACGGGTCTGAGTCTAAGGCTTGTTTTTCAAACTTCTCCATATAAAAATTGGCAAGAGGGAAGGTGAGGGGAGGAAATCCTTGGCAGTTCCCTCTATCTGATTGTAAATTTTGTTCTTCCAAGAAAAATAATTAGAATTGATGGCAAAGGAAAAGAGATCTAAGATGTCAGAAGGAAAAATGTTTTCTATGGAGTGTTAAGGTATCAATTAAGTGGATATTGGTAACCAGTGAAGTGATGTCAATGCTTACCAATATGTCTGTATTATTTAAAGTTAGATTTTCTATTAGGATTTTAAAATGCTAGAGTTTTTTTTATATAGGATGTGGTAAGTCCAGTGAAGGGGGGGGGGGGGGGTTAAAGAGTTAGCTAGCTGCTTTGACAGTTTGTAGCAAGGTGTGTTAGTGGCATCTACTTTAGGTCTTAGGTGTGTGTGTGGGGGGGGGGGGGGGATTAGGTTTGTGGATTTCTGGAAAACTGTATATTCGGGGGGGGGGGGCAGAAAGATTTGAGGGTTTTTTTTTTTGTAATGTCAATAGAATACTTTTTAAGTAAGTTTTCTAATTTTTAACTTGTGTTTTTGTGGGATGTAGGTAGAGTGGGACATGGTGGGAGAGTTTATGAATGTATCTACCGTGCGTAGATTTTCTATATACAGTGAAGGAAAGTGTACCCTTCCTAGACACCTTAGTTACACTCCTTCCTAATGGTACACTTCCTTCACTGTATATAGAAAATCTATGCACACAGGCAGATATACATTCATAAACTCTCCCACCATGCCCCCACTCAACAATATGGCAGAATTAAAACTCTAACCAAGAGAGCCCACAATCATCTTTGTTCCAGTGGAACCACCATTTCAACTGAACTCAACCACACATTCAAAACACCTTCCTCTCCAATGGCTAGAGTGATTATAGTATTAAAAAAATAAGCAGTTCCTCCCCCAATCCCCGGCCTTCTTCTTCTTCAGGAGTTCAGAAATCCCATCACCATACCCAACATCTGTGGCACATCAGAAAAAATAGCCAAGACTTTAAAAAAGTACACCCTTAACACAGCATTTAAGCCCCACCGCAAACTTGCTACCCTTATCCATTCTACCAAAGATCAACTCCCTCCTCTCTCAGTTTATAAAGTACCCAGGTTCATGTAAGCTGGTGTACTTTGGACAGACAGGTAGATCAGCAGCATACATCTGCAATCACAACTTGGTCAGTCAGACCTGGCAGACCATGTTTTGAATACAACTCACAGGATCTTTTGGAAAAAAAACCACCATGCTCCACCACAGTAAATTCAAAAATGAGACTATTTTTAGTATCTGCAGCAGCTCTCAGAAATCAACCAAATCTAAATAAATACAGTTGCATTCAACTGCCAAAAATTTGGGAAACATTAATCATCAGATCCCTCCTTACATTCTGGGCCATCTACAATTGCCCATAGGGAGCACATTACCTAGATAGGACTTTAGTCACCCACTTGAGTGTATGTTACATTAGTTTTTTTGTAATCCTTGCAGATGTCTCAGTGACTGAGATGAAATACTGGAAGTATTAAAGCCTGTTTTAATCCTTTCTGAGTGCTATATACATTCCATTAAACCTCCAACATGATGTCCTCATAGCACTTAAGTCTCAACACACGGAATTTGGTTAGCAAGGTTCTGAGGGTGAGATTTTTTTTTAGAGGGTGGTGAATGAGTGGAATGGGTTGCCAAAATCAGCTGTTAATAATGAAGCTTAGTATTTGATTTTTGATGGTTAGCAGACCACTCATGATGAGTCTACGGACTCCATGGAGATGTGAATAATAATAATAAAATTAAATTTCAGTGGTATCCTGAATATGAAATAACAGAGCCAAGAAAATTAAAAGTAATGAAACATGACTTTTTAAAAAAGGAATTATCGTAAACAGAGTGATCTGAACAGACAAATAAAGCGGACAGTGATTTAGTCTGAAGCACTCATAATGAATTATCATTTTGAGCTCCAATTTCACTTTGAAAAACACTTAAAACCAGTCTGTTACCTGTGGTTATTTCTGAGTACTGAATTTATTTTCTTTTTATAGATAGTTTTAATTTAACTGCTCAAATTAGTTATGTTTTTTTTTTATAATATTTTATTCATTGATTTTTTAATATGACAATTTCATCCTCCTAAAAATTGCAAGCCTAGAACACATTAGCATTGTGGGCTAGGAGCATGATAATGTTAGAATAATGCTCTACAACCTAAATGTAGTATTCAAGTTCCCTCTGAGCCAGTGGTGCACCCAGAGGAGGGGGGGGGGGGAGGAGCCCAGGCACCCCATCAAAAAAAGGAAAAAAAAAAAACACTAGAAAATATTCCAAAAATGTTTTCCTAATTAAAATTGATTTTTTTTTATTTATGTTGTGTCGTGTCTTCTATTTCTATACTACTTATGAATTAGCAGTCACATAATGTGGGAATACCCTATAGCTCTCAGGAATCACAGGAGTTGTGAACACAAGGTGAACAAAGTAGTGCTCGGGTGGACCTAGTGCTATGTCGTTTGCCTGAGCTCAAGTTGTGGTATAAAAAAATTGAAAAACCATATGTAATAGCTCCATGCAAAAATGTCATTGATGCAGTTTTGAAATGCGACAAAATGATATATCCTAACATCTATAACAATAAATATTTGCATCGCTTTCGATAACAACATGAGTCAATGAAAGGTCATTTTTTACCTTCATTGATCGATTTCATCCATCCCTTGAGGATGGGTAGAGTCCCCTAATGAGGAGTTCACGACGAAATTAATGTGGCTGGTTCTTCACTCCTTCCTGCATCCTCTAAGGGTGGTATTCATGGCTGTAAGGGTAATTCACAGGGCCGGGTTGCCTGCTTGCAGGATGAAAAACCATAGATAAACTGGCCAAAAAAAACCTGCTGTCCACGCCCAAGACCGGCTAACTTGGCTATGGCTGAGGAAGATCCTGAAGCTCCTCACATCGTCATCAGGAATTGAACCCAGGACACTCCTTCCCCAGGCATATGGTTATGAAGCACAAAGCCACTAGGCTCACCACGAGAAAATTTTCTACTTTACGCCTTTTAAAAACCTATTTAAGATCTATCATAACACAATGACAATTGAACGGACTGGCTTTGCTATATATACACAGAGAGATTAATGTAACCACGCCTGAAGTAACAAGAAAAGAAAACTGGATTTTATTCTTCAAATAAACTGTTATATTCACCTAATGAATTTTATTGAATTTGCATTAAAAATATTTTTATCTGTTCAACTCGGCTCCCCCCAAGATTAACTCTCGAGTGCACCACTACTCAGAGTCATCTTACTTTATTGAAGTCTTATGTATGATGGTGGTCCCACACCAGACAATAAAATTATTACAAATAATAATGTCTGTAGCAATTTGGGAATGTGATTTCAGAACAGTGCTTTTCAAACTTTTTTTTTTTTTTTTTTTTTTTTTTTTACGCTTAAGCTTCAATTCAGAAATTCTAACCACTCATGAAGTATCATGAGTGAGTATAATTTCCAAGAGCAAGAACTTACTGTACATGTCATATACAATAACAAAAAATCCAAGCCACAACCTCACATGTATAAATGCTAATCTAAAGGAAATGACATATAGCAAATCTATTCTAACAATGCCTATGTTTTTATGTCTGCTATTCTTACAAGTTTGCAATTTTTTACTTATTATATTTTTTATGACAGTTGGCAATATCTGAATAAAAATGGTGCTGGAAACTTTTTTTTTTTTGCTGTAAAAGCATTAGCATTACAATTGAGTTTATATAAATTTAAAGTAAATTCTGTAATATCATATTATTAATCAGCTAATACCATGCCTTTTATTCCCTCACAGGGAGTAGACAAGGCCTTTTAACCCTATCTTGTTATATCTATTTATATCATAAAAGTTGGATATAATAACTGATTTGCACACCTTATAGAAAAATTTAATTATACAGATGAAATAATAATAAATATCACACTTAAAATAAACTCCAAACTTAAAATCAGGATCATCCAATTATATGCTCCCACCTCATCGCACACTGATGAAGAGATAGAAGCATTTTATGACTCACTGCAGCACACTCTAGACAAATAAAGAAATAGCAATCAAAACTTTATTATAGTAATGGGCAATTTTAATGCCAAAGTAGGTCATCCTATTCACCAAATTGACACAATAGGACCATATGTATCTGGTACAAGCAGCAACTCAGGAATGGCTTCAGGAGTTCCTGGAGAATATATGGACCTCCTCCAGGAAATATACCACACTGCAACAGCAACAATCCAACTTCACATGAGTAGCAATAAAATATCAATTGAAAAAGGTGTCCAACAAAGAGACTATCACCCAAAATCTTTACAGGAGTCCTTCAAGAAATATTTAATAATATAAACTGGACAAATCATGTTTAATCATTTTGTAACACCAAAAAACAATAATAGAAAACAATTTCTTGGAAAGAGTCTCTTCATTCATCTCATTGATCTAAACTGAACTCCAAAAGGAAATAAATAGGAGAGTTCAACTTGCTTGGAGTGCATTCAGAAAATTGAAAAGCATTTTTCAAAACAATGATACCCCACTCTGTTTAAAAAGGAAGACATTTAACCAGTGTATACTTACAGTCATCACATATGGTTGTGAAACTTGGTCGCTAACAAAAGCACTGACAAATAAACTAACAACTCAAAGAAAAATGGAGAGGTTAATGCTAGGCATCAAATGAAAAGATAAAAAGCCAGACTCACATCACTGACATCATTCTTCACCATAAGCGACTAAAATGGAAATGGGCTGGACATCTATCCAGAAGAGAAGATGAGCGATGGACCACCATACTAGCGACCTGGATTCCAAAAGAAGGGAAACGAGGCTGAGAACATCTTAAAAGGTGGAGTGATGAACTGTCAAATTTTGTTTGGAAAAATTGGTTAATTGCCAAGAACAGAGAAAGGTGGAGGAGGCCTTTGTCCAGCAGTGGACAGAAAATGGCTGAAAAGAAGATGTATTTTAATTCGCTATTGGATTTAAGATGAGGAATGGAGAAGGTAATGTAAAAATCGATTTTTAAACAGGGTTTATTTCTGAATTGAACTGATCCTGCCAATTTTTCAGAAATGATTTATTAATTACCTGTTTTTGTAACAGTCAATATTTATTAAAACTTTGAATGATGTGTTAGCCTCCTTTCTTAATTTTAGAAATACCAAAACTGTAAATTAACAAATTAACTAAACAGTCTCCTAAATAACCAAGCATGAATTGAGTTTCATATGCAAGGAGTGTTTTAATATGTTCCATCTCTTTTAATAAAAATATTAAAATAATAAAGAAAGATAAAGGAAAAATGTGTTATGAGTCTAGCTGTGCTATTTTTATGGCAGATATTATCAATCTTTATTATGAAAACTTGTGCTGACACTTGATTAAATACAATCTCTATACTGTTTTAAAATCATATCACAAACTGGCATTATTGGAACACACAAAATGCAAGGCAAATGTACGTTCTTATTCAACTTCTGAACTAAAATGAACACAAAAATCAATAAGTAATTTTCTATGTACACCTATCCATATAAAATGTAAACCATCCTAAATCAACGACAACATTCTGTTTATACAATATACATTGTATGTTGTATTCATTACATTTTTCCATTAAGGTTTTTAAAGTAAAAGCTGGATCAATGCGCAATTGTCCTTTTCGAACTGTGGACCATACTCAAGAATCTAAACATATCTATACACCCTGATTAAATATGGGTATATTTAAGTAAACATATCAGGGTATCAGAATAACTAAATAGCTGTAAGAATCAAAGAAAAAAAAGGTACAGAATGAAAATCCATAAACAGAGGGGGGGGGGGGATCTGAGAAGGATATTCAATGTCACCACTCTTATTTAATATCTATATAGATGAAGTAGTAAAAACATGTAAGCAAAATATAAAACCAGCATTTAAACTGGATCGTGGAGCTATACTTAATTCCCTTTTTGTTTGCAGATAACTAGATAATCATAACAAGAAGTGTAGATGAATTCCAATGATCAATATGCGCCTTAACATAAGTGCCAAAAAATTTTAAATGTAAATATCGACAGACAAAACAAAAATCATGGCTTTTAAAGGGCCATCTCCAGTCAGAAGTAAAATCATAATTGAAAATAAAATTTTAGAACAAATTAACTGCTTCAAATACAAAAGAAGCTAACATTGACATCAAAATTGCAAATTTTCTTAAGATAACGGGAATGGTTCAATAATATTTTCAAACCTAGCCAAGTTCAAAAGCATAAAAGAATAAGAATTTATAAAGTTTTGGCAAGACCTTCACTGTACAGAATTGAATTATGGAAAATAAAAAGTGGAGAAATGAAATTCCTGTGGACAGCAGGCTATACTCTTCGAGACCAAAAAAAAAAAAAAAAAGAAGCACAGAAATACGTGAAGAATTAAAAATAGACTCAGTAATGGACAAAGTACAGGGTGTTCGGGATAAATTTGACATATTTATAATTAATTATATTTTTCCGTAAGTTACATGTATTAACACACACTTCTCTTCATTTAAAAGTTTGGACCCTTCTTCATTCATATACAAGATGTCAGAAAGGATGGATAGCTGGAACCCACCTGAATCATGGAAGAGAATAACTTGTATCATGATGATTCGTGCCCGCCATCAAAATAAGGATATTACGACTGCTGCCCAATGCTCCCTGAATACAGTAAAAACAATCAGGCATGAACTAGAGACTTGCAATGGTGACTACGAGGATGTAGCAAGAAGAAAGATCCCTAGCAGACGATCTGATTGCGTTCGTACAGCAGAATTCCTCGCAAATCTGCAGGAACAGGTGTTGAAGAACCCTGGCATTGGAATTCGGGCTTTGTTCGTGGAGTTGCTAACTGTAGTCAAGCCCTGGATAACAAGGGTAGCCAATGGTAGGCCGTATGTATGGCAGCAGGATTCGGCCCCTTGCCACACCTCTGGGAAAAGTCAAAAATGGTTGTCTGAAAATTTCTACGACTTCACCAGTCCAAATGTTTGGCCTCCAAACTCCCCAGACCTTAACCCCATGGATTATTTTGTATGGGGCGCAGTTGAAAAAGACACCAATCGCACTTCCAGTAATACAAAAGCCCAGTTAATGGATAAAATTAAAACAGTTTTTGCGGCCCTTCCCAGGGAGACTGTAGCATCAGCTTGTTCGAGGTTCCGAAGCAGAATTGAAGCTGTGATCGATGCTAATGGTGGTTATTTTGAGTAAATCTTGTTGATAGTATTGTAATTAACTCTGCCTGTAATGTTTTTTTGTCAATTCATTAAATTTAATAGATACAAAGAAGATTTTCTTTTTCCTTACGAAACTGTCAAATTTATCCCGAACACCCTGTATATGAATACCGAAAGAAGTGGATCCAGTGAATATCAAAAGACTGGAAGACTACCAAAAAAAAAAAAAAAAATTCTCTGATACTACCCAGATGGAGAATATAGAGCCAGGGATGACCAAGAAAAAGATGGCATGAAACCAGAACAGGCCATTGGGTCTGAATCCCTGGAAGGATGGTGATTTTTATTTATTTTTATCTATTCTCGTAATTGTACTAGAGCTCAAACATGAAGCTTTTCAAGTCACTTCAGACCTTCAATAAATAAGTAAATAAGGCAGTGACCCACATCAGTTGAGGGAGAAAAAAAAAAAAAAAAAAAAAAAAAAAAAAAAAAAAAAAACCTAAAGATCCATTCCCACAGAGGTATATTCAAACCAAGAGCCTTTTAGGTGGAGATCATGTAAGGTAACCACTTGGCAATGAAAAGGATGGCATTTAAATTAATTCTGATATTTAAATTCAAGAATAATTTATTAACATAAACTATACTTTAAATGCATGGCTATGGTACTATATTTTTCCTACTGTAAAAAAAAAAAATCACCTATTGCAGGGCTAAAACGGCAAGGCCATTTTAGCCCTATCTAACTTTTAGAGCCTGCAGTGAAGAGAAGGCTCAACAAGTTCCTCTATCTCGTGGTCCCTAACCCCAACATAATATTTTTAATGTTTGAAATAGTGTGGGTTCTACAGTCAACTTTACTGAATTTACGGTACAAAAAAACCTGAGCGTCTGGGAGATAAAACCTGCTTGCCCATGCCAGTGATCAACTAACTCAGGAACCAGTCGAAAAAAAGGCTTAAAAAGTTCCTATAGTCAGCGACCAGACTTGATCTTAAGTCAATCTTCGAGCGGTTTAGCACAGAGAAGTGCAAACACCACTCTCACTGAGCTACACCAGCATGTATATATATATACAAGACCAAAAAAATTATTCAAGTAAACCAAAGCTCTTGTAACTTTCCATAATAATTCTACTGTAGCAGTGGCAATACTTAACTATCATCATCTTGGGAAGAGAAAAAACAGCTTGAAATGAAATAGTGGTTGTTTAAATTACGTCAAAACAACTAAAGCTGTGAGAAAGACAAAAAAAGAACAAAAAGTAAATGATGTAGTGCACAAATAAGTTTCAAATGGGGGAAAAAGTCCCCCCCCCATTTGAAACTTAACAAAACTTTTGACAGAACCAATTACAACATTAGACTAACTTAGAGTTATTATCTATGTATATGAACACAAAATTCAATGGTATTGAGAAAAGGGTTTTCATACTCAAAGGGTTTCAGTAGAGACTATGACGAGGACTAATGACGTTGAAATAATTATCAGGTCAGTGAAATCATATTCAAAATTATTACAAAAATATGAATATAAAGAATACCAGGCAAAGGTTGTAATTTTTCAATGAACTTTGAAATGGATTATATCACAAGCAGTCAGTCATTACTGCTACTATGCCATAAAAGAATTATAGATTTATTATCCTTCCTTTTGCTTTTGATACTAAACAAATTTTTTTTTACTTGTTTTTTCTCTACTTCTGCATATAGCTATGGGGTTTCCTGAATATAAATGTATGAGTTAAAGAAAAGAAAAAGTAACTTTGAAATATTTACGCTGCTTACAATTAATGCAGTTTTTTTTATGAATAAAAATGGGAATAGGTGTGTATGTGGGGGAAGGTCACTGAAGCAACAATGCATATTCTTTTAATTAAGATTCAAGTGCAAGGACATTTAAGGAAGGAGGATATCACAAATGAAAGAATGAAACATGGAAAAATATATAAAGGCATATGAATGTATGGGAGGAAGGATGGAAATAAGAAATTGTACATGTACTTTAGGAAATGAATTTAAAAACTGCTTTCCCTTCCTAAACCTTTTCATATTTAACCAGTTATTCTTTAGGTGCCTGTTATATTTCAAGACTTGAATAAAAATTCTCATCATAACAATGGGAATCTCCATGTGTTTTTTTTTTTTTTCTCCCTGAAATTAGTTATGTAATGTATTGTAGTTCGGAGATAATATAGTGTCCTGTAGTCATCACAAGTAGCCTCTCTAGACTATAGGACACTTCTGATGAGCTCTCTGATCCAATGTAAAACAGAATACACGAAATTCAAAATTTCTTTTTAATGATTATGGTAATTTTATTAGAAGTAAGAGGGAAACTAGCCATCGTTCTCTATCTGCTCAAGATGTTTGTAGAATCTTTATGCCATTTGTCCAAGGCATCTCAGAGAAGATAGCCAGACATATACACTACGAAATACTGTAGTTCATTTACTGTCAAATTTGGAAGTCAGCTTCATTTTCACATTTTTCAAAAGCATGTTGGATCCCTAAACGCTCCATTCTGGTGTTTACTTGATAACCTCCTAGCATTGTCTATATACTTGGATCAAAGAAGAAGATAGGTGTTTGTTCATTTAGAAGATCATATGATTACATTATGCGTAAAAGTATGACGTCAGTTCTTCTGCAGCACATAACCCTTTCATTCATTTGCTGGAACAACAAACTATTTAAATATGATTATATGTTTATTTGTCTTTTACTTGTTTAATTCCAAATTGATTGTAATGGCATTCCAAATTTAGCTCTTACCTATAGGGGGTCATTTAAGGATTAAAGGTCAATAAGTGGGAGAAGACTTCCACACATTCCAAAAGAAATAAAGGAAAATTGACTGGAGTTTCGAACTTTTATATGGTCCTCATTTTATTTCTAATCCAGCTCTCAGATCCATAAGTTCAAATTGGTTAGCACAATGTCTTGTATACAACTAATTTAGTGTTCTGACTAATTTCTCTCTTATTCCATATAAATTTATTCACTTGACTTCCTACAATACCTTTGTTGATTCTGTTGTTTACTTCCATATTTAATTTACCATCTTCGCTAAAGGTTGTGCCTAAATAGCTGAAATGTTTTACTTGTTCTATAGGTTTACCATTCAGGATATGGTTGATGTTTTCAATGTTTCTGGCTATTTTCATTATCTTTGTCTTTTTGTTGCATTTTCAAACCGAATTTCTAATTTTGTCATGAAATCTTGCAGACTTGTACTGGATTTATTCAGGGGTATAACATTATCTACATAAAGTAAAGATTAACATTACCAATTTTGACATCAGTAATGATAACTTCATTATACTGACTATCTAGTTTATTCTAGGTCTGCCTCTGTTTAGAGTTACTGGAATAAGTCCTTCAAGAATTTGCATTGGAAGATCAACAGATCTGCTGATATGACCAAGCCAGGTGAGTTGTTTCCTTTGAATTTGTTATGATGTCATCTCTTGGACAAGTGAAAGAAGAACAGATTCTTTGTCTCTTACTTCAAAACTTGTGACATGATGATCAGTGTATGGCATCTTTAGGAGTCACCTATAGTGCTCATTTCAAATACCAACAACCTCTTTTCAACTTCTTTTAAGAGGGCCCAAGTTTTGCCCCCATATAGAAGTGATGAATTACCTAGCATGTCAATAAGGCATACTCTGTTTGTAATTGTAAGCTTGTTATCTGTTGCTTTTGAAACTTTTGTTCTAATATCGGTCTTAATATTTTATCCTTATTAAAGATATTGCCTAGTTATTAAACTGATCAACTTCTTCTATGGTGTATCATTGAGGATAATTTTTTCAGTTTCATCCACAGCATATCCTTCTTGGCAAGGAGCACATATATTTGTCATTATTTTATTATTTTTATTATTTTGGGGTACTTGTGATCAAGCCATGTTTTTTTAAAGATATGGGTTAACTTTGTGGTGATTCCTTGAAGATTGATTTGTTTTCCATTAGGAAATCAATATCATCAGCAAGATGGTTTATTCTTCTTCCTACTGTGATTCCAATATCACAGTTCTCCAGGGGTTCATTTACATATTCAAGGAAGAAGTTAAATAATATTGACAATAATTTGTATCCCCCATCTTTCACTCTCCATTGGGGCAGTAGTGCTATAATTCCCACTGATTTCAACCATCATTTTAGAACATGAGTACAAGGAATCATTCATTTCTTTTACTATCTATTCACAGTGTTGCAGAATTTTCCAAAGGACATCATGCCAAATAGAATTAAAATCTTTCTGCAGATCAATAAAATTATGGCATATGAATTTATTATGATTTCCACTATTACATGCCACTACAAAGACTTGATGAAAACCTGATTACAATCAATGCTGCTCTAAAATATATACATTATTACAAATTTTCTATTATGACCAACTTATCTATTTTATTCCTATGAGTCCTATAGTGAGAATTTACTCTATTTTTACAAATTACATTGAAATGTATATAATAGTAACATATATTTTGCCAGTGATACATTAATAATGACCAAGTGACCTTGGTCATTATTAATGTTGCCCTTTGGTTGAAAAGACCTGGTCTGAATCATGTCCTGGATAAGAACTATTATTACAGCTTTTCAACTGAAGGCAAACTAGCCAATCTCATACAGGGATTGAAGGATGTCCCCCCTCCCCCCCAATGACAAGCCAGTCAGAAGAACACATGGAATTACAGACATAGCACACAACGCAGATGGGGTTGCCCCAATCATAAGCGGTAATCGGATTTATTAAAAGCCAAGTAACTTGGCAGTGGCAGACCACTGGGCTCAACACAAAAGGAAGATATATTGAGATGGGATAGGATTTTCTGTAAAAAAAAATAACAAAAATTTCTAAATTAAAATCTGAATTACAGCCCAGCCATAGTACAAATGTGCTAGATGTTTATAGTAAATATCCCCCCCCCCCCAAGCTGTGTGCATGCATGGGTGTACAGAAGCCAACTCCCAGCCATACACTAGACTCAGTGTCTCTTGTGAATGTCAAAGAGATAATATATAAGATATATTATATTATATATAATAATTAAGATATGTGTTTTTGTTATGGTAATATTAACACAGCAGTCATGAGTGATATTTAAAATTTTTTAAGTTAGATCCCAACAATGTTCAAAGAGTACAGTGCAATGATTGATACATAACAACGATGACATTAAGTAACTTAAAGCTGCAGAAAGTTTTAATTATCGTATCTAAATCAATTAGTTGAAACTGACACTATGATAAGTGTATATCTATACAATTATATTTTCAGTTGAATAAAATTATGTAACTTTTACTTCTCTTTCTCTTTGATAATTTAAGAAGCTTATAAATGTAGAATATATTAAATCACTGTCTCCTAACTCCATGGATGCCCAGATCATTTCTGCTCAGATGACATGACTATGATGTTCTAACACACACACACACGCGCGTGTGTGTGTGTGTGTATCTATCTATATATATATATCCCACAAAATGACCAGCTTGCAGTGCAGGTACTGGAGTTTGTGCGAAACCACCTCAGCAAGGTCAATGACCACATCATACTGGCAGGGGATTTCAACTGCACTCTGGATCCTGCAATGGACAGGCAGCAATGCCAAGAACATCGACACTCACTAGCTCAGCTTCTCCAGGAGGTAATAAATGACTTCGAGCTGACTGACACCTTCAGACACTTGCACCCACATGAGAAAATGTTCTCCTGGAGAGCCAAAGGTGGTCCTACCAGTGTCTTATACCAGGCACGGCTCGACAGATACTACACATCGATGCACACAATACCCTACATCAGGAGAGTCACATACCATCCATCTCATGCATCAGACCCTGATTCCATCCTTCTTAACATTTGCTTTCCTGGACACACCAGATACAAAGGAGGAGCATACTGGATATTTAACAACAGCCTACTAAAGGATACAGAATATCTCAGAACCTCTAAAATCTATATCGAAACTCTCATCAGAGATATACCTACTTCACAATCAATTTCCGAGTGGTGGTCACTTTTTAAATCCAAAGTTAAGGTATTCACCCAAAAATATAGTCACCGAAGAAATTTGAATAAGCATTCAGCCCTTAAAAATTTGCAACAACAACAGCAATTGCATCATCCAGAATCTGAGGAATACCAGTCCCTAGAAGCCACCATACGCTCACACCTAGAGCACTCTGCAAGAGGAGCACTAATAAGAGCACGACGCAAACATATTAACTTCGCAGATGCCCCTACAAAGTATTTCTTTTCACTAGAAAAACGGCAACAAGAGAGCACCACTATATCTGCTATTAAAACAGATAATGGAAACATCATAGAAAATCATGACGAAATCCTCTTATATACCTTACAGTACTACAAAAATTTGTACCAAGCCAACCCAACATCTATGGAGACCACGAATATAATTCTCTCCGATGTGAAAAGACTCTCACCAACAACAAGGAGTAACACAGAACTCCCTATCACGTTACACGATCTGAAAACTGCCTGCACCTCCTTACCTAAAGATAAATCTCCTGGCATAGACGGGCTCACCACTGAATTCTATCAGTCCTTCTGGGAACAGCTTGGACCTATCCTCTACAGAGTATTTGTCGAAGCGAATACCAATGGCTTTCCACTCAATATGACAACATCAGTTATCAAACTCATTCCAAAGAAAGGAGAAGCGACGAAACTAGGAAACTGGAGACCCATCTCTATCACAAACACCGACTGCAAAATTATATCCAAAGCCATTGCCAACAAACTTAAACCCGCTCTGAGCGAAATAATAAATAGGCATCAGAGCTATTCCATCCCTGGAAGATCTATCCACGAAAACTTACACCTCATAAGGGATCTCATAAGCATAGCGAACAACAACAGTGAAACAATGGGTCTTGTAACACTAGACCAAGAAAAAGCTTTCAACCGCGTTGAACACCTTTACCTCTTCAACTGCTTGAAAGCATTTGGCTTTGGCTCAGGCATCATTCACTCTATTAAAATGTTGTATGCCAAGGCACAGTTTTGCATGAAAATAAACAACAGGCTTACCATAACTGCACCATACAGCAGAGGTATTAAACAAGGCTGTCCACTCTCCGGTCCTCTTTACACAATTGCCATCGAACCCTTTTTGTGTAGACTCAGCATGCTGCTCAAAGCATGCCGCCCTAAACTTCCCTACCAAATCATAACCCTGACAGCATATGCTGATGATGTTACAATCATAGCCCGCAAAGAAGAGGACTTTCATAACATACAAATGGCATACCAACAATATCAGGCAGCCTCAGGAGCCAAACTAAACACACATAAAACCATAGGACTGTGGTGTGGCAAATGGAAAAACCGAACCGATTCCCCATGTCTGGTACCTGGTCCACGGAGGGAAACAAATACCTGGGGATTTACCTAGGAAACACACCCTCTTATGTGGATAAGAACTGGGAAACACTAAACAAGCGTTTCAAGCAAGTTCTAGGAAAGTGGGCAGCAATACGAGCCTCTGCCTCCACAAGAGGGAGAACAATAATCGTTAACCAAATAGCCACCAGTGTCCTTTGGCATACACTAAAGATTCTTACGCCACCAGTGCAATTCATCAAACAAATAAAGACAACCATATATCGATTCATATGGAATAAAACAAACTGGCTTTCCTACTCCCAGCTATGTACTTCTCTCAAAGATGGAGGACAAAAGTTGGTCTCCATTGACAACAGGATAATAACGTTCCGCGCTCGATTTCTCATAAATGCCCTACAACAGGAAATATCACACAAATGCACCACTGAGTATATTTTCACTTCTGCCACTAGAGGTCTCTCTCTCTCCACCACCTTAAGAATGACAACAGCTCAAGTGCCTGTAAATTTAACAAACTTCTACAAAGATGCCCTTCGACGATGGAAGAAGCTAAACCTCCAGCACACAGTGAAGACAGCATCCCTACCTGAAATCCTCATGGAACCCATCTTTCACAAGACGATGGTAAGAAGCCCGATCACTCAGAAAGAATTTTTCTTTCCTCCATGGAGCTGGCGAAACGTGAGGATTTTGGGTGACATTCTTTCTCCAAGCCTCACCTGGCGCTTTCCAAATTCGCTCGAAAACCTAGAATATGGGAATGAGTCTGAGCAGATAGACACCGTAAAGGCCGCATTTCAAGCCGCTATGCCTGATAGCATAACAGAAGTGGGGCTTAGCCCTCCAAACTCAGAAGTTTTGGCGCCTATCTTTCTGATAAAAACCAATAACTCATGGGAGAAACTTACACCCAGCAACACCAACAAGATCTACAGCACACTAACACAACAGTCGAACCAAAGCACTTTGATGGAAAATCCTGCATCATCTGATCAAACACTATTTTAATGGGATCTACCATATCGCACAAGAGCCATCAAACCTGACGCAGATATTCAGTGGAGAATGTGGCATAATATATTACCCACTCCTACTATATTACGAAAATTTAACTCAAACGTCTCAGATAACTGCCTCTTCTGCTACCAATTAGGAACGGTCCGGCATATCTACTTGGAATGCCCAGTCAACACTAAATTAATCAGTTTGACTCGGGAAACGGCAGCTCTTACCTGTGGTAATCTTTATACACAAGAGGAATATTTCAATCTCGTCCATGTGGAGTCAAATAACCATTCATTCTGCAATTACCTTTTCATCACCGCAAAAGCGGTAATATACAACTTCTACCTCAGACATACAAGACCAGACAGCACAGCAACTTCACAGAGAGAGGCAACTGACCAACTCACTGCAGCCTTCCAACAAAAGGTGAGATGTCGGATCCTACACGAGCATCACCACCATAGGCAAAACAACAGCTTAGATCTTTTCCACCAAGAATGGAATCCACGGAATCAACTCCTGGCTGAGCAGGGTGACTGCATTATAATCCACTTTCCAGCATAGAAGTGACACCTTTACCCCCCCCCCCCAAAAAAAAAAAAGAAAGGGGGAAGAAAGGATTGTTGTGCTTAACGGTGCGAAAGTTAATCAGCTGGCACTCTCATGTTAATAGATAATATTGTGCAATAGTAACTTCTATGTTCTTCCACATTTATGTTCTTATGTTAAAATAAGATCTTATGTTACATGTTAAAATAACTCTTAATGGCTTTAATTTATTTAAAAAAAAAAAAAAAACGTAATTAGCCTTATAAGTGACTTCGATGTAACATACCTCAACAAGTGTATGAGCATGTAACCTCTCTGTCTGACTGCAGAGAACCAAAAACCAGTTAATCCTGTATATAAGATTATGTTTACAATAAAAAAAAAAAAAAAAAAAAAAATATATATAGATAGATAGATAGATATACTAGGGGGGTCAAACAATGCATGAGTATGAATGCACATAGTAGATTTCACAATGCTTAACATTCTGATAAAGAAATATGAAGTAACAATTACAAAGTAATTACCTCTAAGTTTGTGCCTTCCAATTCCCAAACTGATGAATCCTGGCCATGCTAAAATATAATATATAATTCAATAAATTACTTTCATATATGTGGCAATAAGTGACTGGTCTACTGATAAAATAGAAATTAACTGCATTAGTTTTACAAATATCATAAAATACCAATTTTAATTTAGGAAAGAAAAAAAAATTAATTTAGGCTTAGCATCATCTAGAGCCGCGCTTCCCAAACTGTGGGCCGCGGCCCCCTTGGGGGCCGTAGGTTTTGTTGAGGGGGTCGTTACTGTTACCAATAAAAGTTTCTCATATACTTCACACATGAAAAAAAGCTTAAACAAGTTCATGTGGGGAGATAGTAACTCGCTTGCAGTGGTAAACAACACCCCCTCCCTAAAAGCCACTATACTGCAGAGGCAATAAAATCAAGTACTTTTATTATGCTAGTGAATAAGGTATGAGGAGTCTGTGTAATATATTTCTTCACAAATAGTGCAATTATAGACAAACTGGGATAAAAACACACTAATTAATGAATCACGTCTCCTCATACAGAAACTATGCTATATATATATATATATATATATATATATAGACAGAAACAAAACCATATGTTGCATGGGCAAACACAGTATCTAACTAAAAACTATTGTTATTAATTAGATGTGTGCGAGTTCGATTTCCCAAGGCAGCAATAAAATTCAACCGAACGTGTTAAAATTCGTAAAAGTGTTAAAACTAAGTAATATATATATAATGAACGTTATGGCAGTTTCACATATGGAATTCGGTTGAAGAGAGTTAGCATTTCAACTCAATTGTCAGCTATGCTTTTATCTTTCGGTTGCGCCATCTTTTGTTAATACCGCACCAATCATATGCACGTTTTAATAACCTGCCTTTGCTGTCTGTTTCACGTTAGGCTTAATTACCGTAAAGGGAGAAAAGTCACAAAAGAGAAAAATGTTCCTGGTCCGGGGATTCCCTTATTCAGGTAATATTCACTAATTTCATGTTATCAGTCTGTGGTGTGCCAGTATCGGTAAGTGGTGATATTATTTGATGTGTTCTACATTAAAAAATTTAACCCTGAGATGGATAAGTGGCTGATAAAAAATAAAAAAAAATCCTGCGAATAATCAGAAGAAGCAGAAACAGACTCAAAAAAAGGACAGTATTTCATATTTTACCAGAACAGCCTGCATCGTCTTCAGAACCAAATGGTAAGAGGCATAAAATGTAATATATGCATTTGATTTTTGCGATATTCGCTGTGTATGTTTTGTATTGAATATAAATACAATAAATGTTATAATAATATATCTCTCTATTACGATTTTTTCGAGGCGGGGGCGTGAAATATTTTAATTTTGCAAAGGGGGCCCTGACGTCCAGAAGTTTGGGAAGCACTGATCTAGAGGAATAAGAATGCAGATAGAGCATTCTTATTCCTCATGCAGGTTCTTGCATGAGGACAAACACCACATCAAGCTAAACAATACACAGCAAGAAACACTTGTTAAGATTTCATGGAATAAAAAAGTTCTTTTGGAGAAAGTAAGTTTAAACGAAAAACAAAATAGGCGAGTAATGTATTTTATTTATTTAATTGCCACCTCACAATCAGAAGTGCTCTGTTCATTGCAGAACTGAACTTTTCTTTTCCATGGTGAACTGAATACAGGGACAAGGCTATTAATTCAATGTTGGAAGGTGTTTAAATTCACTTTCAGCAATATATATTTAAATGGATTTTGTTTCCTTTTAATCTTCCCTGATTGCTGGTTACATTCATGTTTCATTATCAGCTATTTAATATCAAATTCACACAAAACTGAGCTTCATTTTCAACACCTTTCTCATATTGTATGTTATACAATAACTGTCAGTAGTAGTCAAATCAATATTATGAGCTAAAATTATCCTAGAGTTCTAGAATAGGTGAATGATGGAAATCTTGAAATAGAACTATATAAATATCAGCAAAAAAAAAACGATATTTGAAGTTAAAGAAAAACATCCGAAACCAAAGGTCATCTTATATTATATCTAGTATGTTATATGGAGTATAAATATCGAGTGTATTATACTCCAGGTATAATATCTGAACCTTTGAATTCGGCAATTGTCTAGCTCTTGCAGCAATGTTACATTAGACACATGCTGTGTTCTAATGAGCTTTTGGCATGTTAATATATTGATATATTAGCATATTAATCTTCTTCCTCTTTATAACACTTTTATCCCACTTGGTACAGGGTCTGCTATGATGCAGAGCCTGGGATTGGTGGTGGGGGAGGGAAGAGGACAATTTTTATGACTGTAGATGTGTGTGTGTGTGTATTCACAAGACCGGCTTGCCTGTACTGGAGGAAGAAAAACGTGAGTTTCCAGGCAAAAAAATCCCCAACCTCCATATGAGACCAGATAACTCATATTTCAAAACAGATCAGATAGAGTCCTCACATCTTGGACGAGAATGGAACCCAGGTCTTTCAGACCAAATGGCTTCATCTATACTGACTGAACTCTGGAGGCTCATATATGACCATACTAATATAGTTTGTATATAAATATTTGTATTTAATAAATGTATTCAGTAAGGCAAACATGTAGCTTTTTCATTAAGTTGTAACGAAACCTTACTGGTGATTACATGAATTACAATATAGAAGAATGGTATAAATATACCAAACAATTTTTATTGACATCCCTTTTGACATCGTCCATAAATTAAAGTGAAGAAAATACCCGAGATGACTGCCTGTATTAAAGTACAAGTAATGCCTAAGCAGCTGTCAGTGGTAAAGTGTAAAATCTGATGTCTTATACAGTGAGTATAGCACAAAATAAAGATTCTTCAAGATGCTTACTCTAGGTTCAGAAATCTATGGAAATGAAACTTTGTTTTCTAATTAAGTATCTTTCAGTGTGGGAATGTGGGTGTCTTATCTGATGAATGTGACATGGTTATAGTCCATTTGATTTCACTAAAGTTTTAATGGTAAGAAGCTCTTCTTGAAGGATAAAGAAAAAGAACAAATGTTATGTGCTTTATTAATTAAGAATATGATAACCCTGATTTTCTGAGAGGTGTGCTGAGGAAACTTTTTATGTATACATCTGCCAGAAATGTATGTTTCCAACATACACCAGTTGACAGAGTCTGTGCTGGTAAGCAGGATGTCCAAGAAGGGTAAGCTTACAGAACTGAACTTTTCTTTTCCATGGTGAACTGAATACAGTGACAAGGCTATTAATTTGATGTTGAAAGGTGTCTAGTTCACGTTCAGAATAAAGGCAAATGGCAAATACATAATGAACCTAGAATGAGAGTTGAGAATTAATAGTTGCAAACGAAGCATATTCTACATGGTTTAAATGATAATTAGCCAGGGATGGAGACAAAGGGTTCCACATGACAATAATACCCTCAGATGTTTATAAATCTTATTTTTCCAGCTAAAATATGCTGAATGTTTAATGAATTTGAATATCCCCACAATAACCAGAGGAAAATCGTCATACAGAAGGCAAACCAAGGAGATGTTAGTGAACAGAGAAATGGTGTTGAAGCTGACAAAAATATCAGACAATTGTATGGAAATATCCTTTATTTAAAAATAAAAAAAAATGTGTAGAATTTTTTTACAAATGATCTAGATTGAATAATATGTGCACTAAGTAAACAGAAAAATAACTGAGCCACTCTATATGTAAGAGAATCAATACAGTTCACAATAGTTCTCAAGGGTGGTCTTCTTCATGTGTTTTCTGAAGTCCATATAAACAAGAGTGAGTAGTTTCTTGACTGGATTGTCATCACAGATGACAACTTCATTAAGGAGCTATTTCAATTGTCTGTATTTTGGTTGAGTTCTTTTGGTTGACATGGCAAATCAGGCAGAACTATGTGACAGTGAAGCCAAATGAAAGGTGTGGTAATGTTTACACATAACTGTTTGTTGCTTTTGGTGGGGAAAAAATAAGCGAAAAGAATTTAGAAGAGCACGTTAACATCAATTTCTATGTAAAGTTAGACAAATGCACATGCAAAACCCTAAACATGTTGTGAGTGGTTTATGGTGATGATGTCATAAAAAAGTCATGTAATTAACTGGCATAAGCGATTTAAAGAGGGAGGAGAAGACATGAGAAAGATTAATGAAAAGACTAGGTGACCAAAAACTCAAACATGAAATTATGGAAAGAGTGCAGCAATTAGTTCATACGACAGCCAATTAGGCATTTACAGAAAAATAGTGAGGAAGATTTTGATGAACAAGGATGAGAAAAAATTCTGCAAAGATGGTTCTGGGAATTTTGAGGGAAAATCAAAGATAGCAGCAGGTTGATGTTTGTTTTCATTTTTCTTCACAATTCAGCTGTTAATGATGCACAACTGGATAGCATAATTGTTAATTTAGATCATGTAGAGAACTTTACAGGATGGTTAAATCAGCTGCCAGCATAGGCAAAAAATAATGGGTAATGGTTTAATGTGGAAAAGTATAAAATTAAGCATTTTGGGATGAAAATATTACAAGATAAAGATTAAAAGATCATAGTTCAGAAATATGGACTGTTAGAAAGAAAGAAAAATATAGGCAGCAAAAATGAGAGATTTAAGAACCATTAAGAATGCTCAAAATTAGACAAGATAAAAAAAATTACGAGTGGAGGATTAAAAAATGGAACAAACCCCAACTCCAACTCAACATCAGCAGAGATCAAGATTGGCACCATCAGGATAAGAAGCATCAATGGAAAAGAAATGGAACTAGCAGAAGAATTGGATAAGTATCAAATCAACATAACGGTGTTACTGAAACAAAGAAGACAAAAACAGTTGAGATCTTTCTAAACAATGAATACAAGATGTTATATTCAGGAAATAACAATCAGAGAAAAGATGGTGTAGCTATAATATTAAACACTAAATATGAGGATAATCTTTTTGAATGACAGGCAATATCAAGTAGAGTAATGTGGGATAATATCAGAATGGGGAACTGGACAAAGACTTATTTGTGCATATGTTCTACGGAAGGTTCTACTAAGGAAGAAGAGGAATTTTACCAGGCATTAGAGAAGGCAGCTGATGCAAAGAAAAAGGAAAAGTTGGTCCTTGTTGGGGATCTAAATGTCAATAGGAAATGATTACCAAACATAAGAATGTTTTGGGAAAATTTGGAGAAAAGAGCAAAGCTAATAATAATAATGGTAAAGATCTGCTAGATTTCTGCTCAGAACATAGATTAGTTATCACTAACATCATATTCCAACAAAAAATGTGCACACATTTTTTGTTGGAATATGATGTTAGTATGGAGAGAAGATGCATGAAATAAGAAAAAGTTGTTGACAGTGATGTTTTGCCACTGTTTCAGGATACAAGAGTGTAGAGAGGATTTGAAACAGGAAGAGATCATTTAGTGTTGAGCAGGATAAATTGAACTTCATATTGAAAAAAAGATGTGTAAAAAGGTTTTAAAATGAATCAAAGTGGAACTGCTATCAGATGTGAACTGTAGGCTAAAATACAATAACATTATTCAAGAAAAACTAAAAGAGTTTGAAACCAAGAACCAAACCTTGGAGTTATAGTGACAAACCCTCAAGAAAATACGGATTGATTCAGCCTGAGAGGCATATAGTGAGGTAATTGCAGGGATAGAAAAATCAGAACTCCATTGGGTGCTCAGAAAATTAAAGAGGAAGTCAAGAAAAAGAAGAAGGCATATAAAAGTTACTGGCAAATTAGTCACCTCGTGCTCTTAGGGAATAAAGGGAAAAACGTAAGAAAGCAAAATTGTGTAAAATTAGCTCAACAAAAGTTATGGGAAGACTTTGGTAGAAAATAAATAAAAGGAAGGTGGTAAAATATTCTGGAGACTATTGAAAAGCTCAGAAATGGAGGAAAGAATACTGTAAAAGGAATTAGAGATGATAAAGGAGACATGAAAATGGATGATAAAGATATTCTTAGAGTAATTACTTTGAAAGATTGCTAAATGAAAGAAGCAGTGACAGCAGCATGGTGGTAGAAAACACTAAACAGGAATGCCATCTGGAATATATATTTTAATTTGAAGTAGAGAAAGCTTTAGGAAGACAGTTGGAGTAGATGATATTTGACCAGAAATGCTAAAATACGGAGGTATAAAAGTCTTACACAGGCTACACTGCATAATTCAGAAGGCCTGGTCAGAGGGTTGAATTCCAAATGACTGGAGTAGAGGCTCATAGTAACTCATCTATAAACAAGGGAATAAAGCTGAATGTGAGAATTACAGAATAATTCTATACTGATAGTTCCTAGTAAGATTTATGAAGTATTCTTGAGAAACAGTTAAGAAAAATTGTGGTGGAGTAGCTTAAAGAAGAAGATGAGTTCAGGCCAAACAGTGGTTGTCAGGGTCAGATTTTCACTTTAAGATAAATAGCTGAAAAATCATGAGAATAATATGGATCTGTATTTAAGTTTTGTAGATCTAGAAAAGGCATGTGCCAAGAGGAAAACTTTTCAAAACACTCCAATTATGTGGTGTAAAAGGAACATAATGTCAAGCAATACATAGTCTCTACCTGAATTGTTAATCAGCAGTTAGAACTGAAGGATGTACAGGAAAATGGTTTGATGTTGAATCTGGTGTCAGAAAAGGATGTACATTATCTCCACTGTACATTATCACATTAAGGAAAGCCTTATTAAACCTGATATCAAGACTGGAGATATTGGTCTCAGCTCTTTACTTTATGCATATGATGTTATACTCCTAAATAAATCCAGGACAAGTCTGCAGGATTCCCTGATCAAATGAAAGAAAGACAATGAAAATAGGCAGAAACAGTGAAAATGTCGACTGCATCCAGAATGGAGAACCTACAGAACAAATGAAACATTTCGGCTATTTAAGCAGAATTTTTAGTGAAGATGGCAGGAATTAGCAAAGCTGGTATATAGGAAGTCAACTGAATAAATTGATATGGAATAAGAGATAGATTAGTCAAAACACTAAACTAGATGTATACAAAACAGTGTTCAAACCAATTTTAACTTACAAATTTCAGAGCTAAGTTAGAAACAAAACTCTTCATCAAAGACTGGACCAACAGATATGAGTCCTGAGAAAGATTGGGGGAACTGAACAGATGGCATCAATGGTTGCAGTATCATATTAAAAATGAGGCTATTAGGAAAGAACTTGCGTTAGCAGAGGTAATCTCAGGTGGTATTGTCATTTAAACAGAATGGGAGAGGAAAGATTAGCTAAACAAAGTGTTCTTTGCAAGATGGCAGGGAAAAGACCCAGAGGAAGATTAAGATGTTTGTGGATTGATAAAGTAAAAAGTGCCTTAAAAGACAGAAATAAGATCCTGTAAACCCCCCCCCCTCCTGTATGGCAGATAAGACAGTCATTGGCATAAACTTTTTTAGGTCTCACACTTCTATAGCAGTTTTTCCTAACTTATAGTAAACTTTTATTGCAGCTGCTCCATGATGCAACTTCTGACATGCTCCACTAACACACTCTTACTTCACCGGTTACAACACATAAATTGCTGCATCAGCCGACTTGAAAGTTGCACTTGCGATTACAATACAGTCTAGCGGTCAAAACTATAAACACTTTTGTTGCTTTTATTCAAAAGGCTGTCCAGTAAAAAAATCACTCTCATTACTTAATGGGCAGACTGTGTATATTGAAAATTTTCTTCTGCCTGCAATAACTTCTGGAGTTAGCAACAAGACATGCATTATGTTCCAAGGTAGCAAACTGTGAATTCTATATATATTTTCATTTTCCAGATTTTATCCCATACAATTTTTGTGCTGATTATTTGATTAATAGATATAAACTGGAACCAAGATTATTTTTGACTCTGACATCTCACATAATGTGCTTTGGCCTGCGCATGTTTAAAGGCTGTTCAATTTGATGTGGCAAGATATGTAAGAAATATACTGCCTACGCTGTCTTGATCTTTTTTTTGGCTGCTTGGCACTGTGAGTTACACTGAGGCTTTGGATAGAGTGGAAATTAAAATGATATTTTTTGGAATTGCAGGTGTTACTGCCTGGACAGAACAACTGTTACCTATTTCACTACTTCACTGACAGGTGTTTGACTGATTGCTTCATTATTAAATCCTGCAAGATGGGAAAAAGTATTCCAGTCAGCTTGGTACAATTTCCACATGGGCATTTACATGGCCATCCATGTAAGAGAACATGGTTCCAGCGAAGATATGATGCAAATAAGAGGAAAATAATTGCTTTCATAGATGTTCTCTTTGATACTTTATATGATAAGTGGAAAAATGGCAGAAGAGCAGATTGTAAGATCTACTGCAGAATACAAATGGGTAGGCATATGGAAGAAAGTATTAACTCCATTATTAAGAAGGGAGTGATCAACCAAATACTCGACAATCTTAACCCCTCATATGACTTCATTCATTAATGTTGGTAGTGTTGTGTCCATTAAAGTCATCCATGAGAAGTATAGGCTGAGGCAGCTGCAAAAGATTATCAAGTTAATCTTATATAACTCGTAACTAGGTGGTAAATATAAGGAACATACTCTAATAAGAAATCCCATGGATAAGCAAATCAATACTGCTTCCAGAGAAATATTAAGTTGGACATGATGGACAGGAATATGACTGCATGCTAGGATAACCACTCCACCATGAGCAGGACCATCTCCAGTTCCTCTGTTCTTACTATCAGCATTGAAATTCCATAAAGCAGGGTCCTCACTAGGTTTTAAATATGTTTTCTACAGAAGAAACAAAGGTCTTAATAGATCTTGATAACATCAAGATTCTGGCAAAACCGATGATGGTTGCACTGTAAAAAATTTCCCATTGTTTTGGCTTTGTAGATTTGATCAAATTCCAAAAGGTTGAAGGCTTTCTGCTGTCCGGTTTATATTTACCAATTGATTTTGGGAAGTATGGATGGCCATTATCCATCTCTACCTGTGAAAAAATGTTCAATATATCATCTGTTATGTCAGAATCATTTGGGAAGTTTAATTTACTTCAGTGAATGCCAAAATATTCATTTTTCAGTGGGGTATCTGATGGTTTATCTTTCTATTTCCTAGTCATAATTTTTTTGACACATGGGTTCTTATTGAATGTGACTATTTTTAGAGTACTTTAGAAGGTGATAATGTAAGTAGTGTGACACAGAAAACTCATGATCATAAATTTCAGGTAAGGTGAAATTATCAGATGCTAAAATAGACATGATTTTGAGTTGCTGAGTTTCTGTTGTTATTTTCTTAACTGCCGTCTTCTCAGCATAAGAGGATTTTCATGGTCTCTCTACCCTTTTCATTGTGATGATATATTTTATTCTGTTTTAATGTTTTGAATTTAATTTTCATTCTCCCACCAAGACAAGCACAGGAGCAGTCTGGATGATGTTCATTACAGATTACTGATCAATGATAATCCCCTGAAATGATTCAGACATTTAAATCATTTCAGGGGATTAGGGATAAACAGCTTTGTTATATAAATTACATTCTGTTTAACTATTACTCTGCTTTGTCTTTAATTTCTTTACTTATTATTCGTGAATATGGTCGACTGCCTTAACTAACAGCTACCGCCATCTATCTATTTCTACTGTATCTATGTTCTCATGCTCCACAGTCTAACAAATTTGTTTTACTACTGTGCCAGTTAGATTTTATATTGTATGAGAGATTATAAGATTTTAAACTAAAAACAAAGCAGATACTGTTTGAATTTCTCACTTATATTAATCTCATCTTCCTTTTACCCTCTTTTACCTTGCGGTGTTGAGGGTTTATTAATCATCGGACCTCAAACTGTTCACAGGATAAGGTGGTCAGTTCTACACCACAATGTATCCCGTGTCTGTAGTGTTGAGTTCTCAAGGCCAGTTTGCTTGCTTAGCAGGGTGAAAAATCCCAGGATAAACTGGGGAAAAACCCTACTGTCCACGCCCAAGACCGGCTAACTTGGCTATGGCTGAGGAAGATCCTTCAGCTTCTCATGTCACCGACGGGAATCAAACCTAGGACACTCCTTACCCAGGCATATGGTTGCGAAGCGCACAGCCACTGGGCTAACCACGTGGACACTTATATTAATCCTTATCTTAAATTAGTCATGACTTAATTATAAATCACAAACTTCTATCTTATGCAGGTTTAAATTTTTCAGGATAGTGCATTGATAGAATCAATCCAACGTGTTGTTCACAAACCATTTAATTAAATCAAAGAGGAATATCTACAGAATGATTCACATTAACACACACACACACACACACACACACACACACACACACACACACACACACACACACACACACACACACACAATTTCATTAAAATTCTTTTGTTATTCTCAATTCTTCCTAATCCAAACTTAGTTCAAATTTTCTTCCTTTAAAGCTAATTCACAATCTAGAATAACCTGCAAGTCATATATCAGTCACATATACATAAACTGACAATAAGCCATACCTTGTGTAAGCCTAATTCAATATCAATATACATTATCTCATAAACAGACACACGTGATATACATTCTTGTTCAGAATTATCACACATATAACTACTTACAATTCTCGTTCAGCATACTGCTTCTTACATGAATCTTTTGTCCACTCGTAAGTACTCCTGCTTGTCTTTCTTTCCGTCTGCTGACTCGTTCTTGATTTCCAGCTAAATTTCTTCCTTGTCCGAGTTGTCGATTATTCCTTGCCCTATGATGTGCAGCTCTTTCCATTTGAGATGATCAAAATAATACTTCTCACGTGGCAGCAGACCCAGGTAGAATCCGAAACCTAAGATGCTTCTCTTTAGATTACTGATGGCAGACCTAACATGACAGTGGACCCAGGTAGGAGAAGAAATAGAAAACCCTAAGACAAAATTCCTTCTCGATGACTTGCCTTATACACGCCCAAACTTCCACCATACACATGCACATGTTTTTTGGACTTTCCATATATAGTCATGTATTGACCTTTGGATATGCTGACGTCATTCTTCGTGTTTCCTTGGAAATTTCCATTTATGGCAATTCTTAGAATTAGACTTACTGATTTGACATGAGTTAACAGCATTACATGATGATGACATGCAGCACATTATTTTAACAAAGGCTCATTTAAATTATTAAAATTACAAGATTATTGGAGACAAAATTAAAAAAAGACAGAATAGAGACTGTGAAAGGGTGCATGGTGGCCACGGAGTGGGAATGATGAACCAGGAAGGAGAGAGGGTTGTGGACTTTGCAGTAGCGTTTGATCTGGCAATTGTGAACTTGTTTTTCTACAAGAGGGAAGAACATTTGTTAACATTTAGGAGTGGTAACAACAGTTCACAAATTGACTACATTTTGACTAGAAGAAAATATCTTAAGGTTGTGACAAATTGTAAAGTAATTCCAAAAGATCAAGTAGCACAGCAACACCGACTGCTGTGCGCAGACTTTAAAATAAGATCAAAGATAAGAACCTCTGGATGCCATAGGATGAAGACAATTAAGTGGTTTCGCTTAAAAGAGGAGAGTGTGAGGAATCGTTTTAGGGAGAGGGTGTTAGAGAGGATTTCAGATTGACTGGAAAGTGTACAAGATTGGTGGAAACATAATTCAAAAGTAAGCCTGAGCTGTGCAATCGAGGTGCTTGGTGAGACATCTGGAAAGATTAGAGAGCAGAAGGAGGGTTGGCGGTGGAATAATAATGTACAAGTGGCAGTGACAGCTAAGAGGAAGGCAAAGCAGAAGTGGGATGAGTCAAGAGTGGAAGAGGACAGAGAGAGAAAGCAAGAAGCCAAGAGAGTTGTGGCACAGGTGAAGGCCATGGCATATCAAGATCTGTATGATCAATTAGAAACAAAAGGAAGGACAAAGAAAAATTTACCAACTAGTGAAATGTAGAAATAAAGCAGCAAAGGACATCTTACATGTAAGGCAGATCAAAGATGTTGAAGGAAGAGTATTATGGAGGGATGTGGACATAAGAAACAGATGGAAAATATACTTTGAGAGACTTCTGAATGAGGAAAATGCAAGGACTCACAGAGGAGATGGGCAGCCTTCTGAGGGGATGGTGCAGAACATCAGTAGAGTGGAAGTGACAGAGGCCATGAAGAGGATGAGGAATGGAAAATCGGTAGGCCCCGACAGAATTCCAGTGGAGGCATGGAAGGCACTGGGGGAAGAGGGAACTGACCTGCTGTGGGACCTGTTCATGAAAGTTTGCCAACAGGAAAATATACCCGAGGAATGGAGGGAGAGTACTCTTGTCCCCATCTACAAGGGTAAAGGGGATGCACAAGACTGTAAAAATTACAGAGGAATAAAGTTAATGTCCCACATAATGAAAATCCTAGAAAGGGTTCTTGATGGTAGATCGAGGAAGGAGGTGGAGATTGCAAAGGAACAATTTGGCTTCATGCCTGGTAGATCAACAACAGATGCTATCTTTGGATTACGGCAGATGATGGAAAAGTATCGAGAGAAACAAAGGGAGCTACATCTGGCATTTATTGATCTGGAGAAAGCATATGATAGAGTGCCAAGGCAAGGTCTGGAAGTGTCTGAGGGAGAAGAAGGTTCCAGTGAAATATGTCAAGTTGGTGCGGGAAATGTACAGAAATGTGAAGACAAGTGTTTGGACCTGTCTGGGACAGACAGAAAGTTTTCAAGTAACAGTTGGCTTGCATCAAGGGTCAGCATTAAGTTCGTTTCTGTTTAATATTGTGATGGAGGTGGTAATAGAGGAGGTGAGAGAAGCTGCGCCTTGGACAATGTTGTATGCAGGCGCCATCTTGCTGTGTGCAGATTCAAGAGAAGAAGTGGGAACTAAACTGGAAAGATGGAGAAAAGTACTGGAAGAGAGAGGTATGAGGCTGAGCAGAAGTAAGATAGAGTATATGTCTTGCACAGTGGGCGGCAGACAGGAGACAGATCTGGAGCTGGAAGGAAATGTCATCAGGAAGGTGAGAGACTTTAGATACTTAGGTTCAACAGTGGAAGAAGATGGAAGAGCTGAGAAGGAAGTGGGATGCAGGATACAAGCGGGTTGGAGGAACTGGAGGGAGATGGCTGGAGTGTTATGCGATAAGAGGGTGCCGATCAATCTGACAGGCAAAATCTATAGGACAGTAGTGAGGCCAGCTATGACATATGCAATAGAAACTGTGGCCCTGAGTAAAAATAACATCAGCAGCACGGAAGTAGCAGAGATGAGAATGCTTAGGTGGATGTGCGGTGTGACCAGAAAGGATTGTCTGAGAAACAGGGGAAATATGTCAGGAGAACAGCGAAAGTTATGAACTTAGGAGCGAAAATACAGGAGACAAGGTTGAGATGGTTTGGTCATGTGATGAGGAGGGAGGACGAATATGTGGGAAGAAGGGTCATTCAGATGGATTTGCAAAGAAGGCGGAAGCGTGGGCAGCCAAAGAAGAGATGGAGGGAGCTGGTAGAAGAGGACTTGAGGATGAAGAACTTGGATGTGGTAACAGCCCAAGACAGGAAGGTGTGGAGGAGACTCATTATCAACAGTGACCCCACTTAAGTAGAAGAAGCTGCAGAAGAAGAAGAAGAATTGGAGACAAAATTAATATTTCTTGAAGTATACATTCCTCTTAAAAAACACATAAAAGCAAACATGATAAGTTACATAATTACATATCATGAGAGATTTTACAGCCTAACAGGACAGCTCAGGGACCCTGTTTTATAGATGTTGGAGATGTGGATGTATTAAAAGTAAAAAGCTGTTCCTGGTCAAAACCAGTTGACCATCCCTACATGTTAGGATGTACCTGTCAATCCTTGATCTTTAACATATCTATATCTGATATCACACCTCTAGAAGAGCTTAGTGTTTTATGAGGTGTCAGTGTAATTGATCATCATCAATAGTGTGATATATACCCAACAAAGGGTGTTCAGGTTACTATGACAGCATTACATGATTAAGTTTACATTATTATAAATCTCCTATCAACAATTTTCCTCCAAATCAATCTACTACTTGTGAGTACTGAAATATTGTCATATCCAACATTCTTTGATTCTAAGGTACTTCTGACCAAATCAATAAACCTAAACCTTGGTCTTACTGTGAGTCTCTTTCCACCATCTTGGCATCAAACACCCCTATTTTGCTAAACCTTTCTTCACCCATTCTATTTAAGTGGCCACTTGAGATTAGCTCTGCTGACACATTGAATGCTAATAATGTCATGTTCCTTTATAATATCTTCATTTTTAATATGATTCTGTCATTGACACCATTAGTTCAACCCCTCTAATTTTTCTCAGGACCCTCATATCTGTGGTGTCTAATCTTTGATCAAGTGATTTATTTCTAACCCAACTCTCAGATCCATGACTTAAAACTGGTATACTACTAGTTTGGTGTTTTGGCTAATTTCTCTTATTCCATATAAATTTATTTAGCTGTCTACCAATCATACCAGATTTGCTTATTCTGTTGTCAATTTCCAGAGTTAGACTGCTATCTTCACTAAAAACTGTGCCTAAATAGCTGAAATATTTTACTTGTTCTATAAAATTCAGAATGCAGCTGAAGTTTTCTATGAATATTAGACTATTTTCATAGCTTGAGTCTTTTTATTGCTGATTTACATGCCAAATTTGTTACAGATGTTATTCAATTTAGTTAGTGAATTCTGGAGACTTGGACTACATGTGTTTAGGAGTACATCATCTGCATAAAGTAAAGACCTAAGTTCGACATCTCCAATTCTATTATTATTACAGGCTACTCCAAGGAGTCCTTAGACTCATCGAGGGAGGCCCTAAACATCATGTCAAGAACTATCTGACATTTGCACAGCATCTGTCATACTTTTCTTTTAACTCATTCACAGTGATGGCACCAACAACAGACTCTGGCAACCTATTCCACTCATTCACTACTCTCCAAGCAAAAAACCTGGTTCTAACATCCTTGCTAACTACACTCATACTTACCATGGATGGCCCTAGTTCTCCCACCACCAGACCTGTTCTGAAAAATTTCGTCTGAATTAATCTTGTAAAAACCCCTCAGTAATTTGTGTCAATCATATCACCCCCCCCCTTTTATGCCTATCAACCAGTTTCTGTTAACCCACAAATCTTCAATCTGTTCTCATAAGGTTCATTCCATAGATCTGCTACCATCTTGGTCACCTGCATCTAGATCCTCTCCACCTCATCACCAAGAAACTCTGGCACCCATGGGGGGGTATCAATGCTCAATAAAGAAGAACAATAACCTGCTTGTCTCTGCTCATCAAAGTATTCTTCAGTAACCAAGTGATCTGATGAGCTGCTTTAGCAACTTTTGCTATGTGCCACCCTAAACTTTAACTTCCAATCCACTAACACTCCCAAGTCTCTGCCTTCATAAATTTCCTGGAGTACAGTTCTACCAATGTGGTATACAACTGGTAATCTTTTCACTCCAAAATGTATAACCTTACACTTTGCCACATTAAACTGACATCCATTCTCCTTAGCCCAATCAGCCAATCTATCCAAATCACCCTGCAAAATTTTGACATCATCTGTATTAACTATTGCTTTACCCAACTTTGCATCATGGGCAAATAACTGAACAATTCCTCTCAGATCCTTTCCTATATCGTTAAGGTACAAAATAAATAGTAATGGTCCTAGAACAGAACCCTGCAGCACACCACTAGTCACAGGCCTTCTTTTGGACTCTACTCCTGAATAAACTACTCTCTGATATTTCTCCACTAATCACCCTCCTATCCATCCCACGAACCCTATATTCAACCCCATGTGTTGCAGTTTACTGATTAGAATTCCCTGTGGTATCCTGTCAATGGCCTTTGCATAGTCCAGCAGTATCACTGTAATACCATTACCTATCCAGCTCAGCTGTCACTATTATAAAACATGAGCAAGTTACTGAGGCATGACATACCCTTCACAAAAACCATGTGGCCCCTAATACAGTATCCCGTTTCCATCTACCCATTCCTGTATTTTGCTCTTGATTAACTTCTCGAATACTTTGACAACAACTCCTGATATGCTGATCAGTCGGGCCTCCTTTATGCAATGGAACTATTTTCCTCTCTTCCCACCCCTCCCTCTGGACTAACTCAGAGCTGAGACAATATGGTCAAGGGCACTAACAATTCTCTCTCTCTCCATTTCATGTAAAACTTGAGCTGGTATAAAATCCAATCCTACAGCTGTATTCACATGTAACATGCTATGCACCCCCCATTTCATTTATGACAGTTCCCATACAAGCCTTTGGCTCTTTCATTCCTGCAGTATCACCACCCGGATGATATACTCTTGCAAAGTGTTCACTTAGTAATTCTACTATTTCAACTGATTTAGTTACCTCCCTAATTACATTAATTAAATTAATTCTGCCATATACATTTTTTCTTTTACTTGCAGCATATCGAAAGAACTGCTTGGGATTATCTTTAGCCTGCATTGCTAATTTCCTTTGATACTCTGCTTTTGCCTTTCTCCTTAAATTCTCTTCACAATATTTTTTTTTTTTTGTAACTCCAACTTGATGATATTCATTCATTTAACTCCCACTTGATTTACTCTAGCTGCCTTTTGCTTGGAAGTCATAAGCGGCTTCGTCTTAGGTACATGTGATTTAAAACATAATTTATGAAGTTGTCTCAATGTCATAGATTAAAACATATTCATACCTAGTGAACTGACTCTACATATGCAGTCTGCCATTAGCACCCTCAAACACTCCTTTACCACTCCCCATACACTATTAACATCCAGCCCTTGCAGTTTTACATGCCATGGCATCGATCCAAGCAATGCCCTAAGCTTGTCATACTTACCAGCCCTGTAAACATATACCTTGTGTTAACTGAAATAGCAGTCTTAATGCCACTTTCTTCCATAATGTGATCCATATGGATGTTGAATAAGGGTGGAGATAATGTGCATCCTTGTTATACTCCTGATTTTACACCAAACAATCTTCCTGTATTTCCTTCAATTCTAAATGCTGACTGACAACTTATAGATTGTATTGCTCTGCATAATGTGCCACATACCCCAAATAATTATAGTGTTTTGAAAATCTTTCCTCTGGGCATCTTGTTGTAAGCCTTTTCCATATCTACAAAACTTAAGTACAGATCCTTGTCATATTCCTATGATTTCTCAACTATTTGTATTAAAGTGAAAATCTGATCCTGACAACCTCTATTTGGCCTGAACCCAGCTTGTTCTTCTTCTCTAAGTTTCTCTTCCACAATATTCCTCAACCTCTTTTCAAATATCCTTGCATAAATCTTATCTAGAACATTTAGTAGAGAAACTCCTCTGCAATTCTCACATTCAATTTTATTCTCTTTTTATAGACGGGTCCTATCAGAGCTCTATACCAATCATTGGGAATTCGAACTTCTGATTAGGTCCTGTGAATTATGCAGTGTAGCCATTGCAAAACTTTTATACCTTTATATTTAAGCATTTCTGGTTGAATATCATCTGCTTCAGCTGTTCCATCTATTCCACATTTCAAGTTTTAGACAGCTTTTTCTACCTCAAGTATTGATATGTACTCCTCTTTGCATTCCTCTTTAAATTTTTTAGTACAGTTCTGCCACTGCATGGTTCGTTTAACCATCCTTCAGGTAATTACTCCAGAGATCTAGGATGTCCTTATCTCCAATTTTAATATCACTATCATCTTTGATTCTTTTTACAATATTCTTTCCTCCATTTCTAAGCTTCTTCAATAGCCTCCAGAAAGGTCTTCCCATCAGATTTGTTAAGCTACTTTACACATAGCTTAGCTCTCTTACATTTTTGTCTATTCTTTTAGGACATCTCCTAACTTAGTTGCTAGGAATGTTTCATATGCTTTCTTCTTATCCAGGACTGCTTCTTTAACTTCCTGTGTCCACCATGGTATTTTTTATTTTTCTATCCTTGCAGATAACTTCACCACATACCTCTCTAGCTGAATCAATCATTGTCTTCTTCAGTGTTTGCCACTTCTGGTTTTCAATTTGTTTCATATTTTATTCAATAATATTTCTATAGTCGAATCTACAAGTTACTTGTAAAAGCTGCTAATTCTTTAATTCTTTTAAAACTTTCTTACACTTTTGAAATGTTTGAAAGTTTTAAAAATTCTTTTAAAACTTTCAACCTTTTTAATGTGATATCCATTTTAATCCTGCTTAGTACTAAGTAATGGTCACTTCCAATTTCAAATCCTCTATATATCTTGTATCCTGAATGAGCATGATGATATCACTATCAACAATAATGTAGTCAATAAGGCTTTTCCTATTTCTTGTGTCTTCTCTCCATGAGAACTTGTGCACACCTTTATGTTGAAACATGGTATTAGTAATGACTAGTCTCCATCTCCTAAGCAGAAACCCAGTAAATACTTCCTATTATTATTATTAGCTTTGCCCTTTCTCCAAATTTTCCTAAAATATTCCTATATGCCTGGTGCAATTCATTTTCTACTCTGCTATTCAGATCTCCAACAAGGACCACTTTTTCCATTTTCTTTATGTCAGTTGCCTGTTCTAATGACTCAAAAAATTCCTCCATTTCTTCCTTAGAAGAACCATTGGCACTAATAAGTTTCATTGTCCGTGCTCCCATTCTGAAGTTTGCCCACATAACTCTACTTGAAAATGCCCTGCAATCAAGAAGTTTATTTTCATGTTTAATGTTGAATGCTATCACAACTCCTTCCTTACCTTGATCATTAATGCCTGGAAATAACATCCTGTACTTATTATTTAGTAAGACCTGACATGATTTTGTCTTCTTTGTCTCTTTAATGCCAATTATGTCCATGTGGTACTTTTCCAATTTTTCTGCAAGTTTGATTTCCTTTCTATTAATACTCCTTGTATTGGTGGTTCCTGTTTTCAGTTCTTCTGATGTTAGATTTATTCTTCTTCTTCTAGATGTTTAGTTGGAGTTTGGTCCAGTACCTGACTTTCCACTGTTCATCCTGGTTCCCTGACAAAAACAGTGGGACCTTGTTTAACTGGGCGATGCCCCAGCCGATATGAAATCTCATCATGTTGTTGTACGATCATATGCATTTGTGGCTTAAGCAATAGAGAGTAAAATTTGGTTGGCTGTCACAAATTGGCAGCTCATCCTTGTTTGTTCAGTACCCAGTGAATACCTACTAACAGGATATTCCTCCCATTTACTAAAGTAATTTTGTGAGTGTTGTTGACTAGTTGATTTCCATAAGGAAATTAATAGAAACAGTTTCTTGACTGTTTTGAGAGATCCTACCAGTCCTCTTTTGAATAAAGTAAGGCTTATTTTTCCTATTGTTTTTTTACATGTTACATGGATGATGAGAAACGCTAGTACATTTATGCTAGTTTGCATGCCTTGTGTTTTTCCTCCTGTAATCAAGTGAGGCATCTACTATATCAGTACTTAGCTGGGATATTACAAGGGTCCCTGACAAATATGAGGATGAAGAATTCATGCTCAATAAGTTTTTTTTTCTCCCCCATCTCTAGAGCTCCCTATCCACCACAAAGTCATGCATGGACACCCACTATCTGGAGCAATAAATACACTAGGCAGTAGAATACCAGGATTACTCCAGACACTATACCAGCACCACAGAAAGCACTGGACCCCATCCCCAGAAAATGGGATAGGAGACCCTACAACACTATTGACCCCTGAAGTCAAGTCCACTAGCTGATTTGATTCTGGTCAGACCATCCAGGAACACCCATTTTGCTGAAGCAGAGGACAAAGTAGTACAAAAGACTATCCGAATGTCCGTGGATTGCAATGCACAGCAAACAGGATCTCCTGTTTGCTGTACAATGATGGTGGTCTGGGAGACAGGACAGTAAAAATAGACTCAGGAAAAGTAGATAAAAAAATATGAGAAAAGAAAAAGGGGAAGAATTAAAATGACCAGTAAGATTAAGATCACTGGGAGATCCCTTACACCAAGAACATGTGCCCCGTGGGAAGAGGTGAAGTTTAGAGGTCATATTGCTACATAAGATTTCATGGTTATTGAAGAACACACTAACCATTCCTCTTTATAAGGCCACATTTGGATTAATGTGCTCAGGTCTGATCATCTACTTTTCTGGTGGTGAAGTGGTGGGGAAGATTTAGTGAGAAAGATGGTGTGGTTTGTGGAATGATCCACATGATGACAGATTACAAGTTTATGGGTTGAAAAAGTTGTTGATAGCGATATCAACCAACGCTGGAAGTTGAGTAAGGCATGGTTAACAAAAGTGTAAATACTAGATTTTTCACTTGAAGAAAGGTGAATAAGTTGAATAGGTTGCCAGAGTCTTGTTGTAATGTTCAGTCTATTAGTGAGTTCAAGGAGAGTTACGAGTGATATTGTGTGAACGGTCAGGATGTCCTGCAATGAGTCTTTAGACTTCATGGAGGTACCAGTGTGGCAATAATAACAATTTGCCAGAACAAAATGAGGAAGAAGTATGAGATAAGAGATGCTTTTAAGTATTAAGTTTCTTCTTAATACTTAAAACTTCTTATAGATAAGAAAATAAAACAGCCTAATATTTTAAAAATTCTTCCAAGTATCAGCAGTATGATGTATAATATGGAGGAGTCCTACCTTTTAACATGATTAGCATTCATTTATTTTGGACACAACTACTGGGTTAAGAATAATAATAACATGGTGGCATTTCAACCTTCAAATTTAGGTCATAATCTGGAGTACACACACACACACAAATATATTTATATATATAGAGAAAAACAAGTTACATTACAATTGAAATAATATACAAAAGGAACACATTTGGTTAATCATTATTATACTGACCTAACTACGAGCATAAAAAAACTTAAATCCTGTTTTACATGGCCAGAGAATAATTCACATTAACCTTCATGATACAGCAAAAGTAGTGGCCGAATCAGTATTCAAAATAATTTTTTTTTTTTTATTTTTATTTTTTTTTTTATTAATATGTTATGGCTAAGATCCTGGAATACTACAGTCCTAATTATGACTTGTCATAACAAAAGGCTATGTGAGTCGAATAAGTGCCACCCATATTCTTGAGATTTTAAGACCATCACTATTCTTGAGATTAAAATTGTTAATTAGAATTTCACAAGTTATTTTAAATTTGAGCTCATACCAGGATTAGGTGTGATATAAAGAATGGGTACCTTTACAATCAATTCTGTATAGATTATACAGGGCATAATCAGAAAGGCCAAATTTACCACAGTCATTAACTTTAATATGATGTTTTTTTTTTTGAGTGGATAGGAAAATTGTCGAGTTTCACCTATATAAGCTACATTACAGGTGCACTGAATACAGTACAATACGGATAGGTCAGAGGGGAAAGGGAATCCTTGAAGGAGTTCTTTAATTTTTCATGGGATTTAATGGGTAGTATTCTGTCTATTTTATTTGACATTCCTGTAACATATAAAATGGCAACAGTTTTATTTTAATCAAATTTATTTTTAGGTGCAGTTTTGTGAAGAATTTTGCTGTAGCGTTTTATAGGAAATTGCTAATAACTTTAACTTATTGTTTAGAATAAAATGGTTGATCAAAATTTAGCAGGCTTACTTAAATTTGTCTTCACACCAAGTTTTTGTACCATGTAAGGAACAGGTTCATTTCCAATCCAATTAACTTGCTGTAGGGTGTTAAGAGCAAGATCAGAGAGGCCTGATTAACCAAAATTTTTAAATTCTGTTCTGTTTCTTTTTAACAGATTGGATTTGTGTGTTCAGTTTCACCAATATAAGGTAAATTACAGGTGCAATGGTATACCTTAGAGTGGCTGTTGGAGAAGGGGGATACTTGGAGGAGTTGGTATATGTTTTTTAATTTTATAGGTGGTTTAAAAGTAGCATTAAGGTTGCAATGGTGTCGCATTCCTTTTATCTAATATCCCTTTAATGTATGGAATAGGTAAGCTTTCAGTGTTATCTATATTATCTATTTCCATTATTTTTATTTATTTTTTTTTAATTTTATTAAATGAATCAGTCTCTGACAACAACACTTATCCACTTTTGAACTCATCATCATCAAATTCCTGATATGTACCCTCAGGGGATGTACAGGATAATTATGACAGTACTACATGAAAAAGTTACACCATTACTAACATCCGATCAACAATTTTCCTTCGAATTAATCTGTTATCTGTTAAGGTTCCAATATTATCGTATGTTATATTTCTGTCATATCATTTTCCAGATTTGTGAACTACAATCCAAATAACAGGATCAAAAAGAAAAGTGTTACTTTAAGTTAAGGGAATAATAAATCCCTCATTATTTTAAAGCCGGATACGAAACTCGGAGATCAAAATCTAAGAGTTTCATGCTGAAGAACTATCGGCAAGTCCAAGCGTAAGTCAACACCTGGTAGTACAACACTAGGGCAACTCAGAGCAAGCTCCCTCATTATCCTTTAATTAATATTTCTCATAATGTAAAACGCAGCTCCTAGGAGATGTATTACTGTTTTACATTATGAGGAGAGGTCACTACCCAGACCGGTTTCGACCTTTATTGAGGTCTCATCAATGAGTAGGTAGACCTGGATAATACCAAGGTTTAAGTGAAACTTACATACCTTTACTATACAAATTGCCAGAAAGGTGTACCCATATATTATTACTACGATAAAGAGCCAAGAGGCTATTTTTTCCCCGCAGCGGAGGCATTAAGGATAGTGAGGGATCTTGCTTCACCTTTGCTCTGTGTTGCCCTAGTGTTGTACTACCAGGTGTTGACTTACGCTTGGACTCGCCGATAGTTCTTCGGCATGAAACTCTTAGATTTTGATCTCCGAGTTTCGTATCCGGTTTTAAAATAATGAGGATTTTATTATCCTCTTAATTTAATGTACGCCGCCAGAAAAAAATAGCCTCTTGGCTCTTTATCGTAGAAAAGTGTTACATTACCTAAGTCTGTTAATTGTTATCTGTTGGATACTGTTAAAAAGCTATTACCACATTATGCACACTTTCCTAGAATTTATTTTATTCCTCAAGTACAAAAACATAACTTTCCTCTGTGGTTGATACAAGGCAGAGATAGCCCTAATTATCACCTAGCCAAGAAATTGGTATCAATACTCATATTTGGTAGATCATTCCCCCCTCCTATATAAAACACACAAAAAACACTTCATAAACAAAATTAAAAACATAATGTTTGGCAAAGATGATTTACTAGCTCATTGTGACATTACTGCCAATTTTCACAAAATGGCAAGAACGTCAAAATATCTGAACTGGAATTTCTTCGGACATGCCAATCAGTGACACAATTCTTCTCTTGCAGAACAAATTTCCCTCTGATATTATGGCTTTCTTAACTCATGTATTACTGAGTTGAGGGTGTTTTGTACAACAAAATAACCCCCCCCTCCCAAAAAAGGCACAGCCATGTGCTCACCACTGTCCCCCCCCCCCTACCACCACCACCACATGCACGCACACATCCCCAAACTGCTGAATGTTATATAGAAGCTTGTGCTCTATATTCCTTTACTTTAAAACCTATTATCTGGCTTAGATACGTTGATGATGTTCTGGCCACAAGGCTGCTGAACTTGAAATACTTTCCTCAGCTGCCTGAACAAACAACACAAATTTATATTTGTGTAGTTTGCATAGAATTTAATATTGAAATTGAAAACCAAAACTTTAATTGAAAACCAAAACAATATCTTGTCTTAACATACTTGTCACATCTTCCCTCAAACAGCCTATCCTTCACTGTCTACAAGCCCACATATACTGGCCAATACATACATACTAACTCTTACCTCTACCTTTCATAAAAACTTAGTCATCAACACCCTCAAAATAACAATTTGTTCTAATGAACAAGCTCTTAAACAATTATTAGCAATATATTTATAAATAATCATTACAACCAAAATACCATCAATAAAATTCTTCACAAAACTGCAGCTTAAAATGGAAATAATCTAGGCTACAGTAAAACCATAGCTCTTCCCTATTCCATTAAAGAGATATTGGATCAAATAAATATAACACTTGCCTTGCATCAACCTTAAAGCTACTTTTAAACCACTTATAAAATTAAAAAGCATATTCAACTCCTCTGGGAACTTCCCCACCCCACTCTGGAATACTAAATCCACTGCACCCAGAACTTATCTTATATTGGTGAAACTGGACATGCAATTACCAATTCATAAAAAACATCAAATGTAACAATTTTGGTAAATCAGGCATATCTGATCACTCTTTTAACACCCTATACCAAATTGATTGGAAAGGAACCTGTTGCTTTTATCATACAAAAAACTTGGAAGCTTGCAAAATTTTGATAAACCATCCTAATCTAAACAATTATTTATGGTGACATAAAAATCTCAAGAATATGGATAGCCCCCACGTAACTTCTGTTTCATGTTCTCCAGCAAACCTTCACTTTAGGATTCTAAGCAACAATTGCAACCCTTATTTCACAGACTGGCCACCATCAATACAGTTTTTGTTTGAATTTATCTGCAAATATTCTACAACCCAACTTTTTTTAATTTATCTGTCAGTAACCTCCAGCCGAACAAAATAACAGGACTCTAGCTATGATTTTGTTTTTTTCCTCTTTTCACCACAGGTCAAGTCAGCAGTGTTAATGGCTTGTTAACATCATCTGAGTATACTCCAGATGATGTTATTGATATATGAAGGTGAAAGATATGACCTTGATACGAAAGTTAAAATATCAGGTGATTATGTTGATTTATATTAAACTAAAGTTGTTACTCTGACATGATGAATTTATATTATAATGAATGCCTGATCACCTCCATGATTTTATCAAAATGAAAGAATAACACATGCACATAAAAATTAAGAATGCAGATATGAAATCTCGAGTTGCAGATGAGTAGAATAATCTAATTATAATTGCCGTTCTGTTGAGATTTATTCTAACTCATGATTCCATATACTCACTCTTTGTTAATCCTTCTGCCATGTATTTCGTATCAATACTTTGGCAAAAATTCAATTAATAAAAAGTTCATTTTTTTTTTTTAACATAAGAACACTGAATTTATGATATCAACTCATATCACAAAAAATTTCCTTTTACTTCCACATCTTTCTTGCAAATCAAATAATTAAATCTATAGAACTTTAGCTAACGTGCTTAAAGAAAATCAGACACTTTGGACAAACTAGCGTGTGTCTATGCTAATATTATACAAGATAAAATACCTTTATCAGCAGGAATGATTTGAGGTGACAGGCGAAGATGACTTTCTAAACCGGCATTCAATACTGCTTGTTGAGCCATGGTTTTTAATGAAGACATAGACTCCTCTGACTGAAATAAAAACATTATTTGAATAATTATGTCCAGTAAAATATTAAAAATTTATTCTCATCATACATAGGTAAATGTATACATACACACACAGTGACCAAATTTTTATCTTGTGATTTACAAATATCCTTTATTTAATTTATCTTCACATGTTCACCTGACTGAATTTCCTAGTCTATATATAACAAATGAAATACAGGAATTTCCACATGCTGTATGTAAACATACATATGCATTTTTCATGAAGTTGTAGTATTAATTTGTCTGAGATGAGTCCAATCTAGTGAGTGAGTGATGTACTGTATCACTTCATAATTAAGATTGTTGGTGGAGGAAAAAAATCCTTTGGGTAAATCCTTCAGGAACAGAAACTCTACCATCTCTAAAACAAGACAAAAATGTCTATAAAATAGCCTAATAACATTCCTCTTATCACATATAGTGTGTAAGGAAATGAACCTCAGGCAAGTGAATGTAGTGAAACCACACAGTTACACACATCAACGATTAATATGTACTCATATACAATAAGTAGAGCCTAACAGACATACAAGTGTACTATATAAAAAAAAATAAAAAAATGAGGAAATAACATAAGACAGAGGAAAAGCTTCTATTTTCCCAGAGCTAACAAATAAAGAATAAATGGAATAGAAAAAGAGGACTACGAAACTGTAATAAAGATATAGAAAAGATTAAAAAAAAAAAAAACAGTTACCAGAAATGATTAAATTCCAAGACAGCAAAAGCAGAAATAGATTACAAAAAATTGCAATTGCAACACAAGGTAAGGAAAATACATAGAGAGAGAGACAGAGAGAGATGGAACAATTTTGTAACAGAATTAGTAAAGACTATATCTAAGCCACAACCAAAAACCGATAAAATAATAAAATACACGAACAAAGAAATAAAGAAAATGTAACAACACAAACAACAGATTTATAAAATAAAAATGTGCAATTTTCAAAAATCTCTGGACTGATTATAATAAAGAAGTAAAATTTAAAAAACAACAACAAAGAATGACTTAACAGAAAATATTACAATGTCAGAAACAAAAAATAAAATAAATAAGAGAGGGAAAAAAAATTTTAAAAAAAAATGTACAAAAATGCAAGACTTCTGAAATTCTTTAACACAGTCTAGATTTCTAGAGAAACACCAAACTCTTGTAAAAAAAGCAATGGCTATTCCATTTTTTTAAAAAAAGGAAATAAAGATGAATGCAATGACTATAGAGGAATTAGTCAGTCTGCTACACGCAGGGTACAAAATATATGCATGAACAATAAAAAGAAGCTAAACAGTATTGCAGAGGACATATTACTAGAAGAACAAAATGGATTTCAAAAACACCAATCGTGAATAGACCAATTTTAATTCTAAAATTATTAATCGAAAAGAAAAGAGAATTTCAAAAAGAAACGTGGCCTTCATTGATTATGAAAAAAGCCTTTGATAAAATTAAGAGACAAAAGTTGTTTAAAATAATAATCAATCTAACTATATCAAACCAGCTATTACAGTCTATACGAGAAATATACCTCTAAATCAAAAAATTAGAATAATCAAAGAAAATGTGTTGAATGATTTGCAATTCTAATTTATTGCATAGAAAATAATTATTACTAAATATGAATTAGCATCACGTAAATCTACATACATTGTAGATTATATAACCATGTAAACATAAAAAGTAAATGATAAGAAACCTGTTATTTGAAAACATTCACAAAATCAGAATAATTTTTAACATGGTTCAAAATATTAGAATATTCCAATATTTTTCTGGTTGGTTTGGAGGAGAGTAGAGAAATAGCACATATTTTAGTAGCGGTGGGACTGATTCGTGTATGAGGAATCATTTGCAAATGGATTCCAGTTAATCAATTGCTAAACATGGGTCAAATGAGTGACATATCAGAATCTAAGAAGTTTTCGTATGGTTTCTCTACACAAACAAGACCAAACTCAACAGTTTATAGCTAAGGGATTGAAATGTTCTTAAGCAATCATGAGTAGAGTATTAAGACAGTATTCTAATAAATGGGGTTTTCAAAATAATAGCTGCAATGGTGGCTGAAAGGTAATAACTACATTAAGAGATGGAAGGAGATTGAAGAATATAGTAAAGAAAAACAAGTATTTTCACAGGGGATTGAAAGAACTAGATGTGAATGTGTTTAAATCTATGACGTTGAGACAACTTCATAAATTGGGTTTTAATCATGTGTACCTAAGACGAAACCATTTATGACTTCCAAGCAAAAGTCAGCTAGAGTGCAATGGTGTAAGCAGAGACCTGTTGTGGGTTCAAGAAGACTGGAAAAAAGGTACATTTTAATGATGAAAGTAAGTTTTGTGTGTCCCATGGTCATCAAGGGATACGTTTTTTGCATCTTAAGCAAGAAGCATTTGATAAAGAATGCATGAAACTTTCGGTGAAATTTGCAACCTCTGCCATGGGCTTGTATGACCACAGAAGATCCAGATAAACTGTGCACTGTGTATGAAAGAGTCAATTCCAAAGTGTAGCATGAAATTCTCAAGCACTTTATGTTACTGGCATCGGACGATTTATGTGATGGTGATTTCCTTTTTCAGCAAGATTCAGCTTCTTGTCACACTTCCAAGACCCTACTAGATAGCTCAAAGAAAGGCAAATCAGGCTAATTCCTTGGCCAGCAAACTCACCAGATTTAAACACCATTGAGAATTTGTGGGAAATTATGAAGAAACATCTTCAAGAACTTGCTCCAACAGACAGAAATGAACTTGATTGTAGTCTGCTGACCATATGGGCATGTTCTGATAAAAAGAAAAAAAAAAGAAAGACTGTGAACCACTAGTAAAAATATGACCAATCATTTACAAATGGTCATAAAAGCTAAGGGGAATATAACAAAGTACTAATCATCATGTTGTTTCCCTTTGACTGTAATTTTCGCGCATTTATTTTCACATTATTCTAATATTTTGATGTAAAAAATTATTCTAATTCTTTGAATGTTTTCAAATAACATAAACACATTTTTCTGTGTTTACATGGTTATATAATCTACAAAGTAGATTTAGATAGTGCTAATTCATATTTGGTAATAATTATTTTATTATTACTGAGAGGAGACCTCCACATAGCCTTTAAAGGAATGCGGAGAACCGAACAGGGCTTTCTGACCTAATGTCCAATCCTCACATTCTCGTGGTGCACCCTGTTGAGTATCTACTTTGATACTGAACGAACGAGGATGGGCTGGCAATTTGGGATTTAGCTGACCAAATTGTATTCTTATTGGTTAAACCAAAATAAAAAATGATGGTACAACATGACAAAATTTCATGCCGGCTGGGGCGTCGCCCGGTTAAACAAGGCCCCCGTTGTTTTCGCCAGGGAAACAGGGCGAACAGCGAAAAGTCAGCTACTGGAACAAATCTGAAAACAAACCCCAACTCAACCTCACCAGAGTTAAAGATCGGTACTATCAACGTAAGAAGCCGAAATGGCAAAGAAATGGAGCTAGCTGAGGAATTAGATAAGTACCAGATCGACATAATAGGGGTGACTGAAACAAAAAAGACCAAAACTAGTGAGATCTTTCTGAGCAATAAATACAAAATGTTATATTCAGGCAATGACAATCAAGGAAAAGAAGGAGTAGCCATAGTATTCAACACAAAATATGAGGCTAATCTTCTTGAATGGCAGTCAGTCTCAAGTAGAGTAATGTGGGCAAATATGAGAATGGGGAACTGGACAATGAGACTTATTTGTGCCTATGGTCCCACAGAAGGTTCTACTAAGGTAGAAGTGGAGGAATTTTTTGACGCTTTAGAAAAAGCAACTGACACAATGAAAAAGGAAAAGTTGGTCCTTGTTGGGGATCTAAATAGCAGAGTAGGAAATGATTGTGAGACATACAAAAATATTTTGGGAAAATTTGGAGAAAAGAGCAAAGCTAATAATAATGACAAATATCTGTTGGATTTCTGCTCAGGAGGTTATTACTAACACCATGTTCCAACATAAAAATGTGCACAAATTCACATGGAGAGAAGAGGCTAGGAATAAGAAAAGTCTCATTGACTATGTTATTGTTGATAGTGATGTTTTCTCCCTGGTGCAGGACACCAGAGTGTACATAAAATTGAATTTCATATTGAAAAGAATAACATGTAAGAATGTTTTAAAGCAAATAAAAGTTGAGCAGCTATCAGATGTGAACTGTAGACTAAAATACAGAAAGATTATTGAAAAGAAAATGAAAGAGTTTGAGAACAGGAATCAAGCCTTGGAGATTCAGTGGCAAACTCTGAAGAAAACATTGATTGATTCTGCCAGAGAGGCATGTGGTGAGGTTGTGTGCAAGGATAAAAAAATCAGAACTCCCTGGTGGACACAGGAAGTTAAAGAGGAAGTGAAGGAAAGGAGGAAGAAAGCATATCAAAAGTTCCTGGCAAATAAGTCAGCTTTTACTCTTACAGAATACAGAGACAAATGTAAGAAAGCTAAACAGTGTGTAAAACAAGCTAAACAAAAGTCATGGGAGGATTTTGGCAAGAATATAGAAAATAAATATCAAGAAGGTGGCAAAATATTCTGGAGGTTGTTGAAGAAGCTTAGGAATGGAGGAAAGAGTGCTGTAAAAGGAGTTAGAGATGATAAAGGTGACATGAAAACAGGAGAAAAAGATATCCTTGAAGTATGGAGTAATTACTTTGAAAAACTGCTAAATGAAACAAGCAGTGATAACAGCACAGTGGTAAAAAACACTGACCAGGCATGCAGTCAAGAATACATATGCATACTTGAAGTAGAAAAAGCCATCAAAGGCTTGAAATGTGGAAAGGCAGCAGGAGTAGATGATATTCGACCAGAAATGCTGAAGTATGGTGGTATAAAAGTCTTACAGTGGCTGCACTGCATAGTTCAGAAATCCTGGACAGAGGGACGAATTCCGGATGATTGGAGTAGAGCTCTCATAGTACCCATATATAAAAAGGGAAATAAAACTGAATATGAGAATTACAGTGGTATCTCCCTACTGAGTGTTCATGGCAAGATCTATGCAAGTATACTTGAGAAACGGTTGAGAAGAATTGTGGAAGAAAAGCTTGGTGAAGAACAAGTTGGATTCAGGCCAAATAGAGGCTGTCAGGATCAGATCTTCACTTTACGACAAATAGTCGAGAAAGCCTGGGAATATAACAAAGATCTGTATTTAAGTTTTGTCGATTTGGAAAAGGCATATGACAAGGTGCCAAGAGAGAAGCTATTCAATACGCTGCAGTTATATGGTGTCAATGGGCATTACATCAAGCAATACTTAGTCTTTGAGTTGTAAGTCAGCAGTTAGAATTGAAGGAAGTACAGGAAGATGGTTTAATGTTAAATCTGGTGTGAGACAAGGATGTACATTATCCCCTCTGTTATTCATTATCTATATGGATCACATTATGAAGGAAAGTGGTATTAAACATGATATCAAAATTGGAGATGTTAATGTCAGCTCTTTGCTTTATGCGGATGATGTTATACTTCTAAATAAATCCGCTACAAGTCTGCAAGATTCTCTGATTGAATTGATTAGCTGTTGTAATAGATATGGTATGAAGGTCAGCAATAAAAAGACAAAGACAATGAAAATAGGCAGAATCATTGAAAATGTCAACTGTGTTGTGAATGGAGAACCTGTGGAACAAGTAAAATATTTCAGTTACTTAGGCACAATTTTTAGTGAAGATTGTAAATTAAATATGGAAATAGACAACAGAATCAGCAAAGCTGGTATCGTGAGAAGTCAATTGAATAAATTCATATGGAGTAAGAGAGAAATTAGTCGGAACACTAAATTAGCTGTATACAAGACAGTGTTCAAACCAGTTTTAACTTATGGATCTGAGAGCTGGGTCAGAAGAAAAACACTTGACCAAAGACTAGAGACCACAGATATGAGAGTCCTGAGAAAGATTCGAGGCGTGAACAGATGGCATCAATGGAAACATCATATTAAAAATGAGGATATTAGGAAAGAACTTGACATTGTCAGCATCCAGGAATGCGTTAGCAGAGCTAATCTCAGGTGGTATGGTCACTTAAATAGAATGGGAGAGGAAAGATTAGCAAAACAAGTGTTCTCTGCCATGTTGGCAGGAAAACGACCCAGAAGAAGAAGACCAAGATATAGGTGGATTGATACGGTACAAAGTGCCTTAGACGATAGAAATATAAGATCTGATAATGTTGGAGTCTTGACAAGTAACAGACTGATTTGGAGGAAAATTGTAGATAGGAAGTTAGTAATGATGTAATTTTTTCATGTAGTACTGTCATATCCTGTACACCCCTTAAGGGTACATGGCAGGAATTTGATGATGATGATGATGTAATGATTTAATAATTTTTTAAAATTTAATTTTAATCATGTAACTATGAAATCAAGGAAGTGCAACTGTAATAGTTATTCCCATTCTCAAGAAAATGACTACATATTCATGTAATGTTTAGTCAAGAAATCATGACAAAGAAAAGGATTTAAGTTGCAGTTCTGGAAAAGACATATGATGCAGTTCTAAGAAGAAAACTATTCAAATCCTTACAATTACTGTGATGTAAATAAAACATTATTAAAAATAAACAGTCTACAATTAAGTGTCAGCTGTTAGAAAGGAAGGATGCAAAGGAAGATGGTATATGATGTAAATTAAAATCTGGTGTATAACAAAAATGTTTAAAAGTGGTCTTGTATATTGAATCAAAATTAGATGTTAATCTCATCTGTTTATATTATGCAGATATTATATCTCTATTCAAATCCAGAGCAAGTCTTCAAGATTTAACTAAACTGAATAACTGCTGAAACAAATCTGGTATCAAAATCAGTAATAAAATTATTAAAATTATGAAAACATGAGAAAAATGGTTAGCTGAGTGGATGGCATCTCTACTCTGCACAAGCCATGGGGGGGGGGGGGGGGGGGTTGAGGTCTGCAATAGATTGGATGTACGTAAATGTCTTTAGGTGTAATATGAATTGCACTACCCAAGCAGCTTGAAAAAGTTCCATGTTGGCTCTTTATATGTTTCTGGAATATTTAACCCTTAGTATAATCAATGTTCTACTTTATAAGAGGTTAACTACCATTTGTCCATGAAATTGACATTTAAGGAAGGGGGGGACTCAGTAACAACTCACAGAAAAAAAAATACAGAAATAGGCAATAAAATAAAGCAAAGGGATGGTCAGAAGCAAAATGAATATATTTATATGGGAATAAGAGAGAAATTAGACAAAACACTAAACTAGCAGTATACAGGACAATGTGTAAACCAATTCCAACTTACTGATTTGAGAATTGAATAATAAAACCGTTATCAAAGGCTAGAGATATGACTATTTTTTAAAATATTTTCTTACGTCCCATAGATATATGGGACGTGAGAAACGTTTGAGTAAAAAGATAGTATATCAGTAGCAGAATCATATTAAAAACAAAATATTCAAAAGGAACATGACAATTAATTAAGCATAATACAGATTTTACTTTTATTATTATTATTAGCACCGAATTTTCATCCCACATCAATGTCATCTTCAGTATGACTTTCAAATTAAATTAAAAAATAATTATGGAAAATGTAGCATAAATAGATAATTTCAGTCCATTGCTTCTGTTGAAATTCGGATAATGCAACAAGGTTTCACAACTCTGTTTTTATGCAAGTGCCCCAAGATTATTAATTACGTTTATGGAGAATCTTAATTTTCTTTCAAAGGATTCAATGTCTGGTGGAGAGAAGTTCCAAATGTTCTGGTTTGTGGAATTTAATGCAGTATAAATGTTAGTCATGATGCATGGCCACCAATCTACCTGTTTGGCCAAAGGTGGAAGTTTATCTTTTGCAAAGCCTAGAAAAGTAGAAATCTTACTGATAGGGTGGAAGGACACTGCAGACCAACTGAAGTAGTTTGTTGAAAACTGTTAATCATATTAACATACTTTTGTAAATCTGTAAGAGAACCATGATAAATTCAAGATGTGTAGAAGTGGAAAATATTCTATTTAGTATCTGTTATTTAAATCATTCTATGAAGTAGTTAACTAATGTAGGAGAAAGAGGACTATCTATCGATGTACCCTCAATTTGTTGGTCAAGTTATCTGCTAGAAAGCCTTCCTTGCTTGGAAATCAAGTGTTTTATCTACAGGAGCATTTGTGAGAAAGACACAGTATCCAAACTAAAAATTACTTAAGTAAAATACATATATTTAATTAGTTATTACAGCTTACATTTCAATTCATCCAGTTATGTCATAATTAGCATTCAGAATGTATGAGCAGAGCTAATCTAAAATGGTATGGTCACTTAAAATGGGAGAGGAAAGGAAAAATACATTTCCTCTAGTAAGGAAAAATACGTTTTCTTTTTTTTCTTACTGTCCTTAATAAGAAAAAAAAGACACAGAAGAAAACATTTTGACGGATTGATAAAGTTAGAAGTTTCTTAAAAGACTGAAATATAAGACCATCTGAAAATGTTGGAGATCCAATAAATGAGCTTAATTTAGAATAAAATTATTAATAGGAAGCTAGTGATAATGTACACTTAATTACATAGTACTGCCATATACCCTAATACACCTCTTGAGGGGATATGTTATCAGGAATTCATGATGAGTTTGTAGTTTAAGTTATTTTTCATTCCTTAGCATAAATATTCACAAAAAAAATATATAATCAAATTCCTTTCAAGGTTAACAATAACATTTCTTGAGGTTGTTTTGTTTGTTTGTTATATTTATAATGGCACATTATAGCAGTGTATCAAATTTTAGATTTATTTATTTTTGTCGACTGTTAGCTAGGTTCTCTGAAATAATTTAATTCACGGTTCAACAGAACAAGTTTCTTTTCCTCCTCCTTCATCCCTGCAACTGCTGCACTGTGGAACAGTCTCCCCCCCCCCCTCCCCCGCTGCGTTTCCCAAGAAATAAATACAATTTACAGTCATTTAAATCAAATATAAATAAGTTTCTCCTTTCCCAACCCACTACCCATACAAGGTACTAATGTACTATAGGTTGATCAACCAACCTCTTGTGTATGGACAGAACATAAAAAAAAAAAAAACGTTCAGTAATCATGAGCCTAGGTTAATTTATATTTCACTTATTTTTTTTTAACTTCAACATCAATATTACATATATTTTGAATGAATAAATGCTCTGATCTGTTAATGCATTCACTGATCATACTTTAGTGTAATCTGCAGAATGGATTGTAAAAGCATACAACTTCTGTAATTTTGAACTATTCGGAAAATCTCCAATACAATTCCTAAAATTGCCTGTGAATGTTGATTTGTTATTTATTCCTTTCCAGATATGTTGGCCTAACCTATTTACATTAACTAATAAATGTCTCTAACCTCTTTTTTTTTTTTTTTTTTTTTTTTTTTTTTTTTTTTTTTTTTTTTTTGTTCCTTATTTTCTACTTAATGTTGTTTTCGTTATGGTTAGAAGGCCAACATGACTGTTTAGACCAGTTTCAAAGAAATCTCAAACATGGTGTTCTAAACAGCAAAAAATGTAGCTGTATATATAATTGGTAGGAAAAATAATTTGTAGGCTACAAATTATTTTACTTATGATACTTTAGTATAGACTGTTTTTCCATCATAAAATCAGTCTAGTAATTGTTTGTCATATGAATCTATCCCCAAAACATTGAGGTATTGAATCAGTACAGCTATGTCAGATTGTGCTATTATCAGTGTTTAATATCTGTTTCGTTTCCTTTAATTACAATGTTTTCTGATTAGTAATTTGCTTAGTTTGCATTTTGGCCTATATGGACAGAAAATGGCTGAAAAGAAGAAGAATGCCACCAGCCATTCTGAATTTTATAAATTTCCTTTCTTTAATACTGATTTTCTTTTAGTCCAAAAACGATGACTATCATTTTAAAACCAAGTTATCTACCCACAACATATTTCCAACTCCAGCTGCAATGATCCATTTGCTATCACAAGTGATGTGGCACATATTGCTCATATGTCTAAGAGAAGATAATGCAAACCACTTTCTAAATTCAATCGATCTCTTTCATATGAATGATTCATCCAAGTATCATTGCCAACCTGGATGGCCATGTGGTTAGCATACCCACTCTCCAACCAACAGGCTGCAGGTTCAAATCCTGCTCTGGTGCTGGATGTTTGTTATTGTTTCTAGGTGGGAGATGAATTTCATCACCTTTTGCGAGACCACCGTCCCGCTTATTGGAGGCCTGAAGTGGCTTGAAAAAGTTGAATAACTGTAAAAACTGACTAGAATAGTTACAAATAAAATAGTATCTAACGTGCGTGAAACATGTATCGTTCCTCAGCAATAGCTAGCTAATCTTACACGCGATACGTGTTTCACGCACGTTCAATACTATTTTATTTGTAATTATTCTAGTCAGTTTTTTACAGTTATTCTAGTCAGTTTTTTACAGTTATTCTTGCAGTTTTATAGTTACACATAATTGTGAGATTGTTTCAACCTATATGTAAGTGCCCTGAAGACGCCAACAGTTAGAGTTTGGTGAAACTAGTTGGTTAAGTTAATAAAATTGATCAACACTTGATCCGTAAACCAAAAATATTATTACTAATTCTCAGGAGCAAGATAATAAACCTTCATTATAAGCATTGTGCATTTTCGGCTGGATTTATTTAAAAGTATAACATCATCTGCATAAAGTAAAGAGCTCAGATTAACATCTCCAATTTTGATAACACATTTAATACCACTTTCCTTCATAATGAAGTGGACAAAAAAAGGTGGAAGAAGATAGTGAAAGAGACATAGGACACCAACAGGCAGTGAGCCCATGGTTTGTGATGATGATATAGATCAGAATTTCTAAAATTTTTTCTACAACACAACACTCAACAAATCCTGAAATTTTAATGGAACACCTTGTTTAAAGATGAGTATCATCAGTCTCGTATTCAGTGTAAAACTAAGTGCACATTATCACCGCAGCAGGCTGTGTCGCATTGCAAAAATGTGACCGTGTACACTACAGGTGTGCCGGGTCACAGCACATCGCATTGACCTTGCCTGTGACCATGCGTTTCCTAGAATAGATACCTGTGCACTTCACTCACGCTAGGGTTGTCGACAACTGCGGGCGACTGTCAGCCAGCGCTTATTGGCCTTAATAGCACAATCCACACGCAAAGTGATGAGCATGATTTTCAAACATGTTTGAACTTGAAGCAGCATTTAAAACCATTTTAGGCACATATTAATTTTGATACTTTTTCCCGGAACACTGGTGTTCTGCGGAACATAGTTTAGGAAATGCTGATATAGATATGAATAACACAGGGAATAATGTACATCTTTATCTAACACCAGATTTACATGTCAAACCAGCTTCCTGTACTTCCTTCAATTCTAACTGCTGAATTACAACTCAAATAAAGACTAAGTATTTAATATAAGTTCTTCATGCAGTACTATCATAATATCCTGTACACCCCTTGAGGGTACATGTCAGGAATTTGATGATAATGATGAATAAATCATCAAATTCCTGATATATATATATATATATATATACCCTCAAGGGGGTGTAAAGGATATAATAGTACTACATGAAAAATTTACATCATTAATAACTTCCTAATTACAATTTTCCTCCAAATCAGTCTGTTACCTGTCAAGACTCCACTATTATCAGGTCTTATATTTCTGTCTTCTAAGGCACTTTTTACTGTATCAATCCACCTATATCTTGGTCTTCCTCTGGGTCTTTTTCCTGCCAACCTGGCAGAGAATTTTGCTAATCTTTCCTTTTCCATTCTGCTTAAGTGACCATACCACTTGAGATTACCTCTGCTAATGCATTCCTGGGTGCTGACAATATCTTTCCTAATATCCTCATTATTAATATGATATTGCCATTGATGCCATCTGTTCATGCCCCTAATCTTCCTCAGAACTCTCATATCTGCCGTCTCTAGTCTTTGGTCAAGTGTTTTACTTCTAATCCAGCTCTTAAATCCATAAGTTAAAATTGGTTTGAACACTGTCTTGTATACAGCTAATTTAGTATTTTGGCTAATTTCTCTGTTATTCCATATAAATTTATTCAGTTGACTTCCTACCATACCAGCTTTGTTGATTCTGTTGTCTATTTCCATATTTAATTTACCATCTTCTCTAAAAACCATGCATAAGTAGCTGAAATGTTTTACTTGTTCTATAAGTTCTCCATTCACAATGCAGTTTATATTTTCAATATTTCTGCCTATTTTCATTGTCTTTGTCATGTTATTGCTGATTTTCATACCAAATTTATTACAACATTTATTTAATTTAGTCAGAGAATCTTGCAGACTTGTACTGGATTTATTTAAAAGTATAACATCAATAAAGCAAAGAGCTGAGATTAACACCTCCAATTTTGATATCAGGTTTAATACCTCTTTCCTTCATAATGTGATCCATATAGATAATGAATAACATCTATTATCCCCTCTGTTGTTCATTATCTGACACCAGTTTTAACATTAAACCGTCTTCCTGTACTTTCTTCAATTCTAACTACGTCTCTCTTGGCATCTTGTCATATGCCTTTTCCAGCTCTACAAAGCTTAAATACAGATCTTTGTTATATTCCCATGATTTCTCAACTATCTGTTGTAAAGTGAAAATCTGATCCTGACAGCCTCTATTTGCCCTGAATCCAGCTTGTTCTTCACTAAACTTCCCTTCCACAATCCTTCTCAACTGTTTCTGAAATATACTGGCATAAATCTTACCAGGAACACTCAGTTGAGAAATAGCTCTGTAATTCTCACATTCAGTTTTATTTCCCTTTTTATTTATATATGGGTACTATGAGTGCTCTACTCCAGTCATCTGGAATTCTTCCCTCTGTCCAGGCTTTCTGGACAATTTCTCAATTCTAACTGCTTCTCTCTTGGCACCTCGTCATATGCCTTTTCCAGCTCTACAAAGCTTAAATACAGATCTTTGTTATGAATGATATAATCACAAGAAAGATATTTATTTAACCAAATATTTCGGTCTGGAAATAGCAGACCATCGTCAGTGGTATTACAAGAACAGTTTAAAAAATACAAGCTAGAATACTAACAATTTCTAGCTTGTATTTTTTTAAACTGTTCTCGTAATACCACTGACGATGGTCTGCTATTTCCAGACTGAAATATTTGGTTAAATAAATATCTTTCTTGTGATTACGTGATTATATCATTCAGTCTTATGTCACAAGTATCCTTGAAACAGCAAGATCTTTGTTATATTTCATGATTTCTCAAGTATCTGTTGTAAAGTGAAAATCTGATCCTGACAGCCTCTATTTGCCCTGAATCCAGCTTGTTCTTCACTAAGCTTCCCTTCCACAATCCTTAACTCAACTGTTTCTGAAGTATACTGGCATAAATCTTACCAGGAACTCTCAGTGGAGAAATAGCTCTGTAATTCTCATTCAGTTTTATTTCCCTTTTTATTTATATATTGGTACTATGAGTGCACTACTCCAGTCATCTGGAATTCTTCCCTCTGTCCAGGCTTTCTGAACTGTGCAATGCATCCACTGTAAGACTTTTATACTTTTATCCTCCATACTTCAGCATTTCTGGTCGAATATCATCTACTCCTGTGGCCTTTCCACATTTCAGGCTTTTGATGGCTTTTTCTACTTCAAGTATGGATATGTATTCCTGACTGCATGTCTGGTCAGTGTTTTTTTATCAGTGTGTTGTAATCACTGCTTGTTTCATTTAGCAAATTTTCAAAGTAATTACTCCATACTTCAAGGATATCTTTTTCTCCCGTTTTCATTTCACCTTTACCATCTCTAACTCCTTTTACAGCACTTTTTCCTCCATTCCTAAGCTTCTTCAACAACCTCCAGAATATTTTGCCACCTTCTTGATATTTATTTTCTATATTCTTGCCAAAGTGCTCCCATGACTTTTGTTTAGCTAGTTTTACACACTGTTTAGCTTTCTTACATTTGTCTCTGTATTCTCTAAGAGCACAAGCTGACTTATTTGCCAGGAACTTTTGATATGCTTTCTTCTTTTCCTTCACTGTCTCTTTGTGTCCACCATGGGGTTCTGATTTTTCTATCCTTGCAGACAACCTCACCAGATGCCTCTCTGGCTGAATCAATTAGTGTTTTCTTCAAGGCTTGCCACCAAGTCTTCAAAGTTTGGTTCCTGTTCTCAAACTCTTATTTTTCCTTGAATAATATTTGTGTATTTTAGTCTGCAGTTCACATCTGAGAGCTGCTCAACTTTTATTTGCTTTAAAACTTCTTACATGTTCATTTCAATATGAAATTCAATTTTATACTGCTCATGACTAAATGGTTATCACGTCCAATTTCAAATCCCCTGTACACTCTGGTGTCCTGCACAAGGGAGAAAACATCATTATCAACAATAAAATTGTCAATGAGACTTTTCTTATTCCTTGCCTCTTCTCTTCATGTGAATTTGTGCACATTTTTATGTTGGAACATTGTGTTACTAATAACCAGTCCATGTTCTGAGCAGAAATCCAACAAGTATTTGCCATTATTATTAGATTTGCTCTTTCCTCCAAATTTTCCCAATATATTTTTGTATGTCTGACAATCATTTACTACTCTGCTATTTAGATCCCCAACAAGGACCAACTTTTCCTTTTTCATTGTGTCAGTAGCTTTCTCTAGAGCCTCAAAAAATTCTTCCTCTTCTACTTTAGTAGAACCTTCTGTGGGACCATAGGCACAAATAAGTCTCATTGTCCAGTTCCCCATTCTCACATTTGCCAACATCACTCTATTTGAGACTACCTGCCATTCAAGATTAGCCGCCTTCTTAGTGTTGAATGAATAATCTATATAAGTAATTAATTTTACTTTATTTCACAAAGATGTTTAATTTCTGCTACATCTATTTGCTACAGATGTTTCCCATCACTGCTATGAATGAGAATTAATATCTTAATACCACTGCTCTTCCCTAAATCTACTAAACAATATGTACTGTGATTATGCTCTTCTCATTCACTGGTTTACTCTAAACTTGCAGAACAAATTTTTTTGTTTTCTAAGTTTATATTTGTTCTGCAAATTAAAGCAATTTTTCACCTTAGCAAACTCCTTAAAAATATAATCTGCTTTTCAAATGCATTAACAATTTTGCTTCTTATCAACTTTCTGACCATCATGCTACTAGTATACTGTACATTCAACTACTTGCTGGATCATCATCATTCAAAAAAAATTAAAAAATAATAATAATAATAAATAAAATAAATAATATGTAAATAACAAAGACATAAAATCCAGATAAGAAGGGAATGTATTTTCTGCCATGTCTTCTTCCATTAACTTATTTGTTTCTATCCTGACAACTAGTTATGTTTTAAGGTGGGAGATACTAAAAAGTTTTGATTCTAGTTATTACTTATCAAACAGCCATTAATGAAAATTATTCAAAACTCAATGATGGAGAGAGAGAAGCATTTCTTTAACATAAAGAAAGTTACTTTAGTTCCCTTATAAATTAAGCATAATGTTTTAATTGAATAAATATATTATAATGAGTGTAGGGAACATGTTATCAACAATTCACCAGTGATATAGCCTGTCTCAGTAATTATAGATAAAACAAACTGCACGTGAATTGCAATCTGAAAATATGCAGCCTATCAGTTCTCTGTTCTCAACAATAGATTAAAATAACTGAGCATTTCCTCTCTCTAAACAAAAACTATTTTAAAGATTAACATTAAACAATATTTTTTTACTTCTTTTTTAGGTAACGTCCTTTAAATGTAGTTTTTGCTTAATCCAAAAATTGATTCAAGAAGAAATGGTAAAAATAACAAACCTTTGGACTTAATGGTCCATTCATGAGCAGTGATGTCACTGGTGAATGTGTAATACCTCCAATATTACAGGAATTTGGAGGGGTTGGTGTACTCCTTTCTGAGCTACTCAGGGAGTTTGACTGTCCTGTTCCCGATGCTGCTGTGCTATACAAAGTCGTATTTACAGGATTACGATTTGAGATATGTGATGAAGATGAAATTCCAATACACAATGAATATTGACTTCCTTCTGATGATAACATATTGTTTGGCAATGACAAATTTGAGTGAGATTGATTTGATATAACACTGATCTGATTTCCAGTAATGGTACTCATTGAAGACACTGAGCTCAAAGAATGGGTAGAGTTAGTACAATTCTCATTACTTGCTGGCAGTGTATCTATACAGTTTATCTGTCTGTTGCTTTCTGGCATACTATGAGCTGAAAGACAAAATTTGTATTATTTCAGAAATGAATTTTTAAAAAAAGTGAAAATAGACGTTGTATTAATATCAGTGCTTGGATGGAAAAGTGCACAAACAACATTAAGCATTAAATATATAAATTTTCAATCTGCCATTCCAATTATTTACTAAGTCCAACTATTAATTACAATTAAAGAAGAAGTAATGATTTGGGATATGATTACAGATTTATTTTGTTAAATTAAACTTACAATAGCACAATGCAAGGAAACAAAAGTAACTTAGATTTATATATATATATATATATATATATATATATATATATATATTTATGTGAATCCAACCTACTACACATTTGTTAATGTGACTGGACTAAGGGATTAAATCATCAAGCTTCCTTGCTCTAGAGATGAAACAAGAAACCTCTTTCTTGACTCTTACTATTTACCTCTTACTATTTCCAAAGCTTAAATAAACAAGCTAGTAGTGATCTCACATTACAAAACAAAAATCATCTGCCACCTCAAGGCTTTCACAACCATCCATGGCAGAAATGGAATTTAAACTGACAGTCTGTTGAATGGAGAGCATATACACTCTCTTAGCTAACCATGTTGAATAATTAGTATGGCACTGCCTTTCCATATATCTCAAGCAAAAAAAAAAAAAAAAAGACTGTGGGATTCTTCTTCAACATCATATGAATCTTATCCACAAAAGCTTGTAGACAACATGCGATTCATGTCATATCCAGGTGGCTGGAGAGTGAAAGCATTATCCACTTTACCAACAGCCCTAAAAGTTTATTATGTCAATAACATAGATTTCTGTCTTCCTTTCTTAGACACACTAATCATATGATAATCAAACGGTTCATTCTTTTCTTTTTAGATGAAACTTACACCCACACAGGTACTTAAGTCTCACCACCATCCATCCCAACAATATGACATCCTCAAAACACACACATACAGAGTTAGTGTTATTTATTCTAATGACACAGTCCTTGTCACAGAAATCAATTGTCATCAACACACTTTTTTTTAGCTAATGGTTACAACCTCTATAAAACACACATATTACTTTATGTCCCCACCCTTCCTGCAACCAACACACCAAATCAGAGCAAAATTATTCCCATCCCTTATAACAGAGTACATCTGAAAAGACAGATAAAGTTCTTCCTTAATATAATCTTCATATTACTATCAACAACATTCATCTGCCCTCCAAAAGATTAGCTTCATCTTCTTGCACATCCTGAAATATAAAGGTACTTGTGCCTGCAACTTTGCCTGTGTTGTACAGCCCAGTAGAGCTGTAAACATCCACCTTGAAGAATGGGATGCTTCACACATAAAGGGAAGAAACTATAAAACATTTTTCTAACTTCAATAAGTATGGATGCATTAATTCTCAGAAGAGATCTGGGAGCCAGTCATTCTAAGACCACATTTAGCTTGATTCCTGTAAATAAACTTAATTTTTTTTTTATCCAACCACTAAACCTTGTCTTGATAGGACAGCAGTTCCTGTTTAATTGCAATTTGAATTGTTTCTACAGCGATCTAACTGAGGGTTGTATGCATCTTACCACAATTGTAGTAATTTGTACACTTGAAATGTCAATTTAAAAATCCAGCAAAATAATAACTCAAATTTATTATATTCTTTATAGGGTATATTACTATTATGAATGAAAGACAGCTAAGGTATAAATAAGGCTAATGCCCAGGTATAACAGAATACATTTCGAATTTATACCACTTTCTTGAACTATTAAGGTTGGTGTATAACCTTGGATTTGAAAAACATTACACAAGTTCCTTTCTACTATTCAGAAGAAACAATAGTTTCTTCTGAATAGTAGAAAATGAAAAGTGCTGCATGGTAGAAGAAATTTAACCCAGCGTTAGTAAGGTGGGGTGTCACAGACGCCAAAGATTTTAAATTGTCTGTAACTTTTTAACAACGCGTGGCAGTGAATCATGCCTCAGTATAGCTTCCCCTCCTGTAACCTGCTACGTGACGCCATAGACTACAGGCTGTTGCATGCAAGCAAGTTCAGTGTGCAGAGGTGTAAAGTGTGCTTGGGCCCACCAGACCCTACCTTACCAAAAGTGACTATTTACTTCCAAAACGTAAGTTGTTTTCATTTATATTCTATAAAATATTATCATTACTGCTGTCTTCTATATTTTTACATACCAACTATAAGCAAATATGTTTTGTAAATATTTAGAAGGTATTTTGAGAATAGTATCTTTTTTTTACCAGATGAGTTACAAGCAGGAAGAACAGAGGTTACGTCAACTTATAGATGACACTTTGACAGATGAGGAGCCATTTAACAGAGATGATAATAGTGAAATTGATTTAGAATTAGTCAGTAACCATGAGTCTGATACAGAATAAGACTGAGGAAGAATCCACTAATATTGATTAAAAAGATATGGATTTCTATAATACACTACATTATTTGGGTGGGTCTGTGGGGGCCCCACCTCACCACTTTTGTTACATTTTCCCACCTCACCAGCATGGGATTAAAAATGAACAATGGCAATTGCAGCTGACTTTCACAGTAGAAAATATTGAAAAACTAATGAAAAGAGTCTTGATAAAAGTCTTAAAGGTACATTGCTGTACTAAATACTGGGGGAAAAAAAAAAATTCACAACAAGAAATCACCCATTACAAAAAATGTTCTTATGGTGTACAGACTCTTTAGAGATCAAATATTCAATTATACTGGTTGTAAGAATTTGAAGTTCTAGGCCTGCACATATCCTTAATATAGTCAATATCATAATTTTACTTTGTTTTTCACTTACAGAAAAACTGATACTTTCAGAGATGATCAACAGATCTCACATGGAAAGTTATGCTTTTTTCAGCAAGCACGAGGTTTTTATTTTTGTAAGAATATTTTGTTTAATTTAGTTGGGATTATGGTAAAACATGTCTATTAATGTACCTGCTCTCCAACCAAGAGGCTGCAGATTCAAATCCTCTCATAAACATGGAATTTATCTCCCAAAGTCAGAGATAAATTTCATCATCTGGTGTAAAACCACCAATGTTTACTGTAGGCCTGAAGTGACTTAAAGCAGTTTCATGTTTGGTCTCGAGAGCAGAGTTTGTTTCCATAGCATGTAAAAATAATAAATAAAAAATAAATGAAAATAAACAGGATGAGGAACTGGATTGTTGGGAGGAGATCACACAGCCTTTTAAGGAATGAAGGGACTGAACTGGAGCTCCTGACCTAGCACCCAATTTCCATTTCTCATGGTGCACCTCTTTAGTATCTCTACCTGGATAATAAACAAGCATGATCTGGCAATATAGGATTTACAAACCGAACTGTATTGTTATTGGTTTAAACCAAAATAAAATGCTGGCACAACATGATGGAACGTCATGCTTTCTAGAGTGTCACTTGGTTAAACAAGGTATCTGCTCATTTCATGAAGGAACCATGGCAAACACCAAAAAAGTCAGCTGCTGGAATAAACTTCAACTCAGCCAGAAAAAACTTCAAAATCAGTGCCATTAACATAAGAAGCATCAACAGAAAATAAAATGAGCTAGCAGAAGAATTAGATAAGTACCAGCTCAGCATAACAGGAGTTACTGAAACAAAGAAGACAAAAACATGAGAGTTGTTCTCAGCAAAACACAAGATGTCATACTGAGACAATAATGATCAAGGAAAAGAAGAAGTAGCTATAGTATTCAATGCTAAATATTAGGATAATCTGCTTGATTGGTAAGCGATATTAAGTAGAATGATGTGTGAGAAAATATCAGAATGGACAATTGGACATTGAGACTGATTTGTGACTATGGAACCACAGAAAGTTTTACTAAGAAAAAGTAAAGAAAATCCCTATTACTGCTACCCACCAACCACCAAAACTTACACAACTCGCTTCAATAATAAATAAATTTTTCAACCCATAAAGTTGTTGTGGCAGTGTATGCATGTGCATGGATTCAAGAACGGGATTCTAATCCCCAGCCCATCAGTTGAAATGCAGACATTTTGCCAGTGTGATGCAATCAGCTTAATGGCAAATTCACTTCGTTTCGGATTTTGATTCAACATGTAACTGCTGCCATATCAGAATCCTAATCTAGTACTACTACCAAGGGAAATACTATGTATTCAGTAGTCAATTTTTCTGAATAAGAACCTGAATTTCAGGGAGGCCAAGCACCACTTAACAAGTAACTCAGCAACAGGTTGGAAAAAAAAAAGAAAGAAAAAAAAAAAGCACAGAAAAGGTTCCTCTAGCAAGTGACATAAACCTGTAAGGATTTTTCAAATGTTGCAGATATTACAATGAGGATATGAAGACATAGTTATTGAGAAAAATTAATCTTCATATCTAAATTGCTTGAAATAGTGAGCATTTTACTTAAAATTAAATTGGTTTGATTTAAATTTACAAATTTAGAACTAATGCAGCAAGAGAAAGAAAGATATATTACCTTTATTTGCATTACTATTTGGTATACCTGCAGCTGCAACTGCATAAGGAGTAATCGGCTGGGGAGGAGAAACAATTGGATGGCTACTACCATATGAATTTACTGATGGTGAACTACAACTGCTGCTTTGAGAAGAGGTGCTGAGGAAACATACCAAATAGGATCATTTAAGATGCACACTCAAAAATATTTATCATTTAATTTTAGAATAAAAATGAAATATAAGGAACTTCCAAGTGTCATGCAAAAAATAAAATAAAAATAAAATAATCTTTGCAATGCTGTGCTATCATTATTTTAAGTTAGACTGCCTCCTAAGGATTACCTTTTATATTTATTCATTGCTGCTTTCTTCAGAAAACAATTTCTAAATACAATGAATATCCATATTCAGTCTTTCTCTTTTTTTGTTAGGCTCAATGATCTATCATAAAACAGATAAATAACTTGGTTTCTTACTTATTTACAGAAACCAACTGTTTCTTGGTTCTTGTATGTTTTTAATCCTATTAATCCTATTAAAGCAATTAATCCTATCCACATTATCTGCTATGTCTGTAAATTGTCATATTCTTCTGGCCAGTTTGGGCTGTTCTGCAGGATGAAAATCATGTTTCTGGAAGGGAAAAAATCTAAGTTCCCTATATGAACTGGCTAACTCACCTTCACCTGAAAAGTCCCAATGTAGTTCTTCACATCATAGATGGAATTTGAACCAGGTCTTTCAGACCAAATGGCACTCACTGTCAATACTGAGTGAGCTAAGGAAGCTCTTTATGATTCAATATAATGAATAATTTGTAATATTTCTTCACAAATTTAGGAAAATGTTCAGTAAATGTAATTAGCATTCAAAATAAAAAAAACTTTAGTGAAATATATTGTATTAGCAAATAATGTCGTAATAAAACACACACACACACACACATCAAATTCCTGACATGTACCTTCAAGGGTAGTACAGGATATGATAGCACTACATGAAAAATTTACATGTTTATTAACTTTCTATCTACAATTGTAAATCAATCTGTTACCTGTCAAGACTCTAACATTATTGGATCTTCTTCTAAGGCATTTTTTACTGTATCAATCCACAAATATCCTGATCGTCCTCTGGGTGTTTTTCCTGCCAACCTAGCAGAGAACAGATGTTGGAAGTTTTTTCACACTTGGTTAGACTATAATAGATTTAGTTTAATCCTTTATCCAAGTGTAAGCAAACAGAGTTTGCGCCTGAAGTATCTTCAGGACTGAGACAACTCACGGTAAAGGTGGACCAAGCTCTCATCACTCCCTGTATTAGTATCTCCCATAATGCAAAGCACATTTCCTTGCAGACGTGTAATGCTATGCATTAAGGGAAGGGCCGCTACCCAGACCAGTTTCGACCTTTATTGAGGTCTCGTCAGTGAGAGCTAGACCCAGAGGTGGTGATACTTCCTGAGGCTGAAATCCTGTTTGCTTACACTGGATAAATAAAGGATTAAACTAAATTTATTATAGTCTAATCAAGTGGAAAAAAAAACTTCCAACATCTTTCTCTAAATCTAGAGTAATTTAATAATAAGGTGAGACACCGTTTGGCAACTCGCAGAGGTAAATATAACTTCTCCATTGCTGCCACCTTAGTATCACCTGGGTCTAGCTCCCACTGACTGAGTCGAAACCGATCTGGGTAGTGGGCCTTTCCTTAATGCATAGCATTATACATGTCTGCAAGGAGATGTGCTTTGCATTATGGGAAATACTAAAACAAGGAGTGATGAGAGATTGATCCACCTTTACCACGAGTTGCCTCAGTCCTGAAGATACTTCAGACACAAACTCTGTTTGCTTACACTTGGATAAAGGATTAAACTAAATTTATTATTACTGGCAGAGAACACTTGCTTTGCTAATTTTTCCTCTCCCATTCTCTTTAAGTAACCATACCATTTGAGATTAGCTTTGCTAACAATAACAAGTTCTTAACTAATATACTCATTTTTAATATGATACTGCCATTGCTGCCGTCTGTTCACACCCCTAATCTTTCTCAGGACTCTCATATCTGTAGTCTCTAGTCTTTGGTCAAGTGTTTTACTTCTCTTATTCCATATAAATTTATTCAGTTGACTTCCCACCATAACCATATCAGCTTTGTTGATTCTGTTGTCTATTTCCATATTTAATTTACCATCTTCATTAAAAATCATGCCTAAGTAGCTGAAATGTTTTACTTGTTCTATAGGTTCTCCATTCACAATGCAGTTGATATTTTCAATGCTTCTGCCTATTTTCATTCCTTTATCTTGTTATTGCTGATCTTCATACCATATCTATTACAACAGTTATTCAATTTAGTCAGGGAATCTTGTAGTGGATTTATTTGAAGTATAACATCGCCTGCATAAAACAAAGAGCTGACATAAACATCTCCAATTTTGATATCAGGTTTAATAACACTTTCCTTCATAATGTGATCCATATAGATAATGAATAACAGAGGGAATAATCTACATCCTTGTCTGACATCAGATTTAACATTCAACCACCTCCCTGTACTTCCTTCAATTCTAACTGCTGACTTACAACTCAAAGCCCATTGCTTGATATAATGCTTCACACTGACACCATATAACTCTAGTGTATAACTTAAATACAGATCTTTGTTATATTCCCATGATTTCTCACAATTTGTTGTGAAGTGAAAATATGACCCTGACAGCCTGTATTTGCTCTGAATCCAGCTGGTTCTTCACTTAGCTTCCCTTCAACAATCCTTCTCAACTGTTTCTGAAGTATACTGGCTTAAATCTTACCAGGAACACTCAGTAGAGAAATAGCTCTGTAATTCTCACATTCAGTTTTATTTCCCTTTTTATTTATATATGGATACTATGAGAGTTCTACTCCAATCATCTGGAATTCTTTGCTCTGTCCAGGTCTTCTAAACTATGAAGTGCAGCATTGTAAGACTTTTATACCTCCATACTTGAGCATTTCTGGTAATATCATCTACTCCTGCTGCCTTTCCACATTTCAGGTTTTTGATGGCTTCAAGTCCATTTTGTTTTCAAAATAATCTGTTTAATTTTTTTTTTACCACTGTGCTGTCATCAATGCTTGTTTCATTTAGCAATTTTTCAAAGTAATTACTCCATACTTCAAGGATATCTTTTTCTGCAGTTTTCATGTCACCTTTATCATCTTTAATTTCTGAGCTTCTTCAACATCATCCAGAATATCTTGCCACCTTTTTGATATTTTCTATATTCTTACCAAAGTCCTCCATTGACTTTTGTTTAGCTAGTTTTATACAGTGTTTAGCTTTCTTACATTTGTCTCTGTTTTCTCTAAGAGCACCAGGAACTTTCAGTGTGCTTTCTTTTTCTTCACTGCCTCTTTAACTTTCTGTGTCCACCATAGGGTTCTGATTTTTCTATCCTTGCAGACAACCTCACCACATGCCTCTCTGGCCGAATCAATCAATGTTTTCTTCAGGGCTTGCCACTGAATCTCCAAGGGTTTGGTTCTGTTCTCAAACTCTTTTATTTTTTCTTGAATAATCATTGTGTATTTTAGTCTACAGTTCACATCTGAGAGCTGCTCAACTTTTATTCGCTTTAAAACTTTCTTACATTTTGAATTGAAATATCTCTTTTTTAATGAAATTACATACAGAATTCAAGTAGCAAGGGGAAAAAAACTGTTTAAAATTTTAATAACTTTTGAAAATACTGTAATCAGTAAATCCTTATACAAAGGAAACATTGTATTTTAAATATGTATTCCATTCTTTCAGTGTGCTTGATTTTCTAAAGATTTCTGAAAACAGGCTAGAAAAAACAACTATATTCTTATTACTTATGAAATTATTAGATAAATAGATTTCACTGAGGAAGTGCAGAGTTTGTGCTTTAGAATTCTGCTAAAGTTCAAAATATCTGTCAAGAATGCTGATTCATCTTTTTAAAAATATATAAATAATGAATAAAGAAAAGAAAACAATGTTTAGAAGTTTTAAATGATTCCACTTTGTTTTCATTATTTTTGTTACAAAATAAAAAATTCAAGATACACACCTAATGCCACTCTTTCTGTATGTTTTGAATGACAAGACAGCCTTTCACTCATTTCATTATATGTATTAACAAATGACTCCAATATATTAACACCAAAAACTAATGTAAAATATAAAGTTCAACATGAAAGATTATTATTAGTAGTAGTACGGGCAACTCCAAGGAGTCCTTAGACTCATCGAGGGAGTCCCTAACATCATGTCAAGAACAACTATTCAACATTCACACAGTATCTATCATACTTTGACTTGAACTCATTTACAGTCATCGCACCCACAACAGACTCTGGCAGCTTATTCCACTCATTCACCACTCTCCAAGTAATAAACCTAGCTCTAACACCCTTGCTAACCACACTCTTGCCCAGCTTCCATGGATGACTCCTAGTCCTCCAACCAATAGTCCTATTCTTAAAAATATTTTCTGTATTAATCTTATAGAAACCCTTCAGTAATTTGAATGTTTCAAATCATATCACTCCTTTTCCACCTATCAACCAATTTCTACAACTCACAAATCTTCAACCAGTTCTCATAAGATTCATTCCATAGACCTGCTATCATCTTGGTCACTCATCTCTGGATCCTCTCCACCTCCTCCCCATCAAGAAGAAACTCTGACGCCCAAATTTGGGCAAAGTAGTCTAGGTGGGGTCTTATGAAGGCTCGATACAGAGGTACAATAAACTGTTTGTCTCTGCTCATCTCAAAGTATTTTTCAGCAACCAACCAAGTGATTTGATGAGCTGATTGAGCAATTTTCATTCAGGCTTTTAGAAATTATGTTACATTCTTGCACTTCAATAATACTTAACTTAAATGTCCCTCCAACTCTTCAGTGGGCTGCTGAGGTAGTGGACATATTGACATCCAAATTACATATTACAAAAAACACAATATGTCATAAAATATTACTTTAATATTGTGAAGAAACATTACCACTACTAGTTCTTAGCACATATCCTCGAAGGCAAGGATACTATGTTAAGTCCAACCTCATTAGGTTTTCACTAGTCTATCAATCCTGTCCCAATCAGCTCTCCAAATATGCAAATCACATATATTTCAGTTTTCTTAGATACTCCCTGAATCTTTATTCCAATGTTTTTGTTGATTCAAATATCTGTTCCGTTAATTATTCATCTCCCATTCTGTTTAAATGACCACACACTATGTTAAATCAGTTCTGCCTACTACACTGAAGTCTTGAAAGGAAAATAATTTGTTTCAATAATGAAATACCATGAGTAGGCATATTTCAGATAATTATAATACAGGATATAAAGTCACATAATATATTTTATTACCATAAAATTTTCATCTAAGTTACAGGATGGGCTCTTACACTTTGCCCAGATGGCCAATGACCTAAAGAACGTCTGGGAAAAAAAAAAAAAAAAAAAAAAAAAAAAAAAAAAAAAAAAAAAAAAAGGAAAGTCTAAAAGAAGACAATGCAGGCCATGGGTGTCGCTCTACTGATGCTGCAAGTTGAGTGAAATGGAGAGCCAAATGCAAAATAGTGGATCCTGCATGAAGTGGGACAAAGACTAGGAAGAAAAAGAACAATTTTTGCCCAAGTATCATAGGCTGATAAAGAAGTGTTGGGAACACTTACCATTGCAAGTAGACTCAGATGATGATTATGATCACTCTAAAATTTCAATGTGTTACTATGGACATAGACAACAACTGGCAAGAGATCAAGAATGTGTAACATACCTGTTGGTTTCAGTAAGAATTACAGCTAAAGCTCATGATGCAAGTATGTCTATTACATGCTTATTATAATTATTCAAATAATTTATTTCAATCAATATACTCCCCCTCAGCTTCGATACAGCATTTGGCGCGGTCAATTAATTCGTTAAATGAGTTTTTTTATATCGGTTTTTTCATCAAATGAAGTCGGGGGAAGAGAAAGAAGTCACAGAGTGCTAAATCAGGTCAATACGGCGAGTGATCCAACACACAAACTTGGTTTTTTGCTCAAAAATTGTCTCACAATGTTCGAATAATGAGATGGTGCATTATAGTTCAAAAATGACCAGCTGCCTGCATCACGATATTCATGCCATAAGTGATGAATTCTTGCTATCAATCGCTTCAAAACTTCGAGATAAAACTCACCATTGACCATTTGGCCAGGCGGAATGAATTCTTTGTGGATAATGCCCTTGGAATAGTAGAAACAAATCAGCATCGTCTTTACTTTTGACTTATCCAAGCGACTTTTTTTCAAATAGCCCCTCTTCTGGTAGTCTCCACTCAGCACTCTGGCACTTTGTTTTGGGCTCATACTCAAAACATCACGTTTCGTCACCAGTAATGATCGTTTCAAGGAAGTTTGAGCCTTATGAGGTTTTAATGAGGTCCTTGCAGTGTTCAATTTGATACATTTTTTAGTCATCGGTCAACTTGTGTGGAACAAATTGCGAATTCAATTTACGAAGGCACAAATTCTTGGTCAAAATGGTGTGCACAGTTGATTTTGGAATCCCCAATTCATCTTCAATCAATCTCACAGACGATTTCGGGTTTTCTTTGATGAAATCACTCACTTTTTGGATGTTAACTTCGCTCAGTCTAGTTTTTGGACGGCCCGGCTTTTTGTCGTCCTCGAATGTCTCACGACCAGTTTGAAATCGCTTAAACCACTCGTAAACTCGAGTACCAGATAAGCATTTATCACCGTATGCTTTTTGAAGCATTTGATGCGTTTCGGTAAAACTTTTACCAAGTTTAACACAAAAATCAATCGCAGTTCTCTGTTTGAAACTCATTTTCCGACCGTTCTTCAAGACACACTGTCACTCTTGGCACTATAACTCGGCTTCTAATGAAACAAATGTCATAAACGGTTGACACAACACTAATGAAGGTTGCCACTTTTGACAACAAAAAGATACAACAGGTGGCACTACTAGTTTCTTCTACTTTCAAAAAGTTTAGTTTCTTTTTGGACAGAGGGTGCAATCTGTGACTAAAAAGGTGTACGATTTGAAACCAGCTTTCTCACCTTCTGAAAAGCTTTATGAAGATTTCATACATGCTATGTAGTATTCACACTTGGGTCTTTCCAATGGAAGTGCAAAATATCTAATGTTCTTGAGATTGAACAAACTATATTCATGGGATTTTAATCAATAGATTATAGTAAGAAACAAAAGTTCTACTTTCTGCTCTAAAAAATTAACAGCTTCATTAGGGAGATAAACACATTAGAGAATAAACAAAGAAATCTGAAGACTTATATGGGTGTTAGAAGTGTTCAGATTTTTTGCATATTCTCTATGTTTATCTTCCAGATGTTAGTCATTTCAGCATGCAGAATTTATATTTCTTACTAGAATAAATCTGCAAACATGTTTATTTTTATGTTTAATTAATCCGATGTCTTTGCAATTTAGTTTCCATATATTCTTGAGTTGATTAGGGAGTTTATGTTTACTAGATAACTACAAGATACATATACCGAGATCCAGCTTAAGCCAATAAAATCTGGTGGCTTTCTGCATCCACTGGTGATAATCCCATGATCTTAGCTGCTAGTTATTAAAATATTTCATTTAGTTATTGAGATTATTTCTACTAGACACAATGCATATACCATGTGACAGTGAACTGTATGACCACTAGTAGTTAATAAAGGAATTGAGTTTTTATTGGTTGTTAACATTTACATGGCTCTCTCAACAAACACCAATAACTTATCTTAAGTGGTGTCTGGAAATCATTAATTACATTGCATGATATTATCTGACAACACCTTTTCAGATAATCACCTTCGAACAATGTAGAAAACATATGATATGCGCACTTAACTGATTCCTTATGCCAAGATCGTTACTATTATAATGGCTTCTAGTTTTTTTTTTGTTTTTTTTTTTTACAAAAATCTGCATATTTCTCATCAGCTTTATGTTTACTTACCTTGAAGAAGCTACTCCTGCCTTATGGTGAAACTAGACTCTTTCTTTGTATGGTTTTTATTTCTTAATAAGCAATAATAAAAAAAAAAGTTCTTGTAATAATGAATTTAAGAGTGTTAGATAAGCTAGGGACAGGGATGATTAAAGATATCCAAAAGTAAATAACTAGTGAGAAAATGCCATGCAAAAATCTCCTCCCAGTTATCTACTATTGAAAATCAACCAGGTAATTTTTTGCCTCCCTCCCATCAACTCCTAAATACTGAACAAATGAGGTTGGGTTGAGAGCTCGAGACTTAGAATTACACATTCGTTATGATGGTGCAGTCTAAACTAATATCATTCTGGTTGTAGCATTATAGAGATAAACAAGATACCCACTATATTCATTAAAGAATATAGTCATACCAGAAGCAACACTATAAGTCAACTACCAGAACACTCACCGGAACTGCATATAAGAACCACGAACACATGAAGCAGTTGACAGCACTGAGCTAGTAAAAATTTATGGAAATACAAAAACAAAGAATAAAAAGGTGAGATACTTCTAAATAATAAGTTTATGCCTGAATGCCACCAAAACACAGTCTTATTTATCTCAAAAAGGATCACACGTCAGTTCCCCTAGATACCTAAATATAATCGGATTTCGCTTCTTGAGATAAATTACACCTCAAGCTTTTCTAGCACAACCACATCTAACCCACTGCTTCTACAGCCACCAAAATACTAAGTGTGCTTTTCCTTCAAGACACCATTTCTCACCTATACAAGTGAGAGTATATGAGTATATTACCATACTAGTATATGACATTGGTGGTATTAATGTATTTAACCTTTTTTTCCTTTGTTATGTTAACTTATCTGCTAAAAAACACAATGATTTTGAGTAATTAAACAGTGACATTAACCTTTTCAGTGATCTTAAGCAATTTAAGAATATAATCCTTATAGCTCTAGTATTCTCAAGTGCACTTCTGAATTTAAAAAATCTCCACAGAAACAATATTAAAACACATTTGAATTTTGTGTAGAGATGTCAATCACAAATATAATTCAGTTAAACCAAACACTATTCTGTATTCATCTGCCATCTGGAGGAAAATATTTAAACTTTTTTGCCTATAGTAGAAGAAATCTCCTGACTCATGTACCACAGGGTCAGTGTCTTCCTAGTGATAGTAAAAAAATAGTGGGAAGTGTGCATGCAACTATAAGTCATAAAAATTGCATGACATCACCAGGGAGGAGCCAGACAGGTCAATCAGTCACAAAGAATACCATAATAATAACATGAATAATTGACTTGTCAGACATGAAGAGTAGTTCTGAATGTTTGCGTGAGAACTTGAAATGGTACAGAAGTTCTCTTTTCACCTCTGACACATACCACTTCTAAATTCTCAGACATTGTACAAAGTAAATATAGAGAAAAACATAATATTTGCATATTTTGAACTGACTTTCATAAGAGAAATTTTTACAATCTTCTACATACCAAGAGCTGCCACTAAAATGGGATGAGTCACCTGGTGACCAATCTCCCAGAGTGAAAGGAAGACAATTCCCAACACTGTTTCTTCCAACTCTACCAAAACAAAAACATGCACAAAACATTGTGATGTATGTCCAAACACTTCATTTGAAGAGGAGACAAGGATGGGAGGGAGGGAGAGAATATTAATGAACTATAGGCTAACAGCAGTTTTTCATGGCTAGCATTCACACAAACATATTTTCTGATGTAACCTGCAGAATTCAGAATCAAATGAATCATATCAATATATAGTAATCATGCATGGCTGATAGACTATCACTTTGAAATGCATATAAAATCTTTAAGACTATATCAATTGAATGAAAAAAAAAAAAATTACCTGTTATTTCTGGAAGGAGTCTGTGGTTTATTGATTTGTGGTGTACCTGACACTGAGCTTATATTCGGTGTATTATGTGCCCAGACAGCAACTGGTTTCAATGGTTGACAACCCTATTTAAAAAAAATAATAAAAAAAAAATTTTATATATATATTTGTTGTGTGTGCACACACACACAAACAAACAAACAAATAGAAAGGTAGAAACTGTATGCACTTTCAGAGCATGCATTTGAAATGGGTAACATTTTATGAGAGGTATGTCAAATAAGCAGCATAAATTATTCTTACACTTCTTGCATTGTATATATTAAACTTTTACATACATTTTCTCAGTATATAGAGCATTTAATAACAGTATTGTAACTCCTTTTTATCAGTTGCTTTTATCAAAAGCAACCGTATGTTCATAGTAAATAAATAATAAATGCAGAAATAACCAAATATCTAATGAAAATTATTACTCAACTGACATCATCATAACAATTCAGTATAAGAAATGCAAGCCATAATGACTGACCACAACAATTTAAAAAATACCCGTGGGATAAGAAGATATTCACAGTTAGCCGACAGTTTCTTCTTCTTTCTTACCAATATTTATTGTAAAGAATGCAACCAGTAAAGATCCTAGTTACAATACTCAAGGTCTGCAGAACCTTGGACTGTTCCTCTTCATATTTTTAAATATCTAATCAGTTTAGGATAGGAATATTTTATGTAGGACACACCTTCGCCCAGTGTGACCCCCCCCCTTCCCTACAAGATAGTTTAATAATCTACTTATTAAAAAGTTTTATCTTCACATTTCACAAAAATTAAAAAATATAAACATAAATGGATGGAACACGTTCAAAGAATGAAAATAGAAAGATTACCAAAACTAGCCTTAAAGTACAAGCCATTAGGAAAAAGAAAACCAGGACATCCACTTAAAAGATTCAACGATGACTTCTAAGGCTGGAACAGGCCACGCTAGGCCTAAATCCTTGATATGCATGATGATGATTTTCACATTTCAACAAAATGCTTCTCTGGCCTTAACGTTTTAACTTCTGTTCATCAATTACCTTCCCGAGACTGCAAAAGATATAAAATATATCTTTTGTAGTTACAAATAGACTGAGTCATTAAGATCCCCATCATTTAGTGTCTTAAATGCTGATATCCATCTTCATCCTTCAGTAACCTTCAATACAATAAAACTGCAGTGTGATTTATCTTCTGCAATATAAAAGATTTCTTTCTGCATCTATCCCTATCCATAACACTACGAATCCAAAAGAAGAAGAACCATATGAGAAGTCTCTTACAAACCTTTCCTGAAACAATCATATCACTTCTGTAGCGTCATCAGTTTCCAAAAAAATTTCACATCCTATTCTACTCAAGATGGTACTTTTCAGCTGAATAGTTACTCACTCTGTATAAATCCCAAATTCAACCAACATTTAAAATACTGCTCTCGTGTTTGGAGTGGTGCATCTAAGACCTATAAAAATTCATGATGCTGTTCAGAAAAGGGCAACCCAGTTGATTAATAACACTTCTCTTACAGATCTCTTCAGCCACTTTCCTATATTAGATCATTTTCTGTATTGTCTCTTCTATAGAAATTTTCATGGCCATTATTCAACAGAATTTGCATCCATTATGCCTCCCATTTCTGTCAGATGTAGAGGAACTCCAGCAACAGCTGCTCAACATCCCTTTACAGTTGAACTGCATACTCACCAAACTTGCTACTCCCAGTCATTTTTCATTCCTTCGCCCTCAATTCTGTGGAACACCCTCCCTCATGAAGAATTTCCAAAGGACTATAATCTCCAACAGTTCAAGAAGAATATTAATAGATTACTCTACTCCCTGACCCTACCCAAACATAGCATTTGTTTGCAGTAGGCTCTTCAGCCTTTCATATATGGAAGAAATATAAAATAAAAATAAAAATAAAAAATAAATAAAGTAATCTGACAGTAATGCCTCTATTGCAATAGCTACCTACTCAAAAGAGCTATAGGGGTGGAATAATAAAAAACAAATGACAGTGGGGAGTCTAGTTTATTTTTTTTAATACTCTATTTCTCAAACAGAGATCACCTGGTGTCTACAGAATCCCTTGCACCTGCAAACTTGCATACTTTGACAACCTGGAAGAACTGCTAATATCCATCTAAAAGAACACAAAGTATGTCCATGATCTGCACTGCAGCCATTCCAAGATGGCATGCGATGCCATGCCAATGGATACAGATCATCAGATCCAGTGATGATCCCTGATAATAATGTACTGTAGACTTACAGTCTTTCATATGTGGGATTCACATATATAGAAACATGAATTCTTTCCAAACAAAAGGGGGAAAACTGGTGTGTTCTCTTTATGGCTGCACCATGGAGACAACCTACTTGTGTGGCAAACTAAAATGAGTTTCTACTGTATTGGATAAAAGGAGGATGAAAGTGAGAGAAAAAACAATTTGCTGACTTACTATAAAAGTATCTTCAATCAGTAAACAAGATATGCTAAAAAAAATCATTAATTCCATAAAACACTCAAAAATTAGTACTTAAAAACTGTGATTTCAGTTCATCAGGAAAAAAGATGTTTATGATTAAGGAGCAAAGCATATGTGAAGTTATTACAACAAGCTTAGTAATCTAAATTAATATCTGGAATATTATTTTTCTAAATACTGACCCACTTGGTGATCTGCAATTTTATGTACATGTGCACATATACTTAATAAAATAAAAAGATTTCAATTAATATTGCAAATAAAGTATCTACTATGTTATCAAACAAATGATGATGGAGTGGTAATTTGGAGTTTAACCTACCAACTTCACTTTTCTATTGGCGTAAACCAAAAAAAACTGATAGAACAAGATGAAACATCATGAAACATCATGGTGCATTACCTAGTTAAATAAGGCTTGCCTGTTTTTTGTTGATCACAGCAAACTAGGGCACAAAATGAAGAGTAAGTTACTGGAACAAACTCAAATTTGGCATCAGAGAAATTTAAGATGAGTTATCAGTATAAGAAGTGGAATGAACAAAAGATTTAGAGAAAAACCATGTCAACAAAACTGGTATTGTGAAAATAAAAAAGACAAAAACAGGCGAGATTCTAAATAAATACAAGATCTTATGTTCAATCAGAGAAATGCTCTGATATAACAATCAGAGAAAGGAAGGAGTGGCTATAGTATATAGCATTAAAAAAAGATTTAGTGGCAAGTATGAAAATTTCAAGAACACAATAACAATCAAAGAAAAGAAGACATAGTATACAATCCTAAACATGAAAATAATCTTCTTGAGCAGCAAGCATGAAAATTTTAAGTTAAGCAATGTTGCAAACATCAAAAAATGGAATTTGACAGCAAGACTCATTTCTGTCTAAGGTCCTAGAGAATATTTTGCTAAGGAAGAAGTTGAAACTTTTTTTGAGTTATTAGAAAAGGCACAGCTGACAGGAAGAAAATGTTGCCTTAAAGGAGATCTAAACAGAAGAGTGTTCCATGAATACTAGACATAAGAAATGTATTGAGAATATTTGAAGAAAAGGGTAATAACTGTAAAAACTTACTGGATTTCTGTTGGACAAGAATAATCATTGCTAAAACCATGTTATAAAAACAACAATAAAAAAGTGCACAATTTCATATGAAAAAAAAAAAAAAAAGTATCACTAAATACATTGTTGTTGTTGATAGCAACACCTTCATGGTACTTCAGAACACAATGGTATACAGGATATTTGAAACAGGAAATGATCATAGTAAATGAATGAAAATGAATTTCATAGTAAACAGAACACATGTAAGTTTTTAAAAAGAATCCAAGTCAAGTAGCTTTCAGAGATGAACTCACAAATGCAAACATTATTCCTGGAAAAAGAATCGAACTTGGAAGACTGAACGGCAGGCTCTGAAGAAAACATTCAATGATTCAGCAAGAGTTTCTTCCATTTTTAATTCTTCCAGAATACATAAAGTATTCTGGAAGAATAGAAAATCAGAACTGCATGATGGACTTAGAAAGTTGAAGGGGCAATTATGGAAAAGAAGACAACGTATCGCAAGTTCCTAGCAAGTAAATCTGTATGTTGCTGAGAGAATACAAAGAAAAATTTAAGAAAGAAAAGCAGCATGTATAAAAGTAGGTAAGAATACAGAAAATGAATATCAGAAAGATGGCAAAATCTTCTGGAGGCTACTGAAAAAACTTAGAAATGGAGGAAAGAAATCAGAGATTATAAAGATATTCTCGATTTCTGGAGTGATTACTTTGAAAAATTGCCGAATGATATAAGCAGTGATAGAACAGTGGTAGAAAATATTCAAGAGGAATGCAATAACTGAGATTTAAAAAATCCATCAAAAACTTTAAATCAGAAAGGTTTTGATGGATTAATTCCTCTGGAAAAATTTATGCAAGCATCCTTGAAAATATGCTAAAAAAACTGTGGAAAGGAAACTTGGAGAATAACAAGCTGGATTTTGGCTAAATAATGTCGTCTAGATCAGATTTTCTCTGTAAGATAAAGAGTTGAGAAATCATGGGAAAATAACAAGGATCTGTAATAATTTTGTAACTATAGAAAGAGGCTTATGATATGATGCAAAAAGAAAAACTGTTCAAAACACTACACACAACTCTACTAAACAATACAGTATTTATATTTAAAGTTGTAAATTTGCAGTTAGAACTGAGTGAGGGGTCAGGAAAATTTTTAATGTAAAATCAGGTGTGATGACACAGGCTCTCCACCATTATTTATCATCTATATGGATTGCTTTATGAAGGAAAGTGGCATTAAGAACGATATCAAAACTAGAGATATTCCACTTGTTGATTGGATTTTAATGGTATAGATATGAACACAGATTGATAAGAAAATAACTATTTATTGACTTAATTGCTAATATTTCGCTGGTATTCTATCCAGCATCTTCAGAGCACACAAACAAAGTTTGTTACAGTAGCAAGACAACTGCAATCTGGTGTAAAGTGGGACTAGTATGAGCAATTTTAGTATGCAACAAAGACTAAAGTCCTAATTAGGCACCATCTAAGATGGAAAAAAGAAAAAAAAAAAACGAGGGAGAAAGCAGGTATTAATTTGATCTTAGGGTGACTGTCTCCCAAATCTTTGGTAGATTTATAGCCATACTTGTAGAGGTTTGGAGTATGTTTTAAGGCTTCTGTTGATTCCAGGAACAACCTCTCTAACTTGTAAAAGCTTCTGTGCAGCACTTTTGTTTTTTTTTTCAATTGATCCTGTGTGCGGGGATATCCAAAGCATCGTCTTCTAGATCTGACTTGCCATAGTGAAAGTGCCGGATATATTTTTTGGGAAAAAACTGAAGTGGATGTCCACAGTTCTTCCTGTTTGTCCATAGTAGGCTCGATGAAATGAACGGGGTGCTTCATAGACTCCTGGATGTGATAAAGGAGGGAATCTGTACTTAGGTGAACGGATGAGAGTTGCCAATTTCACATAAGGTTTAAATACGGTGCATAGTTGATGTCTGTTAAGCACTCTAGATATCTTTTCAGATGTACCTTTAATGTATGGGAGATGGTGACAGTTTTGTTGTTGTAGTCTTCTGTGGTGGGCGGGGCATTTAGTATATTATCTGTCTTATGGGGATTATAGCCATTGGTCAGGAAGGTGTGACGTAGGTGAGAAAGTTCGGTGAGAGCAATGTCATTGGAACAAATTGCTCTAGCTCTATGGGTTAGTGTTTTTAAGATACCATATTGTTGAGAAGGGTGATGGTGTGATTGTTTGTGTAAATATCTCCCTGTATGTGTGGGTTTTCTGTAAATCGAGAATGATAAAGAACCTTCTGGAAGATGTGTGATTAGTGTCCAGGAAGGGCAGATAGTCATTGGCTTCTAGTTCCACTGTAAAATTGGCATAGCAATTGAACAGGTTAGCCTTCTTAAAAAGGTGCTGAGACACCTATTTAATACCAAACTGTGTAAAAATTAAGAACAAGTTTCACTCAGTCAAAGCCCAATGTATTTATAAACGGGCAAGTTTAGCACTATTACGGAAACAGTTATATGCTACTCATCGAGAACTATTTAAAATAAATTCTTGCATCAATGCAATATGTGATATACTATTTAACATTTTGAATCCGGAGCTATGGGATCTCCTGGACAGCATCTCTGACTCTACAGTCAACAAAGAATTTGCTAAAGTTAAAAACCATCACCAGAAGAAATTTGAACTCCGCCAACAACGCACTGCTATGCAGCAGCCACAATTACATCAAGATGGCGTCCTTGTGAACTTATCATCAGTAACCTTAACCAAAGAAGCCACTAGTGCATTACCCGGACGCAATTTTGCCGTTACTCCTAAAGAAGTTACAAAAGCCAAAATAATGGCTTCTGTTGAACACAAGATATACGACCTGACTCCAGCAATAACCAATAATATTCAGTTAGACGTGACCAACAACCTAGTCCATTCTAAGCTCAAAAATTAAGAAGTTTCACTCAGCCAAAGCCCAATGTATTTATAAACGAGCAAGCTTAGCACTATAACGGGAACAGTTATAAATACATTGGGCTTTGGCCGAGTGAAACTACTCATCGAGAACTATCTAAAATAAATTCTTGCATCAATGCACTACGTGATATACTATCTAACATTTTGAATCCGGAGCTATGGGATATCCTGGACTCCCAAAAATAATTTCCCACATAAAGAAATCATAGTTCTAAAAGAGCTACACAATAATAACCACATTACCATAACCAAATCAGACAAAAGAAACGCAACTGTGGTGATGGATACAACAGAATGTGAAAGCAAAATGCACGCACTTCTCCAAGACCAGTCAACATACCAAATTATAGAACGGGATCCCACCAACTCACAAAAGAATAAGGTGTGTAAATTATTGAACAAAGTCACTTCCAGGCCTAAAGAAACAGTCAACAAACTCAAGCCCTTCCATGTGAAAACACCCAGGATATATGGAGCTTCAAAAATTCACAAACAAGGTACACCATTAATTCACAAACAAGGTACACCATTACGCCTATTGTAGATAGTATAAACAGTCCTACATATAAACTTGCTAAACATTTAGCCAAACTACTAGCCACTTTCACAAACAATTCTCCCTCTTTTGTTAAAAATTCTACCCACCTAAAAAATATTTTAGAAAACCACACCTTAAAAAGTTCAGACTTAATGGTGAGTTTTGATATCACCTCACTATTCATGAATGTACCATTAACTAAAACCTTTAATTTACTAAATTCACAATTTCTACCTGATATTTTTCAGCTATTTAAATTCACAGGCAGGTTATTTTACATGGAAAGGGAAAATATACAAATACTTAGATGGGACAGCTATGGGATCCCCCCCTCCTTCTCCCCCTTAGCCAACTTCTACAGAGAACATCTGGAAAAGCTAGCTATCAATACAGCAACTCTCAAACCTAGTCACTGGCTACACTATGTTGATGATGTGTTTGCTATTTGGCCACATGGCTCAGACACACTGAATACATTTTTAGTGTATCTAAATAGCCAGGACCCAAAAAATCCACTTTACAATAGAACTAGAAGCCAATGACTGTCTGCCCTTCCTGGACACACTAATCACACATCTTCCAGAAGGTTCCTTATCATTCTCGGTTTATAGAAAATCCACACATACAGGGAGATTCACACAAACAATCACACATCACCCTTCTCAACAATATGGTATCTTAAAAACACTAACCCATAGAGCTAGAGCAATTTGTTCCAATGACACTGCTCTCACTGCTGAACTTTCTCACCTACATCACACCTTCCTGACCAATGGCCATAATCCCCATAAGACAGATAAAATACTAAATGCTCCCCAAAAATCCCCCGCACACTGTCTACCACAGAAGACTACAACAAAACTGTCACCATCTCCCATACATTAAAGGTACATCTGAAAAGGTAACTAGAGTGATTAACAAACACCAGCTACGCACTGTATTTAAACCTTATGTGAAATTGGCAACTCTCATCCATTCACCTAAGGCCAGATTCTCTCCTTTATCACATCCAGGAGTCTATGAACTGCCCTGTTCATGTCATCGAGCCTACCATGGACAGACAGGAAGAACTGTGGACATCCGCCTCATTGAACACAAAAAATATATCCAGCACTTTTGTATGGCAAGATGGATCTAGCAGACCATGCTTTGGATACCCCCTGCACACAGGATCAATTGGAAAAAAACAAAAATGCTGCACCAAAGCCTTGAAACATACTCTAAACCTTAACAAGTATGGCTGTATAAATCTAACAAAGATTTGGGAGACAGTCATCCTAAGACCAAATTAATACCTGCTTTCTCTCTCTTTTTTTTTCCCTTCCCAACTTAGATGGGACCTAATTAGGACTTTAGTCTTTGTGTTGCACGCTACAATTGTTCACACTAGTCCCACTGTTACACCGGATTGCAGTTGTCTCGCTACTGTAACAAACTTTCTTTGTGTGTTCTGAAGATGCAGGATAGAATACCAGCGATTAGCAATTAAGTCAATAAATAGTTATTTTCTTATCAATCTATGTTCACATCTATACTTAAAATCCAATCAACATGTGCAACGAACACATAAGCCTTTCTACACGATATTCAATTTGGTTCTTTATTTTATGCATGTTATTAAGCTCTTAAGTAACTCTAGAATAAACTGCAAGATTCCTTAAGGATTCCATAACTAAATTGAATAACTGCTTTAACAAATTTGGTTTGAAAATCAGCAATAAAAAGACCAAACTATGAAAACCGGCAGGAAGAACATTGAGAACATCATTTGCATTCTGAAAAGAATCCTATAAACATATAAAATATTTCAGATATTGAGGCACAATTTTTTGTAAAGATAGCAAATTAAATATGGGAAACAGATAACAGAATAAGCAAAGCTGATAGACAAAGGTACTCATTCATATACATTTATATGGAATAAGTGATAAATTAATCAAAACATTAATGCTGCTGTGCACAAGATGATGTTCAATCCAATTTTAACTTATGGATCTGAGAGTTTGTTTAGCTGTAAAATAATTGATGAAAGATCAGATAACAATCACAGATAGGATAGCCTAAGAAAAATTAAGGTATTAGACAGATGGAATCAACTGCAGAACGATATTAAAAATAAAAATATCATAGCGTAGTAAGAGACACAATCTTCACCTTCTCGCTCTTCAGTTTTGCCTCTTCTAACAACTCCTTTGCATCTTCCCTCATAGAATGCTTCTCACCTCTCAAATCATTTGTACCAACTAAGACAACCATATGGCTCTGACTTACCTATTTGCACCCAGAAGGCGTGGCTAATATCATGAATTTTTGCACCCGGGAAACATGATTTTGTCATACATACATTGGGTCTCCCATGATGAGTCTTTGGACTCCATGGAGATGCCCATTTAATAATAAAAATAAATTATTTTAAAAAAGTTACATCTTTGCTCAAAGAAATTACCAAAAAACTCCAACCTTATCATGTCAAACAACCCCAGATGTAAAGGTGCCTAAAATTGACAAATCTAATGCCCCCTCCCCGACAGCTCCACCTACAAACTGGCCAAGCATTTATCCAAATCACTTTTCTAATTACAGGCAACTCTCCCTCATCTAATAAAAACTCTCTGCACTTTACAACATTAATAAAATATCTGACTTTGCAGATTATGACATCATAGTCAGTTTTCAATATTATTTACATTATTCACTAATATATCTTTGACAGAAACCTTTAACCTCATTAAGTTACATTTCCCTCCTGACATATATTTGAATTATTCCAATTCACTGTACATGCAAGTTATCTCCTATGTAAAAGAAAAATATACAAACAACTGGATAGGAATACTATGGATTCTCCTTTTTCTCACCCTTTAGCTAACTTCTACACTGAACATTTTGAAAACCAAGCACTCAACATAGCCACACTTGAACCAATAGTTTGGCTGTGCTATGTTGATGAAGTGTTTGCTGTTGGCCTCATAGTTCAAACACATTAAATAAATTTTTCACATCTTAACAGCTAACACCCTAAAATAACCTTTACCATAGAAAAAGCAAGTAATAATTGTCCTCCCCTTTTTAGATACACTAAAGACACAACTTCCTAATGTCTCATTATTCTTCTCCATTTACAGTAAACTCACTCATACAGGAAGGTATTTACATAATCACAGCACCATCCTTCCCAACAGTATGACATTCTCATAATACTTACTCACCAAACCAATGCTATCTGTTCAAGTAACACAGCCCTTGAAACTGAGTGGGACCTTTGCAACACCTTTTTTTAGCCAATGGCTACATCCCATATAAAATAGATAAAATATTGCATGCATTCCCATCCCTCCTATACCCAATAGGAGGGATGGGAATCACAGTATCACAGAAAAATCATTCCCTTCCCATCCCATATGTTAAGGGTACTTCAGAAAAAAATAGCCAAAGTTCTCTGCAAATATGATCTCCATGCCACTTTCGAACCACATATTCAGTTAGCTACCTTCGTATATTTTCCTAAAGATCAAATGCATCCTCTTGAACCCAGTTTCAGCCAACTTTGGAGAGACCAGTAGATCAGTTAACAACTGCCTTGAAGAACACAGAAGATGAGATGGAGGAAAACATCTATATTACAAAGAAGTCATTATAGGCTATTCTGAAAGACTATTTTCAGAATCAGCATTAGTTATAAAGCACTCTCCTAACTTCTAAGTATGGCTGCATTAATTTACCAAAGATCTAGGAGAGTATCATTTTAAGACCTGACTGCCTAACCTCCTTAAATTAACTTTATGGTTATCTGACTCATAGAAGGTGCAATTTAAGGGCATTATAATGAATCAGTATGTGTAATGCTAGAATAGTAAGGAAAGAACCCAGAGTAAGACCAAGATCTAGGTGAACTGATGTAATTAGAAGTGTCCTACAAGACCTAAATGTAAGACCAGACAATATTATCACCCAGACACAAAAATTATTTATGTGTTACTTTATGACTATAATATACAATAATAACAAGGAAATTTTATTATTAGTTACTTTACACCAGAAAAAATTATATAAAATATTTTACTTCTTCAAAACTTTTGCTAATAATTTTGTAAGTTTCATTAAATTTTTGTGTCAAAATTAACAGAATTGCTATTTAAGAGAATTTATTGCAGATGTGTTTTGAGTAGGTCACGATGAAACCACCAGTTTTTTATTTTTTTTAAGATGTGCGAAACTAGCAAAGTTTTAAGTTTAAAATTTTAATAAGTAATTAAGTTTCTTGTCGTAATACAAAATTGGTATATGTTCTAACTGCAAGAATTACCGTCAACATTTTATATAAATGTATAAGAATAACTATAACACTGTACCAACAAAAAAAATTTTTTTTTTCTGCTAATTATTATCTGACACTTGTTTTTTACTAATTTCGGTGCACTGATTTCAAATATCAAACCCATTTTTCTCTATCACGGCAGGTTTTTCCTCTATGGCATTTTCTTTTTGCTAATTCGTAAGTTTTTGATAGTTTTAAGGAGGCAGTACTATTTAGTGGATCAAAAAAATTGATTTTTTAATATTATTTTCTGTAAGTATGTACTTTTAAAAATTTGTTCCTAACTTTTTATCAAATCAGAATTGGAGCGCTCACCGCTCTCTATGTCAACAGCTGATTTGGCGAGGAAAGCATATCAAAGAGACTTCTTGGAATGATTATTGCAGCATTCTTCCATGTGACAGATTTAAGACTATTCTTCGATAAAATAAATTGCAATCTGGAATGTTTGATAAGATTAATAACACTGGCCAACAAAAAAAAAATTTTTTCCCTGATGATTATGATCTGACACTTGTTTTTTACTAATTTCGGTGTGCTGATTTCAAATATGAAACCCATTTTTCTCTATCACGTCAGGTTTTTCCTCTATGGCAATTTCTTTTTGTTAACTTCACAGATCAGAATCGGAGCGGTGAGCGCTCCGATTCTGATCTGCGCACTGCTTTGAATAGTAGGCTATATCTTCAGGAATTTTTCGAATTTCTTGATAAAAAGTTAGGAACAGATTTTTAAAAGTACATGCTTTCAGAAAATAATATTAAAAAATCGATTTTTTTGATCCTCTAAATAGTACTGCCTCCTTAAAAATATCAAAAACTTACAAATTAGCAAAAAGAAAATGCCATAGAGGAAAAACCTGACGTGATATAGAAAAATGGGTTTGATATTTGAAATCAGCACACCCAAATTAGTAAAAAACAAGTCTCATATAAAAGTCAGCAAAAATTGTGTTGGACAGTGTAATTTTACACAACAGCTTTTAGGCAGGTGCAAACAGAGAAACAATAAACTGCATTTGGAAGCACGTAGAAAAATAGCCTAAATGAAAGTTCAATCAAGTCATCAGATTTTCTTACGATGCTTGTAAATTTTATATTATCAGCAAAATTGATAATCTGCTTTCATACAAACAATTCATTTGTATTCATTCATTTTTAAGCAATTGTGTCTGGCAAAAAAATTTAAAAAAAAAAATAAATAAAATAAAAATTCATCAATAACAGTTAAAAATTTAAGTATATCAAGATCTTTTTGAATTTAGAAATGGAAACAAATACAAAACTTTTGTATTATAAAGAAAAAAAAAGTTACAAAACAATCATGACTGCTTAAATCCATTCGTAAGTGCTAATTAATATTTAAAACCTCAAAGTTTCCCTTTGAAAACAAAAATTGCTGATGTTTTAACTTCTTTTATACATAAAATATTCATATTTCTCTCAAATGAGGAAAAAGCATTTGTGCTGAGAAACTAGATAGATAAAGAGAAACTTAGTTAAATATAGATGAAATATTCCATAATTATATCACTCCAACATTGCAGTCAACTTCTTTGATGAAGAGCAACTAATCATCTGCTCAGCAGACATGATTATCAATGACTTTAGTACTCTTTACTGAATTTTAATGACCTAACTGCTCATAATAATATGAGATCATGGCTACCAATCTGCAACTCAAGAATTTCTTTTTTTTTAAATTAATTTAAAGCCTTCCTGAATTTTTCTAAATCAAGTTCCAGTCAGGAATTCGTCCAGATGGACCTGATTGCATTGTTTCAAACTTTAATTTTCTCCAGAAATGGACATAAAGAGCCATAATCCTTCTATCTCACCTTATAAAGCATACCAACTCACCTTGAATGGTAAGCACTCAAGAAATGTTCCTACTCACTAGATGGAATTCACACTCATAGCCTTCCAAACCAAAAGGCAGTAATCTGTTAAAAACTGCAGTGGTATATGTCCAAAATTATGAAGCTCATGTGTTTTATCACCTAGAGATCAAACCTATTATTTCAAACAAAATCCTTAAGAAGAGTATATCTTTGTGATCAATTAAGAAAAAAGAAAGCAACAACCAATATACAGTCATCTGGGATCATGATTTCTTTTTCTTTCTAATCTCTGTAACACAAAGACAAATCATCAAAAGGTAGTTAGAATACAATCAAATACTCTAATACTGAGCTGAAGTTCATACAGATACAAAATTAAATTATGGTTAATGATATGGTCAACTGCTACCATAACAAACTTGCAGAAAATGCATTTGTTATAGTGGTTTTGTTACAGTAGAACTTTTGTTGATGGACTCTCTTTAGAAGAGGATGGTATTTGCTATCCGACATTCACTGGTGCCTTTTCTGCAGTTTGGTATAGTAAGAGTTGACTGTAATAATAAATAATCAGTACCTCATTTATTTTGGAATGATTTGTTATTCCAGGACTAGGTACCGGAGAACTTGAGTTTGTTGATATTGGCGTTGTTGAGTTGACTGCTGAATTCTCTTCTTCACTGGTTGGTACAGTTTTAGAATCAAACTGAGTATGGTCTGTAATGAAAACTGCTTGGAAATTGGTCATAATTCTCAAAGATGTATTAAAGAAAAACAAAATACTTTCACAGTCAGGGAAAGAAATGCATTCACTAACCTATATTCTGATATATGAAATTGTAAAACAAATTCATAAATTAATCATTAATTTCAGGCAATTTAAATAATAAAAATTAAAATATTTGTGAGCATGGTAACAAAACTAATGAATGCTGACTGTATGAAAATTTTTTTTTTTTTTTAAGTCAGAAATGCTTTACTCTTTTACTTCATCAGTTTGTCACTGAGGTAACTATTAGCAATAAAAAATAAAACAAGTTTTCTCATGAGAAATAACACACACACACACACACACTATATATATATATGTTAAAGCTACCAAGTTATTTTAACCCTGGTTCTATTCCATTTCCCAAGTAAGCAAACAGAAAAGTAAGTCAAATTTGCACCTGCAAGTCGTGCAAGTCTAAGCAACTCCTGGTAAAGGTGGAATAAGCTCTGATCACTATTCTTAATATTCACTCTTAATGCAAAGCACATCTCCTTGAGGAGATGTGATGCTATGCATTGAAGGCAAGGGGCCACTACCTAGACCAGTTTAGACCTTTACTGAGGTCTCATCAGTGGGAGCCAGGCTTAGAAATACCAAGATTTAAGTAATACAGAGCTTATAAGTATTTTACCTAAACAAGTTACCATAAGGTGTTTTGACCTTATTAAATAAAAATCTCAGGATGAGAGATAGATGTTGAAAGTTTTTTACCTTGGGTATAATATATGTTAAAGCAACCAAGCTACAAAGCACATCAAACCAGGTTTAAAATAGCTTGGTAGCTTTAACATACTGTATATTATACCCAAGGTAAAAAACCTTCGACATCTATCTCTCAAGGTCAAAACACCTCTTAGTAACTTGTTTTGGTTAAATACTTAAAAGCTCTGTATTACTTAAATCTTGGTATTTCTAAGCCTGGCTTCGATTGATGAGACCTCAATAAAGGTCGAAACCGGTCTGGGTAGTGGCCCCCTTGCCTTCAATGCATAGCATCATACATCTCCTCAAGGAGATGTGCTTTGCATTAAGGGTAAATATTAAGAATAGTGATCAGAGCTTATTCCACCTTTAACATGAGTTGCACTATGTTGCGGGTCACCCAGACATGCATGACTTGCAGGCGCAAATTTGACTTACTTGTCTGTTTGCTTACTTGGGAAATGGAGTATAACCAGGTTTAAAATAGCTTGGTAGCTTTAACATATATTATACCCAAGGTAAAAAACTTTCAACAGATATATATATATATATATATAAACAAAATAGTGTTGATACTTTTCTCTAATATAACAAAACATTCTATTCATATGGTAGAGTGTGCAAAACAAAGTCTATTTGTTTTTGGTCTTGGAAACAAAGACAGCAACTAAATACACAAGAAGCTATGGTTTCATGGTATGATACATATTATTACTTTCAAGTCTGATTTGTGCCACAAATATTCTTTAAAATTTGAGGAGACCAACTACCAATATTTCATTTTATTATATGTGCCAAAGGGACCTAGTTCTAACACAAAATTGTTTCTATTGATAATAAAGCAGCATAAAAAATGTTTTTTTTTTGTAACTTGTTCTTATCTCATTTCTTGTAAATCTTCCCATGCATATGGTAATGCAATATGAGCTAATAATACCGCTGTGCACAACCAGCGTATCTATAACATGTTGAACTTGTTAAATTTTGGCTTTACATGATTAAGTTCAATGCATAATGATAAGCACTGAACATAATATGCTGCTGAACTGTAATAGTAGTTTATAATAAATACCACAGTTGTTTAATATGGACTCAATACTATAGTACATCAGGTAACCAAAAAAATTTTGTGCGGTTTTTGGTAGAGTTCACTGCAATGACTTGATTTATTTTGTGGTGGTATACCGGGTGATTATAAAATAATGTCAAATGTTCAGAGCCCTCTAGCAAGTAATGAATTGGACGAAACACACCAATATTCGATAGACGTACACAGTGGAACATGGGATTTGATTTAACGAAAAAAAAAAAAAAAAGTCGCCAACAGGGAAACTTTTGGTGCTGTTTACCGAGTAAAATGCATTAATTTGCATTATCGTGTTTCTTGTGAGCAATCATGCAATAAAAGGAAAGCCTGTGAGATTTCTTATCATTAGTAGACAAACTGCTTTTCGATACCTCTTACCTTACGTGAACGTGCTTTGTTAGTCAAACTATTATCAGCGGAACAATAATGCCAGTGCTTGTCTTCGTGATTTTTGCCATATGAAAAATTTACGAAAAGGACTGATTAGCTTAACAAACTTACGAAAACTGATTCGGCGATTTGAAACTACTGGAACTCTAGCAGTGCAGGTAGGCAGGGGACGCAAACCAATCAATCACCAACAAGTTGAACAAGTTGCAACTGCTACTGTGGAACAGGAGATGACGAATGTGCAGGGTACCAGCAGTGCACGGCAAACGGATATCACATACACAACTGTGTGGAAAATCCTACATCAGATGTTGAAGTTTTACCCCTATAAAATCAGTCATGTTCAAAAATTGGTGATGCGACCACACGAATCGACTTATATTTGAGATTCTTAGCATGCATGGAAGTGGATGATGCATGGTCGTGGCAGATTTTATGAGTGATGAAGCGCACTTTTATTTGAATGGTGATATTAACACACGCAACTGTCGCATTTGGGTTGCAACTAATCCACACGTGTGTCTGCAGATGCCTATCCACTCACCCAAAGTCACAGTGTGGTGCAGATTTATGGCATCTTTTATCATTGGTCCATACTTATACGAGGAAAATCGCCAAAATGGACCGGTGACCTGTTCCGTCAATGCTAACATGTATGCCAATATGCTACAGAACTTTGTGGTTGCACAACTGCAGCAAAGAGGATGTCTCGATTTGACCATCTTCATGCAGGATGGCGCACCACCCCACATCGGACTTCAGGTATAGCGTGTTTTGTGACAACATTTCTCTGACAGAAGAATCATTAGTCGTGCATTTCCCACGCCATGGCCACCGAGATCGCCTGATCTCAATCCTTGTGACTTTTGGCTGTGGGGATTTCTTAAAAGCATTGTGTATCAAGGACATGTACCTGATATTCCAACTTTGAAAGATCGAATAACATTACACGTGAGACAAATCAATTCCAATATGTTGCGAGCCACTGTGGAAAATGTCGTGCACCGTATGCAGTTCCTGGAACATCAAAATGGTGGTCATATTGAACCTCATTTGTAATTAACAATAAACGTCATGAAATTGATGTGTGCTGTCTCTCATTTGCCATTTAGTCACTGATTAGTCACACCTACTAAAATTAATTTGGCAGCACCAAAATTTCCACTTATGGCGACTTTTGGTACTATTTTTTTTTCATTAAATTGAATCCCCATGTTCCACTGTGTATATCTACCGAATATTGGTGTGTTTCGTCCAATACATTACTCACTAGAGGGCTCTGAATACTTGACGTTATTTTATAATCACCCTGTACATAGCATAATTTTTTGTTATTCATAAGGCACAGATATGTGTCAATCAGCCAGTGCTAACTTGGTGTGTACTCTTTTTCTGTTATTCTGAACCCTTTAAAAATGTCAGTTGAACCTGGTGTAATTTGGACTTGTTTGCTTTATGAATTTAAACTTAGTTTGAAGGCTTCAAAAGTCTCCTAAGACATGTATGGCATTTGGAAAAGATGAAGTAGTAGAATATACTGTGCAGAAATGGTTTAAAAATTTTGTTTCTGGTAATGAATCACTTGAAAATGAAGAATTAAATGCTGATGTTGAAAATAATTCTACATTAACATGTCAAGAACTTTCACAAATGTTTAATGCAAGTAGTGAAAAAATTCATTTACACTTACATCAACTGGGATAATCATGAAATCTAAGCAACTGGGTCCCAAATGCATTATCAGATGATAATAAACTTCAAAGGCTATCAATTTGTTCTTCAGTCCAGTATTGTCCACTACGAGTTTCTCGCTGCAGACCAAACAATTACAGCCATGATCTATTCAATGCAACTCAAGCGTGTGCAAGATGCATTATTTCAGAAACATCCAGGACTAGTTAATCAGAAGAAAATGCTATTCTTGCTTCTTGCAGGACAAAGCAAAACTTACCCATGAGAAGATTTGTGCTTTAGGATGGGAGATACTCCCTCAGTCTCCACTTTGTCCTGACATTTCTCCAAAGTGATTATCACCTTTTTTTTTTGGCGCTAGACAATCACGTGCAAAATAAATAGTTCTGTAATAAAACAGACTGAAGCAAACATAGAAGGTTTATTACTTCTAAAGACAAAATGTTTTATAAAAGTGGAATTTGCAAACTTGGATCTCAGGAAAGAGTTGTATTGTGACGGTGCTTATTTAAATGAATAAAACATTTTATGAAAATTTCAGCAGTGGTTTAATTTTAATTATGAAAAACTGCACAAACTTTTGTGGTTACCTGATATTATTACAATCAAGTTTAGACTTGTCTTGCCTGTGGTTTATCACCACATTTAAAATTGTGAGAATTTATGCTATCTGAATTAATAGTGATCTGTTGCCATATATTATTATTGTTGTTGTACAGGCACTTAAAACTCATTATGAGAAACTCAACCTATCCATACAATCTATCACACCTCTCCTTGAATCCATTAACAGACCAAGCACTCAGAGGAAATGTTTCAGCATAAGTGCTGAAACATTTCCTCTGCAACAATCCTATAAAACCCTTTTAGCAACTTAAATGTTTCCATCATATCGTCTCTTTTTCTCCAATCAACCAACTTCTGTAACACACACACACACACACACATACAATCTACTCTCATAGGGAACATTGCACAGACCACTCACCATCTTGGTCGCTTGCCTCTGAATCTTTTACACCACTTCCTAGTCCCCAAGAAACCCAGGAGATCAGACTTGAGCACAGTAATCCAGATGTGGACATATGAAGGCTTTATAAAGAGAAATAACTTCCTTACCTTTCTACTTGTTAATGTGTTCTTCAATACCCAAGTAATCTTATGGGCTACCTTAGCAACATGTCCTCTAAACTTTAAATCTCTGTCTATCACCGCTCCCAAATCTCTAGCCTCATCTATTTCCTGGAGTATACAGTTCCATCAATGTATTATCTAGTAATCTATCCCAAAATGCACAACTTTACATTTATCCACATTAAACTGACACTCATCATTTGCCCATACTGAGCCTATTTAAATCATCCTGCAAGCTCTCCACATCTCCTTGCATCATCAGCAAACAACTGAATATTTCCTTTCAAGTTATCTCCTATACCATATATGTGCAAATTAAACAGATGCAGTCCTAGCACTAAACCTTGCAGCACACCACTAGTCACCTGTTTTCACCTTGATTCTACCCTGCCATATACTACTTTTTGATATCTGTCCAGCAGCCACAATGTTATTCACATAACCAGTGTCATATCCATCCCCAATTGTTCTAATTTGCATAACAGAGTTCCATGTGGTATTCTGTTAAATGTCTCTGTAAAATCCAGCAGACTCATTGTGCAGCCATTTCCTTTATCCAACTCAACTGTTACTCTATTATAAAAAGTTAGTAAATCACTAAAGCATGACCGACCCTTCACAAAGCCAAATTGACCCTCCTACAGTATCATATTTTTATCTACTTCCTGAATTCTCTTTTTTACCAATTTTTCTAATACTTTTACCACCACCATCATGTCTGAGATACTGATTGGTCTATAATTTACTACTGCAATCTTAGAAGCACCCTTATGCAAAGAAATTATTTTGCCCTCTTTCCATTCCCTTGGAACTCTATCAGAGCTGGGACTTAAATTAAAGAGCCTAGTCAAGGGCATTTACCAGTTCTCTTGCACATTCATGCAAAACCTCAGCTGATATCGCATCTAATCCCACAGCTGTATTTACATTGAAATTCTGCAATATTTTAAGAACCTCCAATTTATCCACCTCCTCTGTTCCTACATTAGCATCTGTCACATAGGTTAACCTCACTAGAACAATATATGCTTGCAAACTGGTCACTCAGTAAATCAACTATTTTATCTGCTTCTGTGACCATCATCACTCATTAAGGTGAATCGTCCATAGGATTCTTCCTCTTACCTGCCAAATAATGAAAGAAATCTTTGAGATTTCCTTTGGCCTGCTCGACTAGATTCTTCTCAATCTGATTTATTTAGCCTTCCTTGCCATGCTGGTCACCTTTCTTGCCTGAGTCTTGTACTGTTCATGAGTTTGCTGGGTCCTTTCTCCTATATACACTCCACGGCATTTTCTTCTTCTGCAGCTCATGCTTAATGATGTTACTCATCCATCTAACTCCTACCTGATTAACACTCCGTACCTTAGGTATACAATTTAATATTGCTTCCTCTGGATGCTGCTTAACTATCTCCCATGCCCTACTAACATCCTTACCCTGCAGTGTTTTATGCCATGACAGAGATTTCAGCTTTCTCCTAAGCTAATCATAATCACCTGCCTTGTAGTTCCACATATATCCCTTCTTGAGAGAATATTCCTCTATTTTTAATCTCCCAAGTCAACATTACATGGTCACTTTTTCCAATAGGTGGCCACCTTGGTTATGGATAGCTCTTCTGATCCTATGACCAGATCCAATACTTTCACACTCCTAGTTCATTCCATAACATGTCATGTCGCCTCGAGTAATTATCTCACAGTAGGTGTATGAATTCCATTTACTTCCTGCCATGTGATCTTCCTTCCTTCCAGACTATACCTCTCCTTAGTTGAAGTCCCCTATAATAATCACTCGACCTGCACTCATTGACTCATTTGCTGATATGTCTTACAGAACATCTGTGGAAATCCCTGGCTTATAGCAATAACCAAATATACATTTTATTTTACTGGACTTGATCTCACACCACACCGCTTCCAATGAACAGCCACCCACCTGCCTATCTCCTATTCTTTTTCACTGCAATTCATCAGCTATCAGCAGCAGTGCCCCAGCCCCCAACCTATCTTCTCTTAAAATGCTAAACCCTTCACATTCTATCCCTGTAACTACACCATGTTGTTAGCCAAGGCTCACTAATGCCTATAACCTTTGGTGAGGTTGCACTAACCAATGCAAAAAACTCCTCCCTCTCATTCCTGATACTTCTGGCATTAGTATATATAGAAACTGCAGCATACCTTTAGGTCCCCACCTACCTTTACTTATGAAATGACTACCCTGTTCCATTTTTTTGCTTCAGACCCTAGATTCTGCACTTGGTCATTCTCACACTCACTCACCTCATGGGTGCATTCACACAAATTCACCTGCTTCCACCCTAATTGCTTAAGTTATCCTAAACTTGCACTTCAGCATGCTTAGTGAACAAAGCTCTCTAGACACCTAATACCAGAACAATTTAGATGCAGTCCATCAGCATTATACAAATCCTTCTTTCCATCAAACATGGACCACAGATCCTACATCAGTTCTTCTGGACAACCTACGTATTGATTCATTAGCTACCAATGCTCTCCTCCTCCTCCTCCTCAGTTCACCTCTATCACAGCATGGCAGGAGACTTACAATCTTCACCTTCTTACTCTTCAGTTTTGCCACTTCTAACAACTCCTTTACATCCTCCCTTATAGAATACTTCTCGCCTCTCAAATCATTTGGGCCAACCAAGACAATCAGTTCCTCCGCCTTACTTTATTGCATCCAGATGGCTTGACTAATGTCGTGAATTTTTGCAGCAGAAAATCGCAATTTTGTCACACTTCATTAAGTACTTCCCTAATCACTGAATCTCCATACATAATTTTCTCCTTGTTTTTCTTGTTTCTTTGCTTGCTTGGTCTTTATTATTACTTTGGCTCACCTGCTTCTTTCTCTTCTCAGCCTTCCTAATCCCTTGCTGCTCCTGCAATTTTTCAATATTGCACTTTGTTCTGTGAAGGATAACATTCAAGCAAGCTGTTTCTTTATGTCCATAACGTTCTTCTCCTCTATTTCCATGGCTGCACATTTGACATTAATTTGATGTTTTCGATCCTACCATCGATACTGTCCATTCTACTAACATTTTTTGCCATGTTTTGATTACTTAATAGGCACTCTCTCCAGTTTCTATTTTCTTCTACATATCCTTTAATTTTTGCAATGAATACATTTCACACATGCTGCAGTGCACAAAATCCTGTAAATTCAAATCACTTGACAACATGGTCTTTGCCACCATTGTTCTACCACACATTGGAGCCATGCCAACAATATTGTATTTAAACAATAAAAAAAAAAAAATACAAGGTTTACTTACAAACTAAATAACTCAGTCAATCACGCATCCGTTTAAAACAAAAGCTACAATAAATTAACCTAATATTATCAAAAAAATATTACTATTCAGGAGCACTAATAACCCATTGACACACACAATATGTCACCTAATGGTGTAACTGCTTTCCAATGATGTACTCTCAAATTATTGAGGTGTGTTTTGGGTGTGTGTGTGTGTGTGTGTGTGTGAGAGAGAGAGAGAGAGGGGGGGGGGGGGAAACAAGTCACATTCCATCCACTGTTAAGGGAAATGCTTGGCATGTATTTGGCAACAAGAACCCAACAAAGAAAGCAATGAAGTCTAATGAGCAATGTTTTAAAACCAACCTTCACAGCAGCAACAGTCCTCAAACGATGAGCCAATTCTGCATAACGGGAAGGATGCACAACTTTTTCAGTACTGCCATATAATTTTCCACCACTTTATGTGGTCTGCCTATTTTATGGATTTTAAATCCATCAATATTATTACAAATATCTTCTTCTTCTTCTCTTCCGTCTAAGATGGGTTGAGTCTTCTCTTGAGCAGGATCTTCCAGTCTTTTCTATTCCTTGCTGTTTGAAAAAGTTCCTTATATGTTCTGCATCCCGAGATGTTCTTTATTAATTTCAGCCAGGTAATTCTTGGTCTTCCTTTTTCAGTTGGAAAAGTATTGATTAGGACGTTAGGAAGTCTGTCTGTGTCCATGCGTTAAGTGTGGCCAAACCATCTCAGTTGTTGTTTTCTAATTTTTTCTATTATTGTCTTTTTATACAATAATTCTTGTCTGACTGTGCTGTTTGTTTTCTTTTCTATCCAACTTGTTCTATTTATTTTTCTTAAGCATTTCATTTCAAATGCCAGCAGTTTTTTCTCCTCTCTTTTATTAACTGTCCACGCTTCTGCTTCATAGATGACTGTTGGTATAATTATTGCTTTATATAATTTGATTTTGGCTTGCTTAGATATCGTTTGTTTGTTTTATTCCAGATTTTCTGTAATTTTCCCATGGTGGTCCATCCTATAGCTATTCTGTGTTTGATTGTTTTGAGTTCATCTATTGTTTCTGTTAGTTTTGACCCAAGATATATGAAGTTGTCTACTTGTTCTATTTGTTCTCCGTTTAGGGTGGCTGAGATGGTAGTTCCATTCCTCCCTATTTTCATTAAACAGTAAAAAAGTCTTCTACTGGAAAAATTCATATTGAAGACGGGCAGCATCAATATCACAAGCATCAACAGAAAAGAGGCAGAACTAGAAAAGGAATTACAGAAATATCATGAAGTATCAAATGAATATTACGAATATACTGATGTTAATTACATGCAGCCCATCCATGCAAGATTTCCTTAAGCATCAAATGGAAGTAATCTCATGGTCTTTAAAGAACTTCTCCCCTTATCCAATCTGAGCATTCCTATCACTAGGTATTCATCCTGATATTGATTGAATGAGAATAGGTTTTCAATTTGGGATCCAGCCAACCAAACTGTATAATAGTAGTGCCTTAAACAACATACTAACATGATAGGATATAACATGATGACATGCTAGTTCTAGAGTATTATTAGGATATTTCAGCTCTCTGTTTCTTTCATCCAGGGCAAACAGTAAAAAAAGTCTTCTACTGGAAAAATTCAAATTGAAGATGGGCAGCATCAATATCACAAGCATCAACAGAAAAGAGGCAGAACTAGAAAAGGAATTATAGAAATATCACAAAGTATCTGGCACAACTGAAACAAAAAAAGATTAAAACAGTTCGTAACTTCTAAAAAATAATTATAAAACTAACTGCATTCAGGCAGTACTGGATCAGGGAAATGAATGAAATTATTCAACATTTAACACAAAGAGAACTGTTTCAATGGAAGGAAGTTTGAAGTCCACTGATGTCAATAAATTCTTAAATGAAAAGCTGGACAATAGGATTTGCAGTCACAATTTCAAAGAAAGTTTTTGAAGAGGTAGATGTTTTTTTTTTTTTTTTTGAGTCATTAAAGAAGGCAGATGACAAAACAGAAAAAAATGAAAAGTAGGTTCTTGGAAACCTAAATGGCTGAGTAAGAAATGGACTCCTAAGCTACTGAAATATTTTGGGCAAATGGGGAGTACGGAGGAAAGTTAATAACAGTATTATGATGAATTTCTATTCAGGACATGGACTAGTCATTATTACTACAATGTTCCACATAATCTGCATAATGCATGTGGAAAACCATAAAAGAAGTAACATTAATAACAAAACCAAAACTGTTACAGATGATAGGGCTTTCTTCATACTGGTTCAGAATACAAGGGGGGATCTAGAACAGAAGTAATCACCATTATTTTTGAGTAAGATGGAAAAACATGTAAACACTGACTCAGCGAGAGGGGGCATGTGGGGAAGTTGTAAGGAAAGAAAAGTTTTACAAAACTGTCCAGAAAGTGAATCATAACATGCTCTTAGAGGTAACACAAAAAATCCTACAAGAAAGCTATGTTTAAAAAGCAGCTAAATAGAACCATGGCAAGACTTGAGGAATATACAAGATAAACATCAAGATGATAGCAGTAAACTATTTTGGAAGCCACTGAAAAAGGGTGCAAATAGTAACAGCATCACTTTCATGCCTCTATGGAGTCCAAAAGCTTGTCTTAGGAAGTTGAAAACTCACAGAGAACTGAGTTGGAGAACTCACCCCCTCCAACAAATGCATTAAACTCATTCACACTTACCAAGCAAAAAATGTCCTTTCACTTCCTTACTCACATTACCTTTAACTTCCAAGTTATAGGTTCCTCTCACCAACTTATACATCGAAATTATATCACCCCCTCCTATCTACTAAGTTGTGTAGGCCACATTCCCTTAATCAGTCCTCATACTCACTGTTCCAGAGTCTTGAGACAGTCTTAATTACTTGCCTCTGCAATCTCTTGCCGATTTCCTTAATGTCCATATGACCAGATCTTGCACAGAAATCTAAATGTGACCTGACTAGTGTCTTGTACAGTAAAACTATCAATTCTTTATCTGTACTTGTGAAGATCCATCACATTGCAGAAACAATATTTTGAATAACCTTTATAGCTTTTGTGATATGTCCCCTGAAATTCAGTTTGATATCCAGCAATATCTTCAGATCCCTTGCCTCCTGAAGAAAAATGAGCATCGTTCAGGAGGTTCCTACTTCCTACAATATGATAAATCACATTTCATCTTTTCTAATCAAAGTGCATAATGTTACACTAAGCAAAAACCTATTCAACTCCTCTTGCAACAATACATCACATCAGAGCTTTCTGAGAATGCTTTTCCTAATTCAGCATCATTAGCAAATAACTGAATATCTCCTCTCAAACCTTTAACTAGATAGCTGATATATAATCAACTATGAAGACTTACATGCTGGTTTGAACTCATGATGGAGTTTAATGACATAAATACAGCACATATAAATAATTACACAACACGTTTAATCACTCATATTTCATTTTAGGCACTGAGACATCATCAAGGAAACAATATTAAAATTGCAATAACACACATAAATTTGCACAAACAATAAGTTAAAAAGATTCAGACTGAAAGCTTAATGTCCTATGAGGGGGGTGCCCTCTATGGGCACTGTTGGATGGGAGGCTTAAGAATTCGAGTTTCCCAAATCTTGAGAAGTTCAATACAACCATATTTATTACGATGTTGGATTTCTAATTCTGCTTCTACAAAAAGTCTTTCAAATTTGTATTTTTTGTGGTGAAGCATAGCCAGCAAGCCCCGACTCACCATACTTATGGCAACAGATGCATTTTTTTATCTTCTTCCAGGTGGATGTTAGCAGATCTCCCAGTTTGACCATAATAAGATAACTTGGGAACAAGGAACTTTGTAAATACCTGAAACTGATAGAGGAGTAGAAGATCCTTAAGAGAGCAGATTAGGATAGCCAGCTTTAAATAAAGTTTGAATGCAATGCCATGCAGAGATAGTTCTTTGTTAGAGTTCTGGCTATTTTTTTTTTTTTTTTTTAAGGAGTTCAGGCTTTCAGTCTAGTCTTTTCCCCTTATTGTTTGAGCAAATTTGTGTGTTTTTGTAATTTTAATACTGTTTTCCTGACAATGTCTTCTCAGTGACTGAGATGAAATATAGGAGTAATTAAACATGTTTAATTATTTATAACACTGATGTATAAATGAAACAGCAGCGGTGCTAGAAAAAACCCTCTAGTACCACTTGACTGGCTCCTACCAGTCAAGTAATCAAACTATTGATTATCCAATCACCATTTCAACAGTAGCTATCATGTGGTACTGTAACAAATAGCAAAATCCAGATAAATCACTGTATAAGCCATATAAATCACTATATATCTCCACTGTCTAATAGGTTAGTCACCCAATTATAAAATATAACCAAGTTACTAAAGCAAGACCCCCTCCTCACTCCTGAACAAACCCATGGCGCTGTCTTTTCAAAGATTCCAACTCTCATTATGTATCTTACCAACCTCTCTAACACCCTCACCACCACTACAAATGATATTCAAAACTGGCCTACAGACAGACACTTGATTCAGATTCTCCCTTGTGCAGTGACATGATTTTTCTTTCTTTCTACTCATCTGGGATTGTGCTGCACATTTTTTAATGTAGATGGTGATATTCCACCCAGTCTAATTAACAAGAGTCTTATTAATATCAAGTTTGCTTAATATTCTAAACACTTCCTATTCTTCAAGTGTCAATCTTCTGCCCTCTTTTCTGTTCTGATTCAACACTACTCTTAATCCTTCAACATGAAATATGATAAAATATTTATTGAACATTTCCACTATATCTTCAGTGGATGATGACTCGTGTTCCATCACCCAACAACTCAAGTCCATCTTCCTTGTTCACCCTTTCTTCTACTATACATAATTATGAAATTCTAATTCTGTAGGGTTTTGCTTCTTTACTGCTTCAGCCAATCTTCTTTTATATGCCAATTTCTACTTCACCACTACCCTGGTCACCTTTCTAGCCAGTGCTTTATACTCTTCATGCTGCTGAGGCCTTCACAAGCAGTGGCCCCATTCTCCTCCTATATAGCAGGTTTCAAAGTAGGATACAAATTCTTGGGGCAAATCATCAAGAGTCAATTCAACAAATCCACCAATAACATTGCTCGCTGGTAGAAATGCTAATGCTGTGAAGCATTTAATTTTTGTATTGAATTCAGCATCTGTTTGATAATGTAACTTTAAACCAATGTCAACAATTTTGCAATAAACATTTTGTGCCATATGAAGTAAAGTTATAGTTGTTGATGTAGATATGTTAGAAAAAGCGTTGATAATTACTTTCTCGAAGTAAATATTATTGTTTTTGGATCTAATGATGAACGTAAGGCCTTTAAGGCATTGAATAATATGCTGCAAGTTAATTCTGATTTGTCAGGAAGCAAAGCAAAAATATGTGGGATGCTAACACTTCCTATTACTATATGTAGCATTAATAACTGATAATATACATTTGGGCTGCATTGAATAGTACTGCCACATGCCCAATCCTTATTATTTTCAAGGTCCTCTAATCCAGCTTGTGTACCAAACACAAATTCTCTCTTCATCATCTTCACCACTATCGTACAATAAAAACTGCTCACCATTTTCTAGAAATTTATACTCATCTTCTTCTTCCTCCTATCGAGGTTCTAGGCCAAGTGGCCTGTTCCAGACTCAGTCGATCTTCTTGCTTGTCCTCTATTTCTTGTTCCTCATCTGGAATTATATATCCACTTCTTCCATGTGGGATATGGGATACTTGGCCTTTCTTTTGCCTCTAGCATTGCAACACAAATTTGCTAAAGACTGCAGTAGAGATGAAGTGTTGTTATCTAAATTTGATGAATCGGCAATTAAAGAACGAGCAGAGATTTGTGAACTAGTAGCTTTTTTTTGTGCTTTTTCTTTTCACATTTCCAATACATTTTTCATTGTATTTTCTATTTATTCGGTAAACATAGTTCATATCATCTAATAATTTGTACATAGAAATATTTATCAAAAGAAGAACACAAGCAGACTGTCAATTGATGATGATGATTAGTTTCCTTTCATTCATATGGATGGTAGGGGCAGCTATGCTACCATACTAGGGAAGTGACTATGAGCAAGATGGTTTCCTGTTGCCTTCCTTGCCGTACTATATCCTATGGCTGTATCCTGTATGTTCACGGGTCTGGTTTGCCTGTTTGTGAGATGAAAAACCCCAGGATAAACTGGAGGGGAAAACCCTACCATCCACGCCCAAGACCGACTAACTTGGCTATGGCTGAGGAAGATCCTTCAGCTCCTCATGTCTCCGACGGGAATCAAACCTAGGGCACTCCTTCCCCAGGCACATGGTTGTGAAGCGCACAGCCACTATGCTAACCGTGCAGACAGACTGTCAATTAGAAAGCTTAATTTCAAACAAATTACCTTCCTCTAATGATCAGCTGGTTGGTAAGCTTAGGAGAATGATAATAATGATATAGTTTTTTATATCTCCTCCATAACATCCCCTTCCTCAGAAGCTCCTGCATAATTCTGTTATTCATCCATTTCATCACTCCTTTACTTATCCTACTAATTTTTTAAGAATACAATCTAGTATTGCCATTAGTAACTGATTTTGGATCAAGTCCTAAGAATTGCAGATTTCTCTCCTCTTCAACTGATTGAGCATTGCACATCTCCAATATGTTTCCGTAATTGCAGTCACATGTTCAATAATTCCACACATCTCTTTTCTTCCATGAAGCATGTACCTACCTGGCCACCATATAAAAATCCCAAGCTCACCCTCCTCAGCTCATAGAAGATGTGATGACATCTTCTCTTACCTCCATATGAGAAGTTAAATCCAACCCTTATGTTACAAGTGTTGATTCAAACATCTTGCCTAAGGTAAATGTCCCTATTCAGCTCAAAGAATTCAATCTTGTTATTCACATAATGCTATTTCCTGCTTCCAGTCGATGCTTCCATATCTGGTTAAGTAATCATTATTATCATTCTCCTGTTACTCATACCAATCTCATCTGCTAAACAATCCAGAATCATCTTATTCTACATTTCATGGTCCGTACATTTCAACACACCCAGCTAAATATCTAAAATTCATGTTTATCTCATCTCACACCAAATAACCTCAAAAGTGATCATCACCATTGCTTTCTTCAAGTTTCACATGGAGGAAACACAACATTTCTGAAGTCATCAGTGATACCCGTCCATCTTTTCTATCTTTTTGAAAAAGATGCTAGAACCAGCATATTCTACTCCCATGAATACATCATCCTCTTAATCATGGTTTAGGGATTGCCTAACTGTAATCAAGAGCTCTGTATCCTTATTCCTAATACTCCTTTCACTGGTTTATAAGCATGGGAGATTTGTCCCTAATCTCTATTTCCTTCTCACAATTCCTCACCCCATCATTCAAGTCATTTGACTCTGTTGTCCCCATTGAGGCAATCCCTGAAGCCATTTTGCCTTTCTTCATCACTTATTTCACACTGATCGTGGTATCTTACACTAACAGTCCCACCACATAGTTTTCATTTCCTTCACTGGCAAAATGCACCTCCTCTCATCACTGATCAAGTTTCATATGGCTACTCTCATTCTAAGGCACACCTTCTGCAGAAAACAGTTCTCCTCTACATTCAAATTTATTTCATACATCTATATACTGAAGTTCTCTCTTCCTGCACATTCTGAATATCATGCCATTCATGGCTCCAGCTCCTTACTATCATACTTCAGCAATACACTCGCAGTTCGCCTCTCACACTCTCCTGCTTCACTGTCTCTACCAACATTTACAAAGTCCACACTACCCCATTCAAACCTCCTCACAGATCATTTGTTCCTTCTAACAGCCAACAGCTCTGCACTTGCTCTCCTCTCCTCTCCACAGCTTTAGTCACTCTTCCTATCAATGCACTTCTCAAACATATTTTTGACATTTACTCCTTTTTCACACCATTCACCAAATCAAGAAAAGAGTACCACAAAAAGAATCAGAGATGATAAAAACTGAGAATAAGTAATTTCTGGATGCGTGAAGCATTTGAAAAATTACCATTCCTTCTGTTACTTCATTATCACCAAAATATTTCCTGAAATATACAGGTGGTCTCCAGGGACAGCCTGTATATTTTTTATATGTTTGCATATAAACACGGCAGAATAAACTTATATGGAATAAGAGAAAATTTACCAAACTAGCAGTACACAAGACAGTGTTTAAACCAGTTTTAAATTATGGACCTGAAAGTTGGGATAGAAATAAAGCACTTCATCAAAGACTAGCTAAAGATCACAGATATGAAGAATCAAATTAAAAATAAAGATATTAGAAAGGAACTTTACATTATTAGTTTTCAAAAATGTGTCAACAGAGCTAATTTAAGGTGGTATTGGCCACTTAAACACAATGGGTGAAGAAGGGTTAGCAAACAGGTGTTTGATGCCAAGATGGTAGAAAGAGACCAAGAGAAAGACCAAGGTCTAGGTGGATTGATTCAGTCAGAAGTGTCTTAGAAGCATGGAATATTAGATATGACAATATTGGAGTGTGCTCACAAGTAATAGATTGATTTGGAGGAATACTGTTGATAGAAGATTAATAATAATCTAAACTTCATTATGATGGTGTCATAATAACCTGAACACCCTTTTGGGGTACATATCAGGAAATTGATGGTGATGATGTTACGACTTTGTAAAAATGGATGACTATCTTCAAGTACACTGAATAGCACATATCTTATCACCATCAATTTCCTGATAGGTACCCTCAAAGTGGTGTTCAGGCTTCTATAAAAACACTAAATGACTTACATTATTATTAATCTCATCAATTTTCCTCCAAATTAGTCTATTGCTTTTCAGCCCTACAATATTGTTTTATCTAACATTTTTGTTCTTTTAAGGCACTTCTGACAATCAATTCATCTAAACCTTGGTCTTTATTTTGGATCTTTTTTGTACCATCTTGGCATTACACACCTCTTTTGCCAACCTTTCCTTTCCCATTCTATTCACACAGCCTGTACAACTCAGATTAGTCATGCTGCTAACACATTCCTGAATACTTACAATGTGAAGTCTCTTCCTCCCTAATGTCTTCATTTTTAATATGATTCTGTCATTGATACCATCTGTTCAGGACAGACCCTAATATTTCTCAGAATTCTCATATCTGCAGGTCTCTAATCAGTGATCAATTGCTGTATTTCTAATCCAACTCTCAGATCCATAACTGAAAACTGGTCTGAATACTGTTTTGTATACTGCTAGTTTTGTGCTTTGGCTAATGTCTCTCTTATTCCATATGAATTTATTCTACTGCACCCCCCCCCCCATCTCCATTCCACCACCACATGAATTTTGCTTATTCTGGTGCCTGTTTCCAGGTTTAACTTGCCTCCTTCAACTAAACACAGTGCATAAATGTAGAAGAAATATTTCATGTGTTCTACAGGCTTTTCATTGAGAATGTAACCGAAGTTTTCTATGTTCCTGCCTGTTTTCATAGTTTTGATCTTTTTATTGCTGATTTTCATGCCAAATTTGTTACAGCTGTAATTCAATTCAATTAGTTAGGGCATCCTGGAGACTTGCACTGGATACATTTCAGAGTACATCATCATCTGCATAAAGCAAAGAGGCAAGTTTGACATCATTGATTCTCATATCATATTCAAAGCATAATTTAATAACATATTTATCATTTCTTTCATAACATAATCCATAATACAGATAATGAATAAGAGTGGATCAAAAAAATGAATAATTTTGATTTGACAACAAAATATTCTTCCTGTATTTCCTCCAATTCTAACTACTAACTTACAACTTAAATATATACTATGTAGTGATTTGTATAATTTCCATTTACCCCATATAATTGTAGAGTTTTCAAAAGCTTTTCTCTGGACACATTGTCATATGCCTTTTACAGGTCCACAAAACTTAATAGATATCCTTGTTATATTCCTGTGAGTAGTTAACTGTCTTAAATTGAAAATCTGATCTTGACAATACCCATTTGGCATGAGCCTAGCTTGTTCTTCAAGTTTCTCTTACACAATGTTTCTCAGTCTCTTTTCAAGGATGCTTGCAAAGCCAGAACACTGAGCAGAGAAATTTCAGTGTAATTCTCACATTCACGCTTTATTCTCTCTTTCTCTCTTTTTTTATTGATGAGAATTATGAGAGTTCTACTCCAACGGCCTGGAATTCAATCTTCTGAACAAAACCCTCTGAATTATGTAGTGTATCCATTGCAAAACTTTTATACCTTCAATATATGAGCATTTCTGGTCGAATATCATTTACTCCGGCTAATTTAACACATTTGAAGTTTTCGATGCTTTTTCTACCTCAGGTATTCATATGTAGTCTGGTTTGCATTCCTCCTGAAAATTTTCTACTACTGTTCTGTCACTGCTAGTTTCATTTAACAGCTTTCAAAGTAGTTGCTCCAGACATCTCGAACTCTTGAAATCTCTGTAAAGGTTCCAGATTCTATTTGCTCGAGAATACACTGAATTTTCTTGAGGGAACGCAGTTTGCACAATACAATTAATGCTATCCAGTTATATTCTGAGGTCATGAGGGTGGAAAGAGCAGATAAAATCCGTTGTATCTAGCTAGATTTTGATGTTCATTTTTCGAGATGTATGATGTGCAGAACCTTGTTGTATATAATGGCCAATAAAGAAAGGTTTGCAATACACACAGGTAGCAGAAACAACAAGAAAGTGGGAGAAAGGGCTGTCCAAGAAGTCTAACTTTATGCCTCTATTTTGTTCCATGGTGGTGAGATATGGGGATGTCAAGTTGTTGATTTATATAGAAAACCAGGTAGAGCATTTTCGGGGTGAGGCCAAATATGAAAACATCACCCACATTGCACACACAAAACAACGATTGCAGTTGTACAGAGCAAAACGAGCCTTCTAAGTCCTTAATGTACAAATTGGCTATGGTTACATGAAAATACGAGAGACGTCCAGAAAGTAAGTCCCATTTTTAAATATTTTCACTGCAGAGCTGCGATCACAACGGTGCACATGTGCGCCGAGTTTGTTGATTCGTTAGCAAGGAGTTGGTGCCATTTTCAGACATTCTCACAGTGTGTATGCTTCCTTGGTGTGTGTGTTTATAATGTCTAAGAAAATCGAATCGTTCCCCCCCCCCCTGCATGTGAAATTAGGTCAGTTATCTATTTCTTGAATGCGAGAAATGTTAAAGCAGCTGAACTTCATCAGCAAATTATTGAGGTTTATGGAGAACACACAATGAGTGATTGTGTGGTGAAGATGGGTAAGACTTTTTAATGAAGGAAAGACAGTGTGCACGATGATGAACAGAGTGTGCAACCATCTTTAGTGACTGACGATTTGGTGCATTCAGTTGAAGAGACGATTCGACAGAATAGGGGATTCACTATGACGTCACTCTCGCTACAAATTCCAGAAGTTTCACGTTCATGACTTCATGAAATTGTGTCGGAGAAACTGAATTATCGGAAATTGTGCGCACGTTAGGTGTCGAAGTTGCTTACAGAACAGCACAAAGTGAATTGGCTGGGTAATGCATTGGAATTCTTGAAAAGCTACCATGAGGATGTTTTCCTGAGCAGACTTGTCACCGGGGACAAGACTTGGGTGTTGCAAGCAACCCCTGAATCCAAACAACAGTCCAAGGAGTAGAGGCACCAGTCAAGACGAAATTGAAGACAATGATTTCCACTCAGAAAATCATGTGCATTGTGTTTTGGGATAGACATGGAATTTTGCTGTTAGACTTCTTGGGTCAAGGCTCCACAACCAATGCAAGTATATACTGCCAAACCTTTAAGAAATTGTGTCGAGTGATCCAGAATAAATGTCACGGGCATGCTTACCAGGGGCGTTGTTTTCATTCATGATAAAGCCGGCCTGCCCACACAATAACTTCTCGCCACCTTCAGCTGGGAACAATTCCATCATACTCTGTATAGTCCTGACTTTGCGCCAAACGACTTTCACCTGTTCAAACATATGAAATCTTTTCTTGGTGGCGGGCAGTTTCAAGATGATGCTGAGGTCAAAGAAGCAGTAACCGAAACAAAAAAGACAAAAACTGGTGAGATCTTTCTAAGCAATAAATACAAAATGTTATATTCGGAAGGTCATGTTTTAGCAACTTGCTCACATTCTATAACAACGTTACCATTGAACTGACAATGGGAACGGATACACCATGATACTTTTGGATTATGCAAAGGCTTTTGACAGAATACAGCATGGCAGAATGCTGCATAAATTGGAGAAAATGGGTTTGGGTTATACAATATTAGCATGGATAAGAGAATGGCTAAAGGACAGATAACAAAATGTGGTGTATGGGGTATCTGCATCCGCAAGGTTTAAGGTAACAAGTGGTGTGCCACAAGGATCAGTGCTTGGTCCACTGTCATTCAATCTGTATATTAATGATATTGGGAAGGATTTGATAAGCGACATACAGTTATTTGATGATGATGCAAAGATAGGTAGGGTAATCAGGAATGCTGCTGATATGCAGTTTGCAAAATGAGTTGAATAGGCTGGAATTGTGGGCATGGGAAAATGGCTGTCAGTTCAATGTCAGTAAATGTAAAGTCATTCACTTCGGCATGATTAGATATCCAATGTCGTATTATATTGGTGGGATTAGGCTAGAAGAAACTGATGAAGCTAGGGATCTTGGAGTGTTAGTAGATAAGAAGTTGAAGTTTAGGGGCAATGTGGCAAAGATTGCATGTACAACTCAAAAGATAATTACAATGCTAAAAAACATTCACATGTAAAGATAAGGATATTATTTTGCCTCTCTACAAGGCCTTGATAAGACCTCACTTGGACTACTGTGCGCAGGTCTAGTCTCCTGGTTTCCGTTGCGATTCTGATATGTTGGAGAGAGTACAAAGGAGAATGTTAAAAATGATATCAGGATGTGGAATGCTGATTATGAAGACAGACAGAATTTGTAGACTGCAGATACTAGCAAATAGGAGAAAGAGGGGTGAAAGGGTCATATAGGATTTCAATTGATGGAATTTTTCAATTTATGGAGAGTGGGGAAAGAACGAGAGGGCATCCTTGAAAACTGAGAATGAAGGCCACAAGAAGGGTGCGAGGGACAGATTTTTCTCTGGGAGGGTGGTGAGTGATTGGAATGGAGTGCCATTGGATGTTGTCAGTGCAAGCAGTGTGAACGAATTCAAGAATAAGTACGATAGCTGGTGTGTGTGTAGTATGCGAGCCTCACTTGATGAGTCTCTAACTCCTTGGAGGTAGAGACTCAACAAGGGAGTGCTTGATAATAATAATAATAATTTCTCTTAATAATAATAATAATTAATAATATATTCAGGCAACAACAATCAGGGAAAAGAAGGAATAGCTGTAGTATTCAACACTAAATATGAGGCTAATCTTCTTGAATGGCAGGCAATATTATGTAGAGTGATGTGGGCAAATATCAGAATGGGAAACTGGACAATAACTTATTTGTGCCTTGAGTCCCACAAAAGGTTCTACTAATGTAGAACCTTCTGTGAAGGAGTTTTATGAGGCTTTAGAGAAAGCAGCTGACACAAAGAAAAATGAAAAGTTGGTCCTCATTGGGGATAAATGACAAAATCTGGATAAAAGAGCAAAGCTAATAATAATGGCAAATACTTGTTGGATTTTTGCTCAGGATGTGGACTGGTTATTATTAACACAACATTCAAAAATAAAAATGTGCATAAATTCATATAGAGAGAAGAGGCAAGGAATAAAAACGTCTCATTGACTATACATTATTGTTTCATAGGGATGTTTTCTCACTGGTGCAGGACAATAGAGTGTACAGAGGATTTCAAATTGGAAGCGATCACCATTTAATCTTGAGCAGGATAAAGTCGTTGAACAGGTATGAACTATAGACTAAAATACACAAACATTACTCAACAAAAAAATGAAAGAGTTTGAAAACAGGAACTAAATCATGGAGATTCAGTGGCAAGCCTTGAAGAAAACACTGATTGATTCAGCCTGAGAGGCATGTGGTGAGGTTGTCGGCAAGGATAGAAAAATCAGAACACCATGTCAGACACTGGAAGTTAAAGAGGAAGTGAAGAAACAAAAAGAAGATAGCATATTGAAGGGTCATGGTAAATAAGTCAGCTTGTGCTCTTAGAGAATACAGAGAAAAATGTCATCATCATCAAATTCCTGCCATGTACCCTCAAGGGGTGTACAGGATATGATAGTAGTACATGCAAAATTTACATCATTACTAACTTCCTATCTACAATTTTCCACCAAATAAGTCTGTTATTTGTTAAGATTCCAAAAAATATTTTATATTTCTATTGTCTAAGGCACTTTGTACCATATTAATCCACCTATATCTTGGTCTTCCTGTGGGTCGTTTTCCTGCCAACCTGGCAGAGAACACTTGTTTTGCTAATCTTTCCTCACCCATTTTGTTTAAGTGATGATACCACCTGAGATTAGCTCTGATAAAGCATTCCTGGATGATGACAATCTCAAGTTCTTTCCTAATATCCTCGTTTTTAATATGATATTGCCATTGATGCCATCTGTTCACACCTCTAATCTTCCTCAGGACTCTCATATCTGCGGTCTCTAGTCTTTGGTCAAGTGTTTTACTTCTAATCCAGCTCTCAGATCCATAAGTTAAAATTGGTTTCAACACTGTCTTTTATACAGCTAATTTAGTGTTCCGACTAATTTCTCTCTCATTCCATATAAATTTATTCAATTGACTTCCTAGTATACCAGCTTTGCTGATTCTGTTGTCTATTTCCATATTTAATTTACCATCTTCACTAAAAATCGTGCCTGAGTAGCTGAAATGTTTTACTTGTTCCACAGGTTCTCCATTCACAATACAGTTGACATTTTCAACGATTCTGCCTATTTTCATTGTCTTTTTATTGCTGACCTTCATACCATATCTATTACAACAGCTAATCAATTCAGTCAGAGAATCTTGCAGACTTGTAGCGGATTTATTTAGAAGTATAACATCATCCGCATAAAGCAAAGAGCTGACATTAACATCTCCAATTTTGATATCAGGTTTAATATCACTTTTCTTCATAATGTGATCCATATAGATAATGAATAACAAAGGAGATAATGTACATCCTTGTCTCACACCACATTTAACACTAATCCATCTTCCTGTACTTCCTTCAATTCTAACTGCTGACTTACAACTCAAATAAAGACTAAGAATTGCTTGATATAATGCCCCATTGACACCACATAACTGTAGCGTTTTGAATAGCTTCTCTCTTGGCACCTTGTCAAATGCCTTTTCCAGATCTACAAAACTTAAATACAGATCTTTGTTATCTTCCGATGATTTCTGAACTATTTGTAGTAAAGTGAAGATCTGATCCTGACAGCCTCTATTTGTCTGGAATCCAGCTTGTTCTTCAGCAAGCTTTTCTTCCACAATTCTTCTCAAACCGTTTCTCAAGTATACTTGCATAAATCTTACCAGGAACACTCAGTACGGAAATACCTCTGTAATTCTCACATTCAGTTTAATTTCTCTTTTTATATATAGGTACTATAAGAGCTCTACTCCAATCATTGGGAATTCGTCCCTCTGTTCAGGTCTTCTTAACTATGCAGTGCAGCCACTGTAAGACTTTTATGCCACCATACTTCAGCATTTCTGGTCGAATATCATCTACTCCTGCTGTCTTTCCACATTTCAAGCCTTTGATGGCTTTTTCTTCTTTAGTATGGATATGTATTCATGACTGTATGCCTGCTGAGTGTTTTTTACCACTGTGCTATCCACGCTTGTTTCATTTAATAATTACTCTATACTTCAAGGATATCTTTTTCTGCCATTTTCATGTGACCTTTATCATCTCTAACTTCTTTTACAGCACTCTTTCCTCAATTTCTAAGCTTCTTCACCAATCACCAGAATATTTTGTCACCTTCTTGATATTTATTTTCCATGTACTGGCCAAAGTCCTCCCATGACTTTTGTTTAACTAGTTTTACACAGTGTTTAGCTTTCTTACATTTCTCTGTGTATTCTCTAAGAGCACAAGCTGACTCATTTGCCAGGAACTTTTGATATGCTTTCTTCTTTTCCTTCACTTCCTCTTTAATTTCCTGTGCCCACCATGGTGTTCTGATTTTTCTATCCTTGCAGATAACCTCACTACATGCCTCTCTGGCTGAATCAATCAGGGTTTTCTTCAGGGCTTGCCACTGGATCTCCAAGGTTTGGTTCCCATTCTCAAATTCTTTCATTTTTTCTTTAATAATCTTTGTGTATTTTAGTCTACAGTTCACATCTGAGAGCTGCTCAACTTTTATTTGCTTTAAAACTTTCTTACATGTTATTCTTTTTAATATGAAATTCTATTTTATCCTGCTCAAAACTAAATAGTGATCACTTCCAATTTCAAATCCTCTACACTCTGGTGTCCTGCACCAGAGAGAAAACTCACTATCAACAATAACATAGTCAATGAGACTTTTCTTATTCCTTGACTCTTCTCTCCTTGTGAATTTGTGCACATTTTAATAACCAGTCCATGTTCTGAGCAGAAATCCAACAGTTATTTGTCATTATTAGTAGCTTTGCTCTTTTCTCCAAATTTTCCCAATATATTTTTATATGTCTGACAATCATTTCCTACTCTGCTATTTAGATCCCCAACAGGACCAACTTTTCATTTTTCATTGTGTCAGTTGCTTTCTCTAAAGCTTCAAAAAATTCCTCCACTTCTACCTTAGTAGAACCTTCTGTGGGACCATAGGAACAAATATGTCTCATTCTCCAGTTTCCCATTCTGATATTTGCCCAAATCACTCTACTTGAGACTGCCTGCCATTCAAGAAGATTAGCCTCATATTTAGTGTTGAATACTATGGCTACTGCTTCTTTTCCTTGATTGTCATTGCCTGAATATAACATTTTGTATTTATTGCTCAGAAAGATCTCACCAGTTTTTGTCTTTTTTTGTTTCAGTCACTCCTATTATGTCAATCTGGTACTTAATCGAATTCCTCAGCTAGCTCCATTTCTTTGCCATTCAGGCTTCTTATGTTGATAGTACCGATCTTTAACTCTGGTGATGTTGAGTTGAGGTGTGTTTTCGGATTTTTTCCAGTAGCTGACATTTTGCTGTTCGCCCTGGTTTCCTGGCGACACCCCAGCCGACATGAAATTTTGTCATGTTGTACCATCATTTTGTATTTTCGTTTAAGCCAATAAGAATACAATTTGGTCGGCCAAATCCCAAATTGCCAGCCCATCCTCGTTCGTTCAGTATTCAGGTAGATACCCAACATGGTGCACCACGAGACGTGAGGATTGGACATTAGGTCAGAAGCCCTGGTCTGTTCTACGCATTTTTTTAAAGGGGTATGTGGAGGTCTCTTCTCAGTTATACAGCTTTGATCCTTAAGCACCCCAGAGACAAATGCAAGAAAGCTAAACAATGTGTAAAATTAGCTTAACAAAAGTCATGGGAAGGCTTTGGTGAGAACCTAGAAAATAAATATCAAGGAAGGTGGCAAAATATTCTGGGGGCTGTTGATAAAGCTCAGAATGGAGGAGAGAGTGTTGTAAAAGGAATTAGAAATGATAAAGGTAAACGAAAACTGGAGATAAAGATATCCTTGATGTGTTGAGCAATTACTTCAAAAAATTGCTAAATGAAACAAGCAGTGACAGTACAGTAGTAAAAACACTCAACAAACATGCTATCAGGAATGCATATCCATACTTAAAGTATAAAAAGCCACCAAAAGCCTGAAATGTGGAAAGGCAGCAGGAGTAAATGATATTCGACCAGAAATGTTCAAGTATGGAGGTATAAAAGTCTTGCCATTGTTGCACTGCACAGCAGAACTGTGGACTAGATGAATTCCAGATGATTGGATTAGAGTTCTCACAGTACTCATATATAAAAATGGAAATGAAACTGAATGTGAAAATTACTGAGGTATATTCCTACTGAGTGTTCTCAGTAAGATTTATGCAAGTATACTTGAAAAACAGTTCAGAAGTATTGTATAAGGGAAGCTTGGTGAAGAACAAGCTGAATTCAGGCCAAACAGAGGCTGTGAGGATCATATTTTCACTATACAACAAATAGTTGAGAAATCTGGGAATATAACAAAGATCTTGTTATCGTTGTTCTCAAATTTGGTCCCCAGGATTTGAAAGGGATAAATTAAATGTGGAAAATGTACAGAGGGGATAACAAAGATGGTTTCAGGACTGTACAATGTTAGTTATGAGTATGAGGGAATGTGGAGTGTAGAGTTTGGTAGATAGAAGAAGGAGAGGTGATATGATTGAGACTTTTAAACTGTTGAGAGGTAGTTAGAGGGCCAACACCAGGGAGTTCTTTTGCTTGGTGGAACAGCAGGAAGGAGCAATGACAAGGGGCCATCTCTGGAAGTCATGAAAGGAAGCTGTGAGCAAGAGGCGAGGAGTGGTTTCTTTGCACGGAGAGTGGCTGAACCATGGAATGCATTGCCTGATAGAGTGGGGAGAGCAAGAACAGTCAATGAGTTCAATGAGTGATGTGACAGACTTTGTATTTCCTAGGAAGGACCTCCTACGATGAGGCTTTTGACTCCATGGAGGCCTGAATAATAATCATCTGTATTTACGTTTTGTAAACCTGCAAGGTGTCAACAGAAAAGCTATTCAAAACAATACAGTTATATGGTGTCAATGGAGCATTATACCAAGCAATGGTCTTTATTTGAATTGTAAGTCAGAAGTGAAGGAAGTACAGGAAGATTGTTTTTGTATTAAATCTGATGTCAGACAAGGTTGTACGTTATCCCCTCTGTTATTCATTATCTGTATGGATCACATTATGAAGGAAAGCAGTATTAAACCTGCTTTAATATCAAAATAGGAGATGTTAATCTCACTCTTTACTTTATGCAGATGATTTTATACTTTTAAATAAATCCACTACAAGTCTGCAAGATTCGCTGACTAAATTGAACAAATGTTGTAATAAATTTGGTATGAAAATCAGCAATAATACTATGGCTTTGAACAAAACAAAGATAATGAAAATAGACAGAAACATTGAAAATATCAACTGCATCGTGAATGGAGAACCTATAGAACAAGTAAAACATTTCAGCTATTTAGACCTGATTTTTAGTGAAGATGGTAAATTAAATATGGAAATAGACAACAGAATCAACAAAGCCAATATGGTGGGAAGTCAACTGAATAAATTTATATAGAATAAGAGAGAAATTAGTCAAAACAATTGCTATTAGGAAACATTGTTAGCATCCAGGAATGTGTTAGCAGAGTTAATCTCAGGTGATATGGTCACTTAAACAGAATGAGAGAGAGGAATGATTAGCAAAACATGTGTTCTCTGCCAGGTTGGAAGGAAAAAGACCCAGAGGGAGACTAAGATATAGGTGGATAGATACAGAAAAAATTGCCTTAGAAGATAGCCATATAAGACCTGATAATCTTATTTGTAGACAGACAGCAGATTGATTTGAAGGAAAATTGTTGATAGGAAGTAAGGTAATGAGGTAAATTCTTCATGTAGTACTATCATAATATTCTGTACACCCCTGAGGGTACATGTCAGGAATTTGATGATAATTATACAGTTTAAGTAATAATGGTAATAAGTTGATGATGATGATGATGGTAATAAGTTCATGAATGGTATGTTATTTTCGACAACAAAAGTAACGTAAGAAAAATAGCTAACACTGGGTTTATTTGTTATAAGATTTGAGATTACTAGTTATCGATTAGTTTTGCCATGTGAACTAGTGGCTTCGTCTGGATGTGGATGAACATACAAATATACATAAACAACAAGCTTTGATTATACAAATCAATACCCTACTAAAAAAAATACTGAATGCATAGCAACCATTACACAATAGAAACACGTAGAGTGTGGATGCTGGCACATGGACAGTCATTGTTCAGCAGAGCTCTCATCCCATTCAATGTTGTGGTGAGTGTTGGAAAAATGGAATGCCAACCCTGAACTGTCTTCTTTGTTGTTGTTAATGTCCCCAATATGTTCCTTTTGTCTTATTTCTAAACTTCTCAAAGTTTGTGCTATGTAATTAAGGCCACAACACAAGAACATGGGATGTTGTCAACTTCAGGATGTTCGTTGAAAGAGTTGTGATCCTTGGGTGAGCATAACAGATTTCATACTGTCATAATTGGTTTGAAGGTATAACATCACGAGATTTCAGGAGATTAGCAATATTTTGTGAAAATTCGCCAATAAAAGGGATGGAAATTAAAGTTCTGTAATGAATGGCATGGATTTGTTGTAGAGAGAGATTAGACAGTAGTATTCTTTTTGTTAATTTTTGGGGATATCCATTGTTGATCAATAGTTGGAGAATAGAATGTAATTCTTCTGTTAATGTTCCTTCATCTCTTATAATAGAGATCACCCTGTTTTTCAGCTTATGTACAATGACCATTTTTTGTGAAATATAATTATGACAGTACGAAATCTGTTATGCTCACCGAAGGACTACAACTCTTTCAACAAACATCATGGAGTTTACAACATCACATGTTCTTGTGGCCTTAATTACATAGGACAAACTTTGAGAAGTTTAGAAATAAGACAAAAGGAACATATTGGAGACATCAACAACAATAGAGAAGACAGTTCAGGGTTGGCATTCCATTTCTCCAACACTCACCACAACACTGGGATAAGAGCTCCATGCCATACATAGAGGATGACTACAGTTCCCACAACGTAAAAGATGCTAGGGTGGTAATCCACTCACAAGGTACCTAAACAGAAACCAAGCGATGATTTTGAGTGACATTTGGCGTTCACTCATTAGATCTCTAAGCCCATCAGACTTTAATTTCTCTGCTGACTATCGAACGCACCTACTGAACAATGACTGACCATGTGCCAGCATCCACACTCTACGTGTTTCTATTGTGTAACAGTTCCTATGCATTCAGTATTTTTTTAGTTATGTATTGATTCATAATCAAAGCTTGTTATTTGTTTATATTTGTATGTTCATCTAAACCCAGATAAACGTTCTCTGAAAGGAATAAATTCAAGTTCACATTAGTTGTATTAACTCCCACTAGGATGCGAGGCAATGCTGTCCATGATCCACTTATCATGGACAATTGATGAAATAACTATTGATATATCAAATTGAAAGTGAATATATTTTCACGTAGGTTAGCAAACAGTGGTTGCCGTGTAACTCAAAAAATGAAATTGGTCTTGAAACAATAAAAATATTTAACACATGCTACGCTATCATTAAAGGTATTAGTTTCTAAAAAAAATTGGTTAAATTAAAGGGCCGAGAAAATTAGTTTATAAAACAGATACAGTTATGTTAGTAATATAATATTTAGTAAATTAATAAAAATGTAATAGAAAAAGTGTAATAAAAAGGATTTGATTGATTCTAAATGCCTTAGAAACATAACAATTTGGAGAAAAACTGTCAACAGGAAGTTTAGTAATAATGTAAACTTTCATGCAATACTATCTCAGTATCCTGTATGCTCCCTTGGGGATTATAATTAAAATGATGATAACTTTGAAAATGCAACAGCATATCATCAAGTAATGCAAGTACTGCTTTAACACTTATTATAATAAGAGAAAAAAAAAGAAATTGTAAATTTTCTTTACTTATACTAAACATAACGAGTTCATTATAACAAGTGTCCTCTCTAATTCTGAAGAATTCCATCCATGCAATGATTACTATTTCTGTATATGTAAATAATTACTATCTTTAATTTCCCAGTACTTACTTGCTGCTCTTGTTTTTGCCAAATATTCTTGGAGATCCTCTAGACCTAAGTCATCATACACAAATTCATTTTCCTCAAAATCTGGATCCTGCGATGATTCTATATAATACTCTACATCATCTTTGATCTTTTTGATATGATCAACTTCTACTGTACTATTGTCCAGCATTCTCAGAAGTGTTTCCAGCTGTTTTATATGATACCTGTGCCTTTCAATCCTGTTTTTCACTTCATCAAGGCGATCTTGTTTCTATCAATATAAGTTTACAAAAGATTAAAGATGCATTAGGTCTTCACAATAAAAATAACATGTAAAAGGAATATGTATATATTTAAGATAAATTATTTCCTACAGATAATTTTCTAAAATACCTTAATTATCCACTATAACAAAGCATCATTTTTCATCATATTAGATGAAGAAGCTAGTTTTCCTTCAGGTATATGCCAATTAGACAAGAATAACATCATGATACTGAAAAGTTCCACATTAACAATGACCATAATTATAGTCAACTTAAAATGATTGAAATTGATTTTTAAACGTTATTTTAATAATTCACCGATTTTAATACTTAGAAATATTCATCAGGTAGATATTTTGAAATCGGCATGTATTCATGGCTGTAACATATTTACAGCCTTTAATATATTAACGCCTGCATGCTCTCACACAAAACTTGAAAGTATGACTGACAGAATCACTGCAAGTTTTTATTTTTTATCCACTTTTAAGTTAATATGATGTAAATGATTTTTGGCAAAATGGAAAGTTACGATTACAAGCAACTGAATTAAGTCAATCTCTAGTTCCTAAACCACACAGAATTTGCAGAGCCCAGTCTGTAACAACCCACAAAGCAACTAAAGCAATACCTAAGAGCAGCAAGTTTTGATTGTGGTAAAAACTGAAACCCTCAAAAATTTAATCATTGTAATATAAACACTCATGAATAAAATGATAACCAGTTACTTGTCTGTTAATGGAAATGAAGAATAGCACAAAGTAATAAATAAAATGTTAGTTTATTGCTTTGATATTTCATCTGTCATAGACACATCACATAATGTCTGCATGCATCATAAAGAAAGCACAAATGACTTAAACCTGAAGTACTAAGAAGGATACCATGGGTGTTAATAAAATAGAAAGGTAATGAAAATAGGGACAAAGCGCTGAACTGGTAACATGGTGCAGGTGAGGGGAGGAAAGAAGATCTAACAAATACAATCAAATAATATAAAACATATAATAAATCAGATATATAATCAATAATAATCAAAATCTTTAGGTGGGAGATGAATGTCATCGTATGATGCGAGACTACCACCACACCCTGCTTATTGGAGGCATGAAGTTGCTCTTGAAAAAAGTTGTATCATTCTAGAGCAGGGATTCTAGACTATGGAAAAAATATAAAAATTAATTTCAAAATATCCTTAACTGACTTGCAGTACTAATATACTATAGGTTCAACCTTTTATGAGAAGGAACCACAAAAAAAGTTATATATATATATATATATATATATATGTAGAAAGTATTTTTACCTTGGGTATAAATATGTTAAAGATACCAAGCAATTTTAAACCTGGTTTTACTCCATTTCCCAAGTAAGCAAACAGACTAAAAGTCAAGTTTGCGCCTGCAATTGATGCAAGTCTAACTGATCCCACAGGTAGTGCAGGATCAGGGCAACTCGTGGCAAAGGTGGAACAAGCTCCGATCACTAATCTTAATATTTACCCTTAATGCCAAAACACATCTCCAAGAAGGGGATGTATGATGTTTTGTATTAAAGGCAAGGGGCCACTACCCAGACCGGTTTCGACCTTTATTGAGGTCTCGTCAGTGGGAGCTAGGCTTAGAAATACCAAGATTTAGTAATACCGAGCTTGTAAGTATTTCGCCAAAACAAGTTACCATAAGGTGTTTTAACCTTATTAAATAAAAATCTCTGGAGGAGATATAAATGTAGAAAGTATTTTTACCTTGGGTATAAATATGTTAAAGATACCAAGCAATTTTAAACCTGGTTTTACTCCATTTCCCAAGTAAGCAAACAGACTAAAAGTCAAGTTTGCGCCTGCAATTGATGCAAGTCTAACTGATCCCACAGGTAGTGCAGGATCAGGGCAACTCGTGGCAAAGGTGGAACAAGCTCCGATCACTAATCTTAATATTTACCCTTAATGCCAAAACACATCTCCAAGAAGGGGATGTATGATGTTTTGTATTAATGTATGATGTTTTGGTTTGTATGATGTTTTGGCGAAATACTTACAAGCTCGGTATTACTAAATCTTGGTATTTCTAAGCCTAGCTCCCACTGACGAGACCTCAATAAAGGTCGAAACCGGTCTGGGTAGTGGCCCCTTGCCTTTAATACAAAACATCATACATCCCCTTCTTGGAGATGTGTTTTGGCATTAAGGGTAAATATTAAGATTAGTGATCGGAGCTTGTTCCACCTTTGCCACGAGTTGCCCTGATCCTGCACTACCTGTGGGATCAGTTAGACTTGCATCAATTGCAGGCGCAAACTTGACTTTTAGTCTGTTTGCTTACTTGGGAAATGGAGTAAAACCAGGTTTAAAATTGCTTGGTATCTTTAACATATTTATACCCAAGGTAAAAATACTTTCTACATTTATATCTCCTCCAGAGATTTTTATTTAATAAGGTTAAAACACCTTATGGTAACTTGTTTTGGCGAAATACTTACAAGCTCGGTATTACTAAATCTTGGTATTTCTAAGCCTAGCTCCCACTGACGAGACCTCAATAAAGGTCGAAACCGGTCTGGGTAGTGGCCCCTTGCCTTTAATACAAAACATCATACATCCCCTTCTTGGAGATGTGTTTTGGCATTAAGGGTAAATATTAAGATTAGTGATCGGAGCTTGTTCCACCTTTGCCACGAGTTGCCCTGATCCTGCACTACCTGTGGGATCAGTTAGACTTGCATCAATTGCAGGCGCAAACTTGACTTTTAGTCTGTTTGCTTACTTGGGAAATGGAGTAAAACCAGGTTTAAAATTGCTTGGTATCTTTAACATATATATATATATATATTTAGATTCCACAATAGGAAAAATGACCACAATGCCGACAGAAATCACGGTGGATTGATGACATCGTCAGATTTGCAGGAATGACATGGGAAACGAGGGCCATGGACAGACAGTTTTGGAGTAATCTTGGAAAGGCCTTCATCTAGCAGTGGATCTACAATGGTTGATGATGATATATATATATATATATATATATATATATATATATATATATAGTGAAACCTCAGTTGTCGAACATAATTCGTTCCTAAAGGCTGTTCGGAAACCAATTCGTTCAAAAACCTAAACCATTTTCCCATGAGAATTAATGTAAAATGGATTAATCTGTTCCCGAACCCCATATGATTGTTTATTTAAACCTTTACAGCAGTACTTCATGCATAAGATCGTATACAAACATAATGAAAATTCATAAAATCTTACATAAAAAGAATAAAATAAACACAATAACTAAATAAAATATAGACGAAAATTTAACTTCGTCTATAAATTGGCAAATTTTTTTCTTGAAAGTATTTTCTCACACTTGGGGCAAAGACTTCATGGATCCACTCAATAAACAATTGTCTGGTTACCCAAGCCTTACTATTAGCCCTCCACATAACAGCCAATTTACTTTTCATCACGTTATTTTTCTTGAACACCCTCGGATTCTCAGAGTGGTACACAAGCAACGGCTTGACCTTGAAGTCCCCACTTGCATTTCCATAGCAAAAGAGTCAGCCTATCCTTCATTGGCTTGTGTGCTGGCAATGCTTCTTCCTCCTGAGTGATGTAGGTTCCTCTTTGGCAATTTTTTCCAAAATAGGCCGGTTTCATCATAGTTGAACACTTGTTGGGTAAGAAAACCCTCAGCCTTTACATAGTCACTAAATTCTTGCACACATTTCTCAGCAACTTCTTGGTTCAAACATTGGTGGGGTATACAGTGCTCTACATAATCAATATTTTGCCACCTCTAAATCCAACAATATATGTCATAAAAAAAAATATATTTTTTATGGTTGAGATACAATTTATTTTAACATTTAAAAATATAATTTTTACAGTAAGAAAATTAACAAAATCTAGTTTTTAATAATTAAATAAAATATAATAGTAAAAAGATAGGAAGAATCTTTTGCCTGAATACACTGTCATTAGTCTTTGACAGACAAGTAACTGGCTATCAGAATATCATTTTATTCATGAGTGTTTATATTACAATGATTACTTATTAATTTCCGAGGGTTTCAGTTTTTACTACAATCAAAACTTGCTGCTCTTAGGTATTGTCTTAGTTGCTTTGTGGGTTACCATGGTGTAGGATACTACATTTGACATAAAAACAATATATGAAATAAAAAAATAATTCACACCAATCTTCATACTTTCAAACCTGTTGCAATATACTTTAATTGAAACACTTCTGTTATAAGGAGGGATACTAATAATAAATCATGTTAAAAAAATAAATAAATAAATAAAAATGAAAAGATGCAATTCTACACACACAAAACAAATGAATCATAACTGGTATCAGGGTACACAGTACCTCTAGTGGCTGAAAACAGAACTTGTCTGCTCTGAAATTGGTGATTTGGGTAAACTAAGTACTCAGTTAATTAAGGTTTGGATAATATTGTACTCCTCTTTCAGTTTAGCTTTCTCTTTCTTAGTGAAACATGGACACTGACTACAAAAGAGAAAGCCACATGAAATTGTTTTTCAAAGCATTTGTGCAAAACACAAAAATGTTTTGGCTACAAACGTCGAAAAAAATGAGTTCTCATTATAAATTTCTTTAACTTCTTTTTTAAATTACATTTCAATTATATTCTAAATAACCAGAATGCTTCCAAACTTTTCCTAACTTTTATCATTTCGACAATGTCTAAATTTAAGAAGGTCCAGCTAATTAAGTAAAAAGAAATAAACCAAAGGGAAAAAAAATTACCTCTTTATCGTTTTTCTTTTTTTTTAGAGCAATCATAAGAGATTCCATTTCTGATTCAAAATGGTCCACTTTAATATTAAGAGACTCAATGGATGTCTGCAAACAATTACAGAATATTAATACATCATTGATATTCAATACTACAATGCAATATTTACCTGCTTAATTTTTTTTTTTTTTTTTTTTTTTTTTTTTTTTTTTTTTTTAATAAGTTAAACTTACAGATAACCAATTTGTGATTTCATCTTTCTCCTTCTGGGCAGGATCTAGTTTTTGTGCTGCGCCTAAACCTTCTTTTGAATAAGCTTTAGTTTTGGTTTCTCTCTCAACCACTTTAAACCTTTCCATTTGCTAAATTGAAAATAATAATTAAACAATGTTATTTAAAAACTGTTAAGAAAAATAAATACAAAGCTCTTTAATACAAAGATACATACTGTGAGATTCAATGTGTGTGTGTGTGTGTGTGTGTGATTAATCACTATTACAGCAAGAAAATGTTACAACTTGAACATTATCATCATGACTCCTCAAGGGAGTCCAAGGATGCATCGAGAAAGGGCCCGTTTTTAAGCCATTGATATTCAAATACCTCTCCTGCTGAATAAATCAACAGGAAATGCAATCACAACACATCCAAATACTCACTACATTCCATGAGAAGAATCTGGATCTCACATATTTCCTACCTACCCTCTTATCTCCCAGCGCTGACCCTGCATTCAATCCCACCTCCCATAGGGCTCAAATTCTTGCTTGTATCTATTTGTGTATGATATTGACTAAAGTGTGTTTCTATCACATCTCCTCTGTTCCATCTATTCACAAAACTCTGAAAAAATCTTCAGATTCTCTCAATCTAGCTATATTCATATGTGCAATTCTACAGGACAGTTATTTTGGCTAACCTGCATGCATTAATCCAGATATGGGCCTCATTGAATTTAGTGTTCTCTTCAACACTGCAGTTATCTGATGAAATGCCTTAAGCACCAATGTGGCCACTAAACTTTAACTCACTGAGTGGAGGTGATACTATCCACTCTAAACCTCTAGTCTCATCTACGCTGACTAATTGCAGCAAATTCTCATTAATATAATACATTGCTTGCCATGTTCTTAATCAAAAATGCATTGCCTTGCACTTAGAAATACTAGACTGATTAATTAATATTTGTCCATGGAAATTCTGTATTAGATACGTCCCTTATCACTAGTCCTAGTTTAGCATCAAAAACAAACAATTAAATATTACCCTCTACTAGACCATTCCAAATATCAATAGCATACAGGTGTGAAAGCTGGTCTTGAAATTCATGCTTGCTCTTGTTATTATTCAGGGAGTGAGATGTGTGATTGAAGTCTGATTAGCGGAATAATGAATTACTGACCATTTAAAACTATATACAGATAACCCTCATATAATGCGGTACTTATACAACGCGATTTCAGTATAACGCGGTCTACAAATTGTAGTAACCCTTTTGAACGTGGTACTTATACAATGCAGTTTCGATATAAGACAGTCTACAAACTGTAGTAAGTCTTTATCTTTTCATATATTTTTCAACTCACGACTTAAAAATCAAATTTTATCTTCGTTAAATTTGCGTCTGCCTGTATCGCGCATGTAGTTATAAGTAGAGCGAATTTATATTAGGGAAAATATCCCTTAGTATGCATGTACATCAATTGTTTACCATATAAAGTATTTATTGTTGAAAATTGTCTTCGTTTTTCTGCCAGGAAAGTGCATTAAAAATCATAAGTGTCTTAATCTTGAGCTGAGCACTTAATTTTTTGGTGTGTTACATACAATATGTTATGCTTTTTTTTTAATGTAAAAAAAAGTATTTTTATAGTAATGGCCATTTAGAGCGCTTTTGCAATATGGTTGAAAATTAAATTAGTGAATTAATTGATGGAGAAATAGATGTAAATGAGGAGGAACTGGTACAATTAATAGATGACGTCGAACCAAATGGTGGCAAAAGTTCTGCTGAAGATTCTGATTGTGATGAATCCATTAAAGAATTCGGTTTAAAGAAATTAGCAGAAGGATCAGACTTAGCAAGAAAGTTATTTTATGGATAATGATCTCCCAATGGAGCGCTCCGGAAAATTCACGAGACAATTGGATATTTATTTAGCTCCGTATTATGAACTTAATAAAAAAATTTTCAATTTATGAACTGGTCAATAACATCGTCATAAAAAGTTGGTTGTAACTTAATTTTCCCAAGCAGCATACACACTTGTAAAGGCTGGCTGAAGCTCACTGGCTAGAGCTACTTTGACGCGTATGGCCTTGTGTTTAAGACGATGTGAAGGGAGCGTAAATGGTTATGCGCGCTCATGAAATCACAGTGCCAAGGCAAGGACCTGGAAGCATCTACAACCGAGCAAGCCAAGGTAGCTTTGACTAGAGGAGCAAGCATCAACCTTCGATACACAACACAAAGCTCAATTATTGCCATGCAAGCTTAAGACATATTCTGCCTACAAAAATAAATGCCTAAATGGAATGCTTATAAATGCATGCATTTATTAACAAATAAATATTACTTCTTTCTCAATTAAAGCATGGAGAATTTGCCACTGATAGCATCCAAGTTAAACAACCATGGCCCAAGCATAGAATCCTCCTTTTCTAAGACTAAGCAATCCAATACATCGCTTCATGAAACCTGTCAGTTAGGACCACTCCCCCCATTCATGTAAAAAGGAATGTGCAAAGGAGGTGATAGTATTCTAACCTGTTTATTTAACCAGTCTCAACACATGGCAATTCCTGATGAATGGAAAGTGAGCAAGATAATTCCACTGCATAAGGGTGGAGCAAGAACTGATAGAATGAATTATAGATCAGTCAGAGTTCTGGCTCTATGGTTACATAATAGAATTATTTTGTTCACCTTCCACTCATTAGGAATAATAACATGCTGAGACCATCATTTTATTTTTTATTTTGGTTTAACCAATAAGAATACAATTTGGTCGGCTAAATCCCAAATTGCCAGCCCATCCTCGTTCGTTCAGTATCAAAGTAGATACCCAACAGGGTGCACCACGAGAAGGTGAGGATTGGACATTAGGTCAGAAGCCCTGGTCGGTTCTCCGCATTCCTTTAAAGGCTATGTGGAGGTCTCCTCTCAGTTATACAGCTTTGACCCTTAAGCACCCTTAAGCAGGATAAAATTGAATTTCATATTGAAAAGAATAACATGTAAGAAAGTTTTAAAGCGAATAAAAGTTGAGCAGCTCTCAGATGTAAACTGTAGACTAAAATACAGAAATATTATTGAAAAGAAAATGAAAGAGTTTGAGAACAGGAATCAAACCTTGGAGATTCAGTGGCAAACTCTGAAGGAAACATTGATTGATTCTGCCAGAGAGGCATGTGGTGAGGTTGTGTGCAAAGATAAAAAAATCAGAACTCCCTGGTGGACACAGGAAGTTAAAGAGGCAGTGAAGGAAAAGAAGAAAGCATATCAAAAGTTCCTGGCAAATAAGTCAGCTTTTACTCTTACAGAATACAGAGACAAATGTAAGAAAGCTAAACAGTGTGTAAAACTAGCTAAACAAAAGTCATGGGAGGACTTTGGCAAGAATATAGAAAATAAATATCAAGAAGGTGGCAAAATATTCTGGAGGTTGTTGAAGAAGTTTAAGAATGGAGGAAAGAGTGCTGTAAAAGGAATTAGAGATGATAAAGGTGAAATGAAAACAGGAGAAAAAGATATCCTTGAAGTATGGAGTAATTACTTTGAAAAACTGCTAAATGAAACAAGCAGTGATGACAGCACAGTGATAAAAAACACTGACCAGGCATGCAGTCAGGAATACATATCCATACTTGAAGTAGAAAAAGCCATCAAAGGCTTGAAATGTGGAAAGGCAGCAGGAGTAGATGATATTCGACCAGAAATGCTGAAGTATGGTGGTATAAGAGTCTTACAGTGGCTGCACTGCATAGTTCAGAAAGCCTGGACAGAGGGACGAATTCCCGATGATTGGAGTAGAGCTCTCATAGTACCCATATATAAAAAGGGAAATAAAACTGAATGTGAGAATTACAGAGGTATTTCCCTACTGAGTGTTCCTGGCAAGATCTATGCAAGTATACTTGAGAAACGGTTGAGAAGAATTGTGGAAGAAAAGCTTGGTGAAGAACAAGCTGGATTCAGGCCAAATAGAGGCTGTCAGGATCAGATCTTCACTTTACGACAAATAGTCGAGAAAGCATGGGAATATAACAAAGATCTGTATTTAAGTTTTGTCGATTTGGAAAAGGCATATGACAAGGTGCCAAGAGAGAAGCTATTCAATACGCTGCAGTTATATGGTGTCAATGGGGCATTATATCAAGCAATACTTAGTCTTTATTTGAGTTGTAAGTCAGCAGTTAGAATTGAAGGAAGTACAGGAAGATGGTTTAATGTTAAATCTGGTGTGAGACAAGGATGTACATTATCCCCTCTGTTATTCATTATCTATATGGATCACATTATGAAGGAATGTGGTATTAAACCTGATATCAAAATTGGAGATGTTAATGTCAGCTCTTTGCTTTATGCGGATGATGTTATACTTCTAAATAAATCCGCTACAAGTCTGCAAGATTCTCTGACTAAATTGAATAACTGTTGTAATAGATATGGTATGAAAGTCAGCAATAAAAAGACAAAGACAATGAAAATAGGCAGAATCATTGAAAATGTCAACTGTGTTGTGAATGGAGAACCTGTGGAACAAGAAAAACATTTCAGCTACTTAGGCACAATTTTTACTGAAGATGGTAAACTAAATATAGAAATAGGCAACAGAATCAGCAAAGCTGGTATCGTGGGAAGTCAATTGAATAAATTCATATGGAATAAGAAAGAAATTAGTCGGAACACTAAATTAGCTGTATACAAGACTGTGTTCAAACCAATTTTAACTTATGGATTTGAGAGCTGGGTCAGAAGTAAAACACTTGACCAAAGACTAGAGACCGCAGATATGAGAGTCCTGAGAAAGATTAGAGGCGTGAACAGATGGCATCAATGGCAATATCATATTAAAAATGAGGATATTAGGAAAGAACTTGACATTGTCAGCATCCAGGAATGTGTTAGCAGAGCTAATCTCAGATGGTATGGTCACTTAAATAGAATGGGAGAGGAAAGATTAGCAAAACAAGTGTTCTCTGCCAGGTTGGCAGGAAAACGACCCAGAGGAAGACCAAGATATAGGTGGATTGATACGGTACAAAGTGCCTTAGACGATAGAAATATAAGATCTGATAATGTTGGAGTCTTGACAAGTAACAGACTGATTTGGAGGAAAATTGTAGATAGGAAGTTAGTAATGATGTAATTTTTTCATATAGTACTGTCATATCCTGTACACCCCTTGAGGGTACATGGCAGGAATTTGATGATGATGATGATGACATGCTGAGACTAGTTGAATAACCAGGTAAGGATAGTACCAACTCTCCTTCGGTCTGTGTCAATAGTCTATCCAGTCTGACTGTTGTATTTGAATCTTTGAATGTGAATCTCTTTGCATTAGTTTTACAGCTGTAATAAGTTAACAAGTTATCAAAGTTTTAGCTTTCAGCTTTAATTATTCTTCAATGTCACTCTTTCTTTTACTTGCTACATAGCAATTAAATTCCCTTCGATTTCCATTGGGCTGTTTGATAACTTCTTTTATCTGATTTTAGTATCCTTATCATAGCCATCATTCTACTCATCTATCTCATCATCACTCATTTGATGTTATGAGCTAACTTTTGCTTTTTATGCAGCTCCTGCTGTTAGCATTATTCCTCCATTTAATTCCTTTGTAATTTATTCTAACTCTGGGGATGCTATTTTTTTCTGAATCTTCCTTCAGAAAGTCTGACAATTTCTCAGGCCCTGCTAATTCTGCTATTATACAGTTTCTCATGCTAACCCACTGTTGCAAGTTGTCTTCTTGATTTATTATTATCATCTATTTGGTAACATATGTCTCTTCTTAGTCAAATCTCTTGCATGCATTCTCCCCTTCCAAGTCAAAACTGTATGATCACTCTCACAAATTGAAGGTATACCATTTATCTAATTTACAGATAGATTCTCAGATTTACATTTCAGATTTCAGATAACGGCTGGAAAGTGTCAGCCAGAGATGGGTACATTGCAAATAAGGATTGGATGTCAAAACTGACCATGATCTCTGCAGGCCGAAGGGTTAGGTGTTTTTTTTTTTTTTTTGTTATTTATTACTAGATCCAATGTTCTTGTACTACGAGCCCCCTTCATCAAGTGCTACTTAAGGCAGTTAACACTTAGCAATGCTATAAATTCCTTTGCCTTTATTTTGTATGCATTTGTTTCCCAGCGGTTCATATAGCAGTTCCTTCAATCTGTTTGTAGAATTAGTTTCTGCAGGGAACTCTTCTGATAACAGCTGGAAAGTGTCAGCCAGAGATGGGTACATTGCAAATAAGGATTGGATGTCAAAACTGACCATGATCTCTGCAGGCTGAAGGGTTAGGTTTTTTTTTTTTTGGTGAGAACTTCTGAATTTTTCACAGAGGCTAATGTATGGCCTGTACAGGAGCTTCAAAAACAAGCTAGGAATTTGGTTAGGCAATAAGTGGGCATCTATACAGTAACTATGAGTCTGAGTAGGCCTCCTTTATGGATTTTTGGTAGGCCATAGAAATGTGAAGTTCGTCCAAAATGGGTGTTCAGTTTTTTTACGAAATCTTCATCCCAGCTGACCACTTTGTTGAGTAAGAAATTAAATTTGTTGATTAAGCTAGTGGCAGGGTTCTGATTAATCTCCTAGTAAGTGGTTTGATGTAATCATGAAGTAATCAGTTTGATGAAATCATAGACACTGAGTAAAACAGAAAAAAATTTCTCTTCTATTACAAGATAATTTTTTTCTGTTTTACTCAGTAGTAGTAGTGCCCATGATTACTACAGATTTTCCTTTGTCTGCTCTAGTTATGGTGAGCTGGTTGTTACATCTCAAGGATTTTAGGGACTTGATTTCAGGAGATAAGTTGGGGGGGGGGGGGGTCTCCTCAGTGCTATTCGAAGCACTGAGGAGACTAGTCTATTAGCATCATCACTTGAGCGGGTGCTTAACTTTCTCCCGTTGTTATGCAGGAAATCCAGATATGGAATTGTTTTAAGGCAGTACTAACATAACCATGCCCTTTAGCAAGCTGAAGTTTCAACAGGAGTGAGAGAATGTCCAGTTATGTTGACAACCCATCCGTTTGTTGCCGCACTGACCTTTCTTGGTTTTTGCTTATGAACAAGTGAATCAAACTTGCAGTCAAGGATATCTCTGTTTTTATTGTAAGTTAGTTGTCTCTAGATATGTTTTAGACATAACTAGAGACTAACTAAATGTGTCTAAAATCCTGTTGAAAAGGTCAGTGTTAAGATCAAGCATACTGCCTCTTAAAGAACAGAAATATTGTCAATGTTGAGAGCGAGAACACATTTGATGGCTCATAGGTGATTGTATACAAGTGCATGGCTAGTGGTGACATAAATGCGATCAGCTGGTAATTAGATAATTTCTTTAAATTTACCTTTAATGCCACTTGTGACATAGTAAAGATTATTAGACATGAATTCACAAGAAGAAATATATGATATTCTTTATTCTTGTGAATATATATGTCTAATAATCTTCACTATGTCAAAAAAGCATCCACATCTTCCTGTAAATCCTGTAGTATACAGCGGCAACCAATATATTTTGACCTATTAGTAGGGTGACTATGCTAGTTTGGCCAGGTCTGTCCTGATTTATGCCTGTTGTCAGGTTAGACATTTGTCCCAGTTTTATTTTTTTTAGTGCTATCTTCTTTTTCTAAACCTAGTTTTTCTAGTTTCTTCTATTATTTTTTTTAAAGACAGCATGCAGAGAGTTTGTGATAAAACAATTTGCTCTCGGACACAAGCAGCTAAGCTTGTGTCCTTTAGATAAGAGTGGTGGGAGAAGTATTCAATGCTGCAGCCCTGCCAGTAACTTGGTGTACCAGCCAGTTGCAATCTCTTAGAAGTGCACCTTGTTTTGCAACCTGCAAGATATGAGCCCACTAGGCCACCAGTTAGTAGCATCAGGGGAACAAAATGGAAATTATGTTTGGGTGTACGAGAAATAGAGACTGAACAGTCCTACCGATGAGCATATGGAGAGTAGTAGTCTCAAGATTTTTGTAGTAGTTAAATATGCTCTGGTTACTAAGTACTTCAGCAACTTGTAGAGTGAATATTTTCTCAATTAAAAATAATATGGTCTACAGAGAAGAGTCAACTGAAAGTGCCAACAATTTCAAATTTATTAACCATAAAATGCAACTTTGAAGAAGATTGTAGCCAACATATAAAAAAATAAAAAATAAGATCAGTGAAAAAATACATTCTTCAGAAAAAAATTAGTGATATGATTTTAGAGACAAATATCCCTAATAAACTGGTGAATATTTATAAAGAATAATTATTATTCTGCTTATTATTTTTTAATGCTTAGATCAGTGGTCGCCAAAGTGGTCGATATAACATTGATAGGGGTCGATAGAAAAATATAAGACATCATTATACAGGTAATATTTAATTTGGTTAACTTGGATTACCTCCATCCTGAATGACAACGCAATTAAGAGTGAATCGGGGAAACAGTGACACGAATAGGACCTGTAAGATGGAGCAAGGTCATGAAAATAGTTACCGAGGCCAAAGTGACGTATTTACCAATAAATGGATGTTTGTGGTTCCTGCCCGGCCGGTGCGGTGGGAGCGAGGTTGCAACACGTGCATGGTTCTTATTTACTTACACATATTCAATCCCAGTCTCATTTTTGCACATCGACATACAAGTGGGTTTAATATTCTAAAATTCATCAACATACATATTATAGTTCAATCGTTATTCATTCACGAAATAAACTTCTCTATGTTGAAGAGTTGAGCAGGACTGGTAGTAATACCAGTGTTATTAATACCAGTAGTTTATTAATATCACTAGTAATATCAGTGATATTACTAGTGATAGTAATAGTAGTAGTAATAGTAATATAATAATATATACTATATTATACACACAATAAACAATCTAAAAACTCACATAAGCACCTTTTTTTGCTTGTCCTATTATAATTACGTAATATAATTACATAATAGTAAAACAGAGGGGGTCAATAAAAAAGTCAAGAAACTCTTGAAGGGGTCGACAGTCAAAGAAGTTTGGTGACCCCTGGCTTAGATAATCAATATAATGAAATTTTTTATTTTGTTTAATGGACACCGACATAGGTTGTTTTTATTTGTTTTTGAAAGAACTTTATTTTTGAAAATAGTGCTTTTAATAGAACTATTTTGTAGGTCCACCAATACAATAAAACCAATATGCCAGTCAATCAATAGATATTTCAAAATACTATATAATTTTAATCATTTGCCACCATCCCCCACTACACACACACACACTCAAAAATATCCTGGTTTCTGAAGATCCTACCACCCCCCCCCCCCCCAAGACCTAAAATCCTTTGTAAATTCTAATTTTGTTTGATGAAATTCTTCACCTATCATCAGCAATACCACACAAAATACAGCATCCTTCACTTTTTACCCCTTTAACCATCATTTTATGCTAACCAGGTACTACTAATGCCTATAATTTTTGGTCAATTTATGCTGACCAATGTCAAAAACTCCTCTCCTTTATTTTTGATACCTCTGGTATCCATGTACATGCATTTCAACATCCCCTTGGACAACAGCTGCCTTTGTGTAATGTCATTACCAACCCATTTGGTTTTGAGACCTGTGAAACTCCATTCAGATTTGCACACTCATTTGTCTCAAGGATGTCTGAACCCACATTTGACAGCATCTCCCCCCCCCAAAAAAAACCCTTCTAGTTTTTCTGATTTTGCACTTCTGGCCTCTCACTGAATAGCACTCTCTCCAAACAACTCCAAAACCATTCAAATGCAGTCTATCAGGAAAATACAAGTCCTTTCGTCCATCAACTCACTCCATACATAAACTGCACACCATTCCCTCTACACACTATTCTCATTGACTCATTCACAATCATGGCCATTCTCAGTTCAGTCCCATCATAGGCAGCAGACTCACAATCTTCATTTTCACTCTTCTACTTTTATCAATAACTCCTTCATATCTTCGCTCATTGCATATTTATCATCTTTCAAATCATTCATGCCAGCCAAAACAATTGATTCTTTCACTTCTCCCCTCTGCAAACTAACAGCTTCACCTTCGCACCTAGTAAACATGCTTTTGGCACTTTCTCATTAACATTAATACTCTGATATGCCCAAATCTTCTCTTTACATTTTTTTGGAAAGCAAGACAGATAACGGATGAAAATTCACAGTGAAAGAGGAACATGAATGTTCCCAATCAACTGGAATTGCTTCAGTGACACATTCATTTCAAATGTTTAGACTGGAAGACTGAAAATGATCTACCCAAGGAAATGAGGCATAGAAATTCTGGAGGTTATCCTACTTAATATTTTTATATTGACATGAATGCTGTTCCACTGGAGAAATATTAACACTAAATTACTGTCTGAAGTGATTAGACCAACAACATCCACAGTATACTTAGAAGGGTTATTAAGTGAAGAAGAGATCTAGTGTTTGGCAAGTGGTTAAGGTTATATGGTGCACTAACAAGCCTAATCTCTCCAAACATTCTGCATCACTAATCATGTTAACACAGGAATATTCACAAATGCCTTAGCATCACTTCACAGTGAAATGGGAAAAGGAATGTTCCCAACCAACTGGAGTTGCTTCAGTGACATAGCCACTTCAAATGTTTACAGTGGAAGGCTGAAAATGATTCACCCAAGGATTTTGAACTACAGTGATCCAGCAAGCAATTGCTTCATTGCTTGCTGTATCACTGTAGTTCAAAAAAGCAAGGCAGGTTGACCTGCAAACACAAAAATTCCCAATGAAGATGACTTCATTATAAGGAAAATTGGAGTGAAGAAAAGCAACATTTAAAGAAAGAAAGAGTTCAAATTTTGGGGACCAGTGGAGACAATAAATGAATTTGGCACAGAAAAGGAAAAGACATTTTTAGCCCAAAAAGAAATATCCTAAGTTGGAAATTCTCTGACAAAATATCTCAAACTAACATATACAAATGTCACACAAGAGGTGAAAAATAATCAAAAGGGCATGCAATTTTTCACATTTTGGATGATACAGCCAAAACCTCCCTAAGAATTCTTGATTCTAAACAGAAGAGGCCATTTAAGAAAGGAGACTCCCCCTCTCTTGAAAATCTCATTCAAACACTTTTTCATTGGTGCTCTGTTTCTGCATTGTGCTTTTTTTTTTTTTTTTTATAGATACTTCCATGAGCATTACTCCACTTTCCACTAATCATGTAAAAATTACAGCAGTGACTTATCAACATCCATACACAGTTCAACTCCAAAAATATTGAATCAACATATCATTGTCCATCCATCTCTGTACTTTGGAACAGCCTTTCCCATGCTGTTTTTCCCAGTGAATACAACCATCATTTAATTACACTTGCAAAGAAATTATATTCTGGTTTTATCCTTTATCCAAGTGTAAGCAAACAAAGTTTGCACATGAAATATAGTGACAACTAGGCTACTTGTATATGGAGGATAATGACTTCACATTGATTGCCTTTGTATCCCATAATCCAAAGCATACATTCTTAGGGAGGTGTATAATGCTATGCATTACGGGAAGGACCACTACTCAGACCAGTTTGAACCTTTACTGAGGTACTGTTAAAATGCAGGGATACAGCTTAGACTGATCTAAAAGATCACTATCAGTACTGAGCCGAATCACACTAGGACGATTCACTGTTAAAGTGAATATCTCTCCAGTTTTTGGAGAGGTACTCCACACTTTAACAGTACCTCAATAAAGATCAAAACTAGTCTGTGCAGTGGTCCTTCCCATAATGCATAGCATTATACATGTCCATAAGGATGTATGCTTTGCATTATGGGATACAAAGGCAATTACAGTGAAGTCATTAGCCTCCAAATACAAGTAGCCCAGTTGTCACTGTATTTTCACATGTAAACTTGCCGGCTTACACTTGGATAAAGGATAAAAGAAACATTTCTTAGCACAGTTTAATTTAATTTGCAACCAAGTGAAAAACCTTTCTACAACCCTCAGCTTTTCATGGAGCTTGTTAATAGATTCTTTCTTTCTCCTTAGTCCCTTTTCCATATACAGCACTGGAGTTATAATTCTTGTGACCTCCTTTGAGTGGAATCAATATAAAAACTGAAAAATCACATCAGTTTTGTAACTAAGTTGGAAGTAAGATACCTGAAATCTTACAAATGACTACGCTGAAAGTCTATTTCACCAGGAGATGTAAGCCCATCTTCGGTAAGAAATGCCACTAACTCCACAAATTATCCAAACTGCTCCCTCTGGGCAGAATCAAGAATTTATAAAGAGGTTTTAGGTGCATTATCCCAAATATGTGAACAGCATTCTAAGGATGGATGGATTTGGAATTTGTGTAGGGTTAGTAGCTGGGTGGATGTAAAATAGCTTCATGGATAGAAAGTTTTTTGGAAGCTGAGGAAGTGATGTGATGTCTTTGTGCCAAGAGAGGTTGGAGATAAATTTCAGTCCAAGAAGAGATAGTTCATCCTGTCTGGTGATGAGTGTATTACTGAGATCCCCTTTTGCAAGAGGAAAGGCAGGACTGCACTTTGGCAGCAATAAAGGTCAAGAGGTTATCTTTACCACAACTGAAGGATGGTATGGAGATCAGTGTTTAAGGCACTGGTTGCAGATGATCTTGATGTAAAGGATGTCTTGGAACTACATAATTTGTCAAAGGAATGGGAAAAATGCTATCATCAGCAAAGGTATGGATAAGATTTGTAGTGATTGTGGGTACATTATTTATGTATAAGAGAAAGAGGGGTAGGTGAGAGAATGGGGTCCTGAGGCACTACTGCACTGGTAGCAAAGCTCGAAGAGAGGGTGTCATCCGCCAAGGCACATAGCGAACAAGAGAGGAAGCTACAGTATCTCATGATCAGTCCAGATACTGTGTAATTATAATAAGATGATAGCTTCCATGAGATGTGATAGGTGCCAGCTGAGTAGAAGACTGAAGAGAAGATAAATGATAGGTGTTAGTTCCAGAGCACAACATTTGTACAGTAGGAGAGATGCCATTGGAACCAGCTAAATTTGTAGTGTTTAGGTTGTCTAATATTCTTCTTATGTCCTCCTGCCAAAAGGTCACAAGAGGCATATGACGTTCAGTTGATGATATGGAAGGAAAGGATTTGCCTTCGTTGACCAAGCAAAAACTAGACGAAAAGAATGATGCTAGGAGTTTGGCTTTTTCTTTGGGTGTTGTAACAATAATACTATCTGGATGGGTGAGAGGTGGGAGCGAAGGTGAAAAGAAGTTGTGTCTGATGGCTTCTAAAAGGGACTAGAAGGCAGAGTTACCATTTGGACAAGAGACGAATTTCTGCTATTGGCCTTTGTTAAGTTGGATTTGCTGATAATTGATTTATATTTATGCATGCCTCCACATAGACTGAATGTAGCTTGGGTTCTTTATGCAAGCACTTGGAGTAAGCCAAGTTTTTTTCTTTGAATGTTTTCATACATCTTCTGTTGAACTAGAGTTTAGAAAAGTGGACCGGAATTTTATATGGAATGAGGGATTAATGCTGTCATGCCACTGTGGATGATTTTTTTGACTTGCTCAGTGCAGGTGTCTAAAGTCAGAAGGGTAGAAGTAATAGCCATGCCATGAGAAAGAAGAGTTGTAGTTCCGGAGATCATCTCACTTTGTACCTTTGTAGTGCCAGAGGAGATGAGTTTGGGTGAGGTGAGAGGAGGGCATTCTGTGAGAATGGAAACTTGCACAAGATTGTGGTAGTTGCTGAGAGGAGAGGTCACCTCCACAGTGTTTGGAAGGAGAACTAGTTTAAAAAAAAAGATCAAGGATATTGGGAAAGTGGAGGGGATTATCTAGAATTTGCATAGGTAGCTGCACAATTTGTGTTAGATCATTGCTAATAGCAAAAACTTCTGCATCACGTCCAGCTCGATCAGTAGTGTTCGAGTTGTGAACTTCCAAGTCGCTTATGACAATGATTTTGGCTGTTTGTATAGCTGATTGTAGATGGTTCAGTATCATGGAGAGGAAGCTAAGGAGATCTTTGTGGTTTTCAGAGCATGGAGACTGATAAATGCAGCACATGAATGTCACTAAATGAGGCAAGGAAACTGTCAGCCAGAGGAAGTAAAAAGCAGGATATCCTAAATTTGCCTTCTCAGGCAGGCCATATCAGAACGTACAAAAGGCACAGCGCCACCTTTGTGGCAAAGTCAATTGTGAAGAGTATAATTTGGGCATTGGAGGTGAACTGCAATTTGAATTTCTGTTAAGAGAAGGTGGTCTGGCTTGGATACCTGTAAGTGCTGATTAACATCATTTATGTTAGAATTTATACTGCAGATTTTTGTAAAGTGGATGTGGAAGTGATTTTTGGTAAGGATCCTGATAAGTTTGGAATACTGTGTTTGGTTTGAGTTGTTTGGATTATTATTATGGTTTATTATGAGATGAAAATAAAGAGAAGGGCCATGCAGTGGAGACAGGCTGGTGAACATAACACTGCAGACAGCGAACAGTCTCCCTGCCCTGCCATTCTGTTGCATTGACAGTGCCTCCTACATACCACTACTCAGACTCCTTGACCAGGCATGACCTGGCAGAGGATGTGGCAGCTGAATTATGCACCACTCGATTGGGAAGTCACTTGATTTGTTACTGACTGGTTTGAGCTCATATACTATCTGGTGGCTGGCCTGAATTGGAACTGTTTTAACTGCTGTAGATTAAAATGGAGGAGAGTCGGGGTCTTTGTGTGTTAGTCATACTATTGAAGAGCATCACTTAACACTGCATGGAGAAGAGGTGGATGTGGGGGAGGGTAGAGGCCAGAATCCTTGCTCTGGAGGTCAAACATGGTATTTGCCACTGCATGCCCCCAATAAGCAGGGTGATGGCGGTATTTCACCAGGCAATGAAGGTCATCTATCACCTAGTGGTCTAATTAGCATTATTTACTCCAACATGAAAAGATCCTTTTGAAGTAAGAATGCTCATTGTAAAAGAATTTGGCAGTGCTCTAGGAGAATCTGGTGCTGCTGAGCAGGAGTTTTGCACCCAAGTGCTGCAAAACTCCTGATCATCTATATTATATATGCACAGAACTAACCTATGAAGTCAAATCTTCTCTCAATCTGCTCTTCGATGACTTCATCAGATTACAGCCAGACAAATAATTCTAAATATGTCACTATATAATCCGTCTAAACACTTAATTTGTAAATATCCATTATTTCTTTGACATCCATTAATAATCTTAGTGAACAAAATTGGGAGCTATAATCCAATACATGTTTGACTAAAGATGAGTATGACAGTATCATAACTTCCTTTCTATTACAAAGTGCAGCTTCTTAATTAAAACCAGATCTTAAATTTGATTTCAAAACTTAACCTCCACATCAATGAGAATACCCAATGCCTTATTATTATCTGAGACCTCCAGGGGGTCAAAGACTTATCGAGAGAAGCTATAAATCACCCATACCAGCTGTCATAACTTCCCTTAAATTCATTAACACTAGATGCACTCACTAAAGGCAAACTATTCCACTGACTCACTGCTATGTGAGAGGGAAAACCTAGCTCTTACCCCTTTCTTAACTATGAACACATTTAACTTCCATGGATGATCCTGTGTTCTCTCCCCACCTTCCAAAATAATGAAAAACTTAATCAGATGATATCCTATAACATCCTTTTAAGCATCTGAAATCCACATGCTCATGATCTGTCCTCATTATCTAAATCCCATAATCTGGATATAATCTTTCTAACTATTCTTTGTACCCTTTCCACAGCTTCTTTATTTTCTTGGAATCCAGGAGACCAAATTTGCACACAATAATCCAGGTGTGGTCTTATCAAGGCCTTATAAAGAGGCAAAATGACTTCATTCTCCTTACATATCAAGGTTCGCTTCTACATCGCAATTATCCTCTGAGTTGTATTTGTACTTTTGCTATGTAACCTTTAAACTTCAAATTCCTATCCACCATTATGCCAAGATCCCTAGCCTCATCAGTTTCTTGTAGCATAATCCCACTAATATAATATGCTGCTGGAAATCTCATCGTGCCAAAGTACATAACTTCACATTTAAACTGAAAGACATTTTCGCTTGCCCAAATTTCCAGCTGTTCAAATCATTTTGTAAGTGCTGGATATCAGAAGCATCCCTGATTGCACTGTCTATCTTCGCACTATCAGCAAACAATTGCACATTTCTTCATAATGTCATAATGTATAGATTGAACAGCAATGGCACAAGGACTGAACCCTGAGGTACACCACTAGTCACCTTAAATATAGCAGATTCACACCCACCATATACCATTTTCTGATATCTGTCTGTCAACCATCCACTAATCCAAGTATAGAGTTTATATTCTAATTTCACAGTCTCCAGTTTATGCAACAGCCTTTTGCATGGTATCCTATCAAATGCCTTGCAAAATCTAACATTATCATAGTGTATCCATTTCCTTTATCCAACTCCGCCATAACATTGTTATAAAATATGAGCAATTGCTAAAACATAACCTTCCTTTAGTAAACCCATGATGCTCCTTGCATAGCATAGCTTGTTTATCTACCCATTTTTTCTGTAAGCAAGTTCTTATTAACTTTTCTAAAATCTTCACTACCAACACCAGAGATGTTGTTAGGTCAGTAGTTATACATATCAATTTTTGCACCACCCTTGTACAATGCAACTATCATACATTCCTTCCATTCCTGTGGTATCATTCCTGGGCTGAGACTCAGGTTATACAAATATGTGAAAGGCCTAGCCAATTCAGCTGAACATTCCTTTAGCAAACGTGCTGATATTCCATCTGTCCCTACTGACAAATTCTTATGCAGGTTATGCAACAGCTCTTCAACCTCATTTTCATGCATTTCTAATTCTTCATCTAATATAGCAGTAGCAGTGTGCACCAGGTTACATACACTTGGTTGATATATTTTAGCAAAATGAGCACTCATTAATTGAACAATTATTATCAGAGACCTAAGTCAATCAAGGGACGGCATATGTTTTCCCACACAAGATGTCATAACTTCTTCAACTCATTCACAATAGAAGCCCTCATCAGTTTGACAGACAAATTGTTCAAATCACTGCCTGCTGTACGAGAGAAAAATCTAGCTCTCACCCCCCCCCTGCTAAAACATTATAAAGAGGTAAATGACTTCCAGATCTTTACACATCAAATGTTCATTTCAGTATCACAAATGATTATTTTCTGCATTGTAATTGCATTATCTCATATACAAGGAATTGTACATGATTCACTTTATAATAAACCCTGTCCATTCAATATACATGCATCTAATATGACTTTCCTGAATCACATACTATCATTTGTTCGCTCTTCCAATTTTGGAAGAGTGAACAAAAGCATTGTTTACTCTTCCAAACTTTCAAGATTGTCCTGTTTGGATAATATTTTAACTTAAATAATACGGATCCTAAACACCGAACAGTATTTGCCACTCCTGACAACCTGGCTCTTTGCAAATCTCCCTTCAAACACCACTTCCTGGTAGCTATCGATCAATTCCTAACAGCCCCCCCCCCCCATGCAATCAGCAATTGCTATTTGGCATATCTTAATCTGTGGGGACTAATGTGGAACCCTACCAAAATCTTTGCTAAAATCAAAACAAATCACAAAACAAGCATTACATTAATTATTTCATCATTATAAAAAGTAAGCAGATTTGCAACTACCTTCCATCCTTAAAAATCATGGTATTCCTTACTCAACCAACAATCTCTAACAAGAATACGCACGATATTGTCCCAATTGATTTGCCTATTATTTTGTATAAAGAAGATTCAGTGGTCTAATTCTCTACTTTTGCAATAAACCACCCTTACGATTTTCAATTTCAATAAATCAATGAGACTGAGTATTGTACCTTTCCAACTACAAGGTACTATTCGCAATCTCAGTGATTCACTGAAGATGATCAAAAGTGAACTGATTAATCCTGACTTATGTCTGCTATCAAAGAAGATAAATGTCATCAGTAATTCCAATCTTATCAATTGCCAAGACTGCCAGGTGATTTTAAGATATCAACAGTTTCCTTTTTCTGTATTACATCTTTAGGTTAATCTGGTTGCCGGCCTGGTTAGTGTACCTACTCTCCAACCAACAGATTGCAGGTTTGAATCTCACTGCGGGCATGAATGTTTGTAATTGTCCTTAGGTGGGAGATGAATTTCATCGCCTGGTGTAAGACCACCATCCCACTTACTAGAGGCCTGAAGTGGCTTGAAGAAGTTCTGTATTTGATCTCTAAAGCAGGGTTTGTGAACTTTAAAAAAAAATTTTTTTTTAAAAAATGTTATATACCTCATGCATCTTTCCTTTTCTAACTGACCGTGTTTTCATATACACTTACAAATTAGTTATTAAATTCTTCTGCAACCACAGATGGATCATTCAGAAGTATTCTACTAGAGGAGATAGTAATGCTGAGTTCATTTTTACTAGCCTTACTCTAATTCACATATCTACAAAAGCTTTTCAGCGGACAAAGAAATCTGAGACATTCCCAGATAGCTCTAAATCAAATTTTGCTTATATGTTCTTTAACAATTTATTTGATGCTGTTATGTATATCTATCATACTAACAAATTAACAGATCAACATACTTCCCATAGTTTTTTTTTCTTTCTTATGTACATTTCTTTAAGAACTTCTTGATTATTCATTCAGATAATACCAGGTTTATAATAAAATTTACTTCTAGGAATAAACTTGGTAATATCTGATATAACTCTGTAAACATCACCCAAAATGCATCATATTTATGATGCATTTCTAGAGGATGATTTAGTAAAATAAGTTTGCAGAACAAAAAAAAAACAGATAAGCTTTTATAAGTTATTCTACATTTTTATTAACAAAATTCTTAATAATATCACATGATATTATTATTTTTCCCTTTTTCTTATATATGAAGTTAATGTCAATATTACTTTTTTTTTTCCCATAGTAAAAGAAATTTAAATGGGCAATCTAAAATCATAGGGCTATGATTGTCTCAGTCTCAATGTACTATGTAGTAAAATATCTCTGGATGAAACTGAAAACTCCACAAATGCAAAATGACTCAGAACATAGTTATTGCTTAATTTAAAACCACAGTAGCAGAGTGATTTATAAAAAAATAATAATAATAAATAAAAATAACATTTATGGAATTCTTGTTAAAATGATAGTTCTCTTATGTTAAGATGACCCATGTGTACTTCAGTGTTTATTTGTGTTGCCATTGTGTCCCTTCCCAAGGCTGTGGGTAGTGACTTCTGTTCTTTAATGTTTCCACCTCTCTCACACTCAGATGGTAACATCTCCTAAAGATAAGTCAGATCTCTTGACATCAATTTTCTTCTCCAAACCTTGTGTAGATGACCAAAGCAGCTAGCTCTCCTCCCACCATTCCGAAAACAATCCACATGTTTCCTACGAAATTTCTCCAAAATGACATAAAAAAATAATCTGCAGTCTTCATATACCAATAAGTCACCCGATCCCGATGTATTCCTCTGGTTGTATCAAAAATTTGTGCGCTAGAAATCATACTAATCCTTGTGTCATCTGTATCATCACCATGTACATGGTGACACTAGCACTGTCATGAGTAGCAGAGGCAATAAACATATTGCTCAACTAAGTTATTATTTTTAGTAGATATTAGTTAAATTATTATTGAGCCTCTGTGGCTCAATCAGTATAGACAAAGCCCTTTGGTTAGAAAGACTTAGGTTTAATTCCTGTCCATGACGTGAGGAACTTTATCTGGTCTCTTTCGCAAATAAGGAGATGAAAGGTCAGGCTCTGCAATGCACATAAGGTCACATCTTGTAAAAAGAGGCCGACCCCAAATAGATGGGATAAGGTACAGGAGGAAGAAGAAGATTAGTTTAGGAAGAAGAATAAGTTAAATTATTATATATATTTGGTGATATTTTGTTTATTTTTGACTGTGTCATTAAGTCATGTTGTTTTCTTCTTCTTCAACCTTTTGGTTCTGTCCACTGCTGGACGAAGGTCTCCCCCATGATTTTCCAGATCACTCAGTATTCTGCCTCTCCCATCCATCTACTCTTGCAATTTGTTCCAGTTCATCCCTCCACCTTCTTCTCGGTCTTCCTCTTTGTCTTGCTCCATCCAGTGGTCTCCACTCTGTTATTTTTCTAGTCCATCTCCCGTCACTGCATCTGGCAATATGGACAGCCCATATCCACTCAGCCTGTTTAATGCATTTTACAATATCCATGACACCTGTTTGAGATCTTATCCATGTATTTGTCTTCCTATCTCTTAATGTTATTTTTAGCATACTTCTTTCCATGCGATGTTGTGTTGTTCTCAGCTTTTTGTTTAGGGCTTCTGTTAAAGTCCATGTTTCTCCTCCATATGTTAGAGCAGGAAGTATGCACTGGTCGAAAGCGCTCCTTTTTAGACTCATAGGGATGTCACTTCTGAATATGTCTCTCACTTTCCCATAAGCCATCCATTCAAGGTGAATTCTTTGTTCAATCTCTTTTCTTTGGCACTCCTCAAAGGATAACAATTGGCCCAAATATACATATGAAGTAGCTTGTTCTATTTCATGGTTTTCAACTTTGAGAGTTCTATGGTTAATATATTTGTTCATCAATCTAACAGATAAGCTTAGGTGTTGACAGTTATTCATGACTTATTTTTCGCGGTATTAACCATACCACACACACTTTTATCACAAAGTTGTTTTATTAATGCTTATATTTCGCTGATTTTCAACTCAGCATCATCAGAGCACAACACACTTGTAAACGCGATAGTGAGTGAGTGAAACAATATAATTGTAAAAGACAAAAGATCTAAAATCAATTTTTTTGGAAAAAAAAAAAAAAAAAAAACAGCAGCTATCCAGGAGTTTTTCTAAGGATAACCGTCTCCCAAATTTTTGGTAAATTAATGCAACCATATTTGTTAAGGTTGGGAGAATTCTTCAAAGCCAATGCTAACTCAAAAAATAATCTTTCAGATCTATAACGACTCCTAAATAGCACATTCGTTTTCCTCCATCTAATCCTGTGTGAAGGAGTGTCCGAAGCGTGGTCTGCCAGTTCCGACTTGCCATAGTAATAGTAGCGAATGTATCTTTCATGTTTTTCCAGGCGGATGTTCACTGATCTTCCTGTTTGCTCATAACAGACCAAGTCACAGTCACAAGGCACTTCATACACTCCTGGGTGTGCTAAAGGGTGAAGTTTATCCTTAGGCGAGCGGTTCAGAGTTGCCAGCTTGACAGGAGGTTTGAAAGTGGTGCGAAGGCCATGTTTCAACAATACTTTGGCTATCTTTTCCGATGTTCCTCTGATATAGGGAATAGAAATGGTCATGTTGTATTCTCGTGTATTGGGGGGGGGGGGGGGGGGGGGGGGGCAGAGTAATGGGCCTATGTAGTATTTTTTATCTATTTTGTATGGATTGTAGCCATCTAAGAACGTATGGTGCAGGTATTGGAGTTCAGTGGTCAAAGCTGTATCGTTAGAACAAATGGCTCTGGCTCTGTGTATAAGTGTTTATAAAATGACGTACTGTTGGACTGTTTGATGTGATTATTTATGTAGGTATCTTCCTGTGTGTGTAGGCTTTCTGTAAATAGAAAAAGATAGTGATCCATCTGAAAGGCATTAGTCATTTCTTGACTAATGTGTCAAGAAATGGTAAACAGTTATTTGATTCTTTTTCTACTGTGAAGTGAAAATTTGGGGTGTTGGCTGTTTAGGTAGGTGACAAAAGCATCCAAAGTGTCTTGTCCATGGGGCTAGATGGCAAACACATCATCTACATAGTGTAACCACACTTGTGACTAGATATAGCCAAGTATTATAAACAAGGCTAAGCCTCCAAAAAGCAATATGCCACGTAAACAAATAATTGCCCTAAAAAACTTATATAATAATAAAAATATTATTATTACAAAAGCTGATAAAGGAAATGTAACAGTTATCATGAATAAAGAGTATAACAGAAAAATTCAAGATCTCATATGTGACAGTTCCACATATCAAATTATACATCAAGACCCTATGATGTCTCAAAAGATAAAAGTCCAAAAATTACCGAAAAAAGTGAATCATGGCCCAAAGAAATCATCAGGAAAATAAAACCAATTATGTTAAACCACCCTGTATTTACGGATTACCAAAAATCCACAAAACTAATATTCTCCTAAGCCCCATAGTTGATAGCATAGAACTATGGGGCGTAGTCCCACATATAAACTGGCCAGACATTTAGCCAAGTCGCTTGCCCCCCCCCCCCCCTGATGGGCGAAAGGATCTATATAAGATGGATGGCTTGCATTTGAATGGTTACGGTGTAAGAAGACTTGAGAAAGTGTTGCTGAATGTAGTGGATGTGCAAATTCCGGGAAACTAGATTTGTTAGGGGGGGGGGGGAGTAGAGATACAGTCCTTATGGAGGCAGTTGAATGTAAGAATGAATATAATATGCCACAGCAAATAAGGACAACAAATCTGAGTGGGATAGTTAATATAAGGCATCAAGGTAGGGTTGGGGCTAATGGGGGTCTTAAATTCATGTACACTAATACTAGGAGTATTAGGAACAAGAAGGAAGAGTTTTTGGCCATGGTTGGCACTTCCAGACCACAGGTTATAGGTATTAGTGAAACATGGCTGACTGTAGATGATATAACTAGTGGGATTGAATGTGATGGGTATAGTGTGTTCAGGAATGACAGAGAGAATAAAATGGGGGGAGGAGTATTGTTGATGATAGCTGATGAGCTCCAGCCAAGGAGAATAGAAGTTGAATTGCAGGATAGAGAAAAGAGCACATTTGAGGCCATTTGGTGTGAGATTGTGGCTAGCAGAACTAAATATACAATTGGGTGCTGCTATAGACCAGGTGATGGAAAAGATGGTGGTGACAGTATGCACAAGCAAATAGAAGAAATGGGTGGAAGGAGGGTGATTATTATGGGAGATTTCAACTATGGTCGCATTGATTAGAGTGAGGAGAGAACACACGGGAGGAAAGAACTGGATATTATGCAGTTATTAAGGGATAACTATCTGCGACAGCATGTAATGGAAAATACTAGGGGTCAGAGAGTGCTTGACCTGGTAATTACAACTGAGGATTTGGCTGTAACAAATATGACCACATTGCCACCAATCGGTGAGAGTGATCATAGGGTCTTAACTTGGGAGGTGGCTAAAGGTGTAGAATTTTCAATTAAGACAGGGTACATGTGGAATTATCAGGCTGGAAAGTATGACAAGCTTAGGAGTTTGATTGGTTCAGTGCCATGGCATGTACAACTGCAAGGACTAGAAGTTGATAGTGCATGGGAGGTAGTTAAGAAGTGCTTGCATGAAGCAATGGCTGACTGTATACCTAGAGTCCGAATAATAAATCAAGTAAGGGTTAAATGGATGAATAACACCATTAAGCTTGAATTGCAAAAAAAGAAACAACTATGGAGGGAATTTAAGGAGAAGGGTGACCGGCAGGCACATGAACGGTATAAAGCGCAGGCCAGAAGGGTGACGAGTGTGGTAAGAAAAGCAAAAAAGGATTACGAAAGAACATTGGCCATGCAGGCTAAAGAGAATCCTAAACAGTTTTTTAGATATGTAGCAAGTAAAAGGAAAAATGTACATGGCAGATTGATTTTAAAGAATGCCAATGGTAGGGAGGTAACTGAATCAGTTGAGATAGTTGAGTTACTGAGTGAGCACTTTGCAAAAGTATATCATCCAGGTGGTGACATTGCAGAAACGAATAAACCAGTAGATTATACGGGAATTGTGGTGAATGAAGTGGAGGTGAGTAGTCTATTGCATAACCTCAATGTCAATACATCTGTGGGATTGGATGGTATACCAGCTCGTGTTGTACGAGAAGCAGCTAAAGAATTGTCAGTACCCTTGACCATTTTGTTTAATTTGAGTCTCGGGTCTGGGTTAGTCCCGAGCGGGTGGAAAGAGGGGAAAATAGTTCCACTGCATAAAGGTGGTTCCAAGACTGCTGTTGTAAATTACCGACCGATTAGCATATCAGGAATCATTGTCAAGGTCTTAGAGAAATTAGTCAAGAAAAGAATACAGGATTGGATAGATGAAAATAGGATATTGTATGGGGGACAACATGGTTTTGTGAAGGGTAGATCATGCCTCAGTAACTTGCTCACGTTTTATAACACAGTGACGGCTGAACTGGATAGGGGTAATGGGTTTACAGTGATACTACTGGACCTTGCCAAGGCCTTTGATAGGATACCACATGGAACCCTAATCAGTAAACTGGAGCAGATGGGTATAGATATAGGGTTGGTGAGATGGATAAGAGGGTGGTTGAAGGAGAGATATCAAAGAGTGGTTTATTCAGGAGTGGAGTCTAAAAGACGTCTTGTGACTAGTGGAGTGCCACAGGGCTCTGTTCTTGGACCACTGCTTTTCAATTTGTTCATCAATGATATTGGAAAGGATCTGAGAGGAAGTGTTCACTTGTTTGCTGATGATGCAAAGTTGGGTAGAGCAATTGTGAGTGCACAGGATGTCAAAATTTTACAGGATGATTTGGATAGTTTGGAGGACTGGGCTAGGAAAAATGGATGTCAATTTAATGTGGCAAAGTGTAAGGTTATGCACTTTGGGGTGAAAAGAATAGCAGCAGTATATCGCATTGGTGGAATCATACTCCAGGAGATTGATGAGGCCAGGGATTTCGGAGTGTTGGTGGATAGGGAGTTGAAGTTTAGGGGGCACATTGCAAAAGTAACTAAAACAGCTCACCAAATCACTTGGCTTCTGAAAAATACTTTAACATGCAGAGACGAACAAGTTGTTGTTCCTCTGTATCGAGCCTTGATAAGACCCCATCTGGACTTCTGTGCCCAGCTATGGGCACCAGGGTTTCTTCGTGATGGGGAGGAAGTGGAGAGGGTCCAGAGACGAGTGACCAAGATGATAGCAGGTCTGTGGAATGAACCTTATGAGAATAGGTTGAAGATTTGTGGGTTGCAGAAATTGGACAATAGGCGAAGGAGGGGTGATTTGATTGAGACATTCAAATTACTGAAGGGTTTTTATAAGATTGATCCAGAAGATATTTTTGAAAATATGGCTGGTGGTGGGAGGACTAGGGGCCATGCATGGAAGCTGGGCAAGAGCGTGGTTGACAAAGGTGTTAGAGCTAGGTTCTTTACTTGGAGAGTGGTAAATGAGTGGAATAAGCTTCCAGAGTCTGTTGTGGGTGCTACGACCGTGAATGAGTTCAAGGCAAGGTATGATAGATACTGTGTGAATGTTGAATAGTTGTTCTTGACATGGTGTTAGGGCCTCCCTCGATGAGTCTGTCGACTCCTTGGAGTTTCCCGGAACAACAACAACAATAATAATAATAATAATAATAATATTTATTCATCATTATTTTTGTTTTTTCTCTATTTTTAATCCAATTACTCTGGGGGCTTCATTTAGCTGATTTAGCCTTTCTTCCAGATCTACAACATTATCTGCTATTAGGACAATATCATCTGCAAATTTCAGATGATGCAGCCTTTCTCCATTTATGTTTATTCCTTCTATTTCACAATCAAGGCTTCTAAAGACGTCTTCTAGTGCAGCTGTAAATAATTTGGGAGATATGGTGTCACCTTGCCGGATGCCTTTTTGTATTGGGAACTTTTCACTGTTTTTACATAATTTAATTACAGAAGTTGCATTATTGTAAATATGTTTTAGTGTTTCAATATATGGTTTCTCAGTTCCCTGGATTTCAAGTGCTTTTAGTGTTGCAGATGTTTTAGCATGTTGTTTTAGTTATCTATTATTAAATAATATTCTTTTCAAAATCGTTTTTTGTTATGGCACCGATAAGCATGAGAAATATGGTGACGAAGACAATGATGTTGGCCAATATCACCATGCGTGATTTAGTTGAATGTATTGTGTGTTTGATGTATTCATTGAGTGAATGGTTTGTGGTACGAGAACAGAGAAAATGTTTGTCATAAATGTTTTGTAAATGAATATAAGAAATGCGAGTGTGAAAGAATGAAGTGACACTGATAATAAAGATATAAGGCAGGATTGTCAATGTGTCATGCAGAATGGAGTAGTGGAAGCAGTGAGTGATAGTGCACAAAACATGGCTGAGCATGTGAATGAAGTGGTTGAAAGTAATGTGGATGATGAGATGCTAGCATGGAAAGAAATTGCATGCTTACGTGGACTCCTTCACAGGACAAAACCTGGGCTCGAGCGATTGGAGAAATGACTGGCGAGTGGTATTGAAGGACAGAGCATGAAAGAAAGAATGAATGGGAAAAGCATAAAAGTGTGAGAAACTAGAAAATCAGAGTGTATTGTATGGGGATTCGATGACAAGAGGTGTAATTAATGAGAAAGTGTTGAAAGCAACTCATTCCTGCCAAAAACAGGCATGAAGTAAAGCTGTATAGTAGTGCAATGTTTTCTGAAGTTTTTCTTACAATATTTTCAACTCTCATTGAGGGAAAATTCCATGTGTTGAAATATATAATAGGATGGAGGGAAACCTCTTAACATTTATACAATATCTGTATCTTTGTATTTTACCTATAAACTCCAATCCAAAACAAAGAAAGACAACCAAAATATCACTTGTGAAACACCAGGGTTCCGATGAAAACACCATTCTCTAATTCTACACATTTTTCAAAGAGGCCTATGAACAAACTGAACTAAACTTCAGAAAGGTAAGTATTTCACCACATTACTCAAGTTGATTCAATACAAATGCCTTTCCTTCACATGAATGACATAACCCACAAAATGTGAACCATTTCTTATCTTAGCATCAAGAAATGCTAATATTAACGAGGAAACTATGTTCTTTGAAATGCCCTGGAGGAGTTTTTGGATGTCTATGAAAGTAAGTATTTGATGATCGGGATATTCATGCAACTAAACTTTTTGTTTAGAGGACTACTGTCATTCCAATTTTACCACATTGTTGTTAAACTTGGACCATATACTGCAGAAATTGGAAAGTATCAGGAAATATACTACTAATGCTGTTTTTCAAGAATCTTCAAAATTCAGTGGAAAAACAGAAATACAGAAGTCATAAAACAATGATTATCTGCTATCACATTTGCCGAATTATTCACAGACCTGTATACCAAATGCCTACCTGAAATCAATGAAAGAGAATGTTATGAAAGAAAGCAAATGTACTACTTCGAGCATAACATCAAGGCAAATCTGAAGAAATGTAACACTGATGTACATGTGTTCAATATAAAAGAACTATGAAGATCTTCTCTATATTGCTCAAAATGGCAAATAGTAAGTTATTATTTGACACTTCCAGGGAGTCAAGACTTGTCAAGGGCACCTACTCTACAACTCTGTCTCCACCACTCAATCCACCAACTACAACAAGCTGCAACTACATCAACGTCATCTATTGCCAACCACTAACACTACTATTTTCACAGACAATTACAAACATCCATGGCCACGGTGGGATTCGAATCCATAGCCTTTTGGCTGGAGAGCGGATACGCTAACCACTTGGCCAACCAGGCCGAAGTTATATCTCAGAACAGGAATGTTTCATTTTACAAAGGGGTTAGGATCTCAGAGCAATGTTCATAAAGTGAACTGTGCATATATTAAGGCAAAATTATAACGTATTTCAGTTAGATTAGTTCTTTCGGAATGAAAACAGACCTCTAAGTTTTTTAGTTTTGCAATTTTATAAAGAATTAGGGTTATTTTATAATTATTTTATGTAAATAATGTTTATTAAATAAGATAAAACAAGTTATAAATTAAAGTAAAAATACTGTAATGAAAAGATTTAACGAGATGGGCCTGGTTGAGGGTCATCTGGATTGACAGGCTCCTTGTCCTTCTTGGTTAAAAACTGCAGCAAGGATGTCTGGTGACCTTTTCTTCTTGTCCTCCCAACATGTATTAACAGGGCTTCCAAGTATGTGTTACAGCTCTTTGGATGGAAGAGCTGAGTTTCCAGTCAGTATCATCAGTACAAAGAGATTTACAGACAGTTTTTATCTGCATCAAAGTATCTTTGTGAACACACACACCCTCCTCATTGTCCTCTTTAACAAGCTGCACTGCTAGCTCTTCCAGATCTCTCTTCGAAAGTAACTCTCCAAACTTTATAGCAACTCACTGACAACATCACGTCAGTAAATTCCCAAAGCAAACATTCTTAGTATTCTAGACACATCATCTACTGCTGGAACAGGTTTGAACCCAGGAAAGCTAAGAACTGCATAGGCCACAATTCTGCAACACACCATTCATAAATCACTAATACTTCTAAAGCTGTTGCAACATTTGTTATGCTCTTAAAGATATTAAAGGACTTCCAGTATTCCAGTAGTGTCTGACAAACAAAGAATCAGATACCTGCACGGCCTCAACAATCCCTCTGAAGGTTGTGCATAAGCTGAATGCTGTTAATGTTGTAGTGTTGAGTGGCAAATAAACCACCTTAACATCCGAAGCATCAGATCAGTATGTAAACCTTCGAGTTTACATACTGATGAATCTAACAAACAAGGCTTGTTAGATTCCCAGGGACAGTCAGTCACTTAACTTTATTAGGAAAATTATTTGTGGCTCAAAATTTTACCACTTCTGGACAAAAGTATAAAATGTACCATTCGGTAAAGATTGTCTGGGACACCCAACCTTTTTTTTTTTTTTTTTAATTAGAATACCAGACAACAAGCAAACAAGTCTTAAAATAACATGGGATGTTTCTGCATGATACACAAACAATGGGTTTAATTTGAATATGTGCCTGATGCATCGCCATCCAGCAGCCATGTAAGTCAGTCTTTTGCATCCTTAAAACCAGAACTAGATTTCTCTTCACAATGTTAGACATCTTTTCAGTACGGCCTATTGTATCCGCATTAAAAACCGAGTCAAGAATGTAACAACCTTAAATTATTTTCTGGAATTCAGCTGAACAAACATCAGCACTAGCTGTTTCACTAATTTCGGTGTCCAATTTTCAAATAAAAAAAAAAAAAAACAATCTCTACTTGCCACAATGACTTTCCCACCATCTAAATCCTTTATTTCATTGAACAAGGGAGTCAATAATTTTTTCCTTTTTTTCCATTACTTCATTCCTTGAATAAAATATTCTTGACAATTTTCCATTAACAATTCCTAAATGTGAATGCTTAATATTCTCAGCATTGGTCAGTATTGTTGAAACTGTAGAAGACATTAACTTTAATTCTTTTCATATATCAGAATGACATTCACCTGATGTGTTGCATCAAATCACATCCATTTTTGTCTCAATGGTAATTTTCTTCATCTTCTTATCTGAGGAAAATGTCGTGTCAGAAAAATGTCTTCTAAACGTAGGTTTAGAAGACATTTTTAATCATCAAATTCCTGATATGTACTCGAAGAGAGTGTACAAGATAATTATGATAGTAATGCATGAAAAAGTTACACAATTACTAACTTCTGACCAACAATTTTCCTCCAAATTAATCTGTTATCTGTCAAGACTCCAACATTATCAGATCTTATATTTCTGTCTTTTAAGGCAGCTTTTATTGTATCAATCTATTTATATCTTAGTCATCCACTGGGTCTTTCTCTGCCAACCTAACCAAGAACACTTATTTTGCTAATCTTTCCTCTCCCATTCTGTTTAATTAACCATACCACCTGAGATGTTAGTTCTACTAACATATTCCTGAATGCTAATGATGACAAGTTCTTTCCTGATATCCTCATTTTTAATGTAATACTGCCAATGCCATCTGTTCACTCCACTAATCTTTTTGAGAACTCTCATAACTGTGGTCTCAGGTCTTTGATCAAGTGTTTTATTTCTAATCCAGCTTTCTTGTGTAGAGGCTTAAATGCTGTGAGGACATTATGTTGGAAGTTTAATGGATTTTTTACAACACTCAAAAAGAATTAAAATAGAATTTAATACTTCCTATATTTCGTCCTAGTCACTAGGACATCTACGAGGATTACAAAAACAATTAATGTAACATGCACACAAAAACTTACAATACTAAGCCCAACCACGTGGGTGACACTAAAGTCCTATCTAGGTGGAGCGCCCTCTAAGGGTGGTCGTAGGTGGCCTGGAATGTAAGGAGGGACCTCTGGTGACGAGTGTTTCCCAAATCTTCGGAAGCTTAATGCAACCATATTTATTTAGATTTGGTTGGTTTCTGAGAGCTGCTGCTTCTAAGAAAAGTCTCTCTTTCTTGAATTTGCTGTGGTGGAGCATGGTGGTTTTCTTCCATGATACTCTGTGGGTGGTGTCCAACACATGGTCAGCCATGCCTGAATGGCCATAGTTGTGTTTAACGATGTACGACTTGTGTTCCTCCAGGCGGATGGATGCTGATCTGCCTGTCTGTCCAAAGTACGCAAGCTTACAGGAACAGGGTACTTTGTAAACTCCAGGCAGAGAGAGGGGAGGGAGCTGATCTTTCGTAGACCGGATAAGGGTAGCAAGTTTGCGGTAGGGCTTATACGCTGTGTGTAGGTTATACTTTTTTAGTATCTTAGCTATTTTTTCCGAAGTGCCATGGATGTAGGGTATGGTGATGGCATTTTTAAAATCTTGTTGACGAGAGGGACAGGGAATGGGGGAGGAATTGATTTTTTTTTGATACTGTGTTCGCTGTAGCCATTGGAGAGGAAAGTTCCGTGTATGTGGTTAAGCTCAGTAGTGAGGGCGGTTCCACTGGAACAAAGATTGTGGGCTCTCTTGGTAAGAGTTTTAATGATGCCATATTGTTGCGAGGGGTGGTGGTGGGAGAGTTTGTGAATGTATCTGCCTGTGTGTGTGGGTTTTCTGTATACAGTGAAGGCAAGTGTATCATTAGGCAGGCGTGTGACTAAGGTGTCTAGGAAGGGTAAACAATTGTTCTTTTCCTTTTCCATAGTAAACTGGATTCTTGGAAGTAGGCTATTCAGATGACCGAGGAAGGAGTCTAACGTGTCTAGGCCATGAGGCCAAATAGAGAACACATCATCTACATATCTTAGCCAGATAGGCAGTTAGAGTGGGTCTGAGTCTAAGGCTCATTTTTCGAAATCTTCTATACAGAAATTGGCAAGGGGGGGAGGGGGAGAGGGGGAACCCATGGCGGTTCCCTCTATCTGCTTGTAGATTTTGTTCTTCCAAGAGAAATACCCAGAGTTGATGGCAAAGGAAAAGAGATCTAAGATGTCAGAGGGAAAACCGTTTTCTAAAAGAGATAAAGTGTCAGTTAAGGGAATATTGGTAAACAATGAGGAGATATCAAAGCTTACTAATACAGGGTGTTCGGGATAAATTTGACAGTTTCGTAAGGAAAAAGAAAATCTTCTTTGTATCTATTAAATTTAATGAATTGACAAAAAAACATTACAGGCAGAGTTAATTACAATACTATCAACAAGATTTACTCAAAATAACCACCATTAGCATCGATCACAGCTTCAATTCTGCTTCGGAACCTCGAACAAGCTGATGCTACAGTCTCCCTGGGAAGGGCCGCAAAAACTGTTTTAATTTTATCCATTAACTGGGCTTTTGTATTACTGGAAGTGCGATTGGTGTCTTTTTCAACTGCGCCCCATACAAAATAATCCATGGGGTTAAGGTCTGGGGAGTTTGGAGGCCAAACAATTGGACTGGTGAAGTCGTAGAAATTTTCAGACAACCATTTTTGACTTTTCCCAGAGGTGTGGCAAGGGGCCGAATCCTGCTGCCATACATACGGCCTACCATTGGCTACCCTTGTTATCCAGGGCTTGACTACAGTTAGCAACTCCACGAACAAAGCCCGAATTCCAATGCCAGGGTTCTTCAACACCTGTTCCTGCAGATTTGCGAGGAATTCTGCTGTACGAACGCAATCAGATCGTCTGCTAGGGATCTTTCTTCTTGCTACATCCTCGTAGTCACCATTGCAAGTCTCTAGTTCATGCCTGATTGTTTTTACTGTATTCAGGGAGCATTGGGCAGCAGTCGTAATATCCTTATTTTGATGGCGGGCACGAATCATCATGATACAAGTTATTCTCTTCCATGATTCAGGTGGGTTCCAGCTATCCATCCTTTCTGACATCTTGTATATGAATGAAGAAGGGTCCAAACTTTTAAATGAAGAGAAGTGTGTGTTAATACATGTAACTTACGGAAAAATATAATTAATTATAAATATGTCAAATTTATCCCGAACACCCTGTATGTCTGTATTATTCAAGGTTAAATTTTCTGTGAGGGCTTTAAAGTGGGTCGAGTTTTTTATATAGAATGCGGAATTTCCGGTGAGGGGGGACAGAGTTGGACAGCTGTTTAGACAGTCTGTAACAAGGTGCATTGGTGGCATCTACTATTGGCCTGAGTGGGGAATTGGGTTTGTGGATTTTTGGTAAACCGTATATTCGGGGGGGGCGGGAGCGGAAAGGTTTAAGTTTTTTCGTGACGTCAGGGGGCCAGGAGGTTACTTTTTTAAGTAAGATTTTTAATTTCTTAACTTGTGCTTTTGTGTCATTGTTTACCAATATTCCCTTAACTGACACTTTATCTCTCTTAGAAAACGTTTTTCCCTCTGACATCTTAGATCCCTTTTCCTTTGCCATCAACTCTGGGTATTTCTCTTGGAAGAACAAAATCTACAAGCAGATAGAGGGAGCCGCCATGGGTTCACCCCTCTCACCCCCCCCTGCCAATTTCTGTATGGAAGATTTCGAAAAATGAGCCTTAGACTCAGACCCACTCAAACTGTCTATCTGGCTAAGATATGTAGATGATGTGTTCTCTATTTGGCCTCATGGCCCAGACACGTTAGACTCCTTCCTCGGTCATCTCAATAGCCTACATCCAAGAATCCAGTTTACTATGGAAAAGGAAAAGAACAATTGTTTACCCTTCCTAGACACCTTAGTCACACGCCTGCCTAATGATACACTTGCCTTCACTGTATACAGAAAACCCACACACACAAGCAGATACATTCACAAACTCTCCCACCACCACCCCTCGCAACAATATGGCATCATTAAAACTCTTACCAAGAGAGCCGACAATCTTTGTTCCAGTGGAACTGCCCTCACTACTGAGCTTAACCACATACACAGAACTTTCCTCTCCAATGGCTACAGCGAACACAGTATCAAAAAAAAAATCAATTCCTCCCCCATTCCCTGTCCCTCTCGTCAACAAGATTTTAAAAATGCCATCGCCATACCCTACACCCGTGGCACTTCGGAAAAAATAGCCAAGATACTAAAAAAGTATAACCTACACACAGCGTATAAGCCCTACCGCAAACTTGCTACCCTTATCCGGTCTACGAAAGAACAGCTCCCTCCCCTCTCTCTGCCTGGAGTTTACAAAGTACCCTGTTCCTGTAAGCTTGCGTACTTTGGACAGACAGGCAGATCAGCATCCATCCGCCTGGAGGAACACAAGTCGTACATCGTTAAACACAACTATGGCCATTCAGGCATGGCTGACCATGTGTTGGACACCACCCACAGAGTATCATGGAAGAAAACCGCCATGCTCCACCACAGCAAATTCAAGAAAGAGAGACTTTTTTTAGAAGCAGCAGCAGCAGCTCTCAGAAACCAACCAAATCTAAATAAATATGGTTGCATTAAGCTTCTGAAGATTTGGGAAACACTCATCACCAGAGGTCCCACCTTACATTCCAGGCCACCTACGACAGCCCTTAGAGGGCGCTCCACCTAGATAGGACTTTAGTGTCACCCACATGGTTGGGCTTAGTATTGTAAGTTTTTGTATGCATGTTACATTAATTGTTTTTGTAATCCCCGTAGATGTCCTAGTGACGAGGACGAAATATAGGAAGTATTAAATTCTATTTTAATTCTTTTTGAGTGTTATAAAAAATCCATTAAACCTCCAACATAAAATTCTAATCCAGCTCTCAGATCCATAAGTTAAAATTGCTTTGAACACTGTCTTTTATACAGCTAATTTATTGATTTGACTCATTTTTTTCCTGTACCATATAAATTTATTTCAATAAGATCCTACTAATTATGTTGTCTATTTCCATATTTAATATACCATCTTCATTAAAAATTGTACCTAAATAGCCGAAATATTTCACTTGTTCTATAGGATCACCATTCGATAGAATTAACGTTTTCAATGTTTCTGCTTATTTTTATAGTTGGTCTATACTGAGGAAGAAAGGGGTGCTGAAGCGCAATGCATGGCCTCTCCCACTCAAATACCAACCTCACCTACTCATGGTCCATCCTGTTCTAGAAGTACAAATGAGGCACTGATGACTGAATATGGGCATATAATCCTAATAAGTAAATGATGTTAGATCTGCCTGTCCAGAGTCGTTAGGTAGCATCCCTACCACTGGACTTATCCGGCAACAGGCTAGTAACCTGCCCTGGGGAAATTCAACATACTTTCAAGTCTCATCCAAAGAAAAACCGGACGGATTATCAGGGAAAACACCACAATTCAGGAAAAGGTAAACGAAATTGGGAAAAGGAATACATAATGAAGACTGCAACATGGAATGTGAGAGGCATCGCATAAAAAGAAGAGAAACTTGATAAACAACAAAACGGAGCTAACATAAAGATATGTAGAGCAACAGAAACAAAGAAAAAACAAAAAGGCACAAAAGAAACAAACAACTATAAACAAATCTACAGTAGGGTAAAAAAAAAAGAAGAAAGAGCAAATGCAGGTATAATGATCATGGTACATAAATCTGTAAAGAACAATATTATATATTACAACTATTTGAATGAAAGACTGATAGAAATTAGACTCAAAACATTCTTATTATACAGGCACCTCCATGGAGTCCAAAGACTCATCACAGGAGACCCAATCTATCATACCTCTCTCCTTGAACCCATTAACAGACAAAGCACTCACGACCGACTCTCGCAACCCATTTCAAAATGCATAACTTTACGTTTCTCAACATTAAACTGACATCCATTAACTTTTGCCCATACTGACAGCCTATTTAAATCTTCTGCAAGCTTTCCACATTGTCTTGATTAACTATTACTCTACCTAATTTCACATCATCAGCAAACAAGTGAATATTTCCTTTCAGTTATTTCCTAAATCATTTATGTACATATTAAACAGCAATGGTCCCTGCATTGAAACTTGTGGCACACCACTAGTCATCTGTTTTCGTCTTGATTCTGCCCCTCCATATACCACTTTTTGATATCTGTCCAGCAGCCACCCTCTTATACACTTAAACAGTGTCATATCCATCCACATTTGTTCTAATTTGCATAACAGTGTTCCATGTAGAATTCTGTCAAATGCCTTTGCAAATCTAGCAAAATCATCATGTAGCCATTTCCTTTATCCAACTCGGCTGTTATTATATAATAAAAAGTTAGTAAATTACTAAGGCATGACCAGCCCTTCACAAAGCCATTTTGACCCTCATACAGTATCATATTTTTTACCTACCCATTCCTGAATTCTCTTTTTTACCAATTTTTCTAATACTTTTACCACCACCACTATGCCTGAGATACTGATTGGTCTATAATTTACTACTGCAATCTTAGAACCAACCTTATGCAAAGGAATAATTTTGCCCTCTTTCCACTACCTTAGAACCCTACCAGAGCAGAGACTTAAATTAAAGAGCCCAGTCAAGGGCATTCCCAGTTCTCTTGCATATTCTCGCAAAACCCTAGCTGATATCCCTTCTAATCCCATTCCTGTATTTACATTAAAATTCTGCGTATTTTAAGAACCCCCAATTCATCCACCTCTGTTCCCACATAAATGTCTGTAACATAGGTTAAAGTAGTAACCTCACTAGGACAATATATGCTTACAAAGTGGTCACTCAGTAAATCAACTATTTTATCTGCTTCTTTCACCTTGTGACCATTATCACTCATTAAAGTTAATCTTCCATAGGCATTGTTCCTCTTACTTGCCACATAATGAAAGAACTCTTTGATATTTCCTTTCGCCTTCTCCACTAAATTCTTCTCATATTCTGATTTTGTCTTTCTTGCCATGCTGGTCACCTTTCTTGCCTGAGACTTGTACTATTCATGTGTTTACTCACCTTTTCTTCATATACCCTCCATAGCATTAAGAAGCCACATCATAATAATTGGTGCATATCCACCAGAAGAAGGGAAAAGAAGAAGACAGTAATATTATTATTATCATCAGCATTTGACCTCCATGGAGTCAGAGACTCATCGTAGGAGATACATACTATTGCATACAATGTTCATCCAACCGCGTCTTAAACTGATTCAATGTGTCCACACCCACAACACACTCAGGCAATGCATTCCACTCATCAACCACCCTCCATGCAAAGAACTTGCTTCTCACTCTGCTCACACCATCCTTATACGGTTTCCAGCAATGGCCTCTTGTTCTACTCCCCTCTCCCATTCTATGAAAAATCCCTTCCATGTCTACCTGATAATAGCCCCTGACCAGCTTATATGTCTCAATCATATCCCACCTCTTCCTCCTATTCACGAAGCTCTGCAACTTACATCCTCTCAATCTGTCCTCGTACTCTACATTCCAAACACTATTGACTACCTTTGTGAATCTTCTCTGTACCCTTTTCAACATATCTTCATCACCATGAAAACCTGGCGACCAAATCTGTGCACAATTTCTCTATTTCTGCATGTCAGGGTTCTCTACATCATTGCCATTATTTGTTGTCATGTCTTCACAACTTGTGCAATGTGGCCCCTGAATTTCAGGTCCTTGTCCACCATCATCCCTAGATCTCTCATCTCCTCTACTTCTGTTAAAGTTTTCCCACCAAGTATATACTTGACATCCCATCATTGCTTACCATATCTCAAACCTTACGCTTGGCAACAATGAACTGACAGTTCCACTTACCTGCCCATTCATGCAATCTATTTAAGTCCTCTTGTAAGGCATAACATCAGCCTAACTGTGCATTGCTCTCCCAAGTTTTGCATCATCCACAAACAGCTGGATATCACTAGTTAAACCCAACCCAATATCATTAACATACAAATTGAACAACAATGGCCCCAAAACTGACCCCTGTGGCACACCACCGATGAACTTTCTCTTTCGAGATACTGCATCCCCATATACAACTTTCCAATATCTATCTGACAGCCAGTCAGTGATCCAACACAGATTGTTATCAAATCCCATCTGTTTCAATTTATTTAAGAGCTTGTCATGTGGCAGTCTATCAAAAGCCTTTGCAAAACCCAAGTACGCCACTGTATAAGCATCTCCTCTGTCGAAGGTATTTGTCACCTTGTTATAGTACATAAGTTGATGAAACATGATCTCCCCTTAACAAACCCATGCTGATAACCACAGAGAATCCTGCTGTTATCAACCCATTTCTGAATCCTACTTCTCACCAATCTCTCCAGGATCTTCACCACAACTCCAGATATACAGACTGGCCTATGATTTGAAGCTACAGCCTTATCACCACCTTTATGCAGTGGAACAATTTTACCTTCCTTCCAATCCCTTGGAACCTGTGCTGTTGCAAAACTCTTATTAAACAGGCATGCCAATGCTATTGCCAGTTCCCTGGAACATTCCCTTAAGATGCGTGGTGATATGTCATCAAATCCTATCGCCTTATTAACATCAATGTTAATTCATCATTTGAGGAAATTATTCATTTCCTCAAATGCCTCCTGCTCACTCCAATTAAGCTATCCTCTCCTATGCCCTCTACACTTTCCTCATGATTCCACCCTGATCAGGATGAAACACACTTAGAAATTGATCACTGAATACCTCAACAATGTCTTCTGCAGCAGTTACCATTCTACCACTTTCGTCCCTTAACTTCATCTTTCCATCATCATTCTTCCTTCTATTTGTCAAAAATTTAAAAAAAAACTCTCCAGGATTTTTCTTAGCCTGATTTACCAATTTCTGATCATACTCTACTTTTGTTTTCCTTACTAACTGAGTAATTCTCTTGGCTTGTTCTTTATATTCTTTAACTGATTACCATAACTCATCTTGTACTTTCTTTTTCCAGATTTCATGCTTAAGCTCCACATTCATCCATCTTACACCTACCTTATTCAGCCTTTTGGCCTTTGGAATACATAAAGAATTACAAAATGTCATTGATACTGATTATTTACTACTAGCAGGAGATTTAAATGCCAGAATAGGAAACAAAAAACACACAAACAAACTAAGTAAATTTGGAGAAGATACATGTAATCAAAATGGTCACAGTAAGAGATTGTCATTTATAATAATATAAGAATAATGAACTTGGTGTTCAAACCATAAAGAAATACATAAATATACTTGGTCATCCAGAGGATGCAAATCAGTAAGTGATTACATTATCACAAATTTTAAATTAGTGGAGTTAATTTTAGACGTAATAGCATATCGAGGCTTTGAATTAATCTCTGATCATTATATGGTATCAGCAAAAATTTCATTTAAACCAAAGTGGATAAAAATACGTTATCATCATCAAATTCCTGCCATGTACCCTCAAGGGGATGTACAGGATATGATAGTACTACATGAAAAATTTACATCATTACTAACTTCCTAGCTACAATTTTCCTCCAAATTAGTCTGTTACTTGCCAAAACTCGGAGATTAACAGATATTATATTTCTATCGTCTAAGGCACAATGTACCATATCTATCCACCTATATCTTCATCTTCCTCTGGGTCGTTTTCCTGCCAAACCTGGCAAAGAACACTTGTTTTGCTAATCTTTCCTCACCCATTCTGTTTAAGTGACCATACCACCTCAGAGTAGCTCTGCTAATGCATTCCTGTATGCTGACAATTTACCATCTCCACTAAAAATCGTGCCTAAGTAGCTGAAATGTTTTACTTGTTCCACAGGTTCTCTGTTCACAACGCAGTTGATATTTTCAATGATTCTGCCTATTTTCCATTGTCTTTGTCTCTTTATTGCTGACCTTCATACTATATCTATTACAACAGTTATTCAATTTAGTCAGGGAATCTTGCAGACTTGTAGCAGATTTATATAGAAGTATAACATTATCCACATAAAGTAAAGAGACTGACATTAACATCTCCAATTTTGATATCATGTTTAATACCACTTTCCTTCATAATGTGATCCATATAGATAATGAATAACCGAGAGGATAAAATACATCCTCTTCTCACACCAGATTTAACATTAAACCATCTTCCTGTACTTCCTTTAATTCTAAATGCTGATTTACAACTCAAATACAGACTAAGTATTGCTTGATATAATGCCCCATTGACACCATATAACTGTAGCGTATTCAACAGATTCTCTCTTGGCATCTAGTCATATGCCGTTTCCAGATCGACAAAACTTCAATCTTTGTTATATTCCCATGATTACTCCACTATTAGTCGTAAAGTGAAGATCTCATCCTGACAGCCAATATTTCACCTGAATCCAGTTTGTTCTTCAAACTTTTCTTCCACAATTCTTCTCAACGTTTCTCGAACATACTGGCATATATCTTACCAGGAACACTCAGTACGGAAATACTTCTGTAATTCTCACATTCAGTTTCATTTCCCTTTTTATATATGAGTAGTATGAGAGCTCTGTCCAAACATCGGGAATTTGCCCCTCTGACCAGGCCTTCTGAACTATGCAGTGCAGCCACTGTAAGTCTTTTATACCACCATACTTTGGAATTTCTGGTCGAATATCATCTGCTCCTGCTGCCTTTCCACAATTCAAGCCTTTGATGGCTTTTTCTATTTCAAGTATGGTTATGTATTCATGACTGTATGCCTGTTGAGTGTTTTTTTTACCACTGTGCTATCACTGCTTGTTTCATTTAGCAATTTTTCGAAGTAATTACTCCATACATAGATTGAAAGCCAAACGGCTATTTTTCTCGCAAACTTAATAATAATAAAATTATTAAACATCAAAGGATTTGTATCCCCTTCATAATTACTCCATACTTCAAGGTTATCTTTTTCTCCCATTTTCATGTCTTTATCATCTCTAACTCCTTTTACAGCACTCTTTCCTTCATTTCTAAGCTTCTTCAACAACCTCCAGAATATTTTGCCACCTCCTTGGTATTTATTTTCTATGTACTTGCCAAAGTCCCACTATGACTTTTGTTTAGCTAGTTTTACAATGTGTTTAGCTTTCTTACATTTGTCTCTGTATTCTCTAAGAGCACAAGTTGATCTATTTGCCAGGAACTTTTGATATGCTTTCTTCTTTTCTTTCACCACCTCTTTAACTTCCTGTGTCCACCATGGAGTTCTGATTTTTCGTTACTTGCAGACAACCTCACCACATGCTTCTCTAGCTGAATCAATCAGGATTTTCTTCAGGGCTTGCCACTGAATTTCCAAGGTTTGGTTCCAGTTCTCAAACTCTTTAATTTTTTCTTCAATAATCTTTGTGTATTTCAGTCTACAGTTCACATCTGATAGTTGCTCAACTTTTATTCGCTTTAAAACTTTCTTACATGTTATTCTTTTCAATATGAAAAACAATTTTATCCTGCTCAAGACTAAGTAGTGTTCACTTCCAATTTCAAATCCTCTGTACACTCTGGTGTCTGCACCAGGGAGAAAACATCACTATCAACAATAACAAAGTCAATGAGACTTTTCTTATTCCTTGCCTCTTCTCTCCATGTGAATTTGTGCACACTTTATGTTGGAACATGGTATTAGTAATAACCAGTCCATGTCCTGAGCAGAAATTCAACAAGTATTTGCCATTATTATTAGTTATGCTCTTTTCTCCAAATTTTCCCAAAATATTTTTGTATGTCTCACAATCATTTCCTACTCTGCTATTTAGATCCCCAACAATGACTAACTTTTCCTTTTTCATTGTGTCAGTTGCTTTCTCTAAAGACTCAAAAAATTCCTCCACTTCTACCTTAGTAGAACCTTCTGTGGGACCACAGGCACAAATAAGTCTCATAGTATTCAACACTAAATCAAAGAACTTCTTTGATTTAGTGTTGAATACTATGGCTGCTACTCCTTTTCCTTGATTGTCATTGCCTGAAAATTACAATTTGTATTTTTGCTCAAAAAGATCTCGCCAGTTTTTGTCTTCTTTGTTTCAGTCACTCCTATTATGTTGATCTAGTACTTATCTAATTCCTCAGCTAGCTCCATTTCTTTGCCATTCAGGCTTCTTATGTTGATAGTACTGATCTTTAACTCTGGTTATGTTGAGTTGGGGTGTGTTTTCAGATTTGTTCCAGTAGCTGACTTTTTGCTGTTCGGCCTGGTTCTCTGGCGAAAACAACAGGAGCCTTGTTTAACCAGGCGACACCCCAGCCGGCAAGAAATTTTATCATGTTGTACCAACATTTTATATTTTGGTTTAAGCCAATAAGAATACAATTTGGTTAGCTAAATCCCAAATTGCCAGCCCATCCTCGTTTGTTCAGTATCCAGGTATATATCCAACAGGGTGCACCACGAGAAGGTGAGGATTGGAGATTAGGTCAGAAGCCCTGGTAGGTTCTCCACATTCCTTTAAAGGCTATGTGGAGGTCTCCTCTCAATTATACAGTTTTGAACCTTAAGCACCCCCTAAAAAAAAAATACATAAAATTAAAAATTCTTACTAACAAGCTACAAATTTATTTATTACATGATTAGATTACTATGTTAGACAACAATATCAAAAATGCACAAGCTTAAAACAAAAACTAAGCATGAATCAAATGACAGAGAAGAGGAATGGAAAAATTTGAAACAAATTCTCACAAAAGCAGCAACATAAAGCTTTGGAATAAAGTGCAAATGGATTAGAAAAAGAGCACTACGACATTAAAACAAAGAAATAGAAAATATAACAAAAACAAAAAATGACAATTACCAGAAATGGTTAAATTCCAAAACAACAGACGCAGAAATAGAGTATAAAAGAAGGCAAGATATTCTGGAGGTTGTTGAAGAAGCTCAGAAATAGAGGAAAGAGTTCTGTAAAAGCAACTAGAGATGGTAAAGGTGACCTGAAAACTAGAAAAAAAGATATCCTTGAAGTATGGAGTAATTACTTTCAAAAATTGCTAAATAAAACAAGCAATGATGACAGCACAGTAGTAAAAAACACTCAACAGACATTCAATCAGGAATGCATATCCATAATTGAAGTAGAAAAAGCTATCAAAGGCCAGAAATGTGGAAAGTCAGCAGGAGTAGATGAAATTCAACTAGAAATGCTCAAGTATGGAGGTATAAGAGTCTTACAGTGGCTGCACTGTATAGTTCAGAAGGCCTGGACAGAGGGACGATTCCAGATGATTGGAGTAGAGCTCTCATAGTACCCATATATAAAAAGGGAAATAAAACTGAATGTGAGAATTACAGAGGTATTTCCCTACCGAGTGTTCCTGGTAAGATTTATGCCAGTATACTTTAGAAACGGTTGAGAAGGGTTGTAGAAGAAAAGCTTGGCGAAGCACAAGCTGGATTCAGGCCAAAGAGAGGCTGTCAGGATCAGATCTTCATTTTAGTAGAATTGTTCAATGACCACTTTATTGGAGTATTTCATCCTGGAGGAGTCAGTTTTAATGCTAGAGGGATAGGGCAGATTCAAGGTTTAGAGGTACAGGAGGAGTGTGTGTTTCAAATATTGAGTACTCTGGATGTCAGTAAAGCTGTGGGACTGGATAGTATTTCACCACGACTTTTGAGAGAATGTGCTAGGGAACTGACAGTGCCTTTGACCTGGTGCCCATGGAATGGAAGGAAAGTAAGATAGTGCCATTGCATAAGGGTGGTAGCAGACTGGTAGTGTCTAATTATAGACCAGTTTGTGTGTCATCAGTAGTTAGCAAGATCTTGGAGAAAGTAGTGAAGGACCGTATACAGCATTGGGCAGATGAGGGGAATGTTATCTGTGAGAGTCAATATGGATTTGTGAAGGGGCGCTCTTGTTTCAGCAATATGCTAGCCTTTTATGATAAAGTTACAAGTGCATTAGATAAAGGAAAGGCATATACTGCCATTTTCTTAGACTTAGCGAAGGCATCTGACAGGGTGCCACATGATAAGCTGATATTTAAGTTGCAGCACATGAATCTGGATGTCAGATTGGTCAACTGGATTCAGGATTGGCTGTCCGATAGGTATCAGAGAGTTGTGTATGGTGGGGTAGTTTCAAGGAAGCAGAGGGTTACAAGTGGGGGTCCCACAGGGCTCAGTGCTGGGACCTATATTGTTTAACCTTTATATCAATGACATTGTCAGTGGATTGCAGGGAGATGTTCAATTGTTTGCAGATGATGCAAAGCTGGGAAGGATTATTAGTAATAGTGCAGATGCGACAGCCCTGCAAGAGGATTTGAATAAACTAGATAGATGGGCAAATGAATGGGGGTGTCGGTTTAATGAAGCAAAATGTAAGGTCTTGAGGTTTGGGAAACATCGATGGGACACTGCATACTCTATGGGAGGAGTTACACTGGAGGAAGTAGGGGAGACAAGAGATCTGGGATTGATGATTGATAGAAACCTGAAATTTATGGGACTTATTGCAAAGGTGGTGAAGGTAACACAGAGGATTGCTGTAATTATGAGAAGGACACTGACCCACAGAGAAAAAACGGTTATCATTCCGTTGTATAAGACCCTGATCAGACCACACTTTGACTATTATTCTCAGATTTAGTCCCCAGGATTTGAAGGGGATAAATTGTGTTAAGGGTACAAAGGCAGATAACAAAGATGGTTTCAGGACTGTACAATGATAGTTATGAGGATCAGCTGAGGGAATGTGGGCTGCAGAGTTTGGTGGATAGAAGAAGGAGAGGTGATATGATTGAGACTTTTAAACTGTTGAGAAGTGGTTACAGGATTGACACTGGGGAATTCTTTCGCTTGGTTGAACAGCGGGAAGTAGTGATGACAAGAGACCATCCCTGGAAGTTACGAAAGGAAACTGTGAGCAAGAGGGTGAGGAGTGGTTTCTTTGCATGGAGGGTGGTTGAACCATGGAATGCATTGCCTGATGGAGTAGTGAGAGCGAGAACGGTTAATGAGCTCAAGGAGTGGTATGATAGACTTTGTGTTTCTTAGGAAGGACCTCCCATGATGAGTCTTTTGACTCCATGGAGGCCTGAATAATAATAATAATAATCATGGGAATATAACAAAGATCTGTATATAAGTTTTGTAGATCTGGAAAAGGCATATGACAAGGTGCCAAGAGAGAAACTATTCAAAATGCTACAGTTATATGGTGTCAGTGGGGCATTATATCAAGCAATAATTAATCTTTATTTGAGTTGTAAGTCAGCAGTTAGAATTGAAGGATGTACAGGAAGATGGTTTAATGTTACTTCTGGTGTCAGACAAGGATGTACATTATCCCCTCTGTAATTCATTATCTATATGGATCACATTATGAAGGAAAGCGGTATTAAACATGATATCAAAATTGGAGATGTTAATGTCAGCTCTTTGCTTTATGTGGATAATGTTATACTTCTAAATAAATCTGCTACAAGTCTGCAAGATTCCTTGTCTAAACTGAGTAACCATTGTAATAGATAGGGTATGAAGATCAGCAATTAAGAAGACAATGAAAATAGCCAGAAGCATTAAAAATATCAAATGCATTGTGAATGGAAAACCTATGGAACAAGTAAAACATTTCAGCTACTTCGGCACAATTTTTAGTGAAGATGGTAAATTAAATATGAAAATAGACAACAGAATCAACAAAGCTGGTATGGTCGGAAGTCAACTGAATAAATTTATATGGAATAAGAGAGAAATTAGTCAAAACACTAAATTAGCTGTATACAAGACAGTGTTTAAATAAATTTTAGCTTATGGATCTGAGAGCTGGGTCAGAAGTAAAACACTTGACCAAAGACTAGAGACCACAGATATGAGAGTCATGAGAAAGATTATGGGGCATGAAAACAGATGGCATCAATGGCAATGTCATATTAAAAAACGAGGATATTAAGAAAGAACTTAACATTGTCAGAATCAAGGAATGCGTTAAGTGAGCTAATCTCAGGTGGTATAGTCACTTAAACACAGAAGGTGAGGAAAGATTAGCAAAACAAGTGTTCTCTGCCAGGTTGGCAGGAAAAAGACACAGAGGAAGACCAAAATATATGTGGAGTGATATGGTAAAAAGTGCCTTAGAAGATAGAAATATAAGATCTGATAATGTTGCAGTCTTCACAGGTAACAGACGTATTTGGAGGGAAAATGGTGATAGGAAGTTAGTAATGATGTAAATTTCTCATGTAGTACTATCATATCCTGTACATCCCTTGAGGGCACACGGCGGGAATTGGATGATGATGATAATAATAAGAAGAATTTAATAATAATGCATTACCAATGTCTAAGCCTTTCCACTAGAATAATAATAAGAAGAATGAATTCAGTGTTTAAATACAAGGAAATACATAAATACATACTTGGTCAAGCAGAGGATTCAAATCAGTAATTGATTATATTATCACAAATTTTAAATTAGCAGAGTTAATTTAAGAGTATATCGAAGCTCTGAATTAATCTCTGATCATTATATGATCATTACATGAAATACAAAATATAGTAAAAACAAATAATGATAGTTAACAGAAATGGCTAAATTCCAAAACAAGAGAAGCAGAAATAGAGTATAATAGAAAACAGTGTAATTACAAAATTACAGCCACAACCCAAAACCTACAAAGTAATAAAATACATGAATAAAGAAATACAATAAAAGATAAAAACACCAACAATAGATTTAGAAAAATGGGTGACATATTTTTCTTTTTATTTTACAAAGATCATTAATTGCAGGCCTGGATGGGTGAGTGGTTAGTGTATCCGCTCTCCAGCCGAGAGACTGTGGGTTCAAATTCCCACCGTGGATGTTTGTGATTGTATGTGAAAGTGGTGGTGGACGGCAATAGATGGTGTTGATGTAGATGATGAAAGTAGTCATAGTTGATGGATGAGTGGTAGAGACTGAGAGTTGTAGTGTAGGTGCCCTCCCTCGATGAGTCTTTGGACTCTCTGGAGGTGTCATGTAATAATCAAAATAATAATAATTTCCAAAATCTCTGAACAAATGAGAACAATGAAATAAAATTTTATAAAACAAAGAATGACCTAAGAGAAAATATCACAATGTTAGAACTGAAAAATACAATAAAGATGAAAAATAGGAAAACACGAGAATACAACATAAATATAGAACTATACAAAAATGCAAGTGAAAAATTTAATGAAAGACTTCTGAAATTTTTAATATGGTTTGGTTGACTGGAAAAACTCATAACTCTTGAAAAAAAGCACTGGTTATCCCAATCTATAAAAAAGGAAATAAAGATGATTGCAATAACTATAGGGGAAGTAGTCTGCTAAATAAAGGATATAAAATATATATATGGGAATATTAAAAGTGACGCTAAACAGTATTTTAGAGAAGCGCTTCCCAAACTGTGGGCTGCGGCCCCCTTGGGTGCCATAAGTTTTGTCGAGGGATCCGTAAAATAATGAAAACAAATTTATGATGTTTTAAGACAAATTTATGTTTTAAGTAGATTTTTTTTAATCTTAAAAGAAAGGTATTTAATTTATATTATTTATTTTTTTGTTATTTTTTATGTTTTAATTAAAAAAAAATCACAGTGGTGTTGGTTCAAAAATTTTGCTTCTTGCATATTTCGGAGCTTAATGAATATTATAAATATTCATTAAGCATTTTCAAAGGTATTGATAAGAAGCACAAAAAAAGCTTACGAATGCAAAATCTTGAATATAAATACAATAAATATCATAATAGACATCTGTATTACGATTTTTTTTTCCATGAGTGCCGCGAAATATTTTAATTTTTCTAAAGACGGGGCCTTTACATCGATAAGTTTGGGAAGCTCTGTTTTAGAGGACAAACTACTAATAGAACAAAATGGTTTCCGAAAAAGCCAATCCTGCATAGATCCAATATTTTTACTCTAAAATTATTAATAGAAAACAGAAGAGAATTTCAAAAAGAAACCATGTGGCCTTCATTGATTATGAAAAACGTTTTCACAAAATTAGTAGACAAACACTGTTTAATAAAATATTAACTGATTTAAATATACCAAACCAACTTTTACAATCCATTCAAAAAATATATACAGGAAATAAAATAACAGTTAAATTAGAACACATCTTAGAATGGAAAGATATATCAAGAGAAGGATGTAACCTCTCACCTCTGCTTTTCAATATATCTACTCTATATATATATATAAAAAGATAAGCCGAAATTTGAAATGTTTTTATGTCACGTTTTTTGACTTACCAGCCCAGAACTCGGGGGTATGGGTGCCATAGGTGCCCCTTAGTATATAAATAAAATTATAACAATCTGGAAACAGTATAACCCATTTGATATAAAAAATAACCCCACAAATGAAGACAGATTCACTACTATGTGCATATAATTAAATAGTATTAGCTACATTAGAAGATGATTTAAAAAGATCATTAAATCTAATCTTTAGAGGTACCTGTGGCATAATTAAAATGTACAAATATTTTGTACTGAAAGTAACAGTACATCATCAGTGTAGAACAAACAGTTAAAGGAATGGAATACAAAGTATAAAACAGTCGGTGGATTACCAATTAAAACTGTTGCCGCATGCCAGAAAATTACTATTAATAAAATATTATTAAATTGTTCTTAAAAACTATTTCATTGATGGTTGCATAAGATAAGAATCTCACAAACTTTTGGGAGAGAGGGAGAGAGTCATTTTGATTCAAATTCGGCTGATGTAAAAGGGCTTTGCAACTTTCTTTTAAAAGGCATTCATATTTAAACTTGCATCTATGGAGAAGACAAGCTTTATCCCGCTGGATGTTATGTTTAGTGTCAATACTATGTTGTGCTAGACCAGACTTATGAGGTTTCATGCATTTGATATAATACTGATGTTCCTTCATTCTTTTTTCCACAGAACGGCCTGTTTGTTCAAAGTATGATAAATTACATCCACATGGTATCTGGTAAACACCAGTTAATGATAGAGGTGCCAGTTTGTCTTTTGTAGATGGCAACGAGTGAGAAATTTTGTTGATAGGAAAATATGTGGGAATAAGATGATACTTCTTCAAAATTCTGCCAAAAGGTTCTGAGATGTCTGAAATATAAGGGATTGGAACTCTACAGTCTGTTGAAGAATCAGAATGGAAAGATATATCAAGATTTTTCGATAGACACTTGTTGATAAACAAGTGTCTATAAACACTTGTGATAAACAAGGCTGCTTATCACATCTCTCAAAAAATTGTTATCAAATCTTTAATTAATAGAGCACATAAAGTGTGCTCTTCCCCTTAAGTTTACAACAAGAACTTTTCACTATAAAAAAGTTAATAGAATCTAATGGTTATAACGCTAATCAAATCCAGCAGATAATTGACTCCTATGTTCCAACACCTCAGGATTCTTCAACAGACCACAGAGTTCCAATTCCTTATATTTCAAGCGTCTCAGAACCTATTGGCAGAATTTTGAAGCAGTATCATCTCATTCCCAAATATTTCCCTATCAACAAAATTTCTTGCTCGTTGCCATCTACAAAAGACAAACTGGCACCTCTATCAGCTAGTGTTTACCAGATACTGTGTGAATGTAATTTATCATACTTTGGACAAACAGGCCGTTCTGTGGAAAAAAGAATGAAGGAACATCACTATTATATCGAATACATGAAACCTCATAAGTCTGGTCTGGCACAACATAGTATTGACACTAAACATAATATCCAGTGAGATAAAGCTTGTCTTCTCCACAGATGCAAGTTTAAATATGAAAGCCTTTTTAAAGAAAGTTGCGAAGCTCTTTTATATCAGCCGAATTTGAATCAAAATGACTCTCTCCCAAAAGTTGGCGGGATTCTTATCTTATGCAACCATCAATGAAATAGTTTTTAAGAATTATTTAATAATATTTTATTAATAGTAATTTTCTGGCATGCAGCAACAATTTCAATTGATAATCCACCGACTGTTCTATACTTTGTATTCCATTCCTTTAACTGTTTGTTCTACACTATGATGTACTGTTACTTTCAGTAAGAAATATTTGTACCTTTAATTCATTAAATTTATTACTGTTGGTTTTATCCGTGTTAAGTTATTAAAGATCATTAAAATCATTAAACATATCTCAAAACAATATAGCATGACAATATCTAAAGAAAAACAAAAGTAATGGCATTCAAAGGAGAAAATCCAATAAGAAATAAAATAGTGATAGATAATAAAATATTAGAACAAGTAAATACTTGCCAATACTTGGGATGTGGTTTTTTAGTACAAAGAAGAAAAAGACAGAAACTAAAATATCAAACTCTGTCAAAGTAAATGCATAATAAATAATATATTTAAGCCATGCCTAGTACAAAAACACACTAAAATCAGACTATATAATGTCTTGTTAAAACCAACTTTACTATATGGAAGTGAAACATGGACCATAAAAAGGAAAGATGAAAAACAAGTTAAAACAGCAATATGAAATTTCTCAGAAAAACAGCTGGATATACCAAGTGGGACCATAAAATAAATGAAGAAATTTTACAATCCCTGAATATAAAACCAATTAATTACTACATAAGACAGTATAAACAAAAATGGATAGAATAATTAAATCGAATGGGCAATGGCAGACTACCAAAAATATTATACAGAGATAAAATAAGTGGAAAAAGAATAACTGGAAAAGCAAGAAAGAGATGGCATGAGACTAGAACGGGCCAAATGGCCTAAAATCCATGTTAGGAAGAAGTCTTTTTATTGCTGATTTTCATACTAAATTTATTACAACAGTTATTTAATTTACTCAGGGAATCTTGTAGACTTGTCCTGGATTTATTCAGAAGTATAACATCATCTGCATAAAGTAAAGAACTAAGAATAACATCACCGATTTCGATAACAGGTTTAATACGGCTATCCTTCATAATGTGTTCCATATAGATAATGAATAAGAGTAAAGATAATGTGCACCCTTGTTACACACCTGATTTAACATTAACCATTCTTCCTGTTCCTCCTTCAACTCTAACTGCAGACTTACATCTTAAATAGAAACTATGTATTGCTCAATATAATGTCCCATTTACACCATATAACTGTAGCATTTTAAAGAGCTTTCTTCTTAGCATCTTGTCATATGCCTTTTCCAAATACTCAAAACTTAAATACAAATTGCCAAGATTTCTCAACAATTTGTGTTAAAGTGAAAATCTGATCCTGACAGCATCTATTTGGCCTGAATTGAGTTTGTTCTTCACCAAGTTTCCTTTCCACATTTTTAAATTAGCCATTTCTCAAGTATACGTGCATAAATTTTACCAGGAATACTCAGTAGAGAAATACCTGTATAATTCTCGTTCAGTTTTATTTTCTTGTTTATAGATTAGTACTATGAGAGCTATGTTCCTATCATCCAGAACTCGACCATCTGACCAGGCTTTCTGAATTATGTACTTTGGCCACTATAAAACTTTTGTCTGTCCACATTTCAGCATTTCTGGTCGAATTTTAACTACTCCTTTCTGCATTTCATGTTTTTGATGACTTTTTATACTTCAAGTATGGATATCTATTCCTGACTGCATTCCTGTTGGGAGTTTTTTTTTACTACCATGTTGATACTGTTTGTTTCATTTAGCAGTCCCAAAGTAATTACTCTAGACATCTAGAATATCTTTATCTTCAATTTTCATGTCACCATCATCTCTGATTCCTTTTACAATACTCTTTCCTCCATTTCTAAGCTTTTTCAATAACTTCCAGAATAATTCGACATTCCTGATATTTATTTTCGATGTGCTTACAAAAGTCTTCCCATGACTTTTGTTTTGTTAGTTTTACAGAATGCTTCACTTTCTTACATTTTCCTCTATTCTCTAAGAGCACAAGTTCACTTCCTTGCCAGGAACTTTCTATATGCTTTTTTCTTTTCCTTGACTGCTTCTTTAACTTCCTGAGTCCACTGTGGAGTTCTGATTTTTCTGTGGTTTCACACAACCTCACCACATGCCTCTCTGGCTGAATCGATCAATGTTTTCGTCACGGTTTTTGCCACTGAATCTCGAAGGTTTGGTTCTAGTTTTTGGACTCTCATTTTTTCTTGAATGATGCATGTGCATTTGAGTCTACAGTTCACCTATGAATGCTGCTCACTTTGATTCGTTTTAAAACTTTCTTTGGTGTGGAGATGGTGTGGAAATATTGGTGTGGAGATGTAAGTGAACAGAAACTTCAATGTCTTTTGTGCTATGAAGTGTTGTTGAACAAGTGCATGGAACCTGCGAAACTCTGACGACATTTAGAAACTAAACATTGTGATGTGAAAAATAAGCCAATTTTCAGCGATGCTTAGGGACATTAAATCATGGGAAAAATATAGTTTCAGCCACTATGGGTTCGATTAATAGCAAGGCACTGGAAGCATCCTATCTCTTAAGTTTGTGCATTGCGAAAACAGGGAAATCTCTTTCTATCAGGGAAAATTTACTACTTCCAGCTATAAATATTGTATTGGGTACATATTGTAATGGCAATAAGTTATTAAAAGTTGTTGTTTTAATTCCTCTTTCAAATGACACCGTCGATCGCAGAATTAATGATATGGCAGGTGACGTAGAATCTCAGTTAATCGAAAGAGTTAAGAAGATCCCTTATTATGCGTTACAAACAGATGAAACTGCTATGTCTCAAATGATGTGCAGTTCATATGCTACATAAGATACGCGCATGATAACAATATTCATGACAATATTCTGTTTTGTAAAACTTAGTCATCCCGAACAACTGGAGAAGAAATATTTCACGATCTCAATAATTACATAATACACAAAGAGATCCAGTGGGGAAAATGTATGGGCTTCTGTTCGGATGGAGCTCATGCCCTTACAGGCAGGCATAGTGGGGTTGTTTCTAAGTTCAAGGAAATAGCTCTGGATATGAATTGGGTAACATTGTTTCATACATAGGGAAGAGTTAGCCTCCAAAGGAATGCCACCAGAATTTAAAACTGTGCTATACAACGCTATAAAGCTAGTTAATATTATTAAGGTTATTTTCAGTACTCTGCGATGAAATGGGCAGAGAATATATAAAACTTTTGCTTCATTCAGAAATTCGCTGGCTTTCCAAGGGCAAAGTACTAACAAGCTTATTTCAAGTAAGGCACAAAGTTTTATTGTGTGTAAATGAACATAATTCTGATTTTGCATCACTCCTTGTTGACGAAGCATAGTTATCAACACCATCCCATCTTTCAGACATTTTTTCGAAATTAAATGAAAGAAATCTCTCCCTTCAGGGAAATTCTTTAACTGTTCTTTATGCCACGACAAAATAAAGGCTTTCGAGAAAAGAAATGGTGTTATGGATTAGTGATGTACAAGTAAAAGACAGACAATTGCATCTTTTCCAACATTGGAATCCTTTTTAGTGGAAAATGATATTTTTGTTGATTCTGAGTTTCTGGAAAGGGTTCGTGACCACCTCAAAACTCTGAAACAGAATTTTGAAACATATTTTCTGAATAACTTTTATAAGATTTTTCTGTGGGTTCATGATCCATTTCAAGCTTACAGTTAACGACCTTTCGTTATCGAAAAAAGAACAGTTAATTGAGCTTTCAAGTGACAGTGGGCTTATAATGCAATTCCGTGATCTTGGTTCAGCTCGATTCTGGATCTCACCTTCAGTGAAAAGTGAATTTCCTGAATTATCCGAAGAAGCATTGAAAATCGTCATGCAGTTTTTTTTTTACAACCTATCCTTGTGAGAAAGGATTTTGATCACTCCTTCAAATAAAAACAAAATACAGAAATTGTCTTAGTGTGTATGCCAATCTTCAACTGAAGTTGACCAATATTGAGCAAGATATCCAGCAACTCTGCAAGGGCTGAAGTTGAACCATCTCATTAAAAGTAGCTTCACTACTTTTAATGAGAAGCTCAACCATCTCATTAAAAGTAGTAACATAATTATATCATATTGTTTATTTCTTTAATAAAAATTAAAACTTTGTTCAATGATGATAGATTTTTAACCGTTTACTTCCAATTTAATTATGTTTCCATATGTATTCAACACATACTTTTAGATTTATTATGTTATTAATGGCACAGTTTTCCCCAAATGTTGGTAATCCCCCACAAAGGTTTTTAAAAAATTATATAACTTAGTGGTCCGTAGAATTGTTTTAGGCATTTTACTGGTCCTTGAGCTTAGAAAGGTTAAGAAATGCTGCTCTACGTGATATTGCCTGCCATTGAATAAGATTATTCTTGTATTTAGCATTGAATACTATAGCTTTTCCCTGATTGTTATTGTCTGAATATAGCATTTTATATTTGTTGCTTAGAAAGAATGCCTCTTTTTGTCTTCTTTGTTTTAGTTCCATTTCTTTTGATGCTTCTTACAATGATAGTACGAATCTTGAACTCTGCTGATGTTGAGTAAGGATTTCGTGCTATTCATCCTGGTTTTCTGACGAAAACAAAGAGGGCTTTGGATGATGTCCCAGCCAGCATAAAATTCTGTCATGTTATATCATCATTTTGTATTGTGGTTTAAGCCAATAAGAATATAATTTGGTCAGCTAAATCCCAAACTGCCAGTCCATCCTCATTTATTCAACAGTTGGGTAGATACCTAACAGGCTGCACTGCAAGAAGGTGAGCAGTGGACATTAATTCACAAGCCCCAGTCAGTTCTCTGCATTCCTTGAAAGGATACATGGTTGTCTCCTCCCAGTAATACAATTTTGACCCTTCAGCACTCTGACATTTTAATGTGCTGTTTAAATACTGATATTAGCAAAACTTTCACTTTTTTTTTTTTAATCGGTCATTCAAAGTGGTTCACAGCGGACCAAAACATAAAACTCTTTTATAATCTCTACCCACAATGCCATAGAATATAAAACAAAAGACCATCGTGAACAATGCCAGCATGCTGTGTTTATGATTTTGATTTTTTGCTGTTGATTTGGAGATGTTCATTAATTTGAATCTTCATAAATAGCAGAAACATGAAATGAAGCCCCGCTGTATTTTGAACCTATACAGTGTTACCATAGAACAAAAAACAGAAGAATAGGAAAAGGGCATCAGATTGCATGGCCAAATGGTTCTTAAGCATCAAGGGTGTGTGAATCACACATCGTCTGCACCTGATCTTGATCAGCCAATTAATTGATCACAAATGACTACCAGAAATGATGAAGTGTTAAAAGATAAATATATAGTGAATAGTAAGAACAGAGTTACCCTGTCACTTTTTCTGCTATTTAGCACTGTAAATGATTTTATGTTGAAAAAGACTGAAGGAAAGAAATGGAGGAACTAAGGAGTTTAAAATCTTAGAGCGTCTGATGTGGATCTTCTACTGAACTAGCATTATTTATATTGTAAACAAATATATATATAAATGGAAGTAAACAAACTACTTTGCTCTTATGAGTGATGATGCTGGGCTAGATTTGATTATAAATACTAAGAAAACTAAAATAATAGATAAAGGTGATAAAGATGATTCTTCTATCTTTCTTATAAGATGTACTACAGAGCAAAACATCTCATTTTATCAATCACCTTGAGATATATGCTACTGGTGCATGTGAAGTGGGTAAAAGATAATGGTCTCTGGGAATAATTAAAAACTTCAAAATGTATAAAAAGTCAGTAGAAGAGCCTTGCAAATAAAATTTAAAAAATTAATGACTAGTTCTAGTTCTCCCTTGTGTTAATAACAGACTGATACCTAAACACTGTGCAAAAGGAATAACAGGTTTCGGTTAGGTTTGAGATTTATTGGTGCAATGACAGTAAATGCCAAACTGTACATGTGAACCACATTTTATCATCAGATGTATCATTACAAAATTAACTCCTTATAAAAAGATTAAAGCTTCAAATTTGAGTCTGGTAAGATTTGCCTGAGTGAGTATATGGCTAAGCCAGATTAGTAAAAATTACCTTCCTCTCTCAAAGTGAACTACTACCATATTCCAACAGAAGATAATATATGATAATGTAAGTGAAATTGTGTTCACATATGCACAGGCAGCTCAACTATTTTCAGTAGAATTAGATAACTGATCTATGCAGAGCCTAGCAATAATAACTTTCTCTTATACATATATAGACTGGACTGTCAATGCTGAATTGCAGGCTTAGTCTCATGCAATTTATTTGCTAATGTCTCCTGTGAAGATGACTGTGACTGATTAACCCTGCTTTTATTAATAATCTGTATAATAACTGACAAACAGTATATGGATAAAGTAGAACATGACCTAGCAGCTGCAGTCTCATTTCCATTGATTCCAATGTGGTTGAGAATCCAGCACAATCTATTTAAAGGTCTTCATCTAATATAATAATTGTAAAACATTATAGAGCTAGATGTGGAATGTATGTAAGAGAAGAGATGAGTGTATATATCACACATTTTTGGTGGTGATTTCCTTTTATGTGTAAAATCTCAAAATATATTGCATGCAGCTCAGAAATAGTTATTGCATTTGTGTGGAACTTGACCTAAAACAACACAGTCAGAAGAAACAGCAGCACATCAAACAGAGGCCTCAGATTTCAAACAGTTGGTACAGACTGACAAGAAATCAGAGCACTCTGTTCTGTGTGCATTAAAAGCTGTCAAGAGACTGAAAATAGGATAAGCAAGTTCCTTACCTGGCACTGTGGGAGGCTGCATAAGTGCAAACCTCCAATGGGGAAATACTGTTGTGTTTAGTGCAGGTAATGTTGTCTACATTAATGGTAAGTGCTAGTATAATCTCTTTCACATCACCAAACAAGCAGATGGCATTCTGATATGTATAAAATGAAACTTTCAAAAGTAAAGAAAAAATATCAGTCCTTAGGCTAATGCATAGTTAAGTGAAAACTGTCACAACTAGAGCAGGTTCATTTGCTTCCAGCATAAAGACTCTAAATGGATGATACCATGATGATGAACAGGATTCACAAAAGGGTATGCTCCCTAGCAGAGTCGCAGATTGTAACCCATAATTAACCTATGAGTAAGCAAATCCATGAAAAAGGCAAAGCAATTGAAATCATCAAGCACTTCATTGTGTGCAGCATATTCAAGGCTTTCTTGCACTTATCTTTCAGAATGCAAGGGATGTAAGCTTTCTCTCACAAACGAGTCCTAAAAACTTGATTTCTATGGCTGCAGATGTTAGTCTGTAACAATCTTAATTCTAGGTGTGAAGTTGACAGTTAACAAAATGGAAGATATTCCTGAGATCTAGATTATAAAGATCTTTGAATATACCCAATCTTCAGACTTTGCCATAAGCTTTTACCATGTCAAAGATCAGTTTGTCTCTAAACTGATCAAATGTATGAATATCAATTGTCTATAAAAGCCACACTATATCAGTGTGTTGGAGAAAAGTTCATTGCTTTCTAAAAAGTATACATGCTTGTCATTAAAGATGTATTCCAAAATCTCAGAAAGCAATAAATAAGACAGAAATTATTTGCTATTTTTTGCAGCTTTAAATAGCTTGGGGAAAGCAAATATTAATTGTCTTATAATGTGAATTCTGGAAATTCCTCCTCAGTAAGTATTTTATGGGAAAAGTATGTAGAAATCCAGGGAAGATAATGGAAGATATTTTATCATCCTATGATGGATGTCATCAGGCAGTACAATGCAAGCACAGAGAGAGAGGAAAAAAAATTAAAATGTGCTCTTTTCAGTTCTTCATTAATTAGCAGTTGATTATACAGCTCCATACAGATGAAAAAAGTTAAGCCTCTGTTTCTTGCCTTGAATATGATAAATTTTCTGGAGGAGATGAAGCACTTGAGATTTTAAGTAAGCTTTCTGTTAAAGTGTCTGCTGTTTTGGATTCAGCAACTACATGCCCATCATATGTTCCCAGTTGTTCAACTTGGAACATTATATTTATTTAATATTATATTTATAACATTATTATATCCCTTCAATTTCTGTATCCTATTGCACATCATTTTTACAGGAGGCTACATGAATAATAGATTATGAAAAACTAGGAACTAGTGCTTAAGCCCAAGCATGTTGAAAGCCTATGAGATTTGTGTCATAAGAATATCACTAAATATATTCCCAATACTCAATATTCATTTTTTAAGTGGGGGGGGGGGGGAGGGTTACCTAGCACTCACTGTTCCATTATGGTTTTGGATACAATCATCATCTTAACGTTTCTGAAAAATGCAGTTTGCTGATTGGCACTAAAGGTTCTGCCATGGTTTTGGGAAGATTTCAGAAACATCATCTTGATGTTTATGAAAAATGCAGTTTTAACTGTAGCAACATGAACAAAATCTATTACATGCATCACCATATCATCAATGCACATTTTGCTGAATGTCCGTGGATTAAAATTTTAGAAGATGGGAAAAGATATTCGCAGTCGGCTTCAATAATTTTCCACCTGGGCATCTGTGAAACAGAAGATGTTTGTGGTGAAGATATACTATGAATAGGAGAGAGAGAGAGTTCATTACCATCAACCATACCGTCAACAATCTGGCTTGGCCAATTCATGTTGGCACTACTTCATAGAATGTTGTGTCCATTGAAGTGGTCCACAAGTACGAGGGTGGTCTGAAAAGTTCTCGGCCTAACAATGACAAAACAAATTTTTAATTTCAAAATTATTTTTTGAAATTATAAATTTCAAAAAATAATTTTGAAAGAAATTTTTCAAAAAAATAATGCTGACCAGCGAGGAAGAGTTTTAGTTTTGAGAAGAGATAGAAGTCAGAGGAAGCTATATATGCGGAATAGGGTGGATGTTTCAACAATTCATAGTGCAGATCCCTTAATTTTCCCATTGCCAAAACACCTTTGTGGGCAGGTGCATTGTCTCTTGATGAAAGATGATTTTTTTCTTCTGTAAACCGAGTCTTTTCTCACACATTTTTTTTCGTCTAGTCTGGTTAAAAGATCAGAATAATATTCCCTGGTTACTGTTTTACCCTTTTCAAGATAATTAATAAATAAAATGCCTTCAGTATCCCAAAACACCGATGCCATGACCTTTCCTGCTGATGGAACCAACTTTGTCTTCTCTGGCACTGAACAACTGGCTTCTGTCCACTGTTTTGACTGCTGTTTGGATTCTGCTGTGTAATGGTGAATCCAAGTCTCATCCATAGTAATAAATCAACACACAAAATCAGTTTTTCTTGTTAAAATGCTCCAAGCACTGTTTAGAGATTTTCATGCGAGTGCATTTTTGATCAGCTGTGAGCAAGCATGGCACCCATCTTGCACAAAGCTTTTTCATTTGCAATTCTTCATGAAAAATATATCCTACACATTCTTTTGAAATGCCTATAGTGTCAGCAATTTCATGCAATTTGACTCACCAGTCATCCAATACCATATCGTGCACTTGGTCAATGATTTCTTGAGTTGTTACACTTTTTGGACATCCTTCACATGGATCATCTTCAAGGCTGGTACAGCCACGTTTAAACTCAGCAGCCCATTTCTTAATTGTCGAAAACAAAGGAGAAGAGTGCCCCTAAACTTTTATGAACTTCACAAGAATTTTTTTTCCCGTTAAACCTTTTTTTTACAAAGAATTTTATAACCACACGATACTCAGTTTTATCAATTTCAAGGGATACAGACAACACTTCTGCTTCAGACAGCTGTATATAACAAACTACTTGATAGAATAACTTGCAATTTCACATGAATACTTATGACAGATGTACCAACTTGGAAAAAAATCTTGCTGACAGTGTTGCCATCTATGATCGAGGCTGAGAAATTTTTAGACCACCCTCGTATGGGAAGAGAGGTGCAGTATCAAATTATCAAGGTCAGTATGAATTAAATCAGTATCTGCAGTTAAATAAAAGAAATATATGGTAATAAGTCTAATTTTTAAAGGTAAATGTGGCCTAACTATAAAACATCAAAATTACACAAAAATCAGTAATAAACTATAACGAAAGTAGAGATATTTTGTATACCGAACGCAGCAGTACATTATCAGTGTGTAGAAACAGAAAGCAAATCAAAGAAGAAAACAAGGTACATACAAATCAGTTTACCAATTAAAAATGGTTGCTGCATGCTAGAATTTAATATTAATAAAATAATAATATTAAAACTATTTTGATGTTTACATAAAATGAGAATCATCCGTTTTTTGGAGGGGTGGGGGGTGTCCTGATTTGGCTTAGGTCATTCAAAAGTGTGAAAGGACTTCTCATCTTTCTTTGAAAAAGGCATTCATATTTAAAACTGCTTCTACGGAGAAGATGAGCTTCGTCCCAAAGAATACTGTGTTTTTTCATGCTATATTACATAAGGAAGAAAAGTGTAGAACCTTATTTAATCACTTTCTTTCATTTGATGCAACTCTCTCCTCCTAGTGTCGGTGTAGACTGGATTATGCAGTTTAACTACAGAACCATTGATTAATTTCTGTTCATTTGTATATGTAAAACTTTTCTATGAAGGTCAAAACATCAAGGCAACAATTTTAATAGTTAAGAGATACTTGTGCCATGAGAGGTTTCTTTTAAATAACACGAAAATGTATTGAAGGCCATATATTTCTGAAATATGTGGCCGTAAATAAGTTGCATTACTTATTCCTTGTATTTTTCATGTTAATTAAAGAATTTTAACAGTTTTTACTTCAAACGGTAGTTGTATCCACAAACTGTTGCAGTGAATATAACTACATCCACTTTGTCAAAACAGCATTTTTTTTAGCAGATCATGATATCAATATATCCCATAAAATCAAATAAAAAAAAGCTATTCCACAAAATATACTTTCATTTTATAAGATCATCTCATGAACTGCATCCCAATCTCTAAGTTCAGAAGAATCCTCCAGAATCACATTAATCAGCATCATGTCAACTTTAACTCTGGCCAACCATGATTTTAGTTTACTTTCAACTTTTGTTATGAATTTACCCTTCATTTTCTTGTTTTCTTTCCTACTCCTTTCTATAGTGCCACCTCCTAACAGCTACATAACTTAGGTGTTGCTAATTAATGTCAATGACAAACAAAGATTTGATTGGCCATTAAAGGGCTACACGGTCTGTAGTGTTTTCAGAGAGCTCCTGAAAGCTAAGTATAATTTTGAGTGAAAATTAGAATATAGGTTTAAATCATAACGTAATATTGTCTAATTTTGGTAGCTTGTTGTGTCTGTGTGATTTTGGTGTGAATTCCGTTTTATTTAATTTAGTATTTTAATTATACGTTTCATAGATTAGCACATGGCACCAATGCGACATAAGATAATGGCGCCCAAAAATACAACGCCTTTGTTCAAAAACTGTAATATGAAAGAGTTTGTCCAATGTGATGTGTGTAGGATGTATGCATTCCTGAATGAGGCTGGAGTTTGGATTGAAAGTGATAGTGGTGGGAGAATGTGCAGAAAGTGTAAGAAAAGTGAGGAGTTGAAGTAAGTGTCAGGTTGTGAGACAGTTATGGTTGAAGAAAGCCAGAATGTGAGTGAAAATAGTGGCTTGATAGGGAATTGCAATGTACAACATGGCAATGAGAGCGGTGATCAAAAAAAGAGCGAAAGCAACTATACAGAGAGAGAAAAGTTTAAATGATAAAAAAAATGAGGAATTATTTGTAGGAAGTGAGATCGCTAGGTTGCACGCAGTGATACAAAATGCGCAGCGGCAATTAGAGCACCTGCAAAACTCTATCCAGAGTGATTCGGCTAACGTAAATAAACAAGTGTTTGAAAGGAAAAATAAGCTTAAGAGTGGGAGAGTTTCTGAAATGAAGGAAACAGTGTTGTATGGTGACTCGTTATTAAAAGGAGTGATAGATGGGAGTTTAACTAAATCGTACTTACGGGTGCGAAATTTAAGGATGTAAGTGAGAGTATTAGAGCGCAAAAACAGAGGGTGAAAGAATTGATAGTTGTGGCAGGTACGAATGAATTGAAAGGAGATAAATTTTTTATGAGAGAGGACTTGAAAGTATTGTTAACGGTAGCAAAAGAAAAGAGTGACAGAGTTAGAATGGTGAGTCTGTTGCCACGGTATGACAGAGAAGAGTTTAGAAGGAGGACCATAATCGCAAATGACATTATGCACAGGTTATGCAGACGTTGTGGTGTGGAATTCGTAGACGAGTGGAATGAGTTTTATGGGCGAAAGGATTTATACAAAATGGATGGCCTCCATTTAAATGGATTTGGTGTGTAGAGACTGGAAAATGTGTTGCTGAATGAAGTGAAAATGGATGTGCAGAACCAGGGAAACTAGAACTACCAAGGGGGGGGGGGGGTATGCGGACATCAGTGAGACAGTTGAGCGTAAGAATGTATATAATGTACCCGAGCCAGTACTAAGGAAAAAAATCGGAATGGGATAGTTAGAATATTGTATCAAGATAAGGGTGGGACAAAGGGATCACTGCATTTCATCTATACTAATGCCAGGAGTATTAGGAACACGAAGGAAGAATTATTGACCTTGACTGCCTCTTCCTGGCCACAGGTTATTGGCATTAGTGAAACATGGCTGACGGAAGATGATATAGTTAATGGGATAGAATGTGTAGGTTATAGTGTGTTTAGGAGGGACAGAGAGAATAAAATGGGGGGAGAAGTGCTATTGATGATAGCTGATGAACTGCAGCCAAGGAGAATTGAAGTTGTATCGCAGAATAGTGAAAAGAGCTCATTTGAGGCAATTTGGTGCGAGATTGAGACTATCTCCATCATCTATTCCATCACCTGCTATAGACCAGGTGATGGAATAGATGATGGAGATAGTATGCATAAACAAATTGATGAAATGAGTGGAAGGAGGGTAATTATTATGGGGGATTTCAACTATGGTAACATTGATTGGAAGGAGAAGAGGACACATGTGAGGAAGGAAATGGATTTTATTCAATTATTAAGGGATAACTATCTGAAACAGCATGTAATTGAAAATACTAGGGGTGTGAGAGTACTTGACCTGGTAATAGCATCTCAGAATTTGATTGTAATCAATATGACCATGTTGCCACCTATTGGTGAGAGTGATCATGAGGTCTTGTTCCATACCTTCAGCCACCTGGGAGGTGGCTAAAGGTGTGGAATTTTCGATTAAGACAGGGTATGTGGAATTACAGTGCTGGCAAGTATGACAAGCTTAGGAGATTGCTTGGATCAATGCCATGGCATGTACAACTGCAAGGGCTGGATGTCGATAAAGCATGGTAAGTGGTCAAGAAGCATTTACAGGAGGTTATGGCTGTTTGTATACCTAAGGTCTGAATAGTAAAACAAGTAGGGTTTAAATCGATGAATAACACTATTAAGCTTGAGCTGCAAAAGAAAAGAAACAACTGTGGAAGGAATTTAAAGAAAGAGGTGAAATGCAGGCACACGAATGGTATAAAGTGCAGTCCAGAAGGGTAACAAGTGTGGTAAAAAAAGCAAAAGCGGATTATGAAAGGAAACTAGCTATGCAAGCTAAAGAGAATCCCAAACAGTTCTCTCAATATGATGCAAGCAAGGAAAAAACTGTACACAGCAAAATGATTTTAAGGAATGACAATGGTAAGGAGGTCACTGAATCAGTCGATTTAGTGGAGTTACTGAGTGAGCACTTTGCAAAAGTATATCATCCAGGTGGTGACACTGGAAAAATCAAGGAACCATTAGTTTATATAAACAGGAATTGTGATGAATGAAGTAGAGGTGAATAGTCTATTACAGAACCTTAATGTGAATACATCAGTGGGATTGGATGGTATACCTGCACGGGTCTTGCGTCAAGTGGCTAAAGAATTAGCAGTGCCCTTGACCATGTTGTTTAATCTGAGTCTCGGGTCTGATTAAGTCCCGAAGGTGTGGAAAGAGGAGAAAATAGTTCCACTGCATAAAGGAGGATCCAAGACTACAGTTGCAAATTATCGGCCGATCAGCATATCAGGAGTCGTTGTCAAGGTCTTGAAGAAAGTAGTCAAGGGAAAAATACAGGAATGGATTGATGAAAATGAGATACTGTACAGGGAACAACATGGCTTTGTGAAGGGTAGATCAAGCCTCATTAACTTGCTCAAGTTTTATAACACAGTGATGGCTGAACTGGATAAGGGTAATGGGTTTACAGCGATACTGCTGGACCTGGCTAAGGCACTTGACAGGATACCACATGGAATTCTAATCCGTAAACACAACATATGGGAATGGATATAGGGTTGGTGAGATGGACAGGTGGGTGGTTTATGGAGAGATATCAGAGAGTAGTTTATTCAGCAGTAGAGTCCAAAAGCTGGCCTATGACTAATGGTGTGCCGCAGGATTCTGTTTTGGACCACTGTTGTTTAATTTGTTCATTAACGATATAGGGAAGGATCTAAGAGGAACAGTTCATTTGTTCGCTGATGATGCAAAGTTGGGTAGGGCAATAGTGAATGCAGAAGATGTCAAAATCTTGCAGGACGCCTTGGATAGATTGGAGTTCTGGGCTAAGGAGAATGGATGTCAATTTAATGTGACAAAATGTAAGGTTATGCATTTTGGGATGAAAAGATTAGCAGCAGTATACCACATTGGTGTAACTATACCCCAGGAGATTGATGAGGCCAGGGACTCATCAAGAGGAGTGTTGGTGGATAGGGAGATGAAGTTTAGGGGGCACATTGCAAAAGTAGCGAAATCAGCTCATCAACTCACTTGGTTGTTGAAAAATACCTTGACGAGCAAGTTATTGTACCTTTGTACCATGCCTTAATAAGACCTCATCTCGACTATTGTGCCCAGATTTGGTCACCTAGGTTCCTTCTTGATGGGGAGGAGGTGGAGAGGATCCAGAGACGAGTGACTAAAATGATAGCAGGTCTATGGAATGAACCATATGAGAACAGGTTGAAGATTTATGGGTTGCAGAAATTAGTTGATAGGTGGAAAAGATGAGATATGATTGAGACATTCAAATTGCTAAAGGGTTTCTATAGGATTAATTCAGAGGATATTTTTGAGATCAGGATTGGTGGTGGGAGAACTAGGGGACACCTATGGAAGCTGGGCATGAGTGTGGTTAGCAGGGGTGTTAGAGCTGGGTTCTTTACTTTTAAAGTGGTAAATGAGTGAAATAAGCTGCCAGAGTCTGTTGTGGGTACTATGACGGTGAGCGAGTTCAAGGCAAGGTATGATAGATACTGTGAGAATGTCGTATAGTTGTGCAGACATAATGTTTAGGGCCTCCCTCGATGAGTCTAAGGACTCCCTGGAGTCACCCGTAATAATAATAATAATAGGTCAGAGCTGGAAAATGCACTGCAAAAACATTCAAGTACAAGTATTGTGTTACACTGGGATCTAATTATCATGAAAGTAATTAAATTAGGGCCTAGAGTTCTATTTGTTTTATAAAGAGTGAACAATTTCAATTTGAGTTACCGTATTTTTCCGTGTATAAGACGATATATTTTTTTCTAAAAATTTTAGACCAAAAATTGGGGGTCGTCTTATACATGGAGGATAACCGGTTGAGAGACCTGCGGTTGCCGTAATGAAACTCCCGGTACCTTGTCTCCGTGAACAGGCTTCCGTCAATCACTAGCCTTTGTTAACTCTGTCAATTGACATCATTAACGGCTGATTCTGAATAAACCAATCAGAACTCTGAAAGCATTTATACATCTGCAACTCGTTGGCGGGGTAAGTTAATGCATTAACAATATTTTGAACACTAGCCCATAAAAATGTCCAAAAATAAAAAACGATTGTCATATTCTTAAAATTCGAGTTAAAAGTCATCAATCATGCAAATAAAACTTCAGAGAGAGAGTTTGGACATTCTCTCACTTGATTAGACAGTGGAGAAAACAGGAAGAACAACTACTCAAGATGCCAAAAAAGAAGAGGGTCTTAAGAGGAAAACCAGCAAAATGGCCAATCTTGGCGCAGATGCTTAAGACTTAGATTATGGAGCAGCACCAGAATGGGATATGTGTGTCAACCAAGCTTATTCAATATGAGGCAAAAAAGGTATGCAAGAGAAATGAACATTGTCGATTTCACAGGAAAGGCAAAATGGTGCTTCACTTCATGAGGAGAGGTTTGGCCATGAGAACATGAACCAAATTAGCCCAGAAAATGCATCCTTAAAAAACCCATCTTATTATGCATCTTAAAAATATTATCTAATTACTAAATATACTTTGAATATTTAAAAATATATCAAATGTGTTCGGTTTTATGTTTAAAATATCGATTTCTTAATTTTGGGTTCGTCTTATACACAGAAAAATACGGTGTATTGTTTTTATTCTAATTTTGAACAGTAATCTTGGGGCTCTCACTGGCTACTGAACATATTCCCTAGGTGGCAGATAGGGGGAACTACCATCCGTTGCATATCAGGGCAGCTCTGAACATATTGAATAAAGAGCCATGGACCAGTGGCTTTGGGACTGGCAATCTCATGTGAAAATATTGCCATTCACCAACCTGCAGTGGGTCAGTGTGGTGAATTATGGTCCAATCTTCCAAGATGAATCAAACAGGAATAAAATGGCCCTCATTCCCCTGAGGGCAGATTGTTACTACCTATGGCAGCAGGCAGCTAAACACGAAGGCAGAGGGGCTAAGAATCCCCAGGTAACCAGATCATGCTGCCATTAGAAACTAGACCATGGGACTTTGAACTGTAGGACTCTGAGCAATAAAGCACAGCTAACTGAACTAAAATGGGACATACTCTGACTGTGTGAAGTTAGAAGTAATGGTGAAGAAATTCTTCACCATTATAAAAAGGAGACATACTGTATTACACAGACCATGATAGGGAAAGAATTAGTGGAGTTGGATTCATGATTAACAAAAAATTGAGGAACAACATAACAGAAGTGGATAGTATATCTGATTGAATAGCAAGTATTGTTGTTTAAATCACAAAAAGATACACTCTTAAGTTCATCCAAGTCTATGCACCAACAATAAGTCATACTGATGAAAAAATTGAAGACCTTTATCATGATGTATCCCAACTTGACAATAAAAGAAAACATCATTTCATAATTGTAATGGGAGACTTTAATGCTAGAATTGGTATACAACAATCAGATGAAAGCACAATGGGAAATTTTGGATATGGCATGAGAGATGATAGAGGAGCAAGGCTAATAGAATTTGCATAAAAAGAAAACCTGTACATCATGAATTCTTTTTCCAAGAAGACAACACACAGGAAGTGGACATGAAAAAGTCCAAATGGAAAACTAGTGAAACTGACTTGGTCCTCAGCAATAAGAAAAGCATCTTTCAGAACTGTTCTGTTATAAACACCTTCAACATTGGAAGTGACCATCGTATGGTACGCACTAAGATTCAAATAAACTGCCAAAAAGAAATAAGAAAATCAAAGCATAACATAGATGTACAAATGCTGATTGATCAAAAAGTAACAGCATTATTATCCAAAACCTTTTACAATGTTCACTTGAAACAGCTGGTACCACAAAACAGAAACAAGACAAAATTTCTAAAGAAACAAAGAGAAATGAAACAAGCAAATAACCTAGAATAAAACTGAATACAGTCATACCCCGAAGTTACGTGGCAGGTGGGACCAACAAAAAGCACATAAGTCGAATTCGCATAACTCGGGTATAATTTTGCATACAAACAAACAAAATATTATTTAATTGGGACCAAATGTTTACAAAAACACCTATTTTTTTTAAGAAATATAATCATAATTGTAGTTTTTCGAACATAAAAAAAAAGAAAGTTATTTCGATGTCAATGGTTTCATAAAATCTAGAGATTCGTCTGATGGCATAATATCTTTTTCTTGTCACGCAAAATTTCTTCATAGCAAGCTAATGTTTTTTTATTACTTACATTGTGGCTACAATTCATTCCTTGTTAGAATCTATGTCCTCCAAAATCTGTAAGCCGTTCTTTTATGATTGTTCTTACTGTGGATTCCTGTAGATCAAACTTCTTTGCTAGCTCACAAATTTTCATTCCACCTTCAAAATCCTTAATAATGTTGAGTTTTGTTTCCAAAGTCAATGTTTTTCTTTTGTTACTAGCTGTAGAAGAATCGGACTTGCTTCCTTTGGATGACATTATTATTTTTTATGTGATAAAATTTTTATCAAGAGCATAACATTAAACAATTGCAAGGTATGTAGACTATAAAAATCGTGTATGAATGGAGAGTGCGCAAAACAAGTCACTGCTTGTTCACAGCATGTGCGACACTGGCCAATGCGGCTGTCGCCAGAAAGATACGACTAGTGGTGAGGTGTGAAGCAGGACGGAAATATGTACATATATGAAACCGTGCGACTTCGGATTCGCGTAAGTCGGGGTAGGATTGTACACTGAATTGTGCAAAATTATCAGAAAACATATCACAAAAGAAACAAGAAAATTCAATTTTAAATTTCACACAACAAACAATTGAAAACAACCATGGTCTCAGAAAAACCAAACAGCAACTGATGAACAGCAATAAACAAAAGTTGATAGTATATCTGATTGAATAGCAAGTGTTGTTCAAATCTCAAAAAGATGCACTCTTAAGATCATCTAAGTCTATGCACCAACAATGTAGTTTGATTGAAACATGGTTGCAATTAAACTACAAGATGGGACCATAACCAGAAAAAGATATGCTATAGCAAAACGAATTACAGAATTTTACTCAGTATTATATCAAGATGACGAATTAAATGAAGAAGAAGACAACTATGAAATAACTGGAGTGCCACAGATTCTACCAAAAGAAGTTATGTGAAGCATCCACAGCCAGGTGGGGAAATTATCTACCAAATCATAGCAAAACCATTTACCTTATGCCTCAAGAAAAATGATGTATCAAAGAACATGGAAGATGACTACTTTAATTCTGATACAAATAAAAATGGTGAAGTAGAAGACTTGAACGAATTACCGACACATCAGTCTACTATCGATAGTTTACAAAATGTTTACAAAAGTCCTGGCTCATAGGCTTTGTGTAACTCTAGGCCTAACACAACCGAAAGAACAGGCAGGCTTCTGAAGTGGCTTTAGTACAATGGACCACATTCAAGTTGTACAACAGATTATTGAATGGTATAATGAATATCAGTTACTATTATGTCTTGGTTTTATTGATTATGAGAAAGCCTTTGATTCAGTAAAAACTTGTGCAATACTTAAAGCATTACAAAATCAACAAGTGGAGGAGCCATACGTCAAGACCATCATACACCTATGCAACAGTAGCAATTCATTTCAATAGAAACATCTCTACTGTGGAAATACAAAGAGGTATAAGACAGGGTGACATAATATCTCCAAAATTATTCACAGCATGCCTAGAAGAAATATTCAGACTTCTTGACTGGGAAGAGGAAGGTCTGAAAACAAATGGGAGACATTTAAACCATTTATGTTTTGCAGATGACATAGTTATCTTTACTTCAACTGTGCATGAATTACAGACTTGTATCCATGAACTCTAAATTGCTAGCAAAACAGCTGGCCTAAAGATAAACCTAAAGAAGACCCAAGTTATGTTCAATGCCTATGTCCAACTAGAAATAATAAAAATCAATAATGTTAAATTAAACAAGTAGATCATTACATATACTTACGACGACAGATATCAATGGAACGAAATATCATGGATGAAATTAAAAGATGTACGATGCTTGGATGGAAAGCATTTGGAAAATTGCAGTCAATATTCAAAAGCCAACTACCATTATGCCTGAAGGGAAAAGCTTTTAACCAATGTATTCTTCCTATATTGACAAATGGCTGTGAAACATGGACACTAAATTCAAAGATTAAGAACAACACAATTTAGTATGGAAAGAAGAATGTCGCTGAGATCATAGGAAGAGTGAAACATCTGAAGAGGCAATGGGCTGGACATATTACTCGAAGACAAGATCAATGATCTACAAAAGAAGTACTGAATTGGATTCTAACGAAAGGAAAAATGATCATGATGCCAACCTAAATCATGGTGGACTGATGATATCATCAGATTTACAGGCGTGACATGGGAAAGGTGCACAACGGACAGACAGTTTGGAGTAATCCTGGAAAGGCCTTCATCCAGCAGTGGATTGACAATGGCTGTTGATGATGATGAATCTTAATATGGGTTAACAGATAAAGTTTACAATAATTTTATCAAAAAAAAAAAAAAAAACTACATGTAATCAAATGTTAAAAGGTCATCAAGAAATATGGAACAACAGAGACTATTACTTCTAAATTATTACACAACTACACTAAGCACTAAATGATGAAACGAAAGTCATTTTTTCATTTTATCCTATAGAACACATTGTAAAATGTCATATAGCTATTTTTAGTGTGAGTTTTCTAAATTAATGATGTTGGATCCCCTCCATGCACCAAAATGAGCAGCAGCTATCAAAAACACATATAGAAATATTATCGTGCAAAATTTGAATAATACATCGATATTTGTAAAAGCCTGCTCTATGCTTGTAATGTTTGTCTTTTACAATAAAAAAATAAACCAACTGATAAAGAACTAAAGGAGCACAAACCGAATAAATAAATCAACAGCTGCAAAAAGCTACACCTGTCCTAAAAGGTACACAACTGTAATACAGCTTTTCATTTTCACTCTCAACGAACATCATCATTTTCAAATATATGAAATATATGTTAATTCAAAAGAAATTATTAGTTTTGTACAGCAAACTTCAATAATCTGAGTTTTGAATAACCATTAAAATTTCAGAACTGTATACTTTTGAATGCACATAAGAACATAATGAAACTGCCAATTCAGGCACATGGAGATACAAAGTCTAAAAATGGTATCAAAATTTTAGAACAAATAACTAAGAGCTACAGAGTTACAAGTAGTTATAAAGATTTAGATGAATTTCTAAACGTTTCAGTTAGAGAAAAGATAACAGTGCAAGAAAAAAAAGTTAAAAGCATAATTCTTACTGTTTCAATCAACTTTCTGTTCTCCTGCAATGTTCTCTTGTCCTTGATTTCACTTGATGCCAACCAAGTTTTGATTTGGTCTCGTAACCTCTGAAAACATTTTCAGTGACACTGCATTATTTCTAAAGTGAAGAATTTAAACAAAATCTAAACAATCCACAAAAAACATGTAATTCAATGGATAGTTAAATACATTAACAAATGTAAATGTCAGTTTTTTTAAATTAAAATAAGTACAAGTTTTATTATTTATCCCAGAAAATAAAAATTTCTTCCTCCAGTTTCATGGTCAGCAATAAATTGAAGATAATACCAGTAATTTAACTCTGTGCAGATAGTATAATCCAATTTGAATGCATGTCAGATATTTATGATCTTATCTTTCCCTTAACATGTCAAGCTCAATGATTTGTCACAACTGAGCAGCTTAGCATTATATACACCTAGTTAATGTTACGATAGTATGGATAATCCCATTTACATCTACCAATGTCTTATCAGTCATGTGGGTTCTTTGGTCAGTATATTTTTCAGCGCGGCGGCAGGGGGTATAATCTTGAATTCCACACAGTATTCAACCAGAGTGCTGAGGACAAATATCAGAATGGTAGACTGCACACTGACACTGATTTGTATTCTATAATTCCATAGAAGGTAAAAGTGGAAGAATTTTAGGCATTAACACAAAGAAAAATTGGTCCTTATTGCATATCTAAAACCACAGAGTAGGAAATGGTTAGGAGACACAGAAATTTTCTGGGAAAAACTGGAAAAAAGGGCAGGCCAATGATCATTAATACCAGCTAGATTACTCTTGAACAGAGTCAACTCATCACTAATACCATGTTACAACACAAAGATGTGCACAAATTCACATGGAGAAAAGATGCAAGAAAAGACTCACTGACTATGTTGTAGTGGACAGTGATATCTTCGTACTCATTCAAAACAAAAAATAGTATACATAGGATTTGAAATAGGAAGTGAACACCATTTAGTTCGGGGCAGGATAAAACTAAATAACATTCTGAAAAGAAGAGAAAATTTTAAAAAGAATTAAAGTTGAGCAGCTTCCAGATGTCAGTGTATACAAACATTATTCAAGAAAAAATGAAAGTGTTTGAAAACAAGAACTAAATCTTGGAGATTTAGTGCAAAAATCCTGAAGAAAACATTGAACGATTCAAATGCATGGAAAGACTTGTGTTCGGCTGAGAACACAGACTTATAAGAAAATAACTACTATTTATTAACATATTTGCTGTTATTTCCAGACACATTGTATACATTCTTATCGCATTTAAATAGCCAACACCCAAAAATCCACTTTACAATGAAACTGGAAGATGAATGTCTGCCCTTCAAGGATACACTAATCACAAGTCTTCCAGATGGTTCCTTATCTTTTTCAGTTTATAGAAAACCTACATATAAAGGGAAATTTTGCACAGTCAAACCATCACCCATCTCAACAGTATCTAATTGTTGTTTCGCATATCGTGAGAAACTGCTTTTGTGCTCGGAAGATGCTGGATATAATAACAACAAAATATCAGCAAATAAGTTAAAAAAAAACAGTAATTATTTTCTTATAAGTCTGTGTTCTCATCAATACCATTAAAAATAAATTAATATTGACTGATTCAGCAAGAGGATGTGGAAGTTATCTGCAAGGATAGAAAAATCCTTGCAGATTTTTCTCAGGAAATTAAAAAGGCTGTGAAGCAGAGAGAGAAAGCTAATGAAGGATCCCAGTAAGTAAATCGGCAGATGTCCTAAAAGAATACACAGAGAAAAACATAAGACAGCTATGTGGAAAAGAAGCTAAACAAAAATCATGACAAGACTTTAATAAGAATATAGAAGATAAATGCCAAGAAGGTTGCAAAATGTACTGGAAGCTATTAAAAAACCTTGGAAATGGAGAAAAGACTACTTTAAAAGAAATCAGAGATAATCACTGTGACATAAAAACTAAAGATATTCTAATGTCTGGAATAATTACTTTGAAAAATTGCAAAATGAAACACTCAGTGATAGCACGGAGGAAAAAAGTTCAAGAGGAATGCAATTAATTGCATTCCTCTTGAACTTTCCTGCCTCAAGCATTAATGCTTGAGGCTTTCAGGAAAGGCCATCAAAAACTCGAAATGCAGAGAAGCAGCTAGAGTATATGATATTCAACCAGAAATGATCTAATACGGAGGTATAAAATTTTACAGTGGCTACACAGCATAATTCCGAAGGCCTGGTCAGAGAATCAAATTTCAGACTGGAGTAGAGCTCTCATAGTACTCATCCATAAAATGGGAAATAAAATAATGTGAGAATTACAGAGCAATTTCTCTACCAAGTGTTTCCTGGTAAGATTTATGCAAGTCTACTTTAAAAGAGGTTAAGAAAAATTGTAGAAGGGAAACAGAGAAGAATCAGCTGATTCCAAACAGATGTTGTCAGGATCAGATTTTCATTTTTAAGACAAATAGTTGAAAAATCATGGTAATATAACAAGCATCTGTAAGTTTTGTTGATCCTGATAAAGCATCTATAAAAGTTGCAGATCCATGAAAATTGGACCTTATATCAAACAATATATAATTTATATCTGAGTTGTAAGTCAGGCACTAAGAATTGACAGGAAGATAACAAGGACCTGTACATAAGTTTTGTAGATCCTATAAATGCACATGATAATGTGCCTAGAGAAAAGCTGTTCAAAACACTACAGTTGCAGGGTATAAATAGGACCTTATATCATCTATAATTGAGTACTAAGTCAGCAGTCAGAATTGAAGCAGATACAGGAACATGGTTTGATGTTCAATCAGGAGCAACACAAACAGATTATCTCAACTATTATTCATCATCTATATGAATCACATTATCAAGTTGCATTAAACCTGATATCAAAACTGGAGTTGTTAATCTCAGCTCTTCACTTTATGCTAATGATGTTATACTCCTAAGTAAATCCAGTAGTACAAATCTTCAAGAGTCCCTGAGTAAATTGAACAACCTGCTGTAATAAAATTGGTATGAAAATGAAAGATAATATAAATAATCAGGAATGGTGAAAACATCAACTGCACCCTGAATGAAAACATTTCAACTATTTGAAAGTTTATTTTTCACTTGGTTAGACTAAAATAAATTTAGTTTAATCCTTTATCCGCACGTGAGATCGGATTAAACTAAATTTATTATAGTCTAACCAAGTTAAAAATAAACTTTCAACATCTTTCTCTGAATCTAGAGTAATTTAATAAAAAGATGGCACACCGTTTGGCAACTCCTATAGGTAGAGATGACCTTGCTAATGCTTCTGTCTGGTATCTCCACTTGGGCCTGGCTCCCACTGAAGAGACCTCAATAAAGGTTGAAACTAGTCTGGGTAGTGGCCCTTCCCTTAATGCATAACATTATACATATCCACAAGGAGATGTGTTTTGCATTATGGGAGATACTGAGATAGGAGTGATGTTTTCTTGCTCCACCTTTGCAACGAGTTTCCCGGTGTTGTACCACCTTACCCCAGTACTGAAGATACTTTCAGGCACAAACTTTGTTTGCTCACACTTGGATAAAGGATTAAACTAAATTTATTATATTTCAACTATTTATGCACAATTATCAGTAAGGATAGCAAATTAAATATGGAAACAGACAACAGAATTAGCAAAGCTGGTATGGTAGGAAGTCAAGTGAAATGAGAAATTAGTCAAAAGACAACACTGTTAGCATTCAAGAATATGTTAGAGCAAATCTCAGCTGGTATGATCACTTAAACAGACTCAGAGAGAAAAAGAAGACTCATTAGCAAAAGAAGTGTTTATTTCCAGGATGGCATGAAAAGACCCAGATAACGACCAAGATCTAGGTGGATTGATATAGTAAGAAGTGCCTTAGAAGACTGAAATAGAAGATCTGATAATATTGTGTATCATAACTCAGGAATTTGATGATCATCATATATAATTACTATGAAAATTTTGTAACAAGAATGAATTTTCCAGTTTTTTAACATGTTGGATGAGGTGCAAATGTCGCTCTTTTGGTGTGCTGTTATCACTTGTAGGCATCTGCTATGAATGTCTAATCTTTGAAGGTGCCCAATGGGGTAACTATAAATAATAACTTAACACAATAACCACAGTAATTAACTTTAATGAAATAAAGGTACAAATATTTCATACTGAAATTAACAGTACATCATCAGTGTAGAACAAACAGTTAAAATGAATGGAATACAAAGTACAGAAAAGTAGGTGGATTACCAATTAAAATTGTTGCTGCGTGCTAGAAAATTAATATTAATAAAATATTATTAAATAATTCTTAAAAACTATTTCTTTGATGGTTACATAAGATAAGAATCTCCCAAACTTTTGGGAAAGAGAAAGAATCATTTCAATTCAAATTTGGCTGATGTAAAAGGGCTTCGCAACTTTCTTTGAAAAGGCGTTCATATTTAAACTTACACCTGTGGAGAAGAGGAGCCTTATCCCATTGGATATTGCGTTTAGTGTCAATGCTATGTTGTGTCAGACCAGACTTTTTGAGATTTCATGTATTTGATATAATACTGATGTTCTTTCATTATTTTATCCACAGAACGGCCTGTTTGGCCAAAGTATGTTAAATTACATTCACACGGTATCTGGTAAATGCTAGCTAATGAAAGAGGTGTTAATTTGTCTTTTGTAGATGACGAGGGAGAAATTTTGTTGATTAATAATATTAATAAATTAATATTAATAATATTTTATTAATATTAATTTTCTAGCAAGAGGCAACAATTTTAATTGGTAATCCACCGACTGTTCTGTACTTTGTATTCCATTCCTTTTAACTGTTTATTCTACACTGATGATGTACTGTTAATTTCAGTATGAAATATTTGTACCTTTATTTCATTAGAGTTAATCATGTTAAGTTATTATCTGTTATGAATGGTTATTCTATATAATAATAGCATTGTAAAAGAAATTAATAATAGCCATGTCTTAGAGTTAGTGTATGAGTTAACTCCAACATGCTGCTTAAAGTGTACCTAGAGCTTGGCCGTGCAAAATCAAAAAACTATAAAATTTAAATCAGCAAATAATAATAATCTGGGGGGAAAAAAATCTCAAAAGATCTGAAAATCAGTTATTTTACAATAAGAAGTATTTCATATAATAAAATGCTAAGCGATAATTCATCTCAAATAAAATGAAACAGTTTATGTGCTAACATATATGCTAAAAATATTGATGCATCCATCCACATGCTGGGCTTTAATGGTGCCTATCAGTAATATCACATAATTGCCATGATAACTTCTACCCACCAAATAAAAATTAAATTAATGAATAAATAGAAGTAAATGATTTCTTTCATAATATATACTAAAAGCACAAGTGCCATTATGCAGGTGTCACTCAAATTCAGTGCCACCACCAAGTTCAAATGCTCACGGACATAAAATTCTGTGGGCATACATGAATATTTCACTATGAAAATTGCAATGTTTAATATAATAATATAAATTTTTTCTAGAAACATTGTAACACAATGTTAAAGTTATAATTAGTGAAAAACTAACCTGTATGATTGAACACAATCTTTGAACATATCATGGATCAGTTAATAAATTTAATTTTATTAAAATTTGGCCATTGCCGTATTTTAGAAAACTGCACAATTAAATATTTCTAAATATCTTTTGCTCCTAAATCAATGACCAAAGAAAATATGCTATAAGAAATACCACATTCCTGATGCCACTTTTATCTTTCATATGCAAAATACTCAAACTTTTGAGCAACTTCGATACCAAAAATTCTATGGCTATGATGGTATTTCTCAAACCATCTCGTATGGAAAAATGTGTGTTGAACGTACCGACAAATAACCGGCGGAAGTCTGTGACGGCAAATAATAGAATGTTCATAAACATCAATAAAATGAAGGAGCGAGTGCTGTATGGGGATTCGTTATTAAGAAGCATAATAATTGAGAGTTTAACGAAGTCGTACCAGCCGGGTGAGAACATAAAGGACGTCAGTGAATCTATTCGACTGCAAAAACAGAGGGTGAAAGAGATGATAATCGTGGCAGGAACAAATGATTTGAAAGAGGACAAAATGGAAATGATAGAGGATGTGAGGGAGTTGTTTGAGGTAGCAAAGGAGAAGAGTGAGAGAGTTAGGATGGTGAGTATCTTACCACGGTATGACAGTGAAGTGTTTAGAAGGAGGGCCATAATTGCCAATGACTTTATGCGTGGGTTATGCATGGAGAGTGGTGTGGAATTTGTGGACGTGTGGAATGAGTTCGATGGGCGAAAGGACTTACATAAGATGGATGGGTTACATTTGAATGGAGTTGGTGTACGGAGACTTGAAAGAGTGTTGACGAATGATGTGGAAGTGGATGTACAGACTCAGGGAAACTAGATTTATTAAGAGGGGGGGGAGTAGATATGCCGACTTTAGGGGGGGCAGTTAAGTGTATGAATGAGTATATTATGCCCGGGCGAGTACGACGAACAACAAATCAGAATGGGATAGTTAGTATAAGGCATCAAAGTAGGGATGGGACAAATGGGGTTCTGCGATTCATGTACACTAATGCCAGGAGTATTAGGAACAAGAAGGAAGAGTTTTTGGCCATGGTTGGCACTTCCAGGCCACAGGTTGTCGGTATTAGTGAAACATAGCTCACAGAAGATGATAAAGCTAGTGGGATTGAATGCGATGGGTATAGCGTGTTCAGGAGAGACAGGGTGAATAAAAGGGGGAGGGGGAGTGTTATTGATGATAGCTGATGAGCCTCAGCCAAGGAGTATAGAAGTTGAACTGCAGGATGGGGAAAAAAGCACATTTGAGGCTGTTTGGTGTGAGATAGAATCTAGCAGAACAAAATATACAATTGGGTGCTGCTATAGACCGGGTGATGGAGTGGATGGTGGGGATAGTATGCATAAGCAAATAGAAGAAATGAGTGGAAGGAGGGTAATTATTATGGGTGATTTCAATTATGGTAACATTGACTGGAAAGAGGAGCGGGCACATGGGAGGTAGGAATTGGGTTTTATGCAGTTATTAAGGGACAACTATCTATGGCAACATGTATTGGAAAATACCAGGGGGGCAGAGAGTGCTGGACCTAGTAATTGCAACTGAGAATGTAGCTGTAACGAACATGACCATGTTGCCACCAATTGGTGAGAGTGACCATAAGGTCATGACTTGGGAGTTGGCTAAAGGAGTCGAATTTACAATTAAGACTGGGTACATGTGGAATTACCGGGCTGGTAAGTATAACAAGCTTAGGTGTGTGCTTGGCTCAATGCCATGGCATGTAAAACTGCAAGGGCTGGATGTTGATAGTGCATGGGAGATGGTTAAGAACTGTTTGCAAGAGGCAATGGTTGACTGTATACCAAGAGTCCGAATAATAAATCAAGTAGGGGTTAAATGGATGAATAACACTATTAAGCTTGAGCTGCAAAAAAAGAAACAATTGTGGAGGGAATTTAAGGATAAGGGTGACCATCAGGCGCAGGAACAGTATAAAGCTCAGACCAGGATGGTAACAAGGGTGGTAAGAAAAGCAAAAGCAGATTACGAAAGGAAATTGGCCATGCAGGCTAAAGAGAATCGCAAACAGTTTTTTCAATATGTTGCAAGTAAAAGGAAAATGCTCATGGTAGAATGATCTTAAAAAATGCTGAGGGTAGGGAGGTAACCGAATCAGTCGATGTTGTGGAATTACTGAGCGAGCACTTTGCAAGAGTATATCATCCAGGTGGTGACTTTGCAGAAATGGAAGAACCAACAGCTTATACTGGAATTGTGATGAATGAAGTAGAGGTAACTAGTCTATTACAGAACCTCAATGTCAATACATCTGTGGGATTGGATGGTATACACCAGCTCATGTCATACATGAAGCGGCCAAAGAATTGTCAGTGCCCTTGACCATTTTGTTTAATTTGAGCCTCAGGACTGGGTCAGTCCCAAGGGGGTGGAAAGAGGGGAAAATAGTTCCACTGCACAAAGGTGGTTCCAAGGCTGCTGTTGAAAATTACCGGCCAATCAGCATAACAGGAATCGTTATCAAGGTCTTAGAGAAAATAGTCAAGAGGAAAATACAAGATTGGATAGAAGAAAATGGGATACTGTATTGGGGACAGCATGGTTTTGTGAAGGGTAGGTCATGCCTCAGTAACTTGCTCACGTATTATAACACAGTGACGGCTGAACTGGATAAGGGTAATGGGTTTACAGTGATTCTACTGGACCTTGCTAAGGCCTTTGACAGGATACCACATGGAATTCTAATCAGTAAATTGCAGCATATGGGAATGGACATAGGATTGGTGAGATGGATAGGAGGGTGGTTGACGGAGAGATATCAGAGAGTGGTTTACTCAGGAGTAGAGTCCACAAGACGGCCTGTGACCAGTGGTGTGCCACAAGGATCTGTTCTTGGACCACTGCTGTTTAATTTGTTCATAAATGATATAGGAAAGGATCTGAGAGGAACAGTTCATTTGTTTGCGGATGATGCGAAGTTGGGTAGGGCAATAGTGAATGCAGATGACGTCAAAATTTTGCAGGATGATTTGGATAGATTGGAGGTCTGGGCTAAGGAGAATGGATGTCAGTTTAATGTGGCAAAATGTAAGGTTATGCATTTTGGGGTAAAAAGATTGGAGGCAGTTTACTGCATTGGTGGAACTGTGCTCCAGGAAATTGATGAGGCACGAGATTTTGGAGTGTTGGTGGATAAGGAATTGAAATTTAGGGGACACATTGAAAGTGGCCAAATCAGCTCATCAAATCACTTGGTTGCTGAAGAATACATTAACAAGCAGAGACAAGCAGGTTATTGTTCCTCTGTATTGAGCCTTGATAAGACCCCATCTCGACTACTGTGCTCAGATTTGGTCACCTAAGTTTCTTCTTGATGGGGAGGAAGTGGAGAGGATCCAGAGGCGAGTGACCAAGATGATAGCAGGTCTGTGGAATGAATCGTATGAGAACAGGTTGAGGATTTGTGGGTTGCAAAAATTGGTTGATAGGCGGAGGAGGGGAGATATGATTGAGACATTCAAATTACTGAAGGGTTTCTATAAAATTAATTCAGAAGATATTTTTGAGAACAGGGCTGGTTGTGGGAGGACTAGGGGACATCCATGGAAACTGGGCAAAAGTGTGGTTAGTAAAGGTGTTAGAGCTGGGTTCTTTACTTTTAGAGTAGTGAATGAGTGGAATGCACTCCCTGAGTCTGTGGTGGATGCTGTGACAGTGAATGAGTTTAAGGCGCGGTATGATAGATACTGTATCAATGTCGAAAAGTTGTGATGAATATGATTTAGGGCCTCCCTCGATGAGTCTAATGACTCCCTGGAGTTGCCCGTAATAATAGTAATAATAATAGTAATTAATATAAGGAGTATTCAAAATAAGAGAGCTGAGGTTGTAGCACTGATCAAGTCAGTAAGCCCAAAGATAATCAGTGTAAGAGAAAAATGGTTATCTAAGGAGATGTGATGTTGGGAATAGAAACAGAAGGATACACAATTTTCTGGAAAGATAGGAAGGTAAAATGTGGAGGAGGGGGTTGTTAATGACTGCAGAGGATTTATGTCCATGAAGTATGCAAATTGATAGTACGTGCAGATTTTGAGTCTATGTGGTGTGAAATTGGAATTAACAGGCTAGTATATGTGATGGGATGCTGTTATAGGCCAGGAGATGTAGAGAATATTAATGATTGTGAAATGTTCAAGCAAATTGGTTGGGCATGTTAAAACAAGGTGATCTTGATGGAGACTTTAATTACAGGAATATAGAATGGAAGGAGAAGATAGTATATGGGAACAAGGAAAGTGAGTTTGTTGAATTTTTGAGTGATAGATATCTTAAGCAGTATGTGACCAAAGCAATTAGAGGCTTTAGTGTTTTGGATTTGGTGACAACTTCACAAGATGTAGTTGTTAATAGGATATTAATACTGCTGCCAATTGGTGAGAGTGATCGTGAGGTACTTGTTCGGAAAAGTAGTGGAACAAGAAAATGGTACTGCCAAAAAAAGAATACATGTGGAATCATAAAGTTGGTGATTATGGGAAGCCATGTGGTCAACTAACATCAACATGTTGGGTAGATGAACTGTGCAGAAAAGATGTTAACAGTGCATGGAAATTCATTAGGCAGTATCTAACACAAGTAATGAATAACTGCATTCCAAGGGTCAGGCCAGTAGAGTAAAAGTGAAATGGATCAACAATGAAAACAAACAACCTATGTTATAAAAGAAAAGATTATGGAAAAGATAGAAGACAGTTGGTGGCGATCAGATCCATGAAAAGTATAAACTGCAAGCTAGGAAGGGGCTATGCATAGTAAAAAAGAAAAAGGAGCAGTATAAGAGGAGATTGGTTGATCGGGCCAAGGTTAATTCAAAGGAATTCTTACACTATATGACAAGTAAGAGGAAAAAATAATTATGACAGGCTGATACCAGCAGGTAGTCATGGCAACAAAGTTACTGTTGCAAAGGATACAGCAGAATTATTCCACTTTATCAGTATCGTAACATACCAGTGTAAATGATGCAGTGAAAAATCAGGTATGGGTGTTGATTAGGTTACACTAATAAACCTGCGAGAATGGATGCCATACCACCATGTATTTTTAAGCAATATGTACAACAATAGTTATGCCCTTAACCTGGTTATTTGATGAAAGTCTTGCAATATGTAAGGTTCCCAAGGAGTGGAAAGAAGGAAAAATAGTACCACTCCACAAGCATGGTTCTAGGACAGAATCCAATTATAGACTAGTCTGTATAACAGCTGCTGTAGTCAAGGTGTTGATGATACTGGTTAGGAATAGAATACAAGATTTGAATGATATAGTATTCTTTATGATGGTCAGCATAGATTTGTAAAGGGTGGGTCTTGTATAACAATTTACTTGCATTTTATGATAAGGTAACAGTCCCTTACCTATGTGTTAAATAAGGAAGAATCATATACAGTGATATTCTTGAACTTTGCAAAAGAGTTCAATATATAACCACATGTTAAGTTATTGTATAAACTGCAGAGAATGAAAATAAATAGTATACTGAATTGATCGACTCTGAACGATACCAGCAAGTTGTGTATGATGGAGCAGTTTTCAAAAAAAGAGTGGTAACCAGTGGCATGCCTGATAGTTCTGTTCTTGGGCCCCTGCTGTTTAATTTGTTTGTAAATGATATATCACATGGACTGACTAGGAATTTCTGGCTGTTTGCTGATGATGCAAAGTTGGTAGAATTATAAGTAGCATTGCTAATGTTAATTCCCTTCAGGAAGATTTGAATAGACTTTGACTTGAACAAAGGAGTGGATTTGTAATTTTAATATTAATAAGCGCAAGGAGTTGCATTTTGGAGTGCAGAAACATAAGGCTGTGCAGGATAACGATGGTGCTGGAAAGAAAGCAGGAAGTGGATGAGATTTCAGTTGTTGTTTTTTTTTTGGAGGGGGGGGGGGGGGAGGATGGCAGACAGTAGACTGTAAATGCTACTATGATAAAAAGTACACTAACACATATGGATAAGGAGATGGTTGGAACACTGGTCAGACCAAATTTGGACTATTGTGCTCAGATTTGGTCACCTGGTTTTTAATGTGACGTGGAACCAATGGATAGGATCCAGAGATGAAAGACAATATCGGGACTCTGAAATGTTGGCTATGGAGAGAGGCTGAAGGAACGTGGATTGCAGAGTTTGGTGGATAGGAGGAAAAGAAGTGATCTGATAGAGACGTTTAAGTTAGTGAGGGGATTTTATCAGATTAATCCAGAGGATTATAAAAAGAGTAGAAGGCAAGAGGGGAAGAAACAGAGGCCCCTGGAAATTATATAAGAGTGTGGTGAAGAAGGGTGTGAGAGTACATTTTTTACATGGATAATTGCAAGTGAATGGAATGCATTACTGGAATATGCTGTTAATGCAGTGAATGTTAACGATTTTAAGATTCAGTATGATAAATATGTTGAATGAACCTGCCATGATGAGTCTGCCAACTGCACACTCCATGGAGGGTGCAGTAATAGTAACTGTGCTTAAAGCTAGCTTATGTACTTCTTCATGCCCTTTTATTCCACCAGCATGTATAGCCTGGAAATTGGTTCATATCCAATCTCTCTCAGAGGCAAATATCTCCACCATATGAAAGTCTCACATCATTGATGATTACAGAAACTGTCTTAACTATTTCCACGCAAAAAGATTGCTTTATCCATGGATAAATGCCGAATCATGAAGATACTTCATGTGCAAACTTTGTTTGGATAAAGGATTAAAAAACTTTCAACAACTTCTCTTACAGACTCTCTTTTCCACAGAAAATCAGTTTATGCATTATGTCTCTTCTACAGATATTTCCATGGCCATTACTCAGCAGAAGTAGCATTCATTATGTCTTCCATTTCTGCAGATCTACAGGAACTCGAGCAACAGCTGTTCAATATCCCTTTATAGTTGAACTGCATACTCTCTGAATCTGCTACTTCCAGTCATCTTTCATTCCTTCCACTTCAATTCCGTGGAACAGCCTCCTCTGTGAAGCATTTCCAATAGACTACAACCTTCCAACAGTTAAAGAAGAATATCAATCTACTCCTGATCCCTGTCCACATATGACATTTGTTTGCTACAGGACTCTTCTGGAGAAATATTAAAGAAATTAAATAAAATCTGGGTAAGAAAGGTAACCTGTATGGTAAATAATGTAAAATCAGATTAGGAGCATGGCAAAAGAAATCCTGTAGAATCCTTCTGCTACATGGAAATTAAGGAGAAGAAGAATGACAATAGAAGGGAAACTTTAATGAGTGCCAAGGGGAGGTGACAGCAGTAGGCAAAATAGCTGAGCTAATGAGTTATCAGTCCAACTTGGCCGGCCTTGAGAACTCAACACTACAGGACATAGGATACACCAGGGCGTAGGGCTGACCACCTTATTCTGTGAACGGTTTGAGGTCTGATGATTAATAAACCCTCGACACCGCAAGGTAAAAGGGAGATGAGTTATCAGTTTGTGAATGTGTGCCATATATGCAGTGATATGTGACGAGATCAATGTGGAAATAAAAGTAAGAAACTGGAAGTGCTTTATTGCAGAATATTACTGCAAATATTCCATATTGTTCGACAATATGATTAGAGAGGACACCTGTCCATATATTACTAAAATGCACATGTGAAAAAGGTAAAATGTTCTGTTACATACATGAGGCTACAAGACAAAAGCAGCAAATTATAGATTACCAGTGTCTCGGGAATGATAGTTAAAATATTGGAGAAATTGGTTAAAAGCAGAATTCAGGAATGGATGGATGTGAATATGATACTCTATAGGGAAAGCATGATTTTATAAAGGGTAGATCTTGCCTTATAATTTACTCATTTTTTTATAAATAAGCGATTACATACCATTTCTGCTAGGCTTTGCAAAGGTGGTTGACAGAATACAGCAGGGAGTCTGTTAAATAAAAATTGGGCAATCAGGGATGAATAAAAAGCTGCTGATAAGGATAAGACGATGACTGATGAGCAGACATGAAAGAGTAGTAGTATATGGAAGAGTATAATCCAGGAGATGGCAGTGACTAACAGTGCTATGGCTTGGTACTGGAAATGCTATTTTATTTTTAAATTAATGATACAGGAAACCCTCTGAAGAGAAATATTCATTTGTTTGCTGATGATGCAAAGGGAAGGGCAGTAAGTAAGAACAGTGATTTAGAATTCTGGTAGAAAGGTTTATATGCTGGTATTCATAATGATTATTTTTCCAAAAATTACAATGTATACTGAATATTAATTATAATAACTTTAATTAATACCTCCTATATTTTAGTAAAGTTTCATTGCCATTATCAGGATTGCCAGTTTAATGTAGCCAATTGGAATCAAAATCTTACAAGCTGTGCACTACAATAATAATGAAAATGCAACAGGCTACAGGAAATTTAAGAGGCTGTGGATTTGGAGGTGAATGGTGGACAGGGAGTTAAGTTCAGAGGGCATATTGCAAAAGTGGCCAAAACAGCTCATAGGATTACTTGTTTCTGTTGTTGAAGAACACTCTGACAAGCAGAAATTAGCAGGTTATTGTCTCTCTTTATAAAGCTCTGATATGGTTGTATCCGGAAAAATACACAAATTTGGTTACATGAGTTTCTTGAGATAAAAGTTTACCTTACTTCTGTCAGAATGTATTCAAGTGTAACTGTCTTTCACATAATATAGAGAAACACGTGAAGATGAATAACCACGCCAGACAAATGTCATGTCTCTGGTTTAATTACACACAAACAAATGAGGAGATAGGAGTAGAGAAATTTATGTACTGAAGTTGGAAAAATATTTGAAATAAATCTTCTTATAAATTTCTCATACTTTAATTTACATAAACCCTAAAAGGAAAATAATTGTTATTTTATTGTTAGATTTGCCATGAATCTAATCATAGTATTTGTTATCCAACAACACGAGGAATCTACATGTGTGTGTGTAGATAATACAAAAAAAAAAAAAAAAAAAAAAAAAAAATTGATTCCATGCCTTCCATTTAAGTCCCATCCGTTCTTCTATTTTTTTTTTATTCACATTTCAGATCATTATCAACCTCTTCCTTATTTATTTACATTTTACTAATCATGATCTAAGAACAGCTCTCTGGTAGCATCAAAATCAGTTGAATAAAAACTATAAGCATCTCTGTTCATGCATGTACATTTCAATAAGACTGGCAGTTGATACACAGGCTTAATGACTTGCTAATAACTGTAGGCTGTAATCAAACAATATAAATCATGCTGGTCAAGAAAAATATAGAAAAATAATATGAAAAATAAATTTTTCATTTTCTGAATTGGAAAACTTTTAGATCTTAATATGTCATACTAATATCAACTTCTTCTGATGGAAAAAGCAGCTGACTGCAAAATAACAAATACTTTTTATCCAGTTTCAGACAGTAAAGTCCTTCATTTAAAAGTGAATTTAGTGGATTTATAGATGATTTGATCTAAACTCTAATCTAGTACTTGATATTATACTTACACGAAATCATTAAGACATTTATAATACAACTGTTTTGGACAAATATTATCGTCTCTTAATGTTACTATCTAAAATTTAAATGGCTGCAAACCATGTAGCATATCCTATCTGTAGTAGTACAGGACTTGCATACTTCCACTACATTAATTTTTAGACACAAGGTAGAGTTTGTTATAGAAAGTCTGCTGTAATGATTTCCTTCAGAACAGGACTATATAAAAGTTGTGAATGAGCAAATTACCTGAATGGTGTTCATTAAAGAATTATAAAGGATCGTTTGGATAGCCTTTTTTAAAATCAAGAATATCTTAAGTATAACAAATTACATTTTAAAATAAAATTTAAATAAGCAACATTAAAGAGATTTTTTGGGTGTTTTTTTTTTGTTGTTGTTTTGTTTTTTTTAACGTCCTCCATATAATCTGAGAGGCAGGAATAAAATATATGAAATATAGTGAGATATCTTTTGCATATTAATTATGTTTGTCATAAGTTTTTATTTATACTGATATATATCAAGATCATTCAGCCACTACAAAGCTGATGATGTAAGTCTCAAAAAGTCATTTATCAGTCCAGTATACTGCTCTCAGCCACAAGTACATGCTAGTGACTTGAAGTAGTCTCATTCATACATTAAATCAGCACATCTTCCATGACTAGTTCTTACTCTGATTTACAACATATGATACAGGGAAGATTAAAACTTTAAATTAGTTCGAGGATTAACAGTGATCTCAGTCTATTATTCATGCTTCATTGGTTGTATAACTGGAAACCTAAATTTATGGCAAATGCTACTAAGAAATAATATTTTTTTTTTGTTTTTTTTTTAATGTTCGTCAAAATGAGTTTACAATATGATGTACCTCCTTACATACCTCTACTCACTCACTGATGGTGAGTCAGCAGGAAGTATATGAGGAATTGAATAAACTTGATATCAATAAGGCCATGGGATTGATGGTATATCACCATTGTCTTGAGAGAATGTTACAGGAAGTCCATCTTAATTTTCTGATGTACTATAAATATTGTTAATAAAACACCTGAAACTGTCTATCATTTCATTCATAATTCAAATTGATTTCTTACAGGGAATTATTCTCAACAATTCCTTCTTCAATCTCAGTATTATATCATAAGTTGCTGTTTTAAAATTATCCTGTAAGCACGATTCAATAGTAGTTGATAGAGCAACTGCTTCAATATTAGTTAAAGCAAGCACTTAGTTTCAACCACTGTGAAAGCTTGTTTGTTTAATTAGTAATACAGTTACACCCCAAGTTACGTAAGTAATGAGTTCTGTAAATCTTTACATAACTCGAATTTTGCGTGTCTAATTTGTAAATTACATACGTACAATAAAATGTTCAATGGTTACTCATACTATCTATCTTACATTAATTTTTTTGCCATTAATCAGATGTTTTCCGTTTTTAATATTTTTCATTTTTGGGGTGATTAAAAAAAATTCAATTATAAAAAAATTTATCAATTGTATTTGAATAATATACATACTGTAAATATGAAAGTATGAAAAATAGATAATATAAAAGAATATAAAAACAAACTGAAATATTCACTTTCCAAATAAAAAAATTAGCACTAGCTTTAAATGTACTCTCCGTGTCCATGATGCTGGCCTGCTCTTTTAAATCCTTATATAAGGACATAGCCTTCTCCTGGATAATCAATAAACTTAACATATCTGCTTCTGTGTCAGAGCATCGATCCAGTGAGACAATTTCTCCATCTCTGATATCGGGCCCAACCTCCTCTTGGTAATTATCATGTCATTCAACGCTACTGCACCTTTCATGTTTTCAACAATGCGAACTTTATCCTTCACTATTGTATTCACTGTCAAAATAGCTCGATTTATTTCCCAAGCTATTGTTGATGAAAATTTCCAGCCTTCGTATATTAGAATTATTTTCAACTTTTCTTCAAAAGTAATTGCAGACCTTTGTTTTTTAGATTTATTACCAAAACATTCGGTTTTGCCTTTGCATTCCATTTTAAGGGTAAAAAAAACAACGAAACTAGCAGTGATAACAAGTGACTGAGCTAACCGTGCGAGGAATCTGATAATGTACTGCAATAAGGCTGTCAAAGATGCACCTGCGCAAAGCCACAAACGTGTTCATACACGCTAGTAGATTTATTACATAACTGCAAATTTCCGTAAGTCACATGTTACTTAACTCGGGGTGTAACTGTACTTCATTTACTGGTTCTGTTATTCAGTTATAAATGAGACATTCCAAAAAGTTTTTATAACAGACACTTGATAATGCAATTAGCTGACAGCTTTCGCGTTGATCATTCGACTTCCTTAGCTTCAAAAAGGTAACAATTTATGTTTTATGAAATACCTTTGTTGATTATCCGAATTCCAAAACATCTCAAAAATTTGGCATGCCATTTACTGCTATTTATTTCCATAGCACCTGAGGAATTTTGAATACATACAATCAAAATCAGCAACTATACTAGACTTAACAGAAATCAAAGCAGTTTCCACTTATTCTATAGTAAATAGTAATCACATCTAGCTTACATTTCTCTTAATGCCAGATAGAAAGCTTTTCAATTTTTTATATATATATATATATATATATATATATATATATATTAGGAGAATTCATTTTTACTCGGTAGGAATATTATAAAATAAGTTTACTGACTATTACCGAGAGAAAAGATGGCAAGATATATTTAACAAGATACTACTAGTTCACTAGTTTCGTTACAAGAACATCATCAGGTATCATACTCAAAGAAATATATAAAAAATTACAGAGACTTAAAATTGTATTAACAGAACAAGTGAAAAACAGTATGTTTGAAAAAATGCAAGTATGAGTTCCATACAAACAAATACTACGCGCTGTCGCAAGTGCGCCAGTACTGAACAGAAGCAACGTGTGCGTCCGAGAGATTGTAACTCAGGCTGTTGTTGATATGAGAGGAATCTAGAGAAATTTCTCTTGATTCAACAATCAAAAAAAAAAAGAAAAGAAAGAAAGATTGTTGAATCAAGAGAAATTTCTCTAGATTCCTCTCATATCAACAACAGCCTGAGTTACAATCTCTCGGACGCACACGTTGCTTCTGTTCAGTACTGGCGCACTCGCGACAGCGCGTAGTATTCGTTTGTATGGAACTCATACTTTCATTTTTTCAAACATACTGTTTTTCACTTGTTCTGTTAATACAATTTTAAGTCTCTGTAATTTTTTATATATTTCTTTGAGTATGATACCTGATGATGTTCTTGTAACGAAACTAGTAAACTAGTAGTATCTTGTTAAATATATCTTGCCATCTTTTCTCTCAGTAATAGTCAGTAAACTTATTTTATATATATATATATATATATATATATAAAATAAGTTTATAATAAGTCTATGTGTGTGTATATATATATATACACACACATAGACTCAGGTCTATATTTATGCGTATCTTTTTTTGTGGTTTTGAAGTTATGCAGTGCATGTTTCATGCAAATTCGGGGTTTCCCCGTTGTACATAATGAACAGCATGTTGCAGCACATTCTGGTGTGTAACGTGTAAGCAGTGAGTGTCCGTGAAGTTTAATTTTGCATGCGAGTAAGTGTTTGTCTTTTCATTATCATAAGTCTAAATTTTGCTAAATTTTTATTTTAAAGATTTAATTTGGCCAAATGGAAGGGTGGGAAAAGCACAGCACCAAAGAAAAGCAATTTCTTTGGAAATGAAAATTGCAATTTTAGATCTCTTAGCAAAAGAAGAGGATCTACAGCGATTGGTAAACATTTTAATTTAAGCGAATCTACTATAACATCAATTAAAAAGAATTAAGTAATAAGAAAATCTGTCATTTCTGGCACAAAACGAAGTGCCAAATTATCATTGTACTCAAGAGATGCTTTATTAGAAAAAAATTGAACGCACGCTCGTAATTTGGATTGAAGAATTAATTCAAAGAAGAATTCCTATAAGTGGTTATTTAATTAAACAAAAAGCTCTTCGATTTTTATGAACAGATGAAGCAATTGGAGCCATCTACTCCGCTTTCCAGGCTGATAAATAATTTTTGGCTAGCACAGAATGGCTAACTGGGTTTTTAAAAAGGAATGTACTTCATAATGTGAAGATTACAGGCGAGGTTGCAGCAGCCAAAAATTTTCACGAGAAGTCAGCCAATATTTATTGAAGATGGTGGATATCGTCCCAATCAAGTGTTTAACACTGACGAAACAGGATTATTTTGGAAGAAAATGACTAGTCGAACTTACATTGCAAAGTCTGAGAAAAAATCGAGTGGGTTTAAAGCAAGCAAAGATCGAGTAACGTTGTTACTTTGTAGCAGTGCATCAGAGGATAGAATGTTGAAAACCCTCTTAGTAAATTGATCTCTAAGACCACGTGCTCTAAAAGGAAAAGATCTAAAACAGCTGTTGGTACCTTGGATGGCTAATACAAAAGCCTGGATAATAACTGCTGTATTTACTGAATGGTTCGATAATTGCTTTGTACCAGAAGTGGAAACATATATGAAGAAAAAAGCTCTTGATTTTAAAGTTTTATCAATTGTTGACAATGTACCAAGTCATCTGCATTTAGAACATCCAAATGTGCAGGGTTTTTTCCACCCAATACAACAAGCATGATTCAGCCATTAGATCAGTGTTTCTCAACCTTTTTTGGGTCATGCCCCACATCAACGTCTCAAATATTTTGATGCCCCCACCTCAATGCCTCAAAGATTTTGATGCCTTCCCCCAGCATAATAGTCAGCCAAATTCTGAAAAATTATAATATAAATATGTACATGTACATTTTCTAATTGCCCCAAAAATATTCAAATTTCCCCCCTGTGGGGCGTATGCTCCACGTTGAGAAACACTGCATTAGATCAAGGCATAATTGCTACATTTAAAAAATATTACGTTAAGCACACTTCTCAGTTTATATTGGATAAACTAGAAAATGAATCATTAACGGTAACTGATGTTTGGAAAAATGTTCTATTTTGGACTGTTTAAATCATGTTTCATCTGCTATAGCTGAAATAAGACCACAAACTTTAAATGCTTGCTGGAAAGCAGCTTGGCCTGCATGTGTTGCAAACAGTGCAACACATGCAGGCCAAGGTAGATGTTTTCAACCATGCAAACATCTACATTATCAGCTGAAATCATTACTTTGGCACATGAAATTGGTGGAGAAGGTTTTGATACATTTAGCCAGAATGATGTAGACGAATTGCTTGTGGATAATGCCTTAAGTGGCGATGATATTATTGGATAACGATTAACTTTAGATATCGTTGAAGATCCAGAAAACGATAATGAAGCGGAAGAAAAACCTGTCCTCCCTCACTGCAAATATAATTCGAGGTCTTGAACTGTGCAATAAATTGGAAAATCATTTTCTTGTTAATGACACAAATTCTGAATGAGCCTTTAAATCCAACGTGAGCTGAAGAACTGTCTGGATATCGCGAGCTGTATAAAAAATTAGTAAAATCATCATCGCAAAGTCTAATCACTGATTACATTGTCAGAAAAAAAAAAAAAACAGCACAGAACGAGGGTGAAGCTAATTCTGTTTGTGAAGAACCAGTGCCTTTACCATACAGATCTGGTGCGCTGACTATCTCTTCTGGTGATGAAAGTGATTTCGCACCAGTTCGCAAACGTTGCTGAATATTGTCTAATAGCGACGATAATTCTGATGAAAAAATTTATTACTTTTCAATAAAATTAAATGAATAAAGCTTTAAAACAAAGTTATGCATTCTTATTTTCTTGAATTTTTATAAACTTTTTTATGCGGTTTTAGAAAATTATGGAACGTATTCCTAATTTTTCAATGAAAGTTAGGGCTTTTTTGTATGCAGTTTTCTGTGGAATGTATCTACCACATAAAAAGAGACCCAACTGTGTGTGTGTGTATATGTGTGTATGTATATATATATATATATATATATATATATATATATATCAATCAGAGGCAACCATTCAGAGTGTACTAGGTGTGTGGTGCTCATCCACCGAATTGCAATATCACCAATATTATATTTTTGCATTTATTCCCATAAAAGACTCTCCCTAATTGTTTCCAGACTTTTCATGATTCCTAAAAGTAAACACAATACACTAATGCTTCATGAAGAGGACACTGTTCGATCCATAAACAGTGCATCACATTCGCATTAATAGTCCAGGTGGGTGGGTGGGTGTGTCCAAAATACATACACCTTTGAGGCCTTAGAAAAGATGTACATATGGCACAGTGGGTCAAATTCTAGTAGTTTTAAACCACTCCGAAGGCGAAGAAGTGCGAGTTCTGCGACAATAGCACCTAGAAGCTGTGATTGGTTATTGTGTCAAAAAATCCAATAGAATGTTGTCATTTGTCATGAGTTGCAGTTTTTGTTTTCTGAGTTTCATTTGTTTTTGCATGCGGGAAGTGTGAACTGACATGGTAGTCAAATTTTTATATATAATATAGACAAGTTTTTAATATATAATTTAGATAAATTTATAACTATTTTGCCCATATTTACAATGGACACAGTATTGCATCTGAAGGAGGTAAGCCTCATCCTCCTCTTCCAAATTTTACACCTTTGAGTAATTCAAATACCCCAACTAAATATAACAGTCTCCATTATTATTGTTTACTAATATACAGCATCTTAAAACAAACGCATTGTTCCCCCACTCTGCGTGGATTTGGTTACAATTAATAAAAATAAAATTATACCGTTAAAATGACATGAATTTTGTAGCACGGATTGTATAAGCCATGACAGCACACCCATATCATGTGGGTGGCACATTCAGTGGCATGTCGCATGCCACTGATTATATATATATATATATATATATATATATATATATATATATATAGGATTAAAACCAAGTTTATTTATATAAAATTACTTGGTATCTTGAATATATACATATATACAGGGTGACCATAAATTAACGTTCCCTCTTTGGAAGTATCTGTAGCTAAAACTAATACAGAGAATGAGACCACATTTTATAATGAGACTTTCGAAGGCATGGGGAGATGAATTCTGCGAAAAAAAGATTTAGTACCAAATATCGCCGATAGGAGAAATTTTGGCGCTGAAAAGCCAAAAACAGTCAAATATTGGCAGTAAATAGATAACAAGGATTATGCAAATTTTACTGTGCGTATGTGACAGCAGTGCCACTGATTCTACTTAAAAAGGGAATGGAAACATTCAGGCAGTTATTGGAATGACTAACAAATTGTGCTTAATATGTGTCCCATCTTGCCTCAGCATGCTTTATTTGTTAAGTTGTTTTACCTTTAACAGTGCAATGCCGTAGCGTCCCTTCGGGAATTTAGAAGACTTGATAACCTGCATACAGGTCCTATATCAGCTGTAGCAGTGAGAGCTATAATTTAGAAGTTTGAAGAAACTGGATCACTAGGAGTTAGACCTGGCAGAGGACAGAAAGCAATGCAAGAGACAGTAACAGAAGTTGCTACTGCGGTGTTCCCAACTTGCATGTCCGACTCCTTACGCTCAGCTGTAGAGCATGCTGCACACCGGATGCAATTTGTTGTACACAAGAAAGGTCAGCACATTGAAACTCGTGTATGTGGTCTACGGGACCCTGTGAGTTCAATGAATACATTACTTTCTGTGTCTCTCGCAAGTTGTTTTAGTTTAATTGTTATTATTCTTATTTTGTAATGCGTAACATATCCAGCTGGAATGAATGACGCAGCTGTAGCTTACACCGTCAAAATGTTATTATTCCATTTTATCTGCCTTTAATGTAATTATCCGCTTGTTATTTTCTCTGCCAGCGCCAAAATTTACCCTATCTGCGACTTTTGGTACTAAATCTTTTTTTCACAGAAATCATGAGGCTGATGTCCAGAGTTGGGTAAATGCTGTGAATGTGGCCTATTATCAGGTGCGTCCCCTTTTCCTTGTGCTTGCTGTCTTGGACTACAACAAAGGTGGGACTATACAAGACTTTGATCAGGCCTGTTCCCCTCTACGGTGCTGAAGCGTGGACGCTCATGGCGAGACAAGTCGATCACCTGAGAGTATTCGAGAACAAGATGCTACGATGTATCTATGGAGGAGTCATGGCAGATGGAGTCTGGAGGAGACGGTCCAATGCTGTCATACACGCTTTCTACAACTCGGCAGACGTCTTCAGTGGCTGGGGCAACTGTATGAGTCCCGAAAGGACTGTTAGACAAGTGTGGGAGGCCCAAATCACGTGAAGGAAGACCTGCAGGCTGTCGGGCTGGAGGCCAGATGCAGAGGACCGTGCCCAGTGGCGACATGTGGTGTTTGAGGCCAAAAGCCCCCCCCTGAGAATGCTCGCAGCATTCTTGCCCCTTCTGGAATGTGTCCTGGAAGTCTTCTTTTCAAAGCATGTCAAGCACCTTCTGCGATTCACGGTGGATCTCTGCAATGGTGTCAAAACAGTGACCTTTGAGCTGGTTCTTCATCTTTGAAAAGAGGGAGAAGTCTGCAGGAGTCAAATCTGGCGAGTAGGGTGGGTGCGGAAGTGAAATCATGTTGTTTCTGGTGAGAAACTCACGTGAGGAGAGCTCGGTGATAGGGTGCATTGTCGTCGTGGAGCATCCAGTTTTTCGCATGCCACAGATCTGGTCGCTTTTGCCAAATGTCCTCCATCAGAAGCCTTAAAACCTGGCAGCAAAACTCTCTATTGACGGTATGGCCCCTGAGGATGAAATCTCGATGCACAATGCTGAGAATGTCGAAAAAGACGATAAGCATGCACTTGGTCGAGCTGCAGACCTGCCTCACCTTTTTCGGTCATGGAGATGATGGGCTCTTCTACTGTGAAGACTAGTGCTACGTCTCAGGGTCGTACCCATACACCCAAGTTTCGTCACTGGTAATGATCCTTGACATAAAGGATGGGTCATCCACGGTATGCTGATGAAGTTCTTGGCAGACTTCGACACAGTGTTCCTTCTGCTCCTGGGTCAGCAGCCTGGGAACGAACTTGGCAGCAACACGGCACATGTTCAAATCACGTGAGGATTGCCTGGACTGTTCCGTATGACACACCGACAATGGCAGCAATGTCGTGGAGTGGAGTGTTCTCTGACGATCCTCATGCACAAGTTGCCGAATGGTTTCAACATTTTTTGGGATTGAGCTCGTTGAAAGTCTTCCTGATTTCTCATCGTCTTCCAGTGATGTTCTTCCGCGCTTGAAGCATGCATGCCACCCAAAACACCTCGAACGACTCATTGCAGCATCGCCGTAAACTTGCCGAATCATGTCAAACGTCTCTGTGGCAGATTTGCTGATTTCATGCAGAATTTCATGTTTGCTATTTGTTCTAACTTGCTGCCCATGAAAATCGTAGATGTGGTAACACAGGTGGTCAGAATAGCATCAGTTGCACAGCTTCCGATGTACACAGGACGATGTCTTTTGGCACACTGACTTATGAAGGTAGGTGCTCCCTGTGACTGTGTGTGCATCTGTTGGCGTGTTACAAACCTAGTGTCGAAACTTTTTGATACCACCTCGTATATGTGTGTGTGTATATATATATATATATATATATATATATATATATATATCATCTTCCTTTTACCCTCTTTTACCTTGCGGTGTCGAGGGTTTATTAATCATCAGACCTCAAACTGTTCACAGGATAAGGTGGTCAAGGTCTATATCTGGTGTATCCTATGTCCTGTAGCGTTGAGTTCTAAACCGGTTTGCCTGCTTTGCAAGATGAAAAACCTCAGGATAAACTGGGAAAAAACCCTACTGTCCACGCCCAGGACCTGCTAACTTGGCTCATCTTCTTCTTCTTATCCAGGTTCTAGGCCAAGTGGCTTGTCTAGACTCAGTCCATCTTCTTCTTGGTTGTCCCTAATTTTCTTGTTCCTCATCTGGAATTATATATCCACTTCTTCCAGTTGGGATACGGAATGCTTGGCCTTTCTTTTGCGTTGAGCATTGCAACACAAATTTGCTAAAGACTGCAGCAGAGATGAAGTGTTGTTATCTAAATTTGATGAAGTATCGGCAATTAAAGAACAAGCAGAGATTTGTGAACTAGTAGCTTTTTTTCTGTGCTCTTTCTTTTCACATTTCCAATACATTTTTCACTGTATTTTCTATCTATTTGGTAAACTTAGTTCATATCATCTATTAATTTGACAATAGTGACTACTTTTCACTGTATAGACCATTATAATGGAACTAGTACACAGAAATATTTATCAAAAGAAGCACTCAAGCAGGCTGTCAATTGACGATGATTATTAGTTTCCTTTCATTCATACGGATGGTAGGGACAGCTATGCTACCATACCAGGGAAGTGACTATGAGCAAGGTGGTTCGGGTCCAGTTGGCCTGTTTTGCGAGATGAAAAACCCCAGGATAAACTGCGGGGAAAAACCCTACTGTCCAACACCCAAGACCGGCTAACTTGACTATGGCTGAGGAAGATCCTTCAGCTCCTAACATCACCGACGGCAATCGAACCTAGGACAATCCTTCCCCTAGGACAAACCAAGTGGACAGACTGTTAATTAAACAGCTTAATTTTAAAGAAATTACCTTCATCTAATGATTGGCTGTCCAACCCTACTGTCCAACACCCAAGACCGGCTAACTTGACTATGGCTGAGGAAGATCCTTCAGCTCCTAACATCACCGACGGCAATCGAACGTAGGACAATCCTTCCCCTAGGACACCCCAAGTGGACAGACTGTTAATTAAACAGCTTAATTTTAAAGAAATGACCTTCATCTAATGATTGGCTGGTTGGTAAGCTTAGCAGATTGTTAGTTTAATTTTTTACAGCGAAAATGTTCATGGCAAATTTTTCACATCACTGATTTCTGTGGTGCTACTGTCTCAGCCACCCTGCCTTGCCTTCTGGTTGGTTTAAAGCCACTGGAACACTAAGAATTTGACCATCTGTGCCATCTGTACAAAGGTGTTCGTATTTATTAATGGTATCTTGTGACCGCATTTTTAGGAATCATGCAAAGCCAGGATACAATTAGGGGAGAGTTTAATAGGAATAACTGCAAAAATATAATATCAGTGATATCACTATTCTGTGGGTGGGCACCGTACACTTAGCACACGTTGAATATGTGCCCCTAGTATTCAATGGCAAGCCCTGAAGAAAACACTGATTGATTCAGCCAGGGCTATATGGTGAGGTTGTCTACAAGGATAGAAAAATCAGAACTCCATGGTGAATACAGCAAGTTAAAGAGGTAGTGAAGGAAAAGAAGAAAGATATTGAAAGTTCCTGTCAAATAAGTCAGATTGTGCTCTTAGAGATACAGAGACAAATGTAAGAAAGCTAAACACTGTGTAAAACTAGCTAAACAAAAGTCATGGAAAGACTTTGGGATATTCTGGAGGTTGCTGAAAAAGCTCAGAAATGGAGGAAAGAGTGCTGTAAAAGGAATTAGAGATAATAAAGGTGACATGAAAACTGAAGAAAAAGATATCCTTGATGTATGGAGTAATTACTTCAAAAAATTGCTAAATTAAACAAGCAGTGACAGCACAGTGGTAAAAAACAAACAGACATGTAATCAGGAATGCATATCCATACTTGAAGTAGCCATCAAAAGCCTGAAATGTGGAAAGTCAGGCAGAAGTAGATGATATTCGACCAGAAATGCTCAAGCATGGAGCTATACAAGTCTTATAGTGACTGCACTGTATATTTCAGAAGGCCTGGACAGAGGGACGAATTCCAGATGATTGGAGTAGAGCTCTCATAATACCCATATATAAAAAGGGAAATAAAACTGAATGTGAGAATTACAGAGGCTTTTCCCTTCTGAGTGTTCCCAGTAAGATTTATGCAAGCATACTTCAGAAATGGTTGAGACAGATTGTGAAACTGAAGCTTGGTGAAAAACAAGGTAGACTCAGGCCAAGTAGAGGCTCTGAGGATCAGATTTTCACTTTACGACATATAGTTGAGAAATCGTGGGAATATAACAAAGATCTGTATTTAAGTTTTGTAGATCTGCAAAAGGCATATGACAAGGTGGCAAGAGAAAAGCTATTCAAATGCTACAAAACACTACAGTTATATGGTGTCAATGGAGCATTATATCAAGAAATACTTAGTCTTTATTTGAGTTACAATAAAATTTTGCTGAGATTATTAGTTTTAGTATTAACACCCATCAATATCGTAAACCTGATAAAACTAATAATCTCAGCAAACTTTTTTCAAATTTAACAATAACATCTATATCCAAATGTTCAGATGCCCTATGGGCCAAAATATTAGTGGACAATTAGCCGAATTGTTTCTATCTCATATAGAATCACATGTACTCAGCCCCTTTCCCCCCACCCCCACAGCATCACCTTTTACGGCTGATATGTGGATGATATTCTATGCATTAAAAAACCAACATGCATCATCACTTTACAAGAGTTTCTTAACAACTTCAGCAACAAACTAAAGTTCGCTATAGAAACAGAGCATGAAAACTCCATAAATTTCCTAAACCTAATATTAATTAGAGCAAACAACAAAACAGATACAAAAATATTCCATAAACCCACACATATTGGAAATTACATCTACTTTAACTCATATCATCCTTATTCTATCAAAAAATCAGTCATTCTTGCACAATTTATAAACACATACAAGTTTTCAGCTACACATAATTATCTCAACATAGAAATAAAGAAATTAACAAAGATTATTAGAAACCGAAATTACCCAACACAACTAATAAATTACGCCAACCAAACAATGAAAACCTGTCAAACCAATCCAATAATCAAACCACCTCCCAACACAAAAAATCATTAAAGTGCGATACATCCAGAACATATACAAAGCCTACAAATACATTTGTAAACACAACTATAAATTAGTGTTCACCATGAACCAAAAATTGGCAACACGTCTAAAACCTCCAAAATCTCACACATACAAAGAAATACTAGAATACCACTAAGTCGTATACAAATTTACTTGGCAATAAGACTGACATCACCCACACAGGTTACACAATCATATCTTTATGGGCAAGACTACAGGAACACTTCCATGACTGCAACACACCAATTCCAGAACATAGTAACTAAAAGAAAAACAAAATACAGGGAAAACAGAAATAGCAGCTCACACTCTTGAACAGAAGCATACCCTGCAAATCAACAAAAATGTAATAGTAGACTTACAGGAAAATGAAACAATGCTCAGAATATTGGAAACAATAGGCATAAAATGAGGCAAAACCACAATAAACGTTCACGGCCCCTATATAATCTCCAAGAGTTGGAAACTCCACAACATAAAAATTAGGTCAGAACTCCGACCAATAGAAAACAACAGAGATACACCCAAGACAAAAACACTAAGCCGACATGATATAGCCTCTACTTTTCAGAGCTCTGCAGACGACACTCAGATTGAAACAGCTCATGCCACCCGTTACTCCCACCCATGATCTTTCACCTTTTTCCCAAAGAATTCATAGCCCACCCTTGAAACCTGGATTTTAAATTCGCATACCTTCGTTTTATCTGCAATTGTCCCACATCTTTCCAACTTTGCATTTCCCCTGCCACTTCCTTTCAGTCATACTTCAGCAGTAATATATAAATGTTTATCACTATATGCCTGATGCTGCTCCAAAAGAAGACAACCTGGAACATCCTACAAAGGTATGTCCAAGATTATTCCTTCCTTATAGTTTTCATGTATCTATGGCTTTAAAACATCAGTAATGTCCTAAAAATTGAGTAAAACGTCAATGACATCATAAAAGGGAAAGAAAAACAGTCATAAAAATTAATAAAAAATTTCGGCTACTTAGGCACAATTTTCAGTGAAGATAGCAAATTAAATATGGAAATAGACAAGAGAATCAAGAGAGAAATTAGTCAAAACACTCAATTAGCTATATGTAAGACAGTGTTCAAACCAGTTTTAACTTAGATTAGATTTGGAGGAAAATTGTTGATAAATAGTTAGTAATGATGCAAGTTCTTCATATAGTATTATCATAATATCCTGTACATCCCTTGAAGGGACGACAGGAATTTGATGATGATGAGAAAACTAATCATTTTTATATTTTTTGGTCCCTGACTTACAATGGTGTTTCATTCTGAACGATTTCATTGTAAGATAAAAAAGTTGCAAATCAAAAATTGTTATATAAACCATAAAGATGTGTTAACAATTATTATATTTTAAGTGATTTTACTCTTTCTTTATAGTAAAATAATATATAGTGTACAAATTATAACAACAGTTACTGTATACATTACTGTACTGAAATGAAACATAAGTGTATGGTACTTCTGTGTGGTTACAGTAAAATAATCAGCTGGATACACATGAAGCAAGAGTACTGGAGGAGAAGGAAAGAGGCTAGGACAACATATTCAACAAATTCAGGAATTGCAACAAAGTGTTCTCAGAATGATTTATCAGATCCATAACTTATGGAAGGTTTAGGCTCATCTTCAGGGGTAAGATGACAGCAGGGTTGCACATTATGTCCAACTTAATTTTCATAGTTTCCCTTTTCTTTTCTGCATAAATCTGTACAAGAAACTGCAGCTTGCATCTACTTTATTAAATCTCTTCATGTTGGGGTCTATATCCTCAAAGAAAATTGCCTTATTAATAGAAGTAAATGCCTTGCTGTTTTTTGGAGGCATGGATGCTGCTTTATGTTCTTCTTTTTCTTCTCTCTCTCTTCTTCCTTCTCTTCTGCATCTTTCTGTGCTTTTAGCTCTGGAAGATTTCTATTTGCAAGATCTTCCACAACTTCTACTCTTGATCTTCATTGACCAACTCTTTAGCCAGCAACATTCGTTGTCACTAGTCTTGTAAGGCTTTGTATTTGTTGACTCCTATGAATCTATGAACATATATTTTCAGGAGCTTCTTCCAAATACCATTCATGCATTCTAAATCACCTCACTCCATGTTTTATCTACATCTCTCTGTACAATGTAAGATATTATATTTCTTCCAGATGTCTCTGAAGATTTTCTCACCCTTAGTAACAGCAGAAATAAAACCCTTAGAAATAAAACACTTGACCAAAGACTAGAGACCACAGATATGAGAGTCCTGAAAATTATTAGGGGCATGAACAGATAGAATCAATGGCAATATCATATTAAAAATGAGAATATTAAGAAAGAACTTCACATTGTTAGTATCCAGTAATGTGTTAGCAGAGCTAACCTCAGGTGGTATGGTCACAACAGAATGGGAGAGGAAAGATTAGCAAAACAAGTGCTCTCTGCCAGGTTGGCAGGAAAAAGACGCAGAGGGAGACCAAGATATAGGTGTAATGATTCAGAAAAAAGTTCTTTAGAATACTGAAATATAAGATCTGATAATGTTGGAGTCTAGACAGATAAGAGACTGATTTGGAGGAAAATTGTAGATACGAAGTTAGTAATCATGTAAGTTATTCATGTAGTACTATCATAATATCCTGTACAGCCCTTGAGGGCAATGTCAGGAATTCACTACCTCTATACACAAACTATTCCACTCACTCACTGCTCTGTGAGAGAAAAATCTAGCTCTTACCCTTTTCTTGACTGTGAATGAACTTAACTTCCATGGATGTCCCCATGTTCTCTCCCCACCTTCCATATAATGAAAAATTTCATCAGATGCTATCCTGTAATACCTATGTATTTTATATATATATATATATATATATATATATATATATATATATATAATACAACATTGCAAAATGCTAATTTTCTTAATTTGTTGATCAATTATTACTTCTTAAAAAACTGAATAAGTTACATAAGCCATTCTCAATTTTCAATGAGAATGGCCTATATAACTTATAGGACATAAAGGAGTCATAGTACTGAGATACAAAGTTAAAGTGTTATAAGGTTTTCAGCATCCTGCACTGTCATAAGAACACTGGTTTCTTATTCACATGACCTGATTTCCATTTTGCTACTTATGTCATCAATTAAATCACTGACACAAAAATGCGAAAAATTTTTCTTCCTTTCCCATAGTCTATGTAAACTGGGCACAGTCCCTCCAGGTGTTTGTGTCTTGGGATATCCTTACCCATACTATCTATCCAGGAGATCTTCTTACCAATATTATCTATCAAAGTGATTCTAGGTCCCCCCCCCCCCCCTGCACTGCATTTTTACCAGAAGCCAAGCTCTTATCTGGTGCTATTATATATGAACTATCTGATCTAACCATGATTTCTACAGCACTCTGTCTTGAAAGCTAATAGTCTTCTGCCATTTCCCTTTAACAATATCCAATTCTTACATACATATACTAAGATGCAGAATATGAGCTAGTTATTAGGTTCTTTTGGTTATTATTATTATTATATAAGACCTCCAGGAAATCAAGGACTCATCAAGAGAGGCTATAAATCACCCATACCAGCTGTCATACCTTCCCTGAAATTCATTCACACTAGATGCACTCACTACCCCTATATGCAAACTATTCCACTCACTGCTCTGTGAGAGAAAAATCTAGCTCTTACCCTTTTCTTGACTGTGAATGAACTTAACTTCCATGGATGTCCCCATGTTCTCTCCCCACCTTCCATATAATGAAAAATTTCATCAGATGCTATCCTGTAATACCCATTCAAAAGTTTACAGACCTCTATCACATCATCCCCTCTTTCTCCTGCTAACCAAAGTCTGTGATCCACATAATCACAATCTGTCCTCGTTATCTAAATCCCATAATCCGGATGTAATCTTTCTAACTATTCTTTGCACTCTTTCCACAGCTTCTTTATTCCCTTGGAATCCAGGAGGCCAAATCTGCACACAATAATCTCGTGTGGTCTTACCAAAGCCTTATAAAGAGACAAAATGACTTCCTTCTCTTGTATCACAATTATCTTCTGAGTTGTATTTGAAACTTTTCCTATGTGACCTTTGAACTTCAAATTACTATCCACCAATAAACCCGGATCCCTTGCCTCCTCACTTTCTTGTAGCATAACCTCGCTAATATAGTATGCCGCTGGAAATCTAATCACGCCAAAGTGCATAACTTTACATTTACTAACTTTTAATTTTTATTAAAGTTTATTAACATTTAAACTCATAGCCATTTTTCTTTGCCTAATTTTCCAGCCTATTCAAATCATTTTGTAAGTGCTGAATATCAGCAGCATCCCTGATTGCACTGCCTATCTTTGCATAATCAGCAAACAATTGCACATCTGATGTTATTAATCATTAATGTATAAATTAAACAATGAGGGCCCAAGGACCAAACTTGAGATACGCCAGTGGTAACGTTAAATTTGACAGATTCCCCCCACCCCCAATACCACTTTTTGATATCTGTCTATCGACCATCCCCCATGATCCAAGTCAAAAGTTAATATTACAATCCAATATTCTCCATTTTATACAACAGCCTTTTGTGTAGCATCCTATCGGATGTCTCAGAAAAATCCAAATTATCATAGTGTATCTATTCCCTTTATCCAACTCGGCTGTAACACTGTTATAAAATATGAGCAAATTGCTAAAACATGACCTTCCTTTAGTAAAAACATGCTGCTCCTTACAGAGTATAGCTTGCTTGTCTATCAATTTCTGTATGTGAGGTCTTATCAACTTCTCTAAAATCTTTCTACCACACCAGAGATAATGATAGGTCGGTACTTCAACACATCAGTTTTTACACCACTCTTATACAATGAAACTCATACATTTCTTCTATTCCTGTGATATTCCTGAGCTCAGACTCAAGTCATACAAACATGTGAAGGGCCTTGCCATTTCGGCTGAACATTCCTTTAGCAAACAGGCTGATATTTCATCTGTCCCTATAGACAAATTCTTATTCATGTTATGCAACAGCTCTTCAACCTCATTTTCATGAACCTCTTACTCTTCATCCAATGCAGCACTGTGCACCATGTTATGTACACCTGGTTGATATATCTTAGCAAAGTGAGCACTCATTAACTGAACAATCTCATTAGCTTCTGACACTCGAGTACCATCTGCATTCAAAGTGATCAAGATTACGAAGAAAGTTTATTATGCTAGCTGAATGCATGTGTTCCCTGTAGTTTGTATGGTTTAAGGGATGAAAAACCCTAAGTAATGATATAAAGAAAATTCATTCATCTTCATTTATAATCTGCACAATGAAAAAGATTCAGTAAATGAAGCAAGTCAAGCTCAAATCAATCAACTTCTAAAAAAGTATCTAAAAGGTTGAGCAGAAAGTTAGTGCAAGATTTTGTCATAAGAGAGAAATCTTTATATTAGGCTTTTTCAATTGAATATGAGTCAGTCAGTATAATACGGAGGCGATTAAGTTTTTTTTCACCTGGAAACTTGAGTTTTTCGTCTTGTATACAGGCAAATCAGCCAGGTACACATACAGTTTACACACAAAAATACCATCAGTGGCAGTAGATGGCACTGGGTGTAGATGATGGTCAGTGGGATTGTGTTAATGGAGAACAACAGCATAGGCAATGTGTGGAGTGCTGCCCTGCAATGAGTCCGTAAACACCTTGGTGGTGACATGCAATGATAACAATAATAATGATAAGAAAGTTTCTTGTAGTTTTCCCTAAGAAGACTGGACTTAAAGAATTTTCAAAATAAGAAAGAAGGGACACCTTAGTGATGTGGTTTAAATAAGGGCTGAGTTACCACTCCCTCCTCTTCCAACCCAATTCAAGATATCAAATGGGACAAAGCCTTTATGCAATATCTTGAAAAAAATTTTTTCTTGCTCATCTCATTCTCTAAACAAAATCCAAAGAATGATCCTAAATGTTGTCTAGAAATTATTGATTATATCACTTTAAATGTCAGACTGATATTTAAAGTCAGTCTGACATTTTGACTTATCAAGTCAAAAGGAGTTGATGGCTCCTTTAGACTGATAATCAACTACTTATTTCTATATTCCTGCTTGTTTAATATACTATCAATAAACAATCAATTATAAAATTACTGCATTAAAAGCACTATTTTGGTGATTCAATAAAGACTAGTGTCATCGACAACTCTGGTTTTTATATTAATATTTTGAATATTTATGCTGAGTAGCAAATCTTTATATGGATTTTTTTCAACTGAAGGTGAGCTTAGCCTATCTCATATGGAGGTAGCAAGGTTTTTATTCCCAGAAACTCAGGTTTTTCATCCTACATAGAAATCAGCCCTGAGAACACACACAATTTACAAACAAAAAATACTAGTGGTGATGATGGTAGTAGCAGTTCATTGTAGTTGGTGGATTAAGTGGTGGATACAGAGAGTTGTAGAGTAGGGCAACTCGTATATAGAGACTCTATATACAAGTTGCACTGTCATGAAGTTACTTCATACGCAAACTTTGTTTGCTTACACCTGGATAAAACCAAGAATATAATTTCTTCGCACATCTTTAATTTATTATATAGCCAGGTGGAAAAACTTTCAAAATCTGATTGAGTGTTGCATGTCTTACCACAATTGTAATTTGTGTTCTGAAGATGCTAGTTCGAAATCCAACTCGAAAACTATATTAATATCTCAATAAATTATTTATTTTGTCTTTTGGTGATGTTTTATACTGTAAATCAACATAATAAATAACCACCAGCACCAAGCCTATCATCAGGTTTACACTATTATTATTACGTGATACATCCCTCGATGAGTCTTTGGACTCCTTGGAAGTATCATGTAATAATAATGTAGTGTATCATGCTTGAATAATATATGATACATATGTTTCTGGAAATTATTCCACAGCTACTGAACATGACTGAAATGCAGAAAGCCACTCTATTATCACATTCCTGGGCAACACATGCTCTGTGGTAGCATGCTATCTTTTTTTTTTTTTAATTTAATCATTCTCATCTGAAGTCACCGAAACCAAAACCTCTGCCCATTAATATGACTTACTTGGTAAACACCATATTTCTCTTTATTGTATATATAGTTCAAAGTCTTATAAAAAGGAATAATAACCTTATCTCTGCATGTCAGCATGTGAGTTAGCCGATCTCATATGGAGGTTACAGGGTTTTTCCCCTCCCGGAAACTCTGGTTTTTCATCCCGCATACAGACAAATCGGCCCATCAGAACACACGCAACTTACAGACATAGACTACCAGTTGTGGTGGTGGTGGAGGTGGGCGGTAGATGGCATTGATGAAGATGATTTGTAGTAGAGGTTCAGTGTAATGGTTGAGACAGTTGTAGGTGTCCTCCCGCAATGAGTCTTCAGACTCCTTGGAGGTGTCAGGAATAATAATAATGTCAGGGTCTTCCTCAATAACCAGGTAATCCTATGAGCTGTTTTAGCCACTGTGTGCACACACCACCTCCACTGAGTCCACAGACTAATCGTGGGAAGTTCATTGTAAAAATATTAATCAACTAATGTCAATACTTCTACAATATTTGTCATATTTTGTATGAAGTCATCACCAACAAAGCATACACAACTGCAGAGTCTATAACACTCTTCTCGGGTTTTTTTTTTTTTGTAAATGTATTCATGCATATTTTATTTTTAAAAAAATATTGAAAATGGTAAATTATACCTTTTGGAACAGGTGAGCATATGACCATATCATACCTATCATACATATAATTCACAGACAGACTACTTAAACAGTGGATTACATTGTTGTATCTGCTTTACATAAATTAAAAAATAACAGGTCCCAGCCATTTGTTGCAGTCCCCTCTCACCAAGATAATCTTACATATGCAGTCTACAGGAAGTCATCACACAAGAAGATATCTATGCCTACTTCCCATCATCCAGCACAAAAAAGAAACATAATCTGAGAAATGTTGCACAGCATTTTCAGCAATTAACAAAAAAACCACAAACTAGGCATTTTAGATTAAAATAAACACCCAGACAACTTTCAAAGAGCTAAAACAACTGGGATTACCAAGAGGATGTAACTCAATCTATATTAAACCCATTACAAACAGAACAGCTGTGTTCCTGAAACAACACCATGTCTGGTGAGGGAGGAGGATCTTTAGAAAGTCTACCTGAACCACCATACCTTTGCTTGAAAAAATATGAAGTGTACATCTATAAAAGTTTTCCTGCAGTATTAGTATCATTTGGATAGACAGACTGCTCACGAAAAATTCACATGGAGGAATGTTAAGCCTTGCTTTTCACAATATAAGTGAAGATCATGACATTCTCTGGCAGCCAAAATAGCATGGATTGTATGCAGTACAACTTATACCTGGAAATTTAAGAAAGCATCTGAATTCAAATATATGTCTACACAGTATAATAAAAACCATGGTCTTATTCTAAACCTTGTTCCTCTCATTAGGCATCTGAACCTCAAAGTTCAGTCTGAAAACACTATTCCTATCATCAACAATAATTTTCATGAATAATATAATACAGATTATGCGCTAGTGACTGGGATGAGGCAAGTTTGCTCTGCTTTAAAAAAATCTGTAACTTTACTAATTGTATACCTGATGAAGCGTGCAATTAAGGAACATAAAACCAATAGAGTTAATAATATTTTAATCTTGCTTTCACTGTAGTTATTCTGGAATACTTGCAACACTAATCACCACAGAAATAACATTTCATCCTCACCCAGATGTTAGCAATCCAAAAATGCACTTCAAGTGAGGATGTGCTGAAAAGTTGTGATAATCACTATTAAGGAAGTGAGGTAGAACCATGTTCTAGGTGTCTATCAGAAATTTTCACCCCCCCCCCCAAAAAAAAATAGTCAAATTATACTCAAAAGCCAAATAGTTTTTAAGAGGTTTACTTTTAAAAACTATCTGACTATTTAAAAATAATCTAGTACATTTCTGATCTACCAAACAGCAAAAGTTGTTTATTCCTTCAGAAATTAATTTAGTTTTCCTATCTGGGAATGAAAGTTTATCTTTACTACAACAATCAATTCCCATTCTTAAATTTCCCTCTCTCAGATTTTTAATGATACCTAGTTGGGAAATAAGGCCGGAACAGAGAAGCACATGTCTTAAAGCAGTTTACCAATGTGAAACAATGAATTTTAAGCTATGCTGGTTGCTATACCAAATAATCAGAGCTGTGTTCAGGGGCTTAGGAGAAGGTCCTGTTCAAGAAGTATATTGTAGTCTCCAATAGTTATTACTACTGTGAATGAGACACAGTACTGACTTTGGAGGTGAACTTTACACAGAACGCTACAAAGGTGTGTGTGTGGGGGGGGGGGAAGCTACAGATGAGTACTTGTGATATTGTTTGTAGAGAGAGAGAAGAAAGAGAGAGATGGTACAGAAATGACATCCTGATAATTACAGAGACCAGCTGAAATGGAGGTCATTTCAGACAATAGGATGGTGAGCTTGTCGTGATAATGAGGAAAGGTCAGGAAAGATCACTTCTTGGTTATAAGCTCTATTCTTTGGAGCAGCTTCTCTAAATTATTTCTTTTCCCTTCTTGCTTGCATATACCAATGGATGGTATTGTTTTCAAGTGAGCATTATAAATAAGTGAAAAATAAAAAAAATTATAATAAACTATAGCCAGTTTATTATTATTATTTCTAATGTAAGTTTTTACTATTTAAAATACTATTATTAGAAACATAACTCTGAATTTACATGGTAAATTTGTTCAGCAAGAGTACCATGTCAATGAAAATTATGACTAACATTTGTTTACAAATTAAGGAGATAGGTTCCATAACACTCAAATACAGTATTAATGTATTTTTTAAAATAAATGTACCATTTTATTGTTATGTATAGATATACAACCAAAATTTAAGGATAATAAAATGTGCTGTAAAACAAAAACACTTTCATTTAAACTATAGAGAAGATATCATAGCCATAATTCTTAAACAGCAATTAAGATGATTTGGAGACCTCCAGATTATCAAATATAGTCTTGAATGGAATCACTGGAGGAAGACGATCAAAGAGGCAGACCAAAAAAGAACTTGGCTACAGTCTTTGAAGGAAAGGTCACAATTATCAAGCTTCAGAGAGATGACAAATGACTAGGGATAGAGCCAGATGGCAAAGATTTCATAGGGGACTCAACCCATCATCTGAAGGATGAGAAAGGAGAAGTAGAAAAAAACAAGTTATAATTTAAAATATAGTACAATATATATACATAGTAATGTCTGAACAATTGTTTCCTTATATTATTTTCAAACAATTTAAGTTAATAAATAATGCAGTTGTACTTACATTAGCTTACTTACAATAGTCTGGTCATATGCTTACAATGCATCATTTAAATCCACAATGTATAGAGTATATTATTTTGTAGCTCAATTATTACATCTAAAAATTGCACGCATGTGTCTGTCATGCACACACAAAACCAGTAACAATGGGTATGGGCACCTGCATAGCTTTTTAATACAACACACACTTTTTTTTTCATTGTACTTGTACTATGTTCAATTGAAATCGTACCATGTAAAATGAAAATCTGAAGCATTTTTTCAACCATGCAAAACTGAAATCCTGCAGTTCAACCACCATGTAAATCGAGGGTAAAGTGTGTTGGCAAGAATTACTAATTTTTATTATTGCAAATATTTTAGCCTGAAACTAACCTTCATAAGGTGAAGTACAAATAACGGAATGTTATTCCATTTTACAGATTTCAGCAACATGTTAATAATAAAATCTGGCCTGGTGCAGATTTATATCAAAGTAAATCCTAAAACAAGGATTTCTTATATGTTACAGATTGGTCAAGATTTGCAAAGAGCATTTCATTAGATAATTCATAATGGTAAGAAATAAAGCAATCTAACTGATCAGAGTTCATTAAAAACAAAATAATGTTCTATTAATTTCACCTAATAAAGCAATGGTCACACAAAGAAGGGGGAAAAAATATCTCTGTTACGAGGGATTGCAACATTTCTGCATAGTAAGGTTTACCAGTTTATGTCTTCATATAATTTCGCACAATAACAACATCAATTCTAAGTTTCTAATTTTCTGAATTCATTTAAAATAAAATTTGATTATATAAGAATTAAATTATCAGAAAAACAGCAAATGAATATATTTAATTTAATTACTATCATGCTTCTGCACTTTGAATTCATGTGGAATTATCTACATAGGGAGAAAAAAAATCTGTTTAAATATTAACTCTACTAAGTTTCACTTTTTGCAGAACCCTTCTTGAGGATGGAAAAAAAAAATTCATAAATTAAGATATGAAAATATGCATGTTGGAATATCCGTGGAAAGTATTGCAAAGATGAAAAGCATAGTGACCACCATATTCCAACTCATGTAGTTAAAATACTCATATGGTTTGATGAAGACCAAACGCTAATATTCAGATCTGATTTTTACTGCAGTGGGTAGGTGGCACATGACATTTGAGAAGTCTCCTAATTTACAGATAATATAGGCAATGAGCCATCTTCATTTGTTGCAGAGAACTTCATGACCTGCATGGGATGAATGGGGAAAAGCACTGTTTTTGCTTTTAGTTTTGGCCCAGAAGCATGTTGAATTTTTTTCTTTGAATTAATTTTGTTCCTAAGAGATTTTAACACTTTATTGGCAGAAAGCCCGTCTACAAAGACCCAAAAATCTGAGAGAAATGAGGATGCCAGTTCAGAATGTAAGGAGAAAGTCTGGTGATCAAATTCTGGAGGGTTCAAATCTGGTTGCAACAATGCATTCTCTGAGGAGGCAATTTTGTGGCATCTGCACTCACACCTAAGCATCAAGGACTCTGATATAGCATCGCATTGTCCCTATTAGCAAAAAACTGATGCCATATATTAAAAATAATTGTTTGGTCAGAAAACTTAAGAAACTTCCAGTTATGCACTCCCACTCAATGTAAATCCAATGCACTAAATTTGGCCTTTATTCATCAAAAATCTCATGTTTACAGACCTTGCTATGATATGCATTATACTGTAGAATGGGACATTATTTGCTAGTATACACCTGTCAGTATTGTCCCACTTAGGGATATTGTAAGAGTAAGAATACAGCAGATAAAAATTACAATTAATCCGTTGTTATTGTAATTTTCATCTGTTGTATTCTTTTTTAATGCTTAATGTAATACGTTTCACATCTGTAGCTATTTACTCTTATTTAAAATAAGAGCATGCTTATATAAATTAACCATGCTCCTGACAAAATGTACCTGTCAACACACAAAACTAGTCAAGCATTTGTAGATTTAAAAGTTTTTAATATTAGTTTGACATATGACCATTATACCAGGTTTTGAAGAACAACAACTAAGAAATCAATAACTTTCACTGCAAGCTCATTGTAAATTCATTTTTTCTAGAGAAGGTATGCATGTAATCAAGCAAAAAAACTTTCTAAACAAACATTTCTTGTTAGAAGCAGGAACAATGATATTATGATATCAAGTTCTTAAGACAGTGCAAGCTCAATTCTAATGCTTACAGAAACAACTGTCTTCCTAAGAGAATAACACATTGTCATAATCAGATCTGAACTTTTGAAACACTGTGAATCACATCCTCACTTCCCACAGATTTATGAGACATCACAGACTTTATGCCAACCAAGTTGTTTTGATTTCTTCAGAACAAAACCAATTTATAAAAAAAAATTCAGCATGCTTCTGAACAAAAAAGAGAGGCAGAAGAGGCATTTACCAACCAAGGAAATGGTCAATCTAAGGGAATAATTTATTATCAAAAAGATTCCATTTCTATGATCCTTAAAATATCCCTGAAGCAGAACACCATAGCCAATGTTGAAAGAGAAGTTGGAAAATTATAAAAAAGATTCAGATAATTCACATTCAGATAACTTGTTTGTTACTTATACTAAACTACCAGGAAGAAACATTCTGTAAATGGAGCTGATAACACAGCATAGAAAAAATTATATTGAAACAATCATAATATCATTCATTTTGATATTATTCATTTCCATAAATAATGGAAACTATTACAGTGTTAAGAAAAATTACTTTACTTTCCCAACATTTCAACCTTCATATGACAAGCTACATTACAATTCAAACACTATGACAAAGTGACTAATTTGATCAATTGTTATTCTATCTCTGGTGATGGGAAAAAAACACATCCAAACTATATCCTATTTTTATATGGCTAGAGAACAACTACATAATATTTTTAATACAGTAATAGAGGTGGTCCAATCAATAATTTATCACAAGTGTTTGTTATATTAAGGCTACAATTCTGGAGTACTACAGTGCTAATTATAATTCATAATGACCTCTTAGAACAAAAGATTATGCGGGCAGAATATGTGCCATACATCTTAGGATTTTTAGTTCATCATTATTGCTGAGATGAGGGTGGATGATTAGAATTTCACATGCTCCCTCAATTTGCACTCAAAACAAGTTTTGGTGTGATGTAATGAACACGTGCCTTTCCAATCAAGTCAATGTAGATATCCAGGACATGATCAGAAAGTCCAGATTTACCATAGTTATTAAATTTAATGTACCATTTGTGTTCCTTTTTTTCTGGATGTTTAAAAGTGGCATTCAGGGTGCATTTGTGTAGTATTCTGCTTTTATCTGATAACCTTTTCATGTATGCAATGGTTACAGCTTATTGTAATCTAGTTTATTTTTATTATTAGGTGCAGTATTGTGAAGAATTTTGCTGTAGCCTTTTTTTTTAATTTAAGTGTTGCTGCTCGTTGGAGAAAATCTTTAAAGCCCTGTTTTTATGTTGGTTGTTAAGAGCTTGTGTGTATATTGACATGTGTAAGCTTATGGTAAACAGTGAAGAAAAGACTGCTGGAAGGAAGACACATAACTAATGTATCCAGAAATCGAAGCATGTTTTTGAGCAAGAATATAGAAAATAAATATCAATAAGGTGGCAAAATATTCTGTAAGTTGTTAAAGAAGCTTAGGAATGGAGTAAATGCTGTAAAAGGAGTTAGAGATGATAAAGGTGACATGAAATTGGGAGAAAAAGATATCCTTGAAGTATGGATTAATTACTTTGAAAAACTACTAAATGAAACAAGCAGTGATGACAGCACAGTGGTAAAAAACACTGACCAGGCATGCAGTCAGGAATACATATCCATACTTGAAGTAGAAAAATTTCTACTTCAAGTATGGATATGTATTCATAAATGTGGAAAGGCAGCAGGAGTGGATGATATTCGACCAGAAATGCTGAAGTATGGTGGTATAAGAGTCTTACAGTGGCTGCACTGCATAGTTCAGAAGGCCTGGACAGAGGGGGCAAATTCCCGATGATTGGATAGAGCTCTCATACTACCCATATATAAAAAGGGAAATAAAACTGAATGTGAGAATTACAGAGGTATTTATTAGAGATATAGAGGTATTTCCCTACTGAGTGTTCCTGGCAAGATCTATGCAAGTATACTTGAGAAACGAGAAAAATTGTGGAAGAAAAGCTTGGTGAAGAACAAGATTATTTTAGGCCAAATAGAGGCTGTCAGGATCAGATCTTCACTTTACGACAAATAGTCGAGAAAGCATGGAATATAACAAAGATCTGTATTTAAGTTTTGTCGATTTGGAAAAGGCATATGACAAAGTACCAAGAGAGAAGCTATTCACAATACGCTACAGTTACATGGTGTTAATGGGGCATTATATCAAGCAATACTTAGTCTTTATTTGAGTTGTAAGTAGGCAGTTAGAATTGAAGGAAGTACAGGAAGATGGTTTAATGTTAAATCTGGTGTGAGACAAGGATGTACATTATCCATTCTGTTATTCATTATCTATATGGATCACATTATGAAGGAAAGTCGTATTAAACATGATATCAAAATTGGAGACGTTAATGTCAGCTCTTTGCTTTATGCAGATGATGTTATACTTCTAAATAAATCCGCTACAAGTCTGCAAGATTCTCTAACTAAATTGAATAACTGTTGTAATAGATATGGTATGAAGGTCAGCAATAAAAAGACAAAGACAATGAAAATAGGCAGAATCATTGAAAATGTCAACTGTGTTGTGAATGGAGAACCTGTGGAACAAGTAAAACATTTCAGCTACTTAGGCACGATTTTTAGTAAAGATGGTAAAATAAATATAGAAATAGACAACAGAATCAGCAAAGCTGGTATGGTGGGAAGTCAATTAAATAAATTCATATGGAATAAGAGAGAAATTAGTCGGAACACTAAATTAGCTGTATACAAGACAGTGTTCGAACCAGTTTTAACTTATGGATCTAAGAGTTGGTTCAGAAGTAAAACACTTGAAGACTAGAGACTGCAGATATGAGTGTCCTGAGAAAGATTATAGGCGTGAACAGATGACATCAATGGCAATATCATATTAAAAACGAGGATATTAGGAAAGAACTTGACATTGTCAGCATCCAGGAATGCATTAGCAGAGCTAATCTCAGGTGGTATGGTCACTTAAACAGAATGGGCGAAGAAAGATTAGCAAAACAAGTGTTCTCTGCCAGGTTGGCAACAAAACGACCCAGAGGAAGACCAAGATATAGGTGGATTGATATGGTACAAAGTGCCTTAGATGATAGAAATATAAGATCTGATAATGTTGGAGTCTTGACAATTAACAGACTGATTTGGAGGAAAATTGTAGATAGGAAGTTAGTAATCCTTTCTTTTAGGAAGTTAGTAATGATGTAATTTTTTTCATGTAGTACTATCATATCCTGTACACCCCTTGAGGGTACATGGCAGGAATTTGATGATGATGATTTGTTAACTTTTGCAGGTGCCATGGCAAAGTTGACTCCAATTAATGAGAATTTATCATTACTCAAAGCATGGCTTGAAACGTTAATCACATGACTGCTCATCGAAGGCAGTTGGTTGCTACTGTCATCCCTTGTGCTGATAACACAAGCTGGTTGCTTGTGTTACCACCGACTTGTGGTTGGCTGTTCTCCAAGTCATTCAATGATCAAAAAATTTAAATTTGTCTTTTGGATGTTTCAATCTAAAAAATTTGGCATTAAGTTTTATCTTTTTGTTTCTGGGGTATATTTAACTAATCTGTCAGTTAATTCTCTTTTTTATTTAAATTAACTGCATTTAAATAACTGAAAAGTTCTGATTTTAAATTTAGAACTTGGTTTGAGCAAGTGCTAAGTTTCTGCCAGTAATCTGAATCTGCTCTATGATTTCATTGCTTTCTCTATAAATTTTTGATGCCTCTATCAAAGTGAATTTTCTTTTTAGTTTGATGCAAGAATAAAATTACACTCTCGGCATGTTTTAAAAAATGCCAGCTTATTAATCAAAATAGAAAGATGCATCTTTAGTTTACTATAGTGAGTGCAAAATTTGTGCATTAAAGAAATTATTTAACTCCTCCAAGAATCCCCTTCCATCCTGGCCCAAAATGGAGGAAGGGGATCATATTCACTGCACCTATAGCTTGCATTAGTTATATGAAACTAGACAATTTTATGTTTCTTTTTCCTATTCCAATAAAGGAACATAAAATTTGTAGAAGCCACAGATTCACCTACCACCAAGTTCTTGCCAAATAGAACAATACCTCACATAACGTGGTTTAAAATAGTGCGGCTTCATTATAATGTAGTTTGTAATTAGTGTAAAACATTATACTACATTTATTATAATTTCATAAGAAAGGCAACTATATTGATTGCATTTTGCATTAATTGAATTGAATTAAGTGAATTCTGGTCTACATTTATTACAATAAACCGGGAAGTTATATCAATGTGAAATGGTTTCATTACATAAAATGACTGTTAAGGATCACATTCTTTTTTTTTTAATAGCAATACAGTAATTGTCTGCTTGGAATGCATAATATTGAAACCTGTTATATTCCTATTGTGCTCTGTGTGGTTTTAGTTAGTACTTAATCTTTTTGGAACACATTAACTGCAATGTTTGAGGCATTGCTGCATCTCTCTCTCTCTCTCTCTCTCTCTCTCTTTCTTTTGATGACACTGCACATATGAAAAACAGGATCATTCACAAAGAACAGCTTACACTTCACCGAATGAAAGAAACAGTAAAAATCATCAGACCTTCTAGAAGGTCTGGATGTTGCTAACCTATTCACGAATATACCTAGAGAGAAAAACCTTGCAGCTACATTGGGCTCTTTTTCCTCAGATATTTAGATACTGTATAAAAATATTTCTTTCAATTTAAGATAAGCATGCTACAAACATAAGAGCTTCATGTGGCTCTTCCATCTCTGGTTCTGGCTAACTTATACATGGAATCCTTTAAAAAGAAAGCTATAGAGGACACCACCAAACACCTAAAATATAGCTATAATACTGATCATATTTTCATCCCCTGACCATATGCATAGAATTGAAGGTATTCAAGAATTGTCTCAACAGCCTATATCATAGTATAAAGTTTACCCTTAAACTTGAAAATGGCAGAACATTATCTTTCCTTGGCATTCTTCTGAAAGTCTCTGAAAAAAAAAAAAAAACTTCCTTTATTTAGTTTACTGAAACTCCAACATTGGGAAATTCTTCAATGCTTCTTCTTTACCATCACCCCTTGCATAAACAAAGAAATAATTAAGATGCTTGGGGATTAGAGCATACATCATTTCTAGCAACATACAGAAAAAAAAAACTTCATTGCTTTTAAGAACTTTAATGGATAAGATGATCAAAAGGATTTTGTGCCATCCCCATTTCTACATGACACCGATACATAAACAAGAATTCAAAGTTGTCACTATTACTTACATCCACGACATTATGAACAAAATTTCATGGTTTTGCCAAAGTCATGATACAGACGTGGCTTTGGTCCCACTGTACAAGATATCCATATTCATCATCATGAAATTCCTGGCATGTACCCACGGGAGGTGTACAGGATGTTGTTATTATTATTATTATGTGACACCTCCAGAGAGTCCAAAGACTCATTGAGGGAGAGCACCTAATCTACAACTCTCTGTCTCCACCAACTACAACTACAAAAACACCATCTACTGCACACTACCATGCTAACATTTCCAAAGACAATCACAAACATCCATGCCCATGGCAGGATTCGAACCTGCAGTCTTTTGGCTGGAGAACGGATACACTAACCACTCAGCGAACACCAGGCTGGTTATGACAGGCCTACATAAAAAAATTATATCATTACTAACTTATAATCAACAATTTTCCTCCAAATTAATCTGTTATCTGTCAAGACTCCAACATTATCATGTTTTATATTTATGTCTTCTAAGACACTTTTCAGTGTATCAATCCACCTTGGTCTTCCTCTGGGTTCAAACCTCACAAAGAAAACTTGTGTTGCTAATCTTTCCTCTCCCATTCTTTAAGAGACCATACTATCTGAGATTAGCAATGCTAACATATTTATAAATACTAACAATTTATAGACTGGCTCTTGATCCAGGCTCCTGAAGAGAAAATATATTTAGAAGTACTGTATACTGTATTTATCGATACCGTAAGTTTACGTCGTCTGTTTACAAGATGAATCGTATGTCTGTCAGTACCTACATCAAATTTCTTATGGTCCGATTCCAAGGTGACTAACGTGGCAACAGCATCCAATTTTCCAATGAAGAGTCACAGAAAAAAATCAACCCATGCTACTGCATCCAGGGTAGCCGACACGTCTCGGGCAGCAGTCCAGGCTCCTGATGATAAATATGCTACAAGGACTCATATTAACATTTTGCAACTCAATATCAATACCCAGAGAAAAATGGATGAACTTAAATACATACATCGCAAAAATAATATCCATATTGCTCGTCTACAAGAAACAAAACTAAACAAAAATCTGGACTTCAGCATCAAAGGATACACAGTTCTTAGGAAGGATAGAGAGGGAAGAGCAGGTGGTGGGCTTGCTATACTTTTGAAGACCCCAGAAATCAAATTCAAAGAAATCACTCTAAATCAATATTTAAATAATAACAGTTCAATAGAATCTCAAGCTGTTGAAATACACCTACCAAACCATTCTATTTCAATCACAAATGTCTACCACTCTGATAATACAAATATTGATACAGACATCATTAAAAAGCTAAGCAAAGCTCCAAATGATACAACCATCATACTTGGTAACCTAAATGCAAAAAGCAAAACGTGGGGCTCCCTCAAGACCATAAAGGTCAACAATTTGGAAGACCTCTTTACAAATTTGGAACTCACAACAATTAACAATGGAGACAGTATCTAACTCTCTAAAACTATGGGAACTGAATCTGCTATCAACATCACAGTTATTAATTATAGCATTGCATCAAGTGCACAATGGAAAATTTGGGGAAACGACATCAAGAACGGCAAATCAAAAGGACATGGAACTTCAGAAAAGCCGAATGGACAAGAGACTCAAATCTTGGAGAGTCTCTGTCAAGATGAACCTGTCTCTGGAAACCTTGACAGAAAATTACAAATCCTTACTTCACATATCAATAAAGTTACCAAAGCAACAATACCAAGAGGCAAACAGGAAAATACCTGAATACCATACTGGAAAGATCATAATATTGATTCAATTATCACAGAAAGAGACAATATCAATGAACAATTTAGGATTAATAAAACTGATTAATCCAGAAAGAAATTAATGGATATAACATATAAAATACAGCAGGAAATTTGTAAGTGCAAGCAAGAGAAATGGGCAGAGCTTTGCAGTAACCTGGACCCAAGAAAAGACAGTCAACACTGGAACATTATTAGAATCCTAGACAACAATACCAAAGAAGACAACTAACAGAAAACAAATTTCATCATAAATACTAGGAAAAAAGCTATTACAGATCAAGAAATTGCAAACACGCTGGCAAAAACCTATTCAAACAACTCCAAACTGAAGTATGACAGAGAGGACAAGACCCTCAAATAAACTCGCAAGCAAAATACTAAAACAAGCATACCAATCTAATGACATCTTCAAAAAAATACAACTGCCATATTCCTTGATATGACTGCTGCTTTTGATCGTGTTTGGATCAAAAAATTAATGCAAACAGTACATGATATTAGAATTCAAGGAAACGCTTTAATCTGGGTTGCTGATTTCATGAGAGGAAGAAAGATCAAGGTTAGAATCAATGCAGCAATATCTAGAGAGCATAGAACCTGGGCTGGTGTTCCCCAGGGCTCAGTACTCAGTCCCTTACTATTCCTTTTATATGTCAATAACATTCATTGACATATAAAATTTCTAATGCACAGATGATATAGTCATCTGGCTAAAATCAACGAATCAGAAGAGATTCTAAACAAGTCGAGAAGATTAGAAAAATCCTCAGATGAACTTAAACTCAAAATCAACCCAGATAAAACAAAACTAAGCACCTTTAGTACAGACAAGAAAAATAGACATTCCTACAATCCCAAAGTCATGATCAACAACAAGCTAATTGAAAAAGTCACAAATCCAAAATACCTTGGTATCACGTTTGATCAGGAATTACATTTTGCACAACACATTTCTAACACTTCCAACAGAGCTTTCAAAAAATTAAATATACCGAAAAGGCTTTGTGGAACAAATTGGGGTGCAAAGCCAAAAATCCTCATGACTATTTACACTACACTAATAAGGCCAATAATGGAATATGCAGCACCTACTGGTCACCTTCGGCTTCATCGGTAAAGGAAAAATTAGACAAAGTACGAGCAAAAGCATCCAAGATTATCACTGGTGTAGTCACATCCACTACCACTAACATCAGAGCCCAACAGGAATGTGGGCTTGACCTGCTGGAGGACAGACGAAAATTTGCCACCATAAAATTTATTAATAATATCAGATATAATAATAATAATAATAATAATAATATAACTCTTGCTTATGCAATAGCAAAAGCTAAATCAATTACATTGAAATCAGTGATACAACATCAAATATCCAAAATCAATGCTGACAGAAAGACCACCACCACGATAGCAAGACTAAGAACAGGACATTATAGAGGAATGAAGATCAATACAGATGATACGAGAACATATAGAAACTGCAACAACTGCCCTAATACTGAACTGACACCCACTCATATTTTTACATATCCAGCAATTACAGCAGCCTTGCAAGCAATAAACCCTAATCCTGAACAATAGCTCTATACAAACAAAATCATCGACATAGCCAAAGCAGTTCAAGAAACACATGGAAAAAACATCTAAGACTCTTCAAAGGACAAGACAACAACCTACATCAATATTGTCTTTTATGATACTAAACACTGTAGATGATATATGTATTACTAATACTAGACATCAAAAATGAAATGATAATATGAAAAAGAAATTCATATTTATTTACAGGTACACCGATTCAGGCATTGACAACGAAGCAGCAATATGATTGCTTTATGGTAGCCTAGTGTGATCGATATGATTGCTTTGCAGTAGCCTAGCCTATATACTAATGAATGAATGAATCATTATAAAATTTTTATTTTATGCTAATTAATGACAGTTAATTTTATGCAATTATAATTTAATTCTGCATCTTTAAGTCTGTTTATATTTCTCTTGACTGCAAATCGGCATGTATGGTCTGTGCTCGTGTGCATAAGTTTTGATAAATTTTAACTTTTTATAATAGATTTGTGTATATTTTATGGTAGTAAATGATAAAATAGACTAGTATCTATATATATTTTATGCATTTATGATATACCTAACTTTTTCTTAATTTTTTCCATATTTCTAAGCTATGTGGCTTGTCTGCGAGTTTTTAAATTGTCACAAATCTCAAAAAAAATTTCCAATATATTTATTAAAAAAAACTATGTATAAGTGAAACCACACAGTTCAAACCCACGTTATTCAGGGATCAATTGTATATGCCTTTGCATATACAATTAATCAATTGTATATGCAAAGTAAAAGTAAAAGATATCAATTGTATATCTTTTACTGTTTAAAAGTGAAAATCTAATTATGACAAATTCTATTTGGCCTAAATCCAGCTTGCTCTTCACCACATGTCCCTTCCACAATTTTTCTTACTCCCTTTTAAAGTATACTTGCATAAATCTTACCAGGAAACACTTGTTAGGGAAATTCTTCTGTAATTCTCACACTGTTTTATTTCCCTTTTAATGGATAGTACTGTGAAAGCTCTATTCCAATCACCAATTTGACCCTCTGACCAGGCATTCTGAATTATGCAGTGCAGCACTGCAAAACTTTTATACCTCCATATTTGAGCATTTCTGGTTGAATATTATCTACTCCAGCTGTCTTTCTACATTTCAGGTTTTTGATGGCTTTTTCTACTTCAATTGGGATATGTATTCCTGACTGCATTCCTGTTGGGAGTTTTCTACCACTGTGCTGACACTGCTTGTTTCATTTAGCTATCTTTCAGAGTAATTACTCCACACATTATATATGTTTATATGAATATGTTTATCTTCAGTTTTCATGTCACCTTATCATCTCTTATTCCTTTTACAGTACTCTTCCCTGTTTCTGAGCTTTTTCAACAGCTTCCAGAATAATTTTTTTTGACCTATTTATTTTCTATGTTCTTAGCAAAGTCTTCCTATGACTTTTGTTAAGCTAATTTTACAAACTGCTTGCTTTCATACATTTTTCTTTGTATTCTCTAAGAACACAAGCTGACTTACTCACTAGGAACTTTTGATGTGCTTTCTTGTTTTCCTTGACTGCCTCTTTAGCTTTCGGAGTTCACTATGGAGTTTTAATTTTTCTATCCTTACAACTTCACCACATGTTTCTCCGGATGAAACAATGTTTTCTTAAAGGTTTTCCAAAAAACATCCAAGGTTTGGTTCTTGTTTTCAAATTCTTTCAATTTTTCTTGAATCTACTGTTCACCTCCAAAAGCTGCTAAACTTTAACACTTTCTAACATACTCTTCTTACAGTTTTGTAGGATACGACTGCGGGGACTGAGTTTTAGTAAAAGATATTTGCCTATAATTTCCAGAATCAGAATATAAAAACACCTAATCATAAAGTTTTATAATTAATTTAGATAAATATAGAAAGGCCTCATTTTACGTTTCCTCTATTTATGAAGATTCAAATTACCAAACATTTCAAAATCAATGCAAAAAAATCCAAATTATAAACAACAAACCCAAACAAAAACATAAATGCAGCATGTTGGCAATATTTGATTTTCTTCTGTTTTATATTCTATATCATTGTGCGTACAGATTAGAAAACATCTCTTTATGTTTTGGTCCACCATGAATGTCGTAAGGACTGCTAAACAAGTGAAAGTTTTACAAGTATTAGTATTTAAAACAATAAATTAAGTCATCTAAATGCAATGCAGATTCAACATTTTCCTCAGCTAAACAAAAAAAAAAGCAGAAAATCACTTACCACATAGGAAAAATTGGAAGTAATTTGATATATCCAATCAGGTGAGAGTGATTCTGATGTGTAAAGCATTAATGTAAATGTCTTCTACAGCTTCAACAATACTAACCAATGCAAAGAAGATAAAGCATCTTTACAAGTAGTAACTGATAATGCAAAAGTGTCAAGAAGATCTTAATCATCATGTTGGAGGTTTAATGGAATATTTACAAAGAAAAATAGACAGAATTGATGGAAAAGGAAAAGCGATTTTCTTGGAAGAACAAAATTTACAAACAGATAGAGAAAACTGCTATGGGTTTCCCCCCCCCACACACACATCCTCTTGCTGATTTTTACGTGGAAAATTCTGAAAAACAAGCCATAGACTCAGCCCCTCTCAAACCTTCTACCTGGTTAAGATATGTAGATGATGTGTTCTCGATTTGGTCTCATGGCCCAGACACATTAGACTCCTTCCTCAGTCACCTCAATAGTCTACATCCAAGAATCCAGTTTATGATGGGAAAGGAAAATAAGTTTACCCTTCCTAGACACCTTAGTAACATGCCTTCCTAATGATCAACTTTCCTGCACTATACATAGAAAACCTACTCACATAGTCAGATACATTCACCAAGTTCACCACCACCAACCCTCTCAACTATATTGCATTATTAAAACTCTAACCAATAGAGCCCCATAATCTCTGTTCCAGTGGAACCTCTCTTTCAACCAAACTCAACAACATACACAACACCTTGCTTTCAAATGGCTACAGTGATTACAGATTTAAAAAACAATCAGTTCCTCCCTCATTTCTCAGCTATCACTTCAGAAGGATTTCAGAAATGCCATCATGATCCCCTACATCCATGGCACATCAATAAAAATACCCATGTCCTTAAAAAAGTACAACCTCTACACAACTTTTAAGCCCCACCGTTCTGCCAAAGATCAGCTCCCTCCTCTCTCAGTGCCTAGAGTACATAAAGTACCCTCTTCCTGCAAGCTGCCTTAATTCAGACAGACAGATCAGTGACCATCCAACCATCTAGAAGAACACAAATTGTACATCTGCAACCACGACTATGGTAAATCTCGCCTTGCAGACTATGTATTGGATTCAACCCACAGGATCTCTTGGAAGAAAACCACCATGCTCCACCATAGTAAATTAAAAAAGTAAAGACTATTTTTAAAATTTGCAGCAGCACTCAGAAATCAAATTTAAATAAATACAATCGAATTTAAATAAATACAGATGCATAAAACTTACCGAAATTTGGGAAACAATAATTGTCAGAGGTCCCACTCTACATCCTAGGCCAGCTACAAATGCCCATACAAAGAGCACCACCTAGACTGGACTTTAGAGTCACTCATGTGTTTCATTTAGTATTGTGTGTGTGAGTGAGATAAGAGTTATTTGTAATCCCAAAAGATGTCTCAGTGACTTAGACAAAATATTGGAAGCATTAAAATTTGTAATCCTTTCCTAGTACTGTAAATATTCCATTAAACCCGCAACAGTATGTCTTCCCAGCACTTATTAAGCCTTAACACTCAAACATCTTATGCAAATAATGTTACATATGAAATCGAACATAAGTTATTAACCTGAGTAATAACTGTTCCAACAAGCATAAAAATCAGCAATAAAAAGATAAAAACTGAGAGGAACCTGGAAAACATCAATTGCATTCTCAATGAAGAAAACCGATATAACAAATAAAATACTTCACTATTTATATACAATTTTTTCATGAGGATGGCAAATTAAATGTGAAAATAGACGACAGAATAAAGAAAACTATTATGGTGGGGAGTTAAGTGAATAAATTTTATATGGAATACAGGGGCGAATGCTGGTCTTGAATTTCACGCTTGCTCTTGTTATCATTCAGGGAGTGAGAGGTGTGATTGAAGTCTGATTAGCAGAATAATGAATTACTGACCATTTAAAACAGTGTTTCTCAACATGGGCGTATGCCCCACAGGGGGGAAATTTGAATATTTTGGGGGCCAATTAGAAAATGACGCTGCATTCGTCACCTCATCACCGATATACTAAAAAACTCACCATTGTTGGTGATAAATTGTCGATGTTGCAACCCTGACTTTCCGAGAAAAAAAAAAGTCGACATCACTAGTACAGTAGTCAACATAAATAACGTATCAAGAAGAACTCTCAGAAAAGCAAAATAATGAGTCTATTAGAACTTTGTTCAACATAAAAGGAACAATGGCATGGCTTTCTGACAAGACAGAAATGAAATACTGAAATTCAAATAGTTTTGCAAAAACTGTTGCCCTTCCTGTGGTCATATTTAGTTGAATGTAGCTTTAGTGCTAATGACTTGCTACTGAAAATAAGAAATCATCTGGATATCACAAATCATCGGGATTTGATATTGAAAATGACTAAATTAGTAGCTCAAATAAAAACTATTTGCAGCCGACATCAAGCTCAAGGATCGCATTAACTTGGATTTTATTTTCCCGAGTTCAGTTCGATTTATGTTTGATAATAAAGAAAGTGTAATATAAAATTTATATTCATTGAAGAAAGTCAAATTAAAAACAGTTTTACCTATGTTCCTTTTTTTTTATTTGAAGTATATATTTATATTATACTTTTTCAGAACTTGGCTGAATATTATGCTAGGTGGGGGGGGGGGGCATCAAAAACTTTGAAGAGTTGAGGTGGGGGCATGATCCAAAAAACATTGGGAAACACTGATTTAAAACTACATATTTAGAAATTTATGTACATTTAATCATACAAATAGAAGATTTATTTTACAAATGATATTCTATCTTTTTCAATTTAGTTACTTGAATACAAATTCTATCCTACTGTTCTTCGTTATGAACTGGTCAATAACATCGTCATAAAAAGTTGGTTGTAACTTAATTTTCCAAAGCAACATGCACACTTGTAAAGGCTGGCTGAAGCTCACTGGCTAGAGCTATTTTGACTGCATATGGCCTTGTGTTTAAGATGATGTGAAGGGAGCAGAAATGGCTATGCGCACGCATGAAATCACAGTGCTGCTGTAAGGAGCTGGAGGCTCCTACAAACGAGCACGCATCGGCCTTCGATACACAACGCAAAGCTCAATTATTGCCACGCAAGCTTAAGACGTCTTCTGTCTACAAAAATAAAAACCTAAATGGAATGCTTATAAATGCATGCATTTATTAACAAATAAATATTACTTCTATCTCAATTAATGAGCTTGCATAGCAAGTATGGAGAATTCGCCCCTGACGGAATATGAGATAAATTAGCAAAATCACTAAACTGACAGTACACAAGGCAATTTTCCTTTAAGGATCTGATAAAATGGGTTAGAAATAATACAGATGCTGAAAGATATACACCACAAATGAGTTCTTAGAAAAAATTAGGGAAGTAAACAGATGGCATCAATGGCAGAATCATGTTAAAAAGGAACTTGACAGTACTAGCATTAAATAATGTGTAAGCAGAGATAATTGTATAATCAATGAAACTGAATAAGAAAGGAAATGTTACTAAAATAGTTGTTTTTAATACCAGGTTGGCTAGAAGAAAGACTGAGATGAAGATTGATTGATGTAGTGCTTCAGAACAAATTTTAGCTAATGGGTCTAATTCCTATAAAATAGATAAAATACTTAATGCCCCCCCCTTCACTAATACACAAGACTCTCAGCAAAATCATCACTATCCATATATCCAGGGTACATACAAAAAGACAGAGTACTTATTAAATATAAGCTCCACACCACATTCTGATCACATATCATATCAGCAAATCTCATCCAATTCACCTCAGGACAAACTGCATCCTCTACATCTAAGAGTATATGAAGTGCTTACCTATAAATTGCTTTACTATGTACAAATAAGAAGATATGTTGGAATCCACCCCAGAACACAAATATATTCACTACCATGACTAAGGTGAGTGAGGACCATTTTAATTATTTGATTATTTGTGTTGCCATAATGCTCCACACAAGTGGAGAGAAACATCATCATCATCAAATTCCTGCCATGAACCCTAAGGGTGTACAGGATATGATAGTACTACATGAAAAAATTACATCATTACTAACTTCCTATTTATAATTTTCCTCCAAATCAGTCTGTTACTTGTCAAGACTCCAACATTATTTGATCTTATACTTCTATCGTCTAAGGCACTTTGTATCGTATCAATCCACCTATATCTTGGTCTTCCTCTGGGTCGTTTTCCTGCCAACCTGGCAGAGAACACTTGTTTTGCTAATCTTTCCTCTCCCATTCTATTTAAGTGACCATACCACCTGAGATTAGCTCTGCTAACACATTCCTGGATGCTGACAATGTCAAGTTCATTCCTAATATCCACATTTTTAATATGATATTGCCATTGATGCCATCTGTTCATGCCTCTAATCTTTCTCAGGACTCTCATATCTGCGGTCTCTAGACTTTGGTCAAGTATTTTACTTCTGACCCAGCTCTCAGATCCATAAGTTAAAACTGGTTTGAACATTGTCTTGTGTACAGCTAATTTAGTGTTATGACTAATTTCTCTCTTATTCCATATGAATTTATTCAATTGACTTCCCACCATACCAGCTTTGCTGATTCTGTTGTCTATTTCTATATTGAATTTATCATCTTCACTAAAAATTGTGCCTAAGTAGCTGAAATGTTTTACTTGTTCCACAGATTCTCCATTCACAACACAGCTGACATTTTCAATGATACCTATTTTCATTGTCTTTGTCTTTTTATTGCTGACCTTCATACCATATCTATTACAACAGTTATTCAATTTAGTCAGAGAATCTTGCAGACTTGTAGCGGATTTATTTAGAAGTATAACATCATCTGCATAAAGCAAAGAGCTGACATTAATTTTAATATCATGTTTAATACGACTTTCCTTCATAATGTGATCCATATATATAATGAATAACAGAGGGGATAATGTACATCCTTGTCTCACACCAAATTTAACATTAAACCATCTTCCTGTGCTTCCTTCAATTCTAACTGCTGATTTACAACTCAAATAGACAGCAAGTATTGCTTGATATAATGCCCCATTGACACCATATAACTGTAGCATATTGAATGGCTTCTCTCTTGGCACCTTGTCATATGCCTTTTCCAAATCGACAAAACTTAAATACAGATCTTCGTTATATTCCCAGGCTTTCTCGACTATTTGTCGTAAAGTGAAAATCTGATCCTGACAGCCTTTATTTTGCCTGAATTCAGCCTGTTCTTCACCCAGCTTTTCTTCTGCAATTTTTCTCAATCGTTTCTCAAGTATACTTGCATAGATCTTGCCAGGAACACTTAGTAGGGAAATACCTCTGTAATTCTCACATTCAGTTTTATTTCCCTTTTTATATATGGGTACTATGAGAGCTCTACTCCAATCATTGGGAATTCGTCCCTCTGTCCAGGCTTTCTGAACTATGCAGTGCAGCCACTGTAAGACTTTTATACCACCATACTTCAGCATTTCTGGCCGAATGTCATCTACTCCTGCTGCCTTTCCACATTTTAAGCCTTTGATGGTTTTTTCTAGTTCAAGTATGGATATGTATTCCTGACTGCATGCCTGGTCAATGTTTTTTATCACAGTGCTGTCATCACTGCTTGTTTAATTTAGCAGTTTTTCAAAGTAATTACTCCATACTTCAAGGATATCTTTTTCTTCTGTTTTCATGTCACCTTTATTATCTCTAACTCCTTTTACAGCACTCTTTCCTCCATTCCTAAGCTTCTTCAACAACCTCCAGAATATTTTGCCACCTTCTTGATATTTATGTTCTATATTCTTGATAAAAGTCCTCCCATGACTTTTGTTTAGCTAATTTTACAATGTGTTTAGCATTCTTGCATTCGTCTCTGTATTCTCTAAGAGCACAAGATGACTTATTTGCCAGGAACTTTTGATATGCTTTCTTCTTTTCCTTCACTGCCTGTTTAACTTCCTGTGTCCACCATGGAGTTCTAATTTTTCTATTCTTGCAGACAACTTCACCACATGCCTCTCTAACTGAATCAATCAGGATTTTCTTCAAGGCTTGCCACTGAATCTCCAAGGTTTGGTTCCTGTTCTCAAAACTTTCATTTTTTTTTCAAAAATCTTTGTGTATTTTAGTCTACAGTTCACATTTGAGAGCTGCTCAACGTTTATTTGGTTTAAAACTTCCTTAAATGTTATTAATTTCAATATGAAATTCAATTTTATCCTGCTCAAGACTAAATAGTGATCACTTCCAATTTCAAATCCTCTGTACACTCTGGTGTCCTGCACCAGGGAGAAAACATCACTATCAACAATAACATAGTCAATAAGACTTTTCTTATTCCTTGCTTCTTCTCTCCATGTGAATATGTGCACATTTTTATGTTGGAACATGGTGTTAGTAATAATCAGTCCATGTCCTAAGCAGAAATCCAACAAATATTTGCCATTATTATTAGCTTTGCTCTTTTCTCCAAATTTTCCCAAAATATTTTTGTGTCTCACAATCATTTCCTACTCTGCTATTTAGATCCCCAACAAAGACCAACTTGTCCTTTTTCATTGTGTCAGTTGCTTTCTCTGAAGCCTCAAAAAATTCCTCTACGTCTATATTAGTAGAACCTTCTATGGACCATAGGCACAAATGAGTCTCATTGTCCAGTTCCCCATTCTCATATTTGCCCACATTACTCTACTTGAGACTGCCTGCCATTCAAGAAGATTAACCTCGTATTTTGTGTTGAATACTATGGCTACTCCTTCTTTTCCTTGATTGTCATTGCCTGAATATAACATTTTGTATTTATTGCTCAGAAAGATCTCACCAGTTTTGGTCTTTTTTGTTTCAGTCACCCCTATTATGTCAAACTGGTACTTATCTAATTCCTCAGCTAGCTCCATTTCTTTGCCATTCAGGCTTCTTATGTTGATAGTACCGATCTTTGACTCTGGTGATGTTGAGTTGGGGTGTGTTTTCAGATTTGTTCCAGTAGCTGACTTTTTGCTGTTCGACCTGGTTCTCTGGCGAAAATAACAGGAGCCTTGTTTAACCAGGCGACACTCCAGCTGGCATGAAATTTTATCATGTTGTACCAACATTTTATATTTTGGTTTAAGCCAATAAGAATACAATTTGGTCAGCTAAATCCCAAATTGCCAGCCCATCCTCGTTCGTTCAGTATCAAAGTAGATACCCAACAGGGTGCACCACGAGAAGGTGAGGACTGGACATTAGGTCAGAAGCCCTGGTCGGCTCTCCATATTCCTTTAAAGGCTATGTGGAGGTCTCCTCTCAGATATACAGCTTTGACCCCTAAGTGAGTGACCCTTAAGTGGAGAGAAACAGATTCTTAAAAAAAAATCACTTTTCCCCAGAATTAAGAATCAGAATCAGAAAAGGAAAGTAATGAAGTGCTTCCTTTCTTGAAAGGACTTCATTACTTTCTTACAGCAAGTGTTGCAGTACTGATCGCCAATTTGTTCGAGCTTAGCTTCAAGTACTCGTATTTTGGAGAAAGAAGTTTCATTCATGGCACTGATGATGATTCAAGTTTTTTTACTCATTTGCCTAAGTTCAGGAGCTGTTTTACAGAAGGGAGGCACAGCGAACAGAAAAATGGCTGGTTGAGGTTGATAAATAGCATGTGTGCCAAATCATCTATTTTTGAGCAGGAACTGTGTAGGCAGTGGCAACAGAACTTGCACAACACACTTTTTTTTTTTTTTTTTTAAATCAGTGACATCAATTTTACAGCTGTGGCACGTTGTGGGTTTGTCGGCAGTGCTACACTAGCAAGACACGTGGTGCCCATTTATCGTTGACTTTTGCTGCCACCATCTTTGCTTCATACAGGATGCATAGTGGGTGCTTACACATGGCTGATTTTTAACTGGAACACAAAAGATAGATAACTAATTTAATGCACTGTAAGTCCTTACAGGTTGTGCAGAAGTAATTGGCTCCTTAGTACCCACTATTAAAATTTCCGTTTAACGATTAATTTGAATGAAAAACACTCACAATAACAATAAATTAAAAAATAGAGCACAAGTTTAGAATAGCTTATTCACAAACACCACCTGGTGGATTACCGAGCTTAAGAAGCTTAAAATAATACTGGTTCTATGGGACATGCAATGACTTTTCCATAGTTCATTATAGCACATCATTCCGTTATAATGGTGTTCACTGCAGTGCACATCTACTGATGTATTTTATTCTTTTTGTTTTGTAAGTTATATGAAAAACTTCAAATGAATAACTGTCAACACCTAAGTTTTTCACAAATTTAATGGAAAATAGTTTTTATTCTAGACAACTTACCTCAAAGTAACGATAATATTGGTGGGATCTTTGAAAATGTTCCACGAACTGAGAAGTTTAAATATTCTTCAGGTAAAGCTGCAAGCTTTCATAACTTATAAGTTTTGAGAACTACTAGCTATATCTAGAAGTTCTCTTAAATTAGAAAGAAAGTATATCCAATTACCAATTTAAGTAAAAGCTATAAAAAAAAAAAAAGAATAATAATTGAAAGAAATTGAATGCAGCAATTCAAAGGGGAAAAAAAGTACCTGGAGTTTTTTAATTTCTTTCTTAAGATCTGCCTCATATTTTTCTTTCTGATTTGTATTTGTTGCACTATGCACCTGAAAAGATATGTTCTAGAATATAGTAAGGATGAATTACTATTATTCTCCAATCATAAAACAAATCACAATATTATTTATTTCTTCTTCTAAATGCATTTAGCATTTTGCATATTAACATGTGAATAATATTACAATAACCTAACATATCAAAATTAGTCATTCTCATTTAGGTTTTGGTACTGGTTTACATTCATAATACAAAGCTAAAGCACAAAGAGAAATAATTAAACAGCAGTTTTTAATCATTTCAATATTTCGTCTCTGTCACAGACATTTTCAAGAATGCAATGTTAAAATTGTAATAACATACGCAAAAACACTTGCAAAACATATGAAGTCTAATATATTTTGTCATATGAGGGGGAACCTCTGTGGGTGCTATTGGCTGGGTGGGAGAACAAACTCTTAGATGCTGGGTGGGAGAACAAAGAATTAGTTTCACGAATCTTGGAAAGTTTAACATAATCATATTTATTAAGATTAGGCTGATTTATTGAATCTGCTACTGGGGCTTCTGAAAATGTCACATGTTGGCCTACTGAAGTTGTTAAAACACTCAAAAATTTCACTCCCCCCCCCCCTTCCTTTCCAGATACATTGGGTAAATGAGTTTAGGAATTCCAATGTGCCCCATTATAGATGCTACTGACATCCCCTTCAATTGAATTAGCCAGATAACCAAATCTTAAATTCCACTTACTGGCCACACGTTTCAAATCCTTAATCCAGAATTTAGTTTTAAACAATAACTGACAGTGAGCTTTGATGTCACCTCCTTATTCACAAACATTCCCTTTTCTGACAGTCCAAATTTACTGAAAAATTCCGCTCCCCCTGACATTACTGATCTCTTTAATTTGGATATAATGGACTATGTCCTATGCTTTGTTCAATGTTCCTCCTTAAAGTAAAAATGTGATGCACAGTATTCCCTCTGTCCTAACACCAACTTGTTCATGCCTTAATATCTTCTCAGCTTCATTTTTAATCCTATTTATCAATGTTTTACAGAAAAATTTGGCAGGTATTGATGGTAGACTAATTCCTCTTCAGTTTTCACATCCTGTAAATCTCCTTTCTTAGGGATTATAATTATCATTGCTTCTTTCCATTGTTTAGGTATCATTTTGATCTCTACCACACTGTTAACCTGTCGTTAGTAAGGTGGGATGTCACAGACCCCAAAAGATTTTAAATTGACTCTAACTTTTTAACACCGTGAGTGTGAGTCATGCCTCAGTATAGCTTCCCCTCCCGTAACCTACTACTCAACGCCATAGACAACAGGCTGTTGCACACAAGCAAGTTTAGTGTGGAACCCCCCAACCTTACCACTTCTGTTACATTTTCCCACCTTACTAATGCCAGGTTAAAGATTAAATGCAGTTTTTCAGCAGCGGTTTCTTTAGTTGTCTTAAGCATTTCTATTGATATATTATCATTGCCCAAAGCCTTTCTACTTTTCATCGTCTATTTAAACAATATGTAAATATATCTTGTTGTATATTTTTATAAAACAATATTGAACGTAAAACAATAAAGAATGTATTGCTTTATAACAATATGTTCTTTATTTCATTCTTAGATATAGGTTGTGATGTAATATTTAAATCTATGCTTATAGGAGGTTCTTCCATTACAGAACTTCTAATTATGCCAGTTATATTTTTTTTTACATCTAAAATCTCATCAAAGTGTTCTTTCCATCTTCTAACAATCTCTCGTTCTATCCTCTTCAATTAGCAGAAAAACCATATTTATCTCATAGAATTTATTTGCACCTTTTCTTCAGAGCATATTTATCTTGTTACCTCATATAGTCTTCAACGTATCCTAATGCTGCAGCCTTTTGTGCTTCTACCAAACTTATCTTTCTCTCCATAAAATGAATTTCTTTAGCTCTCTGAGATTTAGCATTTTCAAATATCATTTTAACTTTATGCCTTTCTCCAATGAGTTTCCAGGTCTTGTCTGATAACCAATTCTTGTTTTTTTCTCACAAGGATTGGTTAACACTCTCTTTCAACCTCATTATATAGCATTTTAAAATGTACAATATGATATTTACTCTTGAAACAGTCAACAAATTTTTGATTCTCCAAAAACCAAATAGGCTCTTTAAATGGTGTTAATATTTATCACGGTTGTGATTCTACATTTTTGCAATTCTAATGTTTCATATCTTGATCGGAAAACCTTCATTAAAACACAGATCAAAAGATAGGGGAGGGGGATTTGGTTTGATTTGGCACAAAGCCAACACAAGTCATACTGTGCATATACTACAGATTACAACTATACATAAGCAGTTACAGAAAATTGTAAACAATATGTCTGTACAAAAATCTAGTTCCACAAATCAGCATCTACAGATAAACAGAACTGCTGCAGAAAGGGGACAGCAACACACAAAGTCAAAGATTATTACGGTAGTACAAAAATAGTTAACAATATAAGTTAATATACAAAATATGCAACACCAAGCCAAGGAATGCAGTATCTACATATATGTAAAATTATAACAGATGCTTTTACAGCAGTAGAAAAATAGGCAAAAAGGGATTATTATACGATATGCATGGACGAAAATTAAATTTAGCAATGCAGTATAAACAGAATTTAGCAACACATATAAACAGAATTACTAGAAGGTATACACAAATAGACAAGGTGTCCTAGAGCAATACATGATTAGTCGAAAAATAAACTAGTAAATAAAATGCATATACAAAATTTAAGTTAAACAATGCAGTATCTACATATAAACAAAATTACTGCAGAGGTTTCAGCAGTACATAAGCAGATAACAGTACAGGTTAACATATGCATATACAAAACAAGTCAAGGAAAGCAGTATCTACATATAGTAAGATTACAACAAACGTTATTATACAGCATATATGCATAAAAATTAAGTTTAGCATTGTGGTATTTACATATTAACAAAATTACAACAGGGTGACACAAATATACAAGATCAAGGCCTACAGTAATACATAATTGGTCAAAATTTAAACTAATGAATAATATGTATGTATAAAAGTTAAGTTAAGCAATACAGTATATTTACATATAAACAAATTTACAGTCAAATGTGTTTGTACAAATTAATTCTTCCTAAAAAATTATAAACATCATTCAATCTGCCTGAGTCTGCTAGCATTTCCCTTAGTGTATATGGCTTGGTTAGATAGGTGAAAATTTCATTCCTCTCTCGTGTAAATTGTTGACACTCTACCAGAATATGATAAATAGCGAGATGTGTATTGCATTTTTCACATATGTGAGGGTGAAAACACACATCAGCTCTCAGTAAATAAGAATGTGTGAGGTGACTGTGATCCATGTGGAGCTTAGCAAGAACAACCTCCTCCCTTCTCTTTGTAGGTTGACTAGAATGCCAGTGCTTAATTTCAGGTTTAATGTCATATAATTTGTTTGTCAATGTTTCCTGTCATGTTGACTCCCATTGAGCAATTAGCTCTGATCTTATAAGCTGTCTGTATATGGAACTGTCAAACAGTATGAGCTGATTTAGCAGCTGCAGCCCATTTCCCTTAATTTTAATGTTGCTGGGAATTCAGCACAACTGAACATCAAAATTAAGCATTTTCATTTTGTGAAACAGATGTTGCACCTCAAAGTACTGGATGTGGATTATACATAGGAGAGGAGATAGTCTGTGAAGAGGTCAATGAGTCTGTGTAAATTATACACTTTTGGTAGCAGTTTTCTTTTATATGCACAAGTGCAAGCTGAATGGCATGTAGCTCTGCTATATAATTACTGCAGTCTGATGGGATCTGATTTGAGATAATAATGTCAGGAAACACAGCAGCACAGCCAGCAAAGATATTAGTTCTTGAACCATCAGTATAGATGGGTAATAAATCAGCAGGTGCGCTCTGTGTGCAATAAACAATTGCAGGTAGATGGATGATGGAGTATAAGATTTCTGTAGCTGACAAAGTAAGCGGTTGCAGGATGGTGTGCAAACCTGCCATGGAGGGATGCTGTTATGTTTATTGTAGCTAATGTTGTCAACATTTATACCAACAGCTTGCACAGTTTCTTTAACATACATACCAAAAGGATGTATAGCAGTTTGACGTGTGTGATATTAAGCTTCCAAATGCAGAGAGGAGATACTAGTCCGTGTATGATGATATGGGAGGGATTTTATTTTTAGGGCATAATTAAGAGATAAATGTTTCCGTCGAAGTGATAGAGCCGGTTCATTTGCTTCAACATAAAGACTTTGAGTGAGTGATGAGCAAAAGGTACCAGTAGCTATCCGTATACCCTGATGATGGATGGAATCCAACCATCGTAGGTTACTCTGTCTTGCAGAACCATAGACTAGAGACCCATAATCCAGCTTTGAACGTATATGTGCACAATAAAGATGGAGCAATGAAGTTCGATCAGCATCCCACTCAGTAGAGGGAGTACGAAGGAGATTCAAAGTTTTTTTTGCACTTTTTTCTTAGTTGACGAATGTGTGCTAGAAATGCAAGTTTTCTGTTAAAGACGAATCCCAAGAATTTGGTTTCTGTAGCTACTGGAATAACAGTATGTCCCATTCTTAATTCAGGATCTGGGTGATGAGTGTATTTTCGACAAAGTGTACACGGACACTTTTTTCTGTTGAAAACTTAAACCCATTATTGGGGAGGGAGAGAAAGGGAAGAGGAAAAAAATACATGCCTATGAGATTTACTATAATATCCCATGTGGAGGATCAAAATAATGCAGCATAATCAAAATCAAACATTAAGAAATAAGAAGGAAAATGACAAACCTTACCAAATGCATGAGAAATCACCAAAGATATCCTTTACCTTCATATCTATAAAATGCATCAGTAGGAGCTGGAGCTCAACCTGTGGAGATACTGAGAACTAACATGATGACAAAAGTTACATTTCCACATACAAGTAGCAAAATGGTGCATCACCATATTAAAATACTCTGGATTGGAAACAGATATAACAAGTTTTTTCAGTGGGACAGAAAGTAAAATTATACTCAGTTATACTCGTTGATATCGTTATTTAACTCAAGTGTCAGCAAAAAGTTTGCACTTGAAATATCTTTACAACTAGGCTACTGGTACATGGAAAGCAATTGACTTCACATCAGGTTGCACTGTTAAATAGCCCATACTGTACAGCACACTTCCTTCTCTTGAGTGTATAATGGCCATACATTAGGTGGGGATCACTATCCAAAATGGCCTCAACCTTGACTGAGATTTAATAGAAGTAACATAACTGTAAAGAAATTTCGTGTGTAAACTTTTGTTTGCTCATCATGCTTGGGTAAGTTAAAATGAAAACAAGAACCTAATTTCATGCTGAGTATCATTTACTTTTATTCTCAATGAAAGGAGGAAAAAAAAAACAGACTATATCTAATCCAGAGTAATATTAAATACTACTGTAACAATTATGATGATATACCATTTTCCTATTTGTATTTGAAAATATAATATCTGCCATCATGTTAATTTTCATAACTTCAGAAGTTCAGCTCCTGATAATGAAACTTCAATTAAGGTTGAAATAACAGGAGAGAATACTATGCACAACAGAATACAAAGAGAAACTTGATGTGAAGTCAATGCTCTTTCTACATACAAAAAGCCTAGTCATGGAGTTATTTCAAACACAAACCGAAGTTCATACATGAAAAGGATGCAAATGAGAACAATTTCTTCTTATGTATAAGATATTTTCCTTCAGAGCAAAAAAAAAATCCTGCTACAAATGTAATTTAAAACTGTTCAATTATTAATTAACTAATTACTAATTAGTTCACATTATGGGTAGATACCAAGAATAGTGATCGGAGCTTGCTCCACCCTTACTATGAGTTGCCTCAGTTTGCACTACCAAATGGGTCAGGTGTCACTATCCAGGTATTTGCTTACGCTTGGAATCGCCGAACTTTATATAGTTTCTATATTCGGCATGAAACTCTTTGAGTTTCTTATTCGGCTAAGAAACAATATGGGATGTAATATCCCTTAACTTCTGTTCAATTATTTTTGACTATATTTTGATATTCCCATCATTTATGCATGAATGAACATAATGTCTGCAAATAAAACTTGTTATTAAACGTTGGTATGAACAGCTCAACTTCTGCAAAAAAACAAATGTTTTTTGCAGAAGTTTATGATTATGCCTACAGGACATAACCTACTTTTGCATTATGCCTGTAGGCATAATCTTGTTAATGAACAGCACAACTTTTAAGAGATCCTAAATACTAAATTTCATCTAGCCAGTGCAAAATTATTTATCTTATACTGATTGGATGTAATTTAATAAACAATAAAATTATTTATTTACCTATCAATGTGAATCATTTTGTCAGGATTAGAAAAAATAAATGATTCAAATGGAATAAAAACTGAACCATATGGATATTTTTTGCATGCCTGAAATCAATGTTTCCCAAAGCGTGGTACGCCGAGGGGTACGTGAAAGGTCTTCAGGGGGTATGTGGCAATTTTCAACTATGCATCATCAAGGCATGGAATCATTATTAAGAAAAAAAAAGAAGAATTATTTTAAAAGTATGTTTCTCAATATATTATATATTATGTATGAATTCTGCTACTCAGATTGTGATAACTGCTTCATTTGAATAGTTTGCAAATGTGCGGGTGACCATTCGTGAATCTTCGTATATGAACATGCATTGCGAGCCTGCAACAACGCGAAGAGCTTACGAGACGTAATTACGACATTTAATCAGATATTAATCAATGTGCTTCATTATTTGATCAAATTTAACTAACAAATTTGTTGTTAGTTAAATAAATAATAAATAAATAAATAAAAATAAAGTATATTTCATTTTATTTTATTTGAATTTAGATGTGCATGTAAACAAAAAAAAGATTTATTTTTATTAGAACAAAATTTATAAAGATATTATAAATTTTTACTTAATTTAAATAATTTATCGTAACCGATAGGAGTTTGTTGTTAATTAAAATACAGATTTGTTGTTAGTTAAAATACAGATTAACAGGTTTGTACTACTTTTACATTGATATAATTGCATTGATAATGTACAGAAGTTATATTACCTATAATAAATATAATTTTTTTTAGCTTTCGAATTCTTAAGTATGGATCATAGGTTAAAGACTAGATTTATAAAACACACAAAAAAGAGCAATATAGCAGATGTGAAGGGGAGATGAAGAGGAACTTATTCCATTATGTGTCATTTGTGGTGAAACTTAAAAAAATGAAAGGAGAAAACCATTTAATTTAAATCGAGAATACATTATCATTTTAGTTACAAATACAGAATGAATTTGTAACTAAAATGAACTTTAATTAACAGTTAAAGCTGTAAGGTTCATTTTTCCATTTTCAAGTTCATATCTGTGCGAAGTTGGATTTTCGGTCCTTGTAGATATTAAGACAAAGAAGAGTAACCGCATTATAGATGTCGAGTTGCATCCGAGATTGAAATTAACTAGAGCCAAATTTTGTTCTATTAAAAATAAATCTTTTTTTGTTTACATGCACATCTAAATTCAAATAAAATAAAATGAAATATACTTTATTTTTATTTATTTATTTATTATTCTGATAAGGGGGAACTTGATAATAATGAAAATTTAAGGAGTACAGGGATATCTGAAGTTTGAGAAACACTGCCCTAAATAAATTTTGTTACATTCCATCCAACCACAATGTAGTTTTACAATGTATAAAGTCCCTTTCATCCCCCTGAAGAATTTTAGATGGCTCAATGTTTATTAAAATTTCAAATAAATTCAAAGAATTCTATTCTTCATTAGTTAAAAAGTAACTTATGCACAGCTGGACAAAATTTAGCTGAAAACCTAAATTTATTGCCCTAACAAATCTGTTTCCTGATAATAACTATTTGTTATCAGGAAAGCTAAAATAAATAGCAAAGCATATTATCATAAAGAACAAAGCAAATAACAATGGTAAGTACCGTCACATTTCAACATAAACACGTGCAGAAATTAACATGGAAGGAACAGAAAAAATAAGTCTTAGTACGATGAGTGTGCAGATTTTTTTGTCCTAAAATTGAATATAAAAAACAATAACTAACACAGGGGTTAATAAGTTGTAATAATACAGATAGTTACTGACTAGTTTCACCACATATTCTAATAACTTCTTCTGGGTTAAAAACAAAAAAATACAATAATCAGTAAACATGAACCATTACATAACTAAAACAGAACATGCGGGAACTGTTACACAAAAGTAAAAACACATGCCGTGTAGAAGATGGCATGAGTCAGTCACTGTTCAGTAGATAAGCATGATACGAGAGTAGTCTGAAAAGTTCTCGGCCATAGATGCAACACTATCAGCAAGATATTTTATTTTCTAAGTTGGCACATCTGTCATAAGCATCCATGTGAAATTGCAAGGCATTCTATCAAATAGTTTGTTTTATACAGCTGTCTGAAGCAAAAGTGTTGTCAATATCCCTTGAAATGGTAAAATTGAGTATCGTGCAGTTGTAAAATTCTTTGTAAAAGAAGGTTTAATGCCAAAAGAAATTCATTCGAAGTTCATAAAAAGTTTATTGGCACTCTTCTCCTTTGTTTTCGACAATTAAGAAATGGGCTGCTGAGTTTAAACGTGGCTGTACCAGCCTTGAAGATGATCCACGAGAAGGATATCCAAAAAGTGTAATAACACCAGAAATCATTGATCAAATGCATGATATGATATTGGATGACATGCGAGTCGTTGCTGAGACTATAGGCATTTCAAAAGAATGTGTAGAATATATTTTGCATGAAGAATTGCAAATGAAAAAGCTTTGTGCAAGATGGGTGCCACGCTTGCTCACAGCAGATCAAAAACGCACTCGCATGAAAATCTCTGAACAGTGCTTGGAGCGTTTTAACAAGAATAAAACCGATTTTGTGTGTTGATTTATTACTATGGATGAGACTTGAATTCACCATTACAGACCAGAATCCAAACAGCAGTCAAAACAGTGGACAGAAATCGGTTGTTCAGCGCCAAAGAAGACAAAGTTGGTTCAATCAGCAGGAAAAGTCATGGCATTGGGGTTTTGGGATGCTAAAGGCATTTTTTTTATTAATTATCTTGAAAAGGGTAAAACAATAATTGGGGAATATTATACCGATCTTTTAACCAGACTAGACAAAAAATTCGTGAGAAAAGACCCGGTTTGCAGAAGAAAAAAATCATCTTTCATCAGGACAATGCACCTGCCCACAAAGGTGTTTTGGCAATGGGAAAATTAAGGTATCTGCACTATGAATTGTTGGAACATCCACCCTGTTCCCCAGATTTAGCTCCCTCTGACTTCTATCTCATCCGAAAACTAAAACTCTTCCTTGCTGGTCAGCGTTTTCTTCGAATCAAGAGGTGATTGCTGCTGTAGAGGGGTATTTTGCAGATCTTACTGAGAACCACTACAGGGAAGGTTAATGGCGCTGGAGCATCGCTGGAATGAATGTATTAGTTTTAAACGAGATGTTGAAAAATAAAAATAATTTTGAAATTATAAATTCGTTTTTTCATTATTAGGCCAAGAACATTTCAGACCAAACTCATAGTTGCCAGAAAAGTTAAAGTCTGATGGTGAAAAGATCTAACAAGTGACCTCCAAATATCAATATTATTCCCTGGTTTCTGTTGATTGTGCCTTCTGTCTAAGGCATAGAGCTCTTGTTCCATTCAATACTGGCAAGCTGGAAGAAGTGGAAAGCTGCCATGTGCTGTCTTCTCTGTCATTATTGATGTCTCCAATATTCTCTTTTTTGTGTAATTTCCAAATTTCTAGCTGTTTGTTCTATGTAAGCAAGGCCACAAGAAAATAGAATTTTGTAAACTCTAGGATGCTTCTTGAAAGAGTTTATGGTCCTTAGGTGAATGTAACAGAGCTCGCTTGAAAGCCACTCTTATGTCATGAGATTTCAGATTAGAGATTTTGAGAGAAAGTCTACCAAAACAAGGTTATGTAATCGATGTCAAGAATTTGTTGTGGAGAAGGAGCAGAGAATAGTATTCTTTGTATCATTTTCTTAGAATATCAACTGCTCATCAATAGTTAGAGAAGAGAATGTAATTCTTCTTTTAGTGTTACTTCATCTCCTGTGATGGAGATCGCCCATTTTTTTTTTTTCCAGCATATGTATAATGCCTAATTTTTGCGACATGTGGTGCAATAAAGAGAAATGAAGGTAATAACCTGTGGGCTTACGGTATATGCTAAAAGAGAGGCCTCCTTGCTTTTTTAGAAATTAAAACATGCAGGGAACGTAATTTTCATTCATTTTCAAATTCTAAAGTGACTGTAATTTTATGATGGAAGGAGTTAATTGATGAAAGAAAATTGTGTAACTCAGCCACACTGTGCTTCCAGATTATTAACATGTCATCTATATATATCCAAAGTGACAGTTTTGGATTTGTAAATAGCAGGAAATATTTTTCAAAGTTTTCCATGAATAAGTCAGTGAATGAAAGAGATAGAAAGCTACCCATTACAAGGCCAGATAGTTGTTTGTGGATTTTTAGAAATAATGAGTTGAGAAAATGTCTAAATAGATGAGAGACGTCAGGAGGAAAAATATCACCTACCAGTGCAATAATGTCATCTAAAGGAAAATTTATGATATTCTAAAATTCTAGCTAGTCTAGAATATCAACAGATATTCTAGACTAGCTAGAATAACTGTTGGCAAAATAGAAATTTCTTCTAGTTTTTCTAAATGTTGCAAGTTTTGATGATGGAGTCTGTATGTCTCATGTGCTCCTTTAGAAGATTAGGCAGATGTTTTGATAACAAATTGAGAGATTTTTCACGAGTCACGAGAGAATATAGTAATAGATTTGAGCTATGCTAAAAAAAAAAGTTTTTGATCAATATATAGTGTGGCTTTTTGTTGCGAATTGTGCTACATTTTTTTTCAGTCTGATACAAATGTCCTTTAGTAGTGTTGTTATTGAAGTTTTTTATTGTTTATATTTTTCACTGCTGGTTCATATTACCTAGAGGTGAGATCAGTTAGATGCATTCAGAGGTAGCAGAGAAAAAAAAAAGGCAAGTTTTGTTATTTTTATTAGAGTTTTCTACTTTAAATAACACAAAGTAAATAATTTGCAGTTGGTGAAATTCTACTCAAAAACTTAAAATTTGTGGTATAGTTGTAGTGGTTCTTGGTTCTTAGTACTTAGTTTTTCGTGCACTATTTGAATGATGGTGGCAGCCACAGCTCACTCTACTAATGGCTTGTCCAAGTCCTCTCCCATTTAAAGACTACATTTTGCCTAACATACTACAGGATTCTGTGGAATGCAGTGCTTGTGGCATGTATGCATCCCAGCAGTTGGATATGTGGCAGGTGAGAGATGGGGAGGGGGTCATATATGTGGAAAATGTAGGTAATGGGAAGAACTTTGTGAGTTGAAGATTAGTATAACAGAGACTCAACAGCATTGCATCAGAGTCAGGAGAATACTGACCTAGAGAGAGAGAGAGAAGAGTAGTGTGATAGAGGGTGAGGATAGTGAGCAGAATGTAAATGAAAAAATAAAAGTGGAAAATTTGAATCACTATGAAGTTTTTGGAGATAGTCTTGGTTGGGAAGATAAATGGCAAGCAAGAGTGGGTAGCTTGCAGAGAGAGAAAGAGATATGTGCTGAAAGAGGAATGTCTCGGAAATTAACTGAGAAGCATGAAAGAAGATATTAAACAAATGGAAGCGATGAATGCAAAGTGAATCAGAGTGGGAGTGAGAGAGATGGGAATGATAGAAGAGGAGAGAATAGAAACAGCAGAAGGGAGAAAATGAGCAAAAAGTGAAGGAGTGCTGGAACCAGGGATAGAGAGAGAGAGATGCCGGGACAGCATATAAGGGAACAAAGAAATAAAGTGTTAGAGGAGAGAGATGCAGGTGAGCAAGAAAGAAACAGATTGATAACAGGTATGATGTATGGAGACTCAATGATATGTGGTGTGCAAGACAGAATGCCTGGAGGAATGACAGAAAGTGTGGCTATGGCAATTAAGTGGGTTGAAAGGGTGGATGAGATGATTGCGATGGTGGACATAAATGACTTGAGAGGCAGTGTGAATTAGGTAGCAAGAAAACTGAGGTTCGTGTTTGAGGTTGTATGGTAGAAGACTCAGAGAGGGAAGATAGTGTGCGTGTTGCCCAGGAATGATATGATAATGAAGAGCATTAATAATGAATAGTATGACAGTGAGAATGAGTCAAACAAGATGCTCGGAGCATGTGGATGCTTGGAAGACATTTGAGGACAGAAAGGAACTGAATGCAAGAGACTTCTTGCGTGTGAATAAGGAAGAATGTAGGCATCCGGAGAGATTGCTGTCCTCTGAATGAGTCACTATGTCAATGCAGGGAAATTAGAATTATCAGGGTGGATGGTAGCATGGGTGGCCTCTTGTGGGAATAGGTGCTTGGGAGAAGGGGAAATATATTGGGTAATGTTGAATCCAGTGGAGTCTGGTGGGGGATAATGATAGATATAGAAACATTGATATTTTTATTCTTTATACTAATGCCAGGAGTATTTGGAATAAATTGGTAGCACTGATAGCATCACCAGTTCAAAGATTATTGGGATCTCTGAGATGTGGCTGATGAAAGATGATATACTAACAGGAATGGAAGTAGCAGGGTACAGCATTTTTCGACATGATAAGATGGAAAAATGTGATGGTGGAGTACTGCTTATGATAAGTGATAACTTATGTCCTCTCAGAGTGAAAGATTTGGAGGGAAGTGGCACTAATGGTTTTGAAAGCATATGGTGTGAGGTGGAAGTGAGCAATACAGGATATTTAGTGGGGTGTTGCTACAAGCCAGGGGGCATAGAGGGTGAGAACAGGAAATGTTTAGGCTGTTGAGCTTGGCAAGTGCAAGAAAAATTATTGTTATGAGAGATTTTAACTACAGTAGTATATTGGGAAGAGGAAACTGCATATAGTAATAAGGGAATAGAATTTCTAGAATTCTTGAGCGACAAAAGTCTTAGGCAACTACATGTTGCCTAAGACATTTGTCATGTAGTAGAAGGAACATGAGGTTGAAGAGTTTTGGATTTGGTCATAGCATCAGAAGAACTGTTTATAACTGAAATGGCATCTCTGCCCTCAGTTGGAGAGCGTGACCATGCGGTTTTGACTTCGAAGATGAATAGACATGTGAGAGTATCAAAGAGAAAGGAATGTATGTGGAATTATAGGGTAGGTGATTATAATAGCCTTAGATATCAACTTGGGGGAGTTTCATGGAGAGAAGAATTGGAAGGATGAGATATCATTAGTGCTTGGGGAATTGTGAAGAAATATTTATTAGCAGCAATAATAAGTTGCATACTACAAGTGAAAAAGCAGACAATTGGTGTAAAGTGGATGACAAATAATATCAAACAGGAATTATAGGTTAAAAAGAGATTATGAAAGAGATATAATGAGAGGCGAGGGGGATGAAGAGCAGATACATGAAGAATATAAGACTCAGGCCAGGAGAGTGACTAGTATGGTAAAGAAAGCAAAACTGGAATATGAGAAGAGATTGGCCCTGAGATACAAAGAAAATTCTAAAGAACTTTTTAGCTATGTGACCATTAAGAGGAGAAATGATTGTGGAGGAATGACACTGATGGATAAAAATGGGAATAGAGTGACTGGTGTAAAGGACATAGTGGAGTTGTTCAATGAATACTTTATTGGTGTTTCATCCCGAGTACTCTGGATGTCAAAGCAGTAGGACTAGATGGAATTTCGCCACGGGTATTGAGAGAATGTGCTAAAGAACTGACTGACAGCTCTGTGACCTGACTTTTCAATGAAACTCTGGTCAAGGGAAAGAGGGTAAAATAGTGCCATTGCATAAGGGTGGTAGCAGACTGTAAGTGTTAAATTATAGACCAGTGTTTCATCAGTAGATCTTGGAGAAATTAGTAAGAGACCATATACAGCATTGGGCAGGTGAGGGCCATGTTATCCGTGAGAGTTAACATGGATTTGTTAAGGGGTACTCTTGCTTTAGTAATACATGATTGCCTTTTATAATTTATAATAAAGTGGCAAGAGGGGTTAATGAGGGAAAGGCATATTCTGCCTTTTTTTTTTTTTTTTTTTTGATTTTACAAAGGCATTTGACAGGGTACCACATGATAGGCTGATATTTAAGCTGCAACATATGTTTAGATGTCAGGTTAGTAAACTGGATTCAGGATTGGTTATCTGATAGGTATCATACAGTTGTATATGGAGAGGCGGCAACACCAAGGAGGCAGAAAGTTACAAGTGGGGATCCCATAGGGCTCAGTACTGGGACCTGTATTGTTTAATCTTTATATCAATGACACTGTCAGTGGATTGCATTGTGATATTCAGTTGTTCGCAGATGATGTAAAGCTGGGAAGCATTATTACTAATAACCCTTACCAGCTTCAGTTGTGGTAGCCTTGCAAGAGGATTTGAATAAATGGAACACATGAGCAAATGAATAGGACATCAGTTTAATGCAGCAAAATGTAAAGTCTTGAAGTTTGGGATACGTCGATATGGCTGAATCCTCCGTCGGAGAAACTGTACTGGTGGAGGTAAGTAGGCAAGGGATCTGAGGATGATGATTGATAGAAACCTGAAATTCAGGGAACATACTGCAAAGGTGGTGAAGGTAACTCAGAGGATTGATGCAATACTGAGAAGGACGCTGACCTGCAGAGATAAAAGAGTCGTCACTCCATTGTATTAAGCCCTGATAAGATCACACTTAGACTATTGTTCTCAAATTTGGTCCCCAGGATTTGAAACGTATAAATTAACTGTGGAAAAAGTGCAGAGGCAGATAACAAAGATGGTATCAGAACTGTACAATGTTAGTTCTGAAGACAGGATGATCTAATGTCCAATTCACACCTTGTGGTGCACTCTGTTAGGTATCTACCTGGATACTGTTAAATTGTGAATGAAGATATTTATAATTAATAATACTTCATTCATAATTAACATGATCTAAGATATCATAAGCAGGACTTATTTAAATTTATTTTGTTGGTCTCTTGCTTATAAAATTATTCATGTAATTCTTTGAGTTTTGTTAGTTAATTTTATTTATGTAATTTTAGGGTATATCATAGACATGAAAAGGCTCTCTATTAAAGTCATTTATTTTATTTGCTTTATTCCTTTAATAATAATATAAGAAACTGTGATGTATATAATTTCAATATATCCAGAAGATTCCTTGTGATATCATTTGATTGGTTGTTGTGAGAAATCATGCAAATTTCTCCTAGCATGTTGGAGCGTGAACTACTATATACCAAGGGAAAAGCAAGTTCGATGTGAGCTAAACCGGTGAGAACCAGTTACTGGCAGGAAAAAGGAACGAATGGACATGAAAACGAAAGTAAAAGAGGGAAACGAGTGTGGGGAGTATAGAGAACGGTAGCTAGAGACTGAAGAGATTTTAAAGTGCCGAAAACGGAATAGAAAGACCGGGAATCGCTTGGCATTTTAACTTACCGTTTTGGGAGTTGGATTTCTACCAAAACTTCATAACACCGAGCAGTGGAATAGTGCAGGACATAGGATAACACGAATAAGAAAAGGAAGAAATCGGAAATTAATTTATACCAAGTGCAAAAAAAGGTTATATTCTGCCGAGTCTTTAAATCAATCGCGGAAATAGAAGATTCTTTTGAGTTTGTATTACTATGAAGAAAAAGTCAGCAAGGACTTTAAAGATGTTGTTCGATCATCTTATGATGTGATGAAGCTATATCCTGGTAAGATTACCTTTACTATACTTAGTGAGAAGTAACGAAAATTAATTTCGCCGAAAGTAATTTATTCCTAGTTGCTGTATTCAGCGAGTCAAGATTGAATGTGTGATGTGCTAAGACTTTTCCCTCTTCAAGTGACAAATGCTATATTATTGAATTAAGTGTTCATTGACTGAACGAGAATATTGAGAAGCGTTATTTGTTAATTTAGGAATCTCAAACTTACTAGAACTAATTTTGATTGACTGAGCATAGAGAATTACAAATGAATATCTGATGGTTCATGAGTTGTATTCTTTCTGAATATCTTGAACTGATTTGATATTTAAAATGTTTTGAGATGTAACCTTGGTCAGCGTGAAGTTGTGATAGAAGTTCTTTGTAACAAGATGAATAAGATCTGTTAATATAGTTTTTAATTATAAATTTTAAGCTCAGCTGAGTAGTGTACTAGTATCTTAATGAGAGTTTTATATTCGTTTAATTGTAATGTCCCAGTTGAAACATTGTGTTATGTAATTATATTTGACACTGCATTAAATGTTTTTTTTTTTTTTTGTTTTTTTTTTTTTTATCTAAGATCAATCTAGAGTGTGCCTGATTTTCTTTCACTGAACCGCTCATTAAATATTTCGAACCAAAAGTTGCAGCTTTGCTTAATAGTGAGAACCTTGGCCTAAAATCAGCTTTATAATAACCTGGTACAGTTGAAGGTTGATTTATCAAAGTTGCTCATGCAATTCAGAACATAAAAGTGGCACAGTTTAATACAAATTTTCTTTATGTTTGGATGATATATCAGCCTAGAACTAGTTAAATACTAACGAGGAACTATAAGACGATAAAACTTGATTGAGCAGAAACTACGATACGACAATACAGAATGAACGGGGGCGGGCTGGCTATATAGGATTTAGCCAACCAAAGTGTATTCTCATTGGCTTAAACCAAAATAAAAAATGATGGCACATGACAGAATTTCATGCCAGCTGGGGAGTCGCCCAGTTAAACAAGGCCTCCATTGTTTTCGCCAGGGCAAACAGCAAAAAGTCAGATACTGGAATAAATCCTAAAACCCACCCCACCTCAATATCACCAAAGTTCAAGATCGGTACTATCAACATAAGAAGCCTGAATGGCAAAGAAATCAAGCTAGTTGAGGAATTGGATAAGTACCAGATCGACATAACAGAGGTGACTGAAACAAAAAAGAAAAAAACTGGTGAGATCTTTCTGAGCAATAAATACAAAATGTTACATTCAGGCAATGACAATCAAGGAAAAGAAGGAGTAGCCATAGCATTCAACACTAAATATGAGGTTAATCTTCTTGAATGGCAGGCAGTCTCAAGTAGAGTAATTTGGGCAAATATGAGAATGCAGAACTGGACAATGAGACATATTTGTGCCTATGGTCCCACAGAAGGTTCTACTAAGGTAGAAGTGGAGGAATTTTTTGAGGCTCTAGAGAAAGTTACTGACACAATGAAAAAGGAAAAGTTGGTCCTTGTTGGGGATCTAAATAGCAGAGTAGGAAGTGATTGTGAGACATACAAAAATATTTTGGGAAAATTTGGAGAAAAGAGCAAAGCTAATAATAATGGCAAATATCTCTTGGATTTCTGCTCAGGACATGGACTGGTTATTACTAACACCATGTTCCAACATAAAAATGTGCACAAATTCACATGGAAAGAAGAGGCAAGGAATTAGAAAAGTCCCATTGACTATGTTATTGTTGATAGTGATGTTTTCTCCCTGGTGCAGGACACCAGAGCGTACAGAGGATTTGAAATTGGAAGTGAACACTATTTAGTCTTGAGCAGGATAAAACTGAATTTCATATTGAAAAGAATAACATGTAAGAATGGTTTAAAGCGAATAAAAGTTGAGCAGCTCTCAGATGTGAATTGTAAAATACACAAACATTATTCAAGAAAAAATGAAAGAGTTTGAGAACAAGAACCAAACCTTGGAGATTCAGTGGCAAGCACTAAAGAAAACACTGATTGATTCAGCCAGAAAGGCATGTGGTGAGGTTGTGTGCAAGGATAGAAAAATCAGAACTCCATGGTGGAGAGGAAGTTAAAGAGACAGTGAAAGAAAAGAAGAAAGCATATCAAAAGTTCCTGTCAAATAAGTCAACTTGTGCTCTTAGAGAATACAGACACAAATGTAAAAAAGCTAAACAGTATGTAAAACTAGCTAAACAAAAGTCATGGGAGGATTTTGGTAAGAACATAGAAAATAAAAATGAAGAAGGTGGCAAGATATTCTAGAGGTTGTTGAAGAAGCTAAGAAATGGAAGAAAGAGTGCTGTAAAAGAAATTAGAGATGATAAAGGTGACATGAAAACAGGAGAAAAAGTTATCCTTGAAGTGTGAAGCAATTACTTTGAAAAATTGCTAAATGAAACAAGCAGTGATCATAGCACTGCTTGTTTCATTTAGCAATTAAAAAAAGCCATCTGGCTTTTTATTAATTAACTTAAGGAATTCACAACATAAAATAGAAGATAAATTAAATTTCAATATATATTTCCAATATTTTGCAACGTCACATTGCCATTTTCAAAGGAACTTACAATAAAGACATGTGCACGCAGGCACTACATACAGTAAATGAGGAAGAAGCAGGAAGCTATCGTTTCTCCTAAAGGTCCCGATGGTGCCCCCCCCCCCCAGTGGGCAATGTAGGTATTCATGGGCGTTGGGCTGAATGTCTCATGATGTATGTCTCCCAAATTTGGGGCAGTCTCATGCAACCAAATTACTTGAGGTTTGGCATGTTTCTTAGGGCTGAGGCTGATTCCATTTAAAGTCTTTCAAACTTGAACTTGCTGCTGTGTATTATCGTGGCTTTCCACCGTATTCTGTAAGCTCTCCTACTTTGGCTAAACAGGCAGGACAGCGAATATCAAATTTCAGAACACAAGGACTGCATCCGTTTTCACAGTATAGCCACTCTGGTCTTGCAGACCATGCTCTGGATACACGACGCAGAATACAGTGGAAGAAAGCCACAATAATACACCGTAGCAAGTTCAAATTTGAAAGACTTTTTCATGAAATCAGCCTCAGCCCTAAGAAACATGCCAAACCTCAACAAACGTGGTTGCATGAGACTGCCCCAAATTTGGGAGACATACATCATTAGACCTTCAGCCCAACGGCCAAGAATACCTACATAGCCCGCTAGGGGGCACCATCAAGACTTTTAGGAGACACGATAGCTTCCTGCTTCATCCTCATTTGCGCATGCACTTGTCTTTATTGTAAGTTCCTTTGAAAATGGCAACATGACGTTGCCTAAATATTGGAAATATATATTAAAGTCTAATTTAATTTATATTCTATTGTACGTTGTGAATTCCTTAAGTTAATTAATAATTATGTATAACCAGCATATAAGCCTTTCTACGAGAATTACCATCATAATTCATAACAAACAAAAAGTCATAAAAGCCATCAGGCTTTCATGGCTTTTTCTACTTCAAGTATGGATATGTATTCCTGACCACGCATGCAGTCAAGAATACATATCCATACTTGAAGTAGAAAAAGCCATCAAAAGCCTGAAATGTGGAAAGGCAGGAGGAGTAGATGATATTCGAACAGAAATGCTCAAGTATGGAAGTGTAGAAGTCTTACAGCGGATGCACTGCATAGTTCAGAAGGCCTGGACAAAGGGAGGAATTCCACATGATTGGTGGAGTAGAACTCTCATAGTATTCATATATAAAAAGGGAAATAAAACCGAATGTGAGAATTACACAGGTAATTCTCTACTAAGTGTTCCTGGTAAGATATATGCAAGTATACTTGAGAAATGGCTGAGAAGGATTGTGGAACAGAAGCTTGGTGAAGAACAAGCTGGATTCAGGACAAATAGAGACTGTCAGGATCAGATTTTCACTTTATGACAGATAGTTGAGAAATCATGGGAATATAGCAAAGATCTGTATTTAAGTTTTATAGATCTGGAAAAGGCATATGACAAGGTGCCAAGAGAGAAGCTATTCGAAATGCTACAGTTATATGGTGTCAATGGGGCATTATACCAAGTAATACTTAGTCTTTATTTGAGTTGTAAGTCAGCAGTTAGAAATGAAGTACAGGAAGGTGGTTTAATGTTAAATCTGGTGTCAGACAAGGATATACTTTATCCCCTCTGTTATTCATTATCTATATGGATCACATTATGAAGTAAAGTCGTATTAAACCTGATATCGAAATTGAAAATGTTAATCTCAGCTCTTTGCCTTATGCGGATGATGTAATACTTCTAAATAAGTCCACTTTGCTTAACTTGGGAGAAAAAAGGATTAAAACCTAGCTTATAAATTTGCTTGGTATCTTTAACATAGTAGATACCCAAGGTAAAAAACTTTCTGCATCTTAGTAATGATTAATTTTTCATGTAGTATTATCATATCCTGTACATCCCTTGGAGGGTATATATCAGGGAATCTTGCCTAACTATCGTAATAGATAATAAATTTAGTTTAATCCTTTATCCAAGTGTGCGCAAACAAAGTTTGCACCTGAAAGTATCTTCAGGACTGAGGGTAGGTAGTTGCTCCACCTTTGCAAGGAGTCGCCCGGTGTTGTACCACCTCACCCGAGTCCTGAAGATACTTTCAGGCGCAAACTTTGTTTGCCCACACTTGGATAAAGGATTAAACTAAATTTATTAAAGTATAAACTATTTTGGTGGATTTGCTTCCTGGTTTTCATACTTTCATAACCTATTTGGTATTCTTACAACCATTTTCATTTGTTTCTTTGCCAAAAATAATCCATTCTTCATTCTAAATTTTTAAGCAAAATTCATTAAACACATCAATTTATAATGTATACAGAAAAACTAAATTAGTGACTAAAGGAAAAAACATGCCTCGGTTGTACTCTTTTGTATGGATTATTATTATGTAGCATCTCCAAGGAGTGTAAGGACTCATCATGGGATGCCACTTCACTTCACTCATCTCACAGTCTCCCTTACTGCTTAACTCTCCCAATACACATAACCTACCATCAATGCCATCTATTGCCCATCACCAATAACCACCTGCAGCATTTTTTTGTCTGTATAAATAAACAACCATCTCTAATCCAGAGTATTTTAATAATAAGGTGTGACACCTTTTGGCAACTTGTATATGAAAATATGACTTCTGCATTACTTCAACCTTGGTATCACTTCTGTGTCTGGCTCCCACTGATGAGACCTCAATAAAGGTCAAAACAAGTCTGGGTAGTGACCCTTCCCATAATGCTTAACATTATACATACCTGTAAGGATATGTGCTTTGCATTATGGGATACTAAGACAAGTGATGTGAAGTCATAAGCTTCTATATACGAATTGCTCCAGTCCTGAAATTAGTTCAGGTGCAAACTTGTTTGCTTACACTTAGATAAAGTATTAAACCAAGTACATAATTTTTTGTATCTTAAATTTATAGTACAACCAAGTGGAAAATCTTCCAACAACTGTTCATCTTTTGTTACCTCCACAGTATCTTCTTCCAGATTTCATACATATGGTTTAATTAAGCATGAAATCTAGAAGAACATTTACTGAAACTTTCATTCCATAAGTCTGTTTTGCATTTGCTGATAACTCTTAACCCAATAAAATATTTAATTTTCTACAATTTTTCCCTTCATCCATTTGACACGTATCTTAATCGGTTTTTTGACCTATGGATTTTATTCACACACTGATGTTGTTAAATATCTCTTTGTCAATACCTCCAATCTGTCTCCTAAGCTTTTCATCAGCCTTGGAGTTCCACATACAAGTCTTCATGCAACTAGCCACAGGTCAGGTGAGCACTTCATGATCACGCTCACCAACTGGAAGGAAGTGCAACATCCCACTCACAATTACATCCTCTGATGAAATGATCAGATCTAAAATTATCACTTCTCGCATGCCCTCCTTTGCATAGAGCTTAACATAATTGTCTCTCACAAACTCAAGAAATTCATTTCTGTTATTCCCAGATGCCCTCTTAATTATAATCAATATTACCATAATTAAAATCACTCATAATGATCACCCTTCCCTTGTTCACTAACTCAAGTTGCATATACATTTTTTCATCACTACCCTCCACATTCCCTGTCCTTTAGTAACATCCAACTAAATATCACTTCCTGTCAACCTCCACCTCAAAATCGTTGCCACTGTTACCCACTTGCATCTCTACCTTATGTAGACATAATTTTCCTGGTATCATCAGCAGCACTCCCTCATTCCTTCTTGTCCTTTCTCTCCTCACAAAAAATCACCATCATATGTTTCCATTTCTATTTGCATCAGGATATCATCTTCATCCACCATGTTTCACTTATTCCAACACTTTTTGGACAAATAAACTTGATCAGTGAAACTATTTCAATTCCCTTATTTCTGATGCTCCTAGCATTTGTAAACACAGCAGCTCACTCTTATGTCAATAACCAGTCCTGCCCTACCCATGCCACTTGTTGGTTGTAATTTCCCCACCACAATGCCCAGTCACCATATATCTCTTCAGACTCAACCACCCACCTCACATCCCAGGCCATTCCATTCGTATGCTGATCATCTGCCCCCTCCCCCCCCAACTCACATATATTTACCACTTCTGACACCCACTATTGTCTTCCTGAGCATTCTGACTCCTTCCCTGTTTCCCTATCCCTCTTGCATTCCCATTCCCTCATCATCTCTCTCACACTACTATCATTCCCATTAATAAGCACTTCAGTCTTATCTCTTCCACTCTTTCCTGATCTTTCACTTCAACTCTTTCTTTCATCTGATCTCTTGCTGGCATCACTCACTGCGTTTCCTTCTGATAACCATCTCTCCAGTTGACTCACACTAAAGCCATTCAAAATGCAATCTATTACTTTCGTACAAATCCATTCTTTCCTCAAACATATACCATGCATCTATGAACTACATTCCCTTCTCCTCACACAGCTTGTTATCTTTCACTCTCCTCAATAACCTCCTAATATCCATCGTTATATTCTGCCTATGTCTCCAAATCATTTGTTTCCACAACCACCACTAACTCTTTTGTTCATTTACTTCTCGTATCCATCAAATATCTTGCATCAATTATTTTGCTCATTCTCCCTCCTGGAAAGCAGACTTTTTGGACTCTCTCTTTAACTACACCTCTGATAATTTGATCTCCATAAATTTTCTTGGTATGAAGTGTATTTTATTAGTAAATATATGCAGACTAATAGAGGAAGAAATTTTGCACATACCTTATTTGGATGTTAGGATGTCTTTGTTCTCCATACTTCTGCTGTTAGGCCATTAGGTGGGGGGAGGAAACATGGGGATATTTAAGGCAAGGTGGAAAGATTAAATTAGAAAACCCAGTTTTTTTTTTAAATAATATATATATACATATATGTTAAAGATGCCAAGCTATTTTAAACCAAGGTAAAATACTTTCTACACACACACACACACACACACACACACACACACATTATTATTATTATATTTAAGGGTGCTTCTTTGGGAAAAAGAAGGTATTTATGTGAAACAAGGCCGGGGGAGAGCTTTAACAGGGTGTAAGCCGTTTTGATCGTGTTATCGTCATTGGAAAATTTCGGGATAAGTGTAGGGCTATGTCATGAAAGGCTTGGTGTGTCTGCCTTAGAAGGACTTTTGTTTTCGCTTATTGGTCGGAGTCATGACCTAAATTTTATGTTGTGGAGCTTCCAACACTCAGAAATTAGGTATGGTCGGTGGACGTTGATTGAGTTTTCATCTCATTTTATGGTTATTGTTTCCAATATTCTAAGCATTGTTTCGTTGTCTTGTTTGTCTATTATTATGGCCTTGTCAATTTGCAGGGCATGTTTCTGTTCAAGGGTGTGAACTGCTATTTCTGTCTTCCCTGTACTCTGTATTTTCTTTTTCTTTTTGATGTTGCATTTTTTGTGTTTAAATGTTCAGAAATAGGGATGTTACAGTCACGGAAGTGTTCTTATAGTCTAGCCCATAAAGAACTGATGGTAGAACCTGTGTAGGTGATACACAGGTTCTACTATCAGTTATCAATATCACTACAGTCTTTTTGGCAAGGAAATTTGTAGACTACATGGTGTTCTAACATTTCTTTGTGTGTGAGATTTAGTGGGTTTTAGGAGAGATGCTAATTTTTGGTTCGTGGTGAATACTAGTTTATAGTCGATGTGTTTGAAAATGTATTTGTAGGTGTTTTGTATGTATAGCAGTTTGATAATCTTTCGTGTTGGGAGGTCTGTTTTGATGGGTTTTTGCTGTTCCGTTTGCGTAATTTATTAGTTGTATGGGATAGCTGCGATTGTTAAAAATAATTTTCCGATGACGATAGCACCATTGAAACGGCTTGCACCCCGTTAATGCTATCCCCTGGCCGTTTCCCATAAATCTCTTTCTTTTCCCAAAGAAGCGCCCTTAAATATAATATATATATGTATTATTTTTAAAAAAACCAGGGTTTTCTAATTTAATCTTCCCACCTTGCCTCAACCCCCCCCCCACACACACACTTTTCCTACCCTCCCCCTTTAACAGCCTAACAGCAGAAGTATGAAGAACGAAGACATCTTAACATCCAAACAAGGTATGTGCAAAATTTCTTCCTCTATTAGTTTGCATATATTTATAGTTCACCCACCGATTTGAGGTCCCTCGACACTTCTGCGCATGTCAGAAAAAGGAGAATCCATTCCGATAATAGGGTAATCCGTCTGTCTTCTAATTTGCTTGTATAACAGTTGGAAAAATGTACGTAGAGTGTTAATACGTGCAAATACTGCGTTCTACATAAAACAATGTCACTTCGCTCCATAATAAGTTTCCTTATATTCTGGAACTTTTTAAAACAAAATCCGATTTCATGAAGTATTTTCCTTAAAGTTTCTCTTTTCCAAGGAAAATTAATTTTTTCTTTAAGCACAGGAATCAATTTCGGAACAGTTGGCACTCTTTTCTCGACCACGTAAAATTCGTGAATAGCTCTTCTTATAAAATCGACATCAAAATCATTCAAAGCTATGGTTTCGATGGTTTTTGTTTCTCTGGCGGTTTTTTTTTAGGAGATTTAAATTTTGGCTTACCTTCACCTTTTGATTCCCTACGAATTCTTTTAACAGTCAACCCCGATACGCCCGCAATTGCACTTGCACGTTTTATGACTTGAGAAAGGGGAACAAGAAGACGCCTTCTGACGATTCTTTTTCGCAGAATGTCAGCACATTATTCAATAATCTTTTGCAAGAACTACTAAAACGTTTAACAACAGAACTTGTAGACTGTACTGGATCCATCATACAAATTAATAATAAAAAAAAATGCAAAAAGAGAACAACAAAAATCAAGCTAGTACTAGTACAGCGACAGACAAGAAAGCACGTGATTTCGCATGTTGGCGACCAATTTGTACATCATTTCTTTCTCCCCTTCAGCATGAATCGACTATTCTTGGCACCAAGCCAAGAAGGGATCTAGAAATGGTGGGCGAACTATACCTCTAAAATACACTTTTAATGCCCTAAAAATTCTTAAGTAAAAAGCCAATATATTTAAAATAAGGGACACTCCTAAACGAAAACAGGCTAAAATAGCTGTATAAATAATATTTATTAATAATACATGCACCAACAGAATGTCTTGGAACAAAAAAGTAAATAGAAGAGAAAGGAAGGAATAAGAAACTGGAATGAAAATACTAAAGCAATAATCAAAGACAAAGAAAGAGGAACATAAACAGTGGATAAATACAAAATCATTAGAAACAGAAATTAATTATAAACACAAAGAACAAAACAATAGCAAAAACTTCTTCAACAAACAACTTTTATTTAACAATATCTGGCAGTCAAGAAAAATACTGGAAAGTTGTAATAAGGCCATTATATAAAGTTATACACATGAATATTAACTTCAGAACTTAAATCATATGCAGAAGATAAACTTTGTGAAGAACAAAATGGCTTCCAAAAAGGATGGTCATGTACTGACCCACCTTTTACAGTAAAAATTACAATGGAAAAGGAATGTGAATTCAACATAGAAACACACATAGCATTTGTAGATTACCAAAAAGCCTTTGACAAATTCCTAAGGAACAAACTGTGGATCATACTGAAGAAGTTAAGCATTCCAAATCAGCTACTCACAGCAATAACTATCATGCATCAAAACAATCAAATAGCAGAGAATCTATGAAAAAGTTACAGAATGGAAATCGATAAACAAGAGTCCATCAAGGATGTCCAATATCACTACTCTTATTTAATATTTATATAGATGAAATATTAAAGAAATGGAAGAAAAACATAAAACCAGCATTTAAACTGGATTGATCATGGAACTTACTTAATACCCTATAGTACTTCAATTGTGGAACTATACTTAATATCCTTTTCCTTGCAATGTCCAAATAATCACAGCAAAAAGTGAAGAGGAACTCCAGAGTTCAATATATTCCTTAAACGTAATTGCTAAGAAATTTGGAATGCAAATATCAACAGGCAAAGCAAAGATCGTGGCTTTTAAAGATCCAGCTACTGTAATAAGTAAAATCATTATTGAAAATAAAGTTTTAGAATAAATTAATTATTTCAAACACCTTTCAAACTTTCAAAGACACTGCAATCCCCCCCCAGTTGGAGGAAACAGAAGTCAGAGATCATAGAAAAGATGGAATGAGGGAGGAATAGGCAATTGGGCCTAAATCTCTGAAATGATGATGATGATAACTAATGTCATGTATCATTATATCCTTTAGGAGATGACAGATAAAACTTCTTTAATTCCACAATCCACTGAGCTTTATTCCTCAATTCCATATCAACCAAAATACTCTAATCTTTGTATTCAACTTTTTCTCAAGCCTGTCCATTCTATTTATATCATCTAATATTATCTTCTTCCTGAAGCAGATATACTTGCATCTGGTCACATTAAATTAAGTCACCTATGACATGTGTGTTAATGACACGTTGTTGAATACTCCAATCTTTGTATTCAACTTTTTCTCAAGCCTATCCATTCTATTTATATCATCTAATATTATCTTCATCCTGAAGCAGATATGCTTGCATCTGGTCATGATAATCAAATATTCATTTGATATCATTATGAAATTATTACTTAAAATAAATATTTCTCATTTCTGCTAACTGCTAATTTCTGCAGTTAGCACAGTTCCAGGCCAGCATCTGGACTCAAATGTTTGTGAACCTGAGGTCTCAACTTGAAGATCTGAAAAGAAATTGCCTGAAGAATGAAGAGTGCCACTACGAACAAGAAATTCTGAATACTTGGAACCAAATACCGGAAACTTATAACATTCTTAAAAACATAACAATGGCTTTTACAATTTTTCCTTCTACATACTCTTGTGAGACCTTATTCTCAGCATTAAACAACATTAAAATGGACAAAAGAAAGTGAATGACAGATGAAGTTAGTGCTGCTTGCTTGAAGTGCACCTAACTTCAATTTCCGACTTAGCAACAAAAGAAGTCATTAACTGATGTTAATCAAATCAAATGCAATAAGTTCTATATTTTTTTTCAGCTCAATTCAAAATTACTGTTAAAAACTAGGGTAATTTGTAGTGCACTATTTTAAACCCAATTATCAGTGTGCATATCGTTTTCTCTATTGTAAATCACTGATTTTTTCATTATTATTATTATACATGGGTCCGAGTTTGTACTCATTTCATTTTTGTAAGTATTTGATATTTCAGTACATATTGCATAACACCACACGACTGGACTGCATTTTTTTTAAATAATGGAATATGTAAAAGATTGTTTCTCTTATGTTGGGGGGGGGGGACACCAGAGGAAGAATCAAGTTAGGCATTTTCAGAATTTCTGACACACCAAGCCTAAAAGGTTCACAATCCCCGAATTAAGTGAATGTTTTAAACCATCCTATAAAAAATTTGGATAAAGTGAATAGCTGGCTATAAATTAAATATGCAAAGAAATTATATTCTTGATTTAATCCTTTATCCAAGTTAAGCACACAAAGTTTACATGCGAAGTATCTTCACGACTGGGCTACTTGTATATAGCGACTAATGACTACACATCAATTGTCTTGGTGTCCCATAATGCAAAGCACACACCCTTTCGGACATGTACAATGCTATGCATTATGGGAAGGTCCACTACCCAGTTTTGATGTTTACTGAGATATGTGTAAGTGTAGGGGATACCTCTCCAAAAACTTGTGCAATCCCTCAGATCACCCAACAATGAGTGACATGAAGGATCATTAAACACATTACTCAGCAGCAGTTCTTCTCAGTGACAAACCCTGTCACTGAGCAGAACCCTCAGTGGTGGCTCTAACCAGTGGCAAGCCCACCCCACCAACAAGCAGAACCATTCATATCTCAGGGAAAGGCATCCAGTTTTTCCATAGATCCACCTCTATGGAAAACCTACTTCAGCAAATTTCCCCACATCAACACAAAACCACATAAGTAGAACTAGTTGCAGAAAAAGACACCAAGGTTGAAAGAATGAAGAAGTCATATTTCCCATACACAAGTAGTGAAATGGTGTAACACATTATTAAAATACTCTGGATCACAGATAGATGTTGGAAGTTTTTCCACTTGGTTAGACTATAAATTAAAAATGCCAAGAAATTATATTCTTGGTTTAATCCTTTATCCAAGCGTAAGCAAGTGTTACCAGCCTGGATGGCTGAGTTGTTAGCGTATCAACACTGTCCAACCAAAACGCTGTAGGTTAGAAACTTGCTGTGGGCATGGATGTTTGTGATTGTCTGTGAAAGTACTAGTGGCAGGTGGTAAATGATGCAGTTCATTGTAGTTGGGGATTGAGTGGTGGAGACTGAGAGTTGTAGAGTAGGCGCCCTCACTCGACGGAATAATAATAATAACAATAAAATATCTTCAAGACTGGGCTACTTTGTATATAGAGGCTAATAACTTTACATCAATTGCTTTGGTATCCCATAACGCAAAGCACCCACCTTTTCAGACATGTATAATGTTATGCATTATGGGAAAAGCAACTACCCAGACTAGTTTCAACCTTTATTGAGGTATAATAAACTTCTTTAAATCCTTTAACCAAGTGTAAGCAAACAAAGTTTGCACCTTAAGTATCTTCAGGACTGAGGCAACTCGTGGTAAAGGTGGACTAAGCTCTCATCACAAGTGATGAGATGTGCTTTGCATTATGAGAGATACTAAGACAAGTGAAGTGATGAGAGCTTAGTCCACCTTTACCATGAGTTGCCTCAGTCCTGAAGATACTTCAGGAGCAAACTTTGTTTACTCACACTTGGTTAAAGGATTAAACAAAATTTATTATAGTCTAACCAAGTGAAAGAAAAAAAAAACTTCCAACATCATTCTTCAGTGAGGTCTCATCAGTGGGAGCCAGACCTGGAAGAGATACCAAGGTTGAAGTAATGTTCTGCCTGACTTCACATTATCAACAAAAAGAAAATTCCACTCCTAATATCATCATAAAATTCCATGTACCCTCAAAGGGTATACAGGATATGATAGTACTACATCAAAAATTTACATCATTAGTAACTTCCTACCTACAATTTTCCTCCAAATCAGTCTGTTACTTGTCAAGACTCCAACATTATCAGATCTTATATTTCTATCATCTAAGGCACTTTGTACAGTATCAATCCACCTATATCTTGGTCTTCCTCTGGGTCGTTTTCCTGTCAACCTGGCAAAAAACACTTGTTTTGCTAATCTTTCCTCTCCCATTCTGTTTAAGTGACTATACCATCTGAGATTAGCTCTGCTAATGCATTCCTGGATGCTGACAATGTCAAGTTCTTTCCTAATATCCTTGTTTTTAATATGGTATTGAATTGATGATATCTGTTCACGCCTCTAATCTTTCTCAGGACTCTCTATCTGCGGTCTCTAGTCTTTGGTCAAGTGTTTTACTACTTACCCAGCTCTCAGATCCATAAGTTAAAACTGGTTATGAGTTATTAGTTATGAGTTATTAGTGTTCCGACTAATTTCTCTTTTATTCCATATGAATTTATTCAATTGACTTCCTACCACACCAGCTTTGTTGATTCGTTTGTCTATTTCCATATTTAATTTACCATCTTCACTAAAAATCATGCCTAAGTAGCTGAAATGTTTTACTTGTTCCACAGGTTCTCCGTTCACAACAGCGTTGACATTTTTAACGATTCTATTTTCATTGTCTTTGTCTTTTTATTGCTGACCTTCATACCATATCTATTACAATATTCAATTTAGTTAGAAAAGCTTGCAGACTTGTAGCAGATTTAGTAAGAAGTATAACATCGTCCACATAAAGCAAGGAGCTGACATTAACATCTCCAATTTTGACATCATATTTAATATACGACTTTCCTTTATAATGTGATCCATATAGATAATGAATAACAGAGAGGATAATGTACATCCTTGTCTCACACCAGATTTAACATTAAACCATCTTCCTGTGCTTCAATTCTAACTGCTGACTTACAACTCAAATAGACAGTAAGTATCGCTTGATATAATGCCCCATTGACACCATATAACTGTAGCATATTGAATGGCTTCTCTCTTTCTTGGTACCTTGTCATATGCCTTTTCCAGATCGACAAAACTTAAATACAGATCTTTGTTATATTCCCATGCTTTCTCAACTATTTGTCATAAAGTGAAAATCTGATCCTGACAGCCTCTATTTTGCCTGAATCCAACTTGTTCTTCACCCAGCTTTTCTTCTGCAATTTTTCTCAATCGTTTCTCAAGTATACTTGCATAAATCTTACCAGGAACACTCAGTAGAGAATCACATTCAGTTTTATTTCTCTTTTTATATATGGGTACTATGAGAGCTCTACTCCAATCATCGGGAATTCGTTCCTCTGTTAAGGCCTTCTGAATTATGCAGTGCAGCCACTGTAAGACTTTTATACCACCATACTTCAGCATTTCTGGTCAAATATAATCTACTCCTGCTGCCTTTCCACATTTCTAACCTTTGATGGCTTTTTCTTCTTCAAGTATGGATATGTATTCCTGACTATATGCCTGATGAGTGTTTTTTTACCACCGTGCTATCACTGCTCGATTCATTTAGCAAATTTTCGAAGTAATTACTCCATACTTCAAAGACATCTTTTTCTCCCATTTTCATGTCACCGTTATCATCTCTAATTCCTTTTACAACACTCTTTTCCTCCATTTTCAAGCTTCTTCAACAACCTCCACAATATTTTGCCACCTTCTTGATATTTATGTTCTATATTCTTGATAAAAGTCCTCCCATGACTTTTGTTTAGCTAATTTTACAATGTGTTTAGCATTCTTGCATTCGTCTCTGTATTCTCTAAGAGCACAAGATGACTTATTTGCCAGGAACTTTTGATATGCTTTCTTCTTTTCCTTCACTGCCTGTTTAACTTCCTGTGTCCACCATGGAGTTCTAATTTTTCTATTCTTGCAGACAACTTCACCACATGCCTCTCTAACTGAATCAATCAGGATTTTCTTCAAGGCTTGCCACTGAATCTCCAAGGTTTGGTTCCTGTTCTCAAAACTTTCATTTTTTTTTCAAAAATCTTTGTGTATTTTAGTCTACAGTTCACATTTGAGAGCTGCTCAACGTTTATTTGGTTTAAAACTTCCTTAAATGTTATTAATTTCAATATGAAATTCAATTTTATCCTGCTCAAGACTAAATAGCAATTTCAAATCGTCTGTACACTCTGGTGTCCTGCACCAGGGAGAAAACATCACTATTAACAATAACATAGTCAATGAGACTTTTGATATTCCTTGTCTCTTCTCTCCATGTGAATTTGTGCACATTTTTATGTTGGAACTACTCTTAATAGTTGAATCTAAATCATTCATGTTAAACAACAAAGGTTCCTAACCTAATCCTGAGGTATCCTGCTCTTAACAACTACTAAGTCATTAAAGTAGTTGATATAACCATATCAACTACTAAGTAATTAAAGACATCAAATACTTCCCCCCCTCTTGTATTATACCATTTGATAAATTTTGTCCTTCAGGTTGTAATTTCACTTCAAGATGATATTCACATACACGCTAACAAAATACTTACTGAATTCTTCTGCAGCTGGATCATTCAAAATTGCACCAGATGAACTGGTTATGGACATCCATATCCCTTTTTTGGATACAAAATAACAAAATTTCATGCTGGCTGGGGCATCGCACGGATAAACAAGGCCCCCATTGTTTTCGCCAGGAAACCAGGCCGAACAGCGAAAAGTCAGCCACTGGAACAAATCTGAAAACAAAACCCAACTCAACATCATCAGAGTTAAAGATCGGTACTATCAACATAAGAAGCCTGAATGGCAAAGAAATCGAGCTAGCTGAGGAATTAGATAAGTACCCAATCGACATAATAGGGGTGACTGAAACAAAAAAGACAAAAACTGGTGAGATCTTTCTGAGCAATAAATACAAAATGTTATATTCAGGCAATGACAATCAAGGAAAAGAAGGAGTAGCCATAGTATTCAACACAAAATACGAGGCTAATCTTCTTGAATGGCAGGCAGTCTCAAGTAGAGTAATTTGGGTAAATATGAGAATGCAGAACTGGACAATGAGACTTATTTGTGCCTATGGTCCCACAGAAGGTTCTACTAAGGTAGAAGTGGAGGAATTTTTTGAGGCTCTAGAGAAAGTTACTGACACAATGAAAAAGGAAAAGTTGGTCCTTGTTGGGGATCTAAATAGCAGAGTAGGAAGTGATTGTGAGACATACAAAAATATTTTGGGAAAATTTGGAGAAAAGAGCAAAGCTAATAATAATGGCATATATCTCTTGGATTTCTGCTCAGGACATGGACTGGTTATTACTAACACCATGTTCCAACATAAAAATGTGCACAAATTCACATGGAGAGAAGAGGCTAGGAATAAGAAAAGTCCCATTGACTATGTTATTGTTGATAGTGATGTTTTCTCCCTGGTGCAGGACACCAGAGTGTACAGAGGATTTGAAATTGGAAGTGATCACTATTTAGTCTTGAGCAGGATAAAATTGAATTTCGTATTGAAAAGAATAACATGCAAGATAGTTTTAAAGCAAATAAAAGTTGAGCAGCTCTCAGATGTCAACTGTAGACTAAAATACACAAAGATTATTGAAGAAAAAATGAAAGAGTTTGAGAAGAGGAATTAAAGCTTGGAGATTCAGTGGCAAACTCTGAAGAAAACATTGATTGATTCTGCCAGATGCATGTGGTGAGGTTGTCTGCAAGGATAAAAAAATCAGAACTTCCTGGTTGACACATGAAGTTAAAGAGGCAGTGAAGGAAAAGAAGAAAGCATATCAAAAGTTACTGTCAAATAAGTCAGCTTGTGCTCTTAGACAATATAGAGACAAATGCAAGAATGCTAAACACTGTATAAAACTAGCTAAACAAAAGTCATGGGAGGACTTTGGCAAGAATATAGAAAATAAATATCAAGAAGGTGGCAAAATATTCTGGAGGTTGTTGAAGAAGCTTAGGAATGGAGGAAAGAGTGCTGTAAAAGGAGTTAGAGATGATAAAGGTGACATGAAAACTGCAGAAAAAGATATCCTTGAAGTATGGAGTAATTACTTTGAAAAACTGCTAAATGAAACAAGCAGTGATGACAGCACAGTGGTAAAAAACACTACCCAGGCATGCAGTCAGGAATACATCTCCATACTTGAAGTAGAAAAAGCCATCAAAGGCTTGAAATGTGGAAAGACAGCAGGAGTAGATGATATTCGACCAGAAATGCTTAAGTATGGTGGTATAAGAGTCTTACAGTGGCTGCACTGCATAGTTCAGAAAGCCTGGACAGAGGGACAAATTCCCGATGATTGGAGTAGAGCTCTCAGAGTACCCATATATAAAAAGGGAAATAAAACTGAATGTGAGAATTATAGAGGTATTTCCCTACTGAGTGTTCCTGGCAAGATATATAAATATACTTGAGAAATGGTTGAGAAGAATTGTGGAAGAAAAGCTTAGTGAAGAGCAAGCTGGATTCAGGCCAAATAGAGGCTGTCAGGATCAGATCTTCACTTTATGACAAATAGTGGAGAAAGCATGGGAATATAACAAAGATCTGTATTTAAGTTTTGTCGATTTGGAAAAGGCATACGACAATGTGCCAAGGGAGAAGCTATTCAATATGCTGCAGTTATATGGTGTGAATGGGGCATTATATCAAGCAATACTTAGTCTTTATTTGAGTTGTAAGTCAGCAGTTAGAATTGAAGGAAGTACAGGAAGATGGTTTAATGTTAAATCTGGTGTGAGACAAGGATGTACATTATCCCCTCTGTTATTCATTATCTATATGGATCACATTATGAACGAAAGTGGTATTAAACATGATATCAAAATTGGAGATGTTAATGTCAGCTCTTTGCTTTATGCGGATGATATGATGTTATACTTCTAAATAAATCCGCTACAAGTCTGCAAGCTTCTTTGACTAAATTGAATAGCTGTTGTAATAGATATGGTATGAATGTCAGTAATAAAAAGACAAAGTCGATGAAAATAGGCAGAATCATTGTGATTGGAGAACCTGCGGAACAAGTAAAACATTTGAGCTACTTAGGCACGATTTTTACTGAAGATGGTAAATTAAATATAGAAATAGACAACAGAATCAGCAAAGCTGGTATGGTGGGAAGTCAATTGAATAAATTCATATGGAATAAGAGAGAAATTAGTCATAACACTAAATTAGCTGTACACAAGACAATGTTCAAACCAGTTTAACTTATGGATCTGAGAGCTGGGTCAGAAGTAAAACACTTGACCAAAGACTAGAGACTGCAGAGATATGAGAGTCCTAAGAAAGATTAGAGGTGTGTACAGATGGCATCAATTGCAATATCATATTAAAAACGAGGATATTAGGAAAGAACTTGACATTGTCACCATCCAGGAATGTGTTAGCAGAGATAATCTCAGGTGGTATGGTCACTTGAACAGGATGGGCGAAGAAAGATTAGCCAAACAAGTGTTCTCTGCCAGGTTGGCAGCAAAACGACCCAGAGGAAGACCAAGATATAGGTGGATTGATACGGTACAAAGTGCCTTAGACGATAGAAGTATAAGATCTAATAATGTTGGAGTCTTGACAAGTAACAGACTGATTTGGAGGAAAAGTATAGATAGGAAGTTAGTAATGATGTAATTTTTTTCATGTAGTATTATCATATCCTGTACACCCCCCCCCCCCTTGATGGTACACGGCAGGAATTTGATGATGATATCCCTTTTTTACATATCTAAAATGGCATTATGCATTAATTTTATTTAACATCCTTTAGCTAGTTCTAATTCAAATTTTGGATACAATCTTTAACAGTGTAGTTAATGCTAAGTGTTGTTTATATCTATCACACTTATTAATCATTTTATGAGTCAAATAACTTATTTCTTTTAAGAAATTGGCTATTTATCTAGCTAACTCCAGATTTGGTATGAAATTTACTCCTGGGTATAAAATAATCATGAAATTATCCAAACTATCTCCCAGTATTATGCATTTTGAATTAGTGTCTTTTCTAATTTTTAACACACTGATCCCATAAATTAATAAAGTACAATTATGTGCAGCACATTGCCTACCAAATCCAATTAGCTGCAATTACTCTGACTATAGATTCCTTGCTATCAAATCCAGGAATTAAATTAATAAAATGTAACTCTAACTCTTGATTTAGCTGTTAACATATACGTTAATTTTTCTTAAAAGTCCTCCTACATCAATTAAACAATTTTTCTTAAAAGTCCTCCTACATCAATTTTGAGATGTTAATGTTAGTTTCTACTAACATTAACATCTCAAAATTTTTATCATTTCCCATACACACAATTTTAAATCACTTACTCTGGCACTACAAAAACATACACAAGTGACATTCTTGTGATCTAAACCTGTATAAAACATTTGCTAACTTCTTTTACCATAGAATCACAATAATTTTAACGTTAATCTAAATTTATACCTAATTTACAATCAAACAAAGAATCCTGATTATCATAATCCTCCTCTTCATTGGATTCATTTAATAAAAGGCAACTACTTTTACCTGATTTGTCACTATTATTATCTATCTGAGTTTTTGCATTCAATATCAGAACACAAACCAACTACCAAATCACTCTTATTCCTAAGGAATTTTCTGCAATGAAACAACTTCCACATCCAAGTGATATTCTATCTAATCCAACACCTGGAAAACCTTTAATGACCTACTCCAAAGTTTACATTAGTACAATGCACTAATCCAGACTTATTGGTTATTATCTGCAATATTTGCTTTCATTTGGTTAAATAGCCAAAAATGCTTACAAATCTTACAATGCTTATAAACCAACCTAACATTATCTTTGTTGCTTCTTTGTACTTAATTGTCACATACAGGTTTATGGTGACCACTTGATCACATGCAGCCAACCCTTACCAAAATTCGATTTCTTCTGAATTACTTGCCTCTATTTTTTTCCTAGGTTTTCTACTCATACTCTAACCCCAAAATACTACCAAACAATTAAATTTCCACTCAAACTTACTCTATTAATTCTTCTTTGTGCTTAATTTGGCCCCGTTGAAATAACAAAATACACAAATGTTTTTTTTTTGTGGGGGGGGAGCATTATTAGATTTGAACCAAGCTCAGGTCACAAAACTTCCATTCCATTGATAATGAATTCTCAACATCACACTACATTTGATTTTGGAAAAAAAATTGTCTAACAAGTTTCTAGTAAGAAGAACACTATACTCTAATAGATTCCAACTCAATAAAAGACTGAAAAATCTGCTGATTTAGGATTTGATTTCAATAAATTGCTAATAAGAATCAAAGCTCTGTGCACTATTCCACTTTCATTTAAATTTATTTATGCATCCCAAATAAACCATACAGTATTTTTAGTAATAATTTCAATGCAGTAATTTATTGCAAGACAACAATATATGCCCATACCTTTTGCCAGATGTCTTCAAAAGTCTCTACACCTTCACTAACCTTCTTCAAGCATCTTTCTATCTCACCTAGAAAAATATTTTAATTTAAGAACTAAATTAAATCTATTACATAAATATATATTGTTCCATTATAAGACTACATAATCTTACAAGAAAATTTAATTTTGCTATCCTATCCTATCCTGTATGTCCCATAATTTCACACAAACATACCCCAACAGTTCCCCATTTATCAAAATTTAAGTCCAAACTCATGAAACTATTAATAAAAAAATTAAAAATTTATTATTAAAAATAAGAACAATCTCTTCTAGCACAAACTATTATATCAACTGACAATATCCTATTTTCTTTTGATGAAACTTTCTTATATACCAACGTTGATCTGCTCAAAACCCTGGTCAATGTCTAGACACTGCTTATAAATAACCACAACCTAACAGAATTATAAAGTTATCACCTTCTGATGTCCTCTAACTAATTAAAGTTATAATCTCAGCAAGTTTTTTTTTTTTTTTTTTTTTTAATATATATATATATATATATATATATGTTAAAGATACCAAGTAATTTTAAACCTGGTTTTACTCCATTTCCCCAAGTAAACAAACAGACTAAAAGTCAAGTTTGCGCCTGCAATTGATGCAAGTCTAACTGATCCCACAGGTAGTGATCAGTTAGACTTGCATCAATTGCAGGCGCAAACTTGACTTTTAGTCTGTTTGTTTACTTGGGGAAATGGAGTAAAACCAGGTTTAAAATTACTTGGTATCTTTAACATATTTATACCCAAGGTAAAAATACTTCCTACATATATATATATATATATATATATATATACACACACACACACGCACACAGGAGATACATATGAGAGGATGGCTTAATTTTGAGTGAGCAGGAGGTATCTGAGGAAATAAATAACCTTGATGTCAATAAGGTGATAGGATTTGATGACATATCACTACACAAGAGAATGTTCCAGGGAATTGGCAGTAGCATTGGCATGCTTGTTTAATACGTCTTACAATAGCACAGGTTCCAAGGGAGTAGAAAGAAGGTAAAATCTTTCACTGCATAAAGGTGGTAATAAGGCTGCGGGTTCAAATCATAGGCCAATCTGTATATCTGGAGCTGTGGTGACGATACTAGAGATTGGTGATAGGTAGGATACAGAAATATGTACGATAAGCAGGATACAGAAATGGTTTGATAACAGCAGTATTATTTGTGGTTATCAGCATAGGTTTGTTAAGGGAAGATCATGTTTTACTAACTTACTTATGCACCATAACAAGGTGACAAATACCACCTTGGGCAGGGGAAATGTATATACAGTGATGTACTTGGATTTTGCAAAAGCTTTTGACAGGGTTCCACAAGATAAATTGAAACAGATGGGACTGGATAACAGACTTCTGAGTTAAATCAGTGACTGGCTATCAGATAGGTATCAGGAAGTTGTATATGGAGGTGCAGTATCCTGTACCGCAGGGATCAGTTTTGGGAACACTGTTGATTAATGACATAGGGATGGGTTTAACCAGTGATGTGCAGCTATTTGCAGATGATGAAAAATTGGGGAGACCAATGCAGAGTCGAGCAGATGTTATGGCTTTGCAGGAGGACTTCAATAGATTGCATGAATGGGCAGGTAAGTGGAACAAGTTCATTGTTGCAAAGTGTAAGGTTTAGAAATTTGGTAAGTAACGACACGATGCAAAGTATACACTTAGCAGGAAAACTTTAAATGAGGTAGAGGGAAAGGAGAGATCTGGGAGTGGTGATGGACAGGGACCTGAAATTCAGGGGCCACAGCACAAGTTGTTAAGATATCACATCTGATAATGGCAATGATGTGTAGGACCCTGACATGCAGAAATAAAGAGGTTATAATGCCATTGTATAAGGCCTTATATGGATTATTATGCGAAGACCTGGTCACCAGGTAATATATTTTAATTAGTATAATGCTAATTAAAATATATATGTAAGGTAAATCCATTTTATATTATTTATTAATCATCATGTCATATATTTCTATACATCACGTTATAAATTATCGTCTCTTAGCATTTCTTACTATGGTAGATACATCAATGATGCCTTAAGCATCCATAACAAGAATGCCACACAAAAACTGTCTCTTTAAACACATTTAGCCACAGACTAAAATTCTCTATCAAATATGAGGAAGACAAATCCATAAACTTATTAAATCTGACTCTTAAGTATCATTATGTTAAGACTAAGGTACACCACAAACTATCCGACACTGGGTACATTTCTCCTCATACCACTCTTATATCAAAAGTTTAACACAATTCATTAACACTCATCTTTTAAATACTGTTCTAAACCAAAAAATCACACAAAGATATCTTTCTCAACAATTAATAAATAATGCTACTGATTATGCCTTCTTCCCAAAGCAAGTTATCGAAATGCTACACTATCCTAAAATTCGAATATAATCACAATATCTACAAAGCCATCAAACACATCTTCAAATATTCTAATTATAAAATTATTTTCACAAGCAAAAAGACAAAATAATTTACTAAAACATAAAACTGCAATATCTCACAGACCAATGTATTACTAATGGCATAATGCTGTTTGCAACTTTAACTGCCAATCGGGATACAAGTCCTGCTATATTGGATGTAGTTCTTTAGTAGTGTTTATTAGAACATTAAAAAACATTACAAAAGTCCCTAATCTAATCTTGCTTTCATGGCAAATAAACAAAATAAATTACTCCCCATTAATCTTAAATCACTCAAATTCACTGCTACTTTTGAACCAACCAAACTCTCTTAATACATAATCTTAAACCAGGAGGTAAGCTCACAGTCAGTTTCATACTGTTTATAATCTGATGATAACGATCCCCAAAAAACAGCTAGAACACTGTCATATTGTTGGCTCTACATATTTCACTAAATTTTGTTCTTTAATTTTTAGTTTTCATAATTTTAATTTTTTCAAAATCTATTTGATATTGATTTTAGAGTCCATTTGATTCATCATCATTGTTGCATTTTCAGGTATTAAGTATAAACATTTATGTTTACATAACTGAGCTTCATTCTTGATACCTAATTAAACAATCACATGTGTGCCACAGCAAAAAATGTGCCACAACTAAAATAACATTTATTTCAGAAATATTTAGTCTTGCATATTGTAAGACATCAGTGAGTGTGAAGAACAATGGTAACGAATATGAACAACAGAAGGGTACAGCACATGTGCCAATTTTTAATTCCTGTATAGGTAGCTGCACAGGATACTAAGCCAAGAGATGTGAAGTCATTAGCTTCTTCATACAAGTTTCCCCAATCCTGAAAATAGTTCAGGTGAAAACTTCTTTGCTTACACTTGGATAAAGGATTAAACAAAGTATATAATTTCTTGGTATCTTTAATTTATAGCATAACCAACTGGAAAAATTCCCGACAACTTTCGCTAATCCAGGGTATTTTAATAATATGGTGCGACACCTTTGGGTTACTCGTATATGAAAATATAACTTTTGCATTAATTCAATCCTAGTATGACTTCTGGGTCTGGCTCCCAACACATTCAACCCTAGAACAACACAAAAGAATAGTTAACATTACTCCAAGACAACATCCAAGAGAAGTAGAACTCCACAGGACTCCTATGCCTTAGATCAACGGTATCTCTAAACGAGTAACAAAGATTATGAAAATATAACTTATCGCTACTTTCAAACCCATTAACCAAAGTTACCCTCTCTAAAAGACAATCTCAAACAATGATGCAACTTGGAGTATACCATGTCCCATGTTCATGCAATCTATCATAGACTGCAGGTAAACGTATTTATGTAAACAGTCTGTAAACGTATTTCTGAACATCAAGACCACATATGGCTTATCAAACTGCATAAATTGGGCCTGGCACAGCATGGAATTGAAAACTCAAACCGTGAGATCCAATGGGAACACACAAAGCTTCTAGACAGATCTGGATACAGATATGATAGCCTATTCAAAGAAAGTACTGAAGCTACTCACTGATGAGACTCCAATGAGGGTTGAAACCGATGCGGAGGTTGGCTTTGAGAGGCTCCACTTGGGGGTAGGTTTTTGCCTGTCTCTGAGTGGGGTCACAGTTGAGATTATGGCTCTGCTTGGTGGTGGGGGGTGAGCCTACCATCTGCCAATGCCGAGAAGTTCTTCTCGGTGATGGGGTGAGTTGTCACTGAGTGAAACAATGCTGAGATGGGCGATCTTTCGGGATTGCCTAATTTTTAGAGCCCAATAATACGGTGCAATACTTTTTGGTTACTCGTATATGAAAATATGACTTTTGCATTACTTCAACCTTAGTATGACTTCTGGGTCTGGCTCCCAATAGATTCCCCTATAAAAAAGATTGAAACAGGTCTAGGTAGTGAGCTTTCCCATAATGCATAGCATTATACAAAGCTGCAAGGAGATGTGCTTTGCATTATGGGATACCAAGGCAAGTGATATGAAGTCATTAGTACAGCCATGAAATGATTCAGGTGCAAACTTGTTTGCTTAAACTTGGATGAAGGATTAAACCAAGTATATAATTTCTTGGTATCTTTAATTTATAGCTGCACATTTGTTAAATTAAAACTATTATGCAGACATGATGATTATAATTCAATCTAACACAACTGAGTATAACAATATCCCAAACTTTTGGGATGGTAAGGCAGTTGTTACAATTAAGTCTGTTGTATGAAGTAGAGCTTCAGTACTTTCTTTGAATAGGCTATCATATCTGTACCCAGATCTGTCTAAAAGCTTTGTGTGTTCCCATTGGATCCCATGGTTTGAGTTTTCAATTCCATGCTATGCCAGGCCCAATTTATGCATTTTATAAGCCATATGTGGTCTTGATGTTCAGAAATGCATTTACAGACTGATCCTCCTGCAATCTATGACAGACTGCATGAACATGGGACATGGTATACTCCAAGTTGCATCATTATTTGAGATTGTCTTTTAGAGAGGGTAAGTTTGGTTAATGGGTTTGAAAGTAGCGATAAGTTATATTTTCATAATCTTTGTTACTCGTTTAGAGATACCTTTGATCTAAGGCATAGGAGTCCTGTGGAGTTCTACTTCTCTTGGATGTTGTCTTGGAGTGGTGTTAACTATTCTTTTGTGTTGTTCTAGGTTGAATCTGTTTAGCAGATATGCTTGTTTGATGGTTTCCCAATTCCTGTTTGAGCAACCCTTCAGGAGAACAAATCCTGCATGCTGTTGAATCCATTTATGATATCAAATGGATTCAACTCAAAAAAAAAAAAAAAAGTTCCACCCAAGACAACATCCAAGGAAAAAGTAGAACTCCATAGGATTCCGACACCTTACATCAAAAGTACCTCCGAATGTGTAGTAAAGATTACAAAAAAATAGTAACTCATCATTATCTTCAAACCCATTAACTAAATTCATAATCTGTTACCCTCTCCAAAAGACAAATGCTCAATAATGATGCACTTGGAGTATACCATGTCCCATGTTCATGCAATGTCATACTATGGGAAAACTGGAAAATCAGTCCATCAACATATTCCTGAACATCACGATCACATTTGGCTAATCAAACCAGAAAGATCAGGCCTGGCATGGCATGGAATTGAAACTGCATGGGATCCAATGGTAAAACATTTTTGGCCAGATCCCTGTACAGATATGAAAGGCTATTCAAACAAAGTACCGAAGCTCTACTTCACAGACCAAACCTTAATCGTAATGACTGCCTTACCATCTCAAAAGTTTGGGAAATTGTTATACTCAATTGTGTTAGATTGTATCATAATATTTAATTAATGCTCATGTCAGCCCAATAGTTTTAACTTACAAATGTACACCTGCTTGTACAGAGGGATTCAAATTTGCCATATGCACTGTAGTGTTCCATTATTCAAATTTTTTACCATTGTTCTTCGCTTTGAGTGATGACATCTTATAATATTGAAGATGAAATATTTGTAAAATAAATATTATTTTCTACTGTAGCACAGATGTAAATGTTTAATTATGAAAACTTCATAGGTCTCACTATAAGAGAAATTGTCAACACGTTCTCTTATCATACATTTAGACTCAATCAAATTCGGCCCCAAATAACTTTTCATTTCTACCTTCTAAAAATCGTCTTTCAGGAATGCCAAGAACCGATCCTCACCTTCACATGGTGCACCCTGTTAATAGGTATCTACTGGGTACCGAATGAACCAGGATGGGTTGGTTCATTCGGAACCCATAGTATGACATTGCATGAACATGGGACATGGTTCTATTAGCTTAAACCACGAATGTATGTGATGGTACAAAATGATGAGATTTCATGCCAGATGGAGGATCGCCCAGTTAAACAATGCCCTGCTTTTTTTTGTCAGGGAGCCAGGGTGAACAGGAAAAGTAAGCTCCAATTCAACATCTAGAAGAAGAAGATGAATAAACCCAACATCAGAAGAACTGAAGACAGGAACCATCAATATAACGAGTATTAATGGAAAGGAAATCAAACTTGCAGAAGAACTGTAAAATTACCACATGGACATAACTGGCATCCAAGACAAAGAAGACAAAATCAGGTGAGATCTTACTAAATAATAAGTATAGAATGTTATTTTCAGGCAATAATGATTAAGGAAAGGAAGAACTAGTGATAGAATTTAACACCAAACATGAAGATAAACTTCTTGATTGGAGGGGAAGTTTCAAGTAGTTATGTGTGCAAACTTCAAAATGGGAAATGAATAATGAAACTTCTTTGTGCCTATGGTCGCACAGCGGGTTCTTCCAAGAAGTGGAGGAATTTTTAGAGTCATTAGAACAGGCAGTGACATGAAAAAAGGGATCCTTGGAGAGATGAACAGCAGAGTAGAGAATGAATCCCATGAGGCATATAAAAACATTGTGGGAAAATTTGGAGAAAAGAGCAAAGCTAATAATAAATGGTAAGTATTTACTGGACTTCTGCTCAGGACATGGACTAATCATTAGTAACACCATGTTTCAACATAAATATGTTCAAATGGAGAGAAGACACAAGAAATAAGACAGCCTCATTGACTATGTCATTGTTGACAGTGTTGATCTTCATGCTCATTCAGGGCACAAGAGTGTACAGAGTATTTGAAACTGGAAGTGACCATTACTTAGTACTAAGCAGGATAAAAATTGATATTACATTGAAAAGGCCAGTATCAGGTCATCCCCAAAGTAATGTTTTCATATTGTACTTTTTCAAATGTGTCTGAGCTTATCTAAACATGAATTTTTAAACGTGTGGACAGACTTATGTGTTCGTCGAACATGTTGTTTATTATTTTAACGGTATAATAGAACACAGAAACTAAGTAAATAATTTTATATCTAAAAAAAGTTTATATCTAAAACACACTCCAAATCTCAACAAATATGGCTGTATCAACTTGCCGAAGATCTGGGAGACAGTCATATTAAGAAAAAACTAGCACTTTTCTAGGACTCTAGTAATATATGATAGCGGTTTTTTTTTTTTTCTTTTTTTTTCAGATAGAGGGCGCCAAAATCAGGACTCTAGTCTTTGTGTTGCTGCTACAGTTTTGTTGAAGTACACCATGTTGTTTTAGTCTCGCGTATTGTGACAAACAGTGTTTTTGTGCTCTGAAGATGCTGGTTATAATACCAGCGAAATATCAGCATCTAGTTAATAAATTAATTATTTACTTAGTTTCTGTGTTCTATTATACCGTTAAAATAATAAACAACATGAATTTTTAAAGTTTTATAAGTACTGCTAAGCTGAGGCAGCCTCATTCTAAGGAATTCCACCTTCAAGAACCTCATACATAAGTTATTGTTTAAATAACCCTTTAATACTATGGAGGTCACTGAAGAGCACATTATGCTTTATGAGTTCAAAAAAAGCAACAATGCTGCTAGGACTGTAAAAAATGTACAAAAAGTTTATGGCAACAATGTTTTGAATGTGCAAAAGTGCCAGCGATGATTCCAAAAATTTCGTCAAGGGGGACTTTAGCTTGAAAGACTCCTAATAATAAATTTAGTTTAATCGTTTACCCAAGTGTAGGCAAACAAAGTTTGTGCCTGAAGTAGTTCAGGACTGAGGCAACTCGTAGTAAAGGTGGACCAAGCTCTCATCACTCCTTGTCTCAGTATCTCCCATAATGCAAAGCACATCTCCTTGCAGACATGTATAAAGCTATGCATTAAGGGAAGGGCCACTATCCAGACTGGTTTCGACCTTTATCGCGGTCTCGTCAGTGGGAGGCAGACCCAAAAGTGGTGATACTAAGGCAGAAGCTTTATACATGTCCGCAAGGAGATGTGCTTTGCATTATGGGAGATACTGAGACAAGGAGTGATGAAAGCTTGGTCCACCTTTACTACGAGTTGCCTCAGTCCTGAACTACTTCAGGCGCAAACTTTGTTTGCCTACACTTGGGTAAAGGATTAAACTAAATTTATTATAGTCTAACCAAGTGGAAAATAAACTTCCAACATCTTTCTCTGAAAGACTCCTCTTGGCATCCTGTCTCTCTTGATAATGATATGCTAGAAGCAGCTATCGCAAGAAATGCCAATGCAACTGTTGAAGATTTAGCATAAGATCTTAATTCATCATCATTGACCATCCATTGCACATTTTCAAGAAGTTGGAATAGTGTCTAAGCTCGGCAAGTGGGTTCCTCACAAATGAACAACAATCAAAGATAGCATTTCAACATCTGCACTGCTCTTCATTCTCGAGAGGTTCAATCTCTTTCAAGTTTTTATTGGCCACCATCCATACTGGCTTGTAGTAATTTATATGTATACTTTTTTTTTATTATTATTTGACACTTATAGGGAGTCCAAAGACTCATCGAGGGAGAGCACCTACTCTATAACTCTCTGTCTCCACCACTCAACCTCATCCACCAACTGCATCATCTACACCAACACCATCTACTGTCCACCACTAGTATTTTCGCAGACAATCACAAACAGCCATGCCCACAGCGGGATTCGAACCCGCAGCCTTTTGGCTAGAGAGCTAACCACTCGGCCAACCAGACCGGCACTTATATGAATAATTTTTTTGTGTGTGAACATGTTGCTCTCCTGCTTAATTTAATTTTGTAACCTAACTGATAATAATAGTAACAGAACTCTAGCTTTGATATAGTAAGGTATAGTAAGTAAATAAATCATAGAAAAGCTTCGGGAAGAATATAGAAAACAAATATCAGAAAAGTGACAAAATGTTCTGGAGGATATTCAAGAAGCTTAGAAATGGAGGAAAGTGTACTGTAAAAGGAATCAAAGGAATGAAAACTGAAGATAAGGATATCCTGGATGTCTGGAGTAATTACTTTGAAAGAAGAACTGTTAAACAAACTAAGCAGAGACAGAACCATACTAGAAAATTTAAGAGGAATGCAAAGAGTACATACCAATACTGGAGGTAAAAATAGCCATCAAAAACTTGAAATGTGGAAAAGCAGCTGGGAATAGATGATATTCGACCATAAATTATTAAGTATGGAGGTATAAAAATTTTGCAGTGACTACACTGCATAATTCAGGAGGTCTGGTCAGGTCAAATTCCCAATGATTGGAATAGAGCTCTCATAGTACCCATCTATAAAAAAAAAGGGAATAAAACAATGTGAGAATCACAGAGGAATTTCTTCACTAAGTGTTCCAGGTAAGATTTATGCTAGCATAGTTGAAAAGAGGTTGAGAAAGATTGTGGAAGAGAAACTTGGAGAAGAACGAGCTGGGTTCAGGCCAAATAGAGGTTGTCGAGATCAGATTTTCACTTTACATGTACAAAGTGAAAATAAATAGTTGAGGAATCATGGGAATATGACAAGGATCTGTACTTAAGTTTTGTAGATATGGAAAAGGCTTATGACAAATCCCAGAGAAAAGATTTTCAAAACACTACAAATATATGCAGTGAATAGAACATTATACAGAGCAATACATAGTCATATTTAAGTTATAAATCAGCAGTTAGGGTTGAAGGAAATGCAGGAAGAAGGTTTGATGTAAAATCAGAGGCAAGACAAGGATGCACATTATCTCCAGTCTTATTCATCATCTATATGGATTACATTATGAGAGAAAGTGGCATCAGGCCTGATATTAGAATTGGAGATGTCAAACTTAGCTTTGCTTTATGCAGATGATGCTGTACTCTTAAACACATCTAGTGCAAGTCTCCAGAATTCTTTAACTAAATTGAATGACAGCTGTAACAAATTTGGCATAAAAATCAGCCATAAAAAAACCAAAACTATGAAAATAGATAGAAACATAGAACTTCAGGATGTATTCTGAATGTAGATCCTATAGAACAAATAAAATATTTCAGCTATTTAGTCACAGTTTTTTTGTTTAGATGACAGGTTAAATCAGGAAACAGACAATAGAATAAGCAAAGATGGCATGGTGGGTAGCCAGCTGAATAAATTTATATGGAATAAGAGAGAAATCAGCCAAAACACACCAAACTAGCAGTATTGTTTAAACAAGTTTTAAATTATGGATATGAGAGTTGAGTTAAAAATAAAATACTTGATCAAAGAATAGACCACAGACATGAGGGTTCTAAGAAAAATTAGAGTGAACCAATGTCATCAATGGGCAGAATTGTATTAGAAATGAAAATATTAGAAAGTGACTTGACATTATTAGCATTCGAGAATGAATCAGCAGAGCTAATCTTGAATGGCCACTTGAATAGAATGGATGAAGAAAGGTTAGCAAAACAGGTGTTTGATGCCAAGATGGCAGGAAAGAGAGCCAGAGGAAGACCAAGGTCAAGGTGGATTGATTCAGTCAGAAGTGCCTTAGAAGCACAAAATGTTAGATATGACAACATTAATGTGCTCACAAGTAATAGATTGATTTGGAGGAAAATTGTTGATAGGAAATTAATAATAATGTAAACTTAATCACAACCAGGTATGTCCTTTTAATTACTATTTTAATTCAAATTAAAAGATTTTGATATTTAGATCCACACCAGTCTTTGGTTGTAAAGTAAGGTAGCTCCTTCAGCAAGCCTTGCTTTTTTTTTTTTTTTTTTTTGTTGTTTTAAATTAAGAGTGACAAGAAATAGTTTTCAAAAATTTTCTAGAATATAACCTTACAAGAACAGAAGATTTGGGTTACAGAAACTGATTGATAGGCAGAAAAGGAGTGATATGATTGAGACATACAAATTACTGATTGGTTTTTACAAGATTAATTCAGGTCTGGTGGTGGGAGAACTAGGGGCCATCCATAGAAACTGAGTAAGAGTGTAGTTAGCAAGGGTGTTAGAACTAAGTTTTTTGCTTGGAGAGTAGTGAATGAGTGAATAGTTTGCCAGAGTCTGTTGTGGGTGCCATGACTGTGAATGAGTTCTAATTATGATAGATACTGTGCAAATGTTGGATAGTTCTTGATGTGATGTTTATGGTCTTTCTTGATTGGTCTAAGGACTTCTTGGAGTAGCCCATAATAATAATAATCATAATATACCTTTTATTCAAATTAAATCAGAATACTTATTTTTATTACATCCAGAAAAGTCATATAAAAAAAAATGAATAAAGTTACAAACAATTCCAATCAAACATCCCAATTAAAATTGCAAACATTCCAATTTGTTATATTTTCTCATAAGAGAAAATATAACAAATGAAATATCTACCATATATTTTCCCAGTTCCTACTACAAGGTGGTCATTCACTGAAGACACAGGATTCTAACGTAAACTGGAAGATGTACAGACAGATATTATGTGGAGTATGTGAATATAACACTTCTGAATTCTTTAAATAACAAAGAGATAACAAATAATAAAAAAATGTCACAAAGAGAACATTTATCACAGTACATAATACTATGATAACACATGATTAAGGATGCAGAATTACTGCTACCTTCCCATTGACATTTTCTTCAAAATTAATGTTAATTGTCAAATCTCCCACATAGTCACATGCAATATTTTAGTCTTGTAAGATACTAGCTGCATCCAACCACCAAAACCTTGATCGTCTTTTGAACTTGCCATCAAACATCGGTGAAGGTGGTTTGAGCATACCACCTCTGACCAGCTCTGCTCACAGATTCTTGATGTAAAAATGTCAAGTTCCTTCTTAATATCTTCATTTTTAATATATCGATGCCTTCCGTTCACTCCTCTAACTTTTCCAAGAACTCTCATATCTGTGGTCTCTAGTATCTGACTAACTCCAGATCCATAAGTTAAAATTGGTTTGAACACACTGCTTAGTATACTGATAGTTTAATATTTTAGCTAAGTTCTTCCTTATTCTTCTTCTTCTCTTCCATCTAAGACGGGTTGAGTGTTCTCTTGAGCAGGATCCTCCAGTCTTCTCTATTCCTTGCTGTTCGAAAAAGTTCCTTATATGTTCTGCATCCCGAGACGTTCTTTATTAATTTCAGCCAGGTAATTCTTGGTCTTCCGGGTCTTCTTTTTTCAGTTGGAAAAGTATTGATTAGGACATTAGGAAGTCTGTCTGCATCAATGCGTACAGTGTGTCCGAACCATCTCAGTTGTTGTTTTCTAATTTTTTCTATTATTGTCTTTTTATACAATACTTCTTGTCTGACTGTGATGTCGTTTTCTTTTCTATCCAACTTGTTCCATTTATTTTTCTTAAGCATTTCATTTCAAATGCCAGCAGTTTTATCTCCTCTCTTTTTTTTAACTGTCCAAACCTGCTCCATAGATGACTGTTGGTATAATTATTACTTCATATAATTTGATTTTGGCTTGCTTAGATATCTTGTTTGTTTTCCAGATTTTCTGTAATTTTCCCATGGTGGTCCATCCTATCGCTATTCTGCATTTGATTGTTTTGAGTTCATCTATTGTTTCTGTTAGTTTTGATCCAAGGTATTTGAAGTTGTCTACTTGTTCTATTTGTTCTCCATTTAGGGTGGCTGAGATGGTAGTTCCGTTCCTCCCTATTTTCATCACTTTTGTCTTTTGTATATTTATTGTCATGTCATATGTTTTACAGGTTTCGTTTAGCTTGTTGATCAACTTTTGTAGTTTATTTGGAGTTTTTGCAAGAAGGATGAGATCATCTGCATATTTGATATTATTTATGTTTAAACCATTGACGTTGATTCCAGGCTCATTGTCTATTGCCTTCTTTACGACTTCTTCTAGATATATGTTGAATAGGCATGGGGATCATGGACATCCTTGCATTACTCCTTTTTGGATCTATATGGGTTCTGTTGTGAGTGTGTCCTTTTTAATTATTGCATTTGTCTTAGAGTAATATTTTATCAGAAACTGTATTATATATTTGTCTATTGCTTTTTCTAGTAGAATTTTAAGAAGGATTTCTCTGTTGATGTTATCGAAAACTTGTTTAAAGTCCACAAAACAACAATATAGTTCTTTATGGTTTTCCCAGCTGAGCTCTGCTAGTTGGTGCAATGTGAAAATTTGGTCTATTGTTGAATAGTTTCCTCAGAAACCAGCTTGTTCTATGCCTATCATTTCTGTTTGTAGTATTTTTTTTATGTTTGTAGTAACATTCCTGTTTGTAGTATTTTATTGAATAGGGTTGTTAAATATTCTATTGATATGCTGCCTCCATATGACCACAGTTCAGCAGGGATAGTATCAATGCCTGGTGCGGTGCTTTATTGTTTTTCATCCGTTTTATTGCGTATCTAACTTCTTGTAAAATTTTTGGATGATCATTATTTTCTTCTATTGTTGGCATTGTAGTTTTGTTTCCTTGGTGGAAGATAGTCTTAAAATGGTTTGACCAGATTTTTCTTGTATATTCAATATTCCCGGTTTCAGTCATCTTGTTGTTTATCATTGTTATTATCTTCCTTATTAGATAAAAATTTGTTCAACTCACTTCATCATGTAAGCTTTATTTTATTATCTATTTCCAAATTTAATTTGCTATTTTTGTGGAAATTTGTGCTAAATTAATCAAGTATTTTATTTGTTTTACAAGTTCCCTGTTGAGAATATAATTGAAATTTTCCATGTTCTTGCCTAATTTTATCCAAAACAAAAAATAAATTTCGTAAGCATTTATAACAAATAACATATAATAAACATATACATAACATAATAATAAATACTTAATATACACAGTTTATAAACAAATTATGCCACTGACATCCAGTCAATCACTCAAATTTAAATGAATTTAAAGTTCTTTTCCACTGTGATTTTGGCAGTAACATTTTGAGGCTTTAATACACTAAAACTGCAAATGTAATATGTATGTTAATATTGCCATTTTTCCATCTAGCTATAACCTATAAAATTGCAAGCACTTATTCACTGCATAGGTACAAAAATCCATCACCATTTGCACAGGTTCAGGTAACTGTCTAGACAGCAGACACTAAACAAATAGTAGTATAGTATAATCATTTAAATAATAGTTTCACACATGCAAAATAAAACTAAATAGAATTTATTAGTTTTCTCTTACATATGTGAAGCTGTTATTTAAAACATTATATTATGTCTAACATGCATTAAACATCTAGTAACTAAACAAATATGCATACAACATGCTAATGTCATCATCAGTTTGCCCACATGGCACAGGCTAAAAGAAACTAATTAGAGTATTAAAGTGGAATGGGTTTGAGTAATATTGGAGTGGAGACCATGAAAAAATCACTAAATCAAACAAGTAACAAGCATGATTTATCATATAATTTGTTTTTGCAGTATGTTAAAAATTTTCTAACTTTAAATTAGAAATTCTGAAAGCAATGTTTTGCATGGGTATTTACTAGGTGTGTGTAATCCTCTTTTTGACAGGTGTGTGTACACTCATATGTGCACAGCTCAGAGGAAACAGCCTCCAGTACTTCTTCCATTTGAGGGTAAAGCAATAAAGTGGGTAGAAGGGGAGAGGGTAGAAGAACCCATGGCTGTAACCTCTATTTATCTGGAGAATTTGCCTAGTCAACAAAGTTACCCAAGTTAAGTGTATGGTTGTTTGGAGGTGGGTGCATCTATATAACAGTCCTTCCCCCTTATCTGCGGTTTCGGTTATCCTCAGTCAACCCTGATCCGAAAATATTAAATGGAAAATTCCAGAAATAAACAATTTATAAGTTTTAACATTTTTAAAGTTTTAAATTTAAAATTTTAAAGTTTAAAATGTGCACCATTCTGATGAAATCTCGTAGTAGCATGATGAAATCTCGCACCATCCTGCCAGAATGCAAATCATCCCTTTGTCCACTGTATCCACGATGTACTGTATATGCTATTGGTTGCCCATTAGTTACTTAGTAGCCATCTCTTAGTTCTTGTATTCAAGTAACCCTTATTTTATTTAATAATTGCACCAAAGTGCAAGAGTAGTGATGCGGGCAATTTGGATATGTCAAAGAGAAGTTAAACTGCTTCCTTTAAGCAGAAAGGTGAAAGTTCTTGACTTCTTAAGGAAAGAAAAAAATCATATGCTAAAATTGCTATGATTCCATTCACATAATTTTTATTACATTTATTACACACACATATATGTAATATGGTAATTAGCAGAGTAATCAGTCTCTTCTCGGCAAATTCTCTAACCTTGAAGAACGGCCACACACCAAGTTGATTGGGAAAGCACTACTAATTTATAAATATGCAAGAATGAATTTGAAAGAAGAATTATCGAATCAAAAGAAATAGTTCTGAACCCTAAACACTTGAACAACAATCTAAGCTACAATTTGCCTGATTCCCACAGCGTAGTAATCTAATACTGGCGCTCTAAAATTAGCTGTCGCACACATTCAACTCATGCCAACGGTAACACGCAGTCACCTATTCAAATATGACTGTTACTATTCTACTTCTTTTTTATTAAGCTGGAAAGTCCATGTTTTTTACCTTGTTATTTTTATAAGTCTTATGTTTTTTCTTTCTCACCTGAAGAAGTCAGAGCACCGATGAAACTAGTCGTGATTTATTAAAGGTTTTTGTTATACTTTCTCAGGTTCTAGTCAGTTAAATTAATTTCATAAATGTATACATCCCGAGTAAATCCTAATTTCAATATATATATATATATATATATATATATATATATATATTGACCGAGTTCCCAGACACTTAATATGGCAAACATTAAAGAAAAACAAAATACAAGATAACTTAATAGCAGCCATACAAAGCCTCTACAAAAGTAACAGAAATTATGTAAGAACCTGTATAATAGATCAAAAGAATTTGAAACAAATGTAGGAGTGAGGCAAGGCTATATACTCAGCCCTCTACTCTTCATTATAGTAATGGGTGAAATTTTAAAGGCATGCCAAACAAAAACAAAAAAGTTCCACCTAGGATACAGGAAATTGAAAGAAACCAGGATTTCATACATGGCTTTTGCAGATGATGTAGTGATTCTAGCAAATATAGTTGAAGATTTGCAGTACAACATCAACATTTGGTATGAGGAAACAAAGAAAAGGAATAGGACCATAAATAAAAATAAAAAAATGATCCTATCTAGAAACCAACCAAAACACATAATAAAAATAGAGAACCATCAACTGAAACAAGTCCATTCCTTGAAATACTTGGGATCATATATACAAGAAGATAGTAGACTAGACACAAAAATTAACAACAGGATAACCGGGGGAACAAAGCTATTCTATGCAATGAAAGGCCCACTCCTAGATAAGAAAGAAGTCGCTCAGAATACCAAAATGGAGTGTACCGTTCAGTGTTTCTACCAACATTAACATACAGTTGTAAGTCTTGGTGTTTAACAACAGGAAACACAAATAAACTATAGACAATTGAAATAAAATATCTTAGGAAAGTGGCACAAAAAACAAGACTAGACTGAATAAGAAATCAAACTATAAGAGACAGCCTTCAAGTTGCACCTCTGAACCAATTCATAACACAAGCCCAAATGAGGTGGTTTGGACATCTTAATCGAATGGAAGAATAGCAAAAACTGTATAGGAAAGCCAGAAAATAAGAAAAAGAAACATAGGCAGACCCAGGAAAGGTTGGCAAAAGGAAATTAAAGAAAAATTGGAAAAGAAGGGAATTAACTTGAAAGAAGCAAAACAACAAGCGTTGTTTTGAATTGGAAAAGGTATTAAATTGCCAATCTTTATGTTTTCTTTTGATCTTCCTTCCTCATTTATTGTACTCCCTAGGTATATTTGTAATTCTTTACTTGTTTTATCTTTTTCCTATTTAATTTAATTTTCTTTATGTTCTCTGGTTTCTCGCTTGCCAGTAGAATTTTGGTATTTTCAATATTTATTTTCATGTGGTATTTATTAAATATTTCGTTTGTTGTTTTGATTAACTTGTTTAGTCTTCTGCTTTTTGCTATGAATGCAGTAATCATCTGCAAATCTCAGGCAAAATATTTCCTCTCCACCAATCTTTATGCTACTGCTTGTTTTGTTTTTTTTCTATAACTTCTCTTATGGCATTTTCAATATATGTTGAAGAGCAAGGGTGATAATATACACCCTTGTCTTACTCCACATCTAATATGTATAGTTTCTTCTTTATTATTTGTTCTTATATATCCTATTTGTCGTACATATATCTGTTTGATTACTCTTCAGTCCGTATAGTCAATGTCACTTTTCTTCATAACATTTCACATCATCATCCAATTAACTTTGCAAAATGCTTTTTCTAAATCCATTAAGCATATATATGTTTTTTGGCTTAGCTCCATTCTTTTTTCGATTATACCGATTATATATTTGGTTTAATCCTTTATCCAAGTGTAAGCAAACAACGTTTGCACCTGAAGTATTTTCAGGACTGGGGCAACTCATGGCAAAGGTGGTATTAACTTCTCCTTGCAGACATGTATAATGCTATGCATTAAAGGAAGGGTCACTACCCAGACCGGTTTTGACCTTTAATGAGGTCTCATCAGTTGGAGCCAGACCCAGAGTTGGTGATATTAAGGTGGAAGTAATGGAGAAGTCATTTTTCCATATACGAGTTGCCAAAAGGTGTCACACCTTATTATTAAAATTCTCTGGATTAGAGATAGTTGATGGAAGTTTTGTGTTTTGCATTATGGGATATTAAGGCAAGTGATGAGAAGTTATACCACCTTTGCCACGTTGCCCCAGTCCTGAAAATACTTTAGGAGCAAACTTTGTTTTGCTTACACTTGGATAAAGGATTAAACCAAATATATAATTGGTAGCATAGCCAAATGAAAAAGCTTCTATCAACTATCTTTTTTGATTATAGTTCTCAGGCTTAGAATTGCTTCTTTTGTTCCTTTTCCTTTCTTGAATTCATATTGGCCTTCCTCTAGTTATGAATCTATTCTTTTATATCTTCGGGTATTATTTTTAATAGGATTTTGCTAATGTGTGTAATTAGAGCTATTGTTCTGTGTTTGTTATATATATATATATATATATATATATATATATATTGGAGAGTGTTTGCTTTCTTGGGGACTGGTATTATCAGGGATTTTGTGAAATCTTCTGGGAGATCTCCATTTTCATATATTTTAGCTATTAGTTCAAATATATCATTTTTTGTTTCCTCATCCAGAATTTGAAAGGTTCACTTGAGATGTTATTGATTCCTTTTCTTCTGGCTTAAGTCTTTAAGTGCTTTTTCAAACTCTAATTTTATTATTGATGGTCCACTACTGTCTTCAGCTTCTGTGCCATTTTCTTCTTCCTGTTCTTCTCCTTGATACAGGTGTTCAAAATATTTTTTCCATTCTTATATTTCTTCAGAATAAATAATTAGTTTACCATTCTCATCTATTAAGGCATTACTATGTGTGGCCTTTTTCAGTTTGTTGCTCATTTTTGTTATTTGATTATAAGCTGTTTCTAGATTTCCTTTATTAAACAGTTCTTCTGTCTTCTTACATTCTTCATGGATGTGTTCTTCTTTTGCTTGCTATCTTTTTTTTTTTTTTAATCTCTTGTATTTTTCGTTGCATTCTACTTTTTCTGTATTACTTCATAATACAGAAATAACTAAACAATTTTTTTTTCCTCCATTAAACCTAATATTTCTTCAGTTATCTGTGGTTTTCTTATATTTTGCTCTTCTCTTCCTAGTATTTTGTTACTAGCTTTTAGGATATTGTCTTTTATTTGATTCCACTTATCGTTATTGTTGTGTTTTCCTTTGCATTTAAAAATCAGAATAAGAAATATCCCAAAGATAGTGCAATATAGGGCAACAGATGAATGATTATAGGAGGAAGACATTATAGTACTTTTATTTTATTTTTTTTTATGCTGAGCCATACACAAGAGGTCAGTTAATCAACTTATAGTACACTATTAGTACTGTAAGTTGGGAAAGGAGAAACTTGTTTGCATTTGATTTAAAAGCCTGTATTCCTTGGAAAACACATCAGGGGAAAGACTATTCCACAATACAGCAGTAGCAGGGATGGAGAGGGGAAAATAAAATTATTCTGTGGGTTTCAAGGTGTACTGTGAAGGGATGATGAGCAGCAGCTGCACGTGTTCCAATGGACTTAGTACTAAGTGCGGGTTATTGATGCTATTTATTTCACATGGAAATAGAACATGTAACCACTGTAAAAGACAATGGTCATTTGTTCCACATATTCATCAATATATTTCATCTACATAACGAGGCTTGAGAGAGGAGGAAATAATGCAGTAAACAGCAGTGAGCAAGCAAAGACATATACGAGGAATTATATAACCTTGATGGTAATCAGGCAATAACACTTCAATCACTTATCCCACATACTTCAAATGAATGCCTGAAATAGTTAAAAGCAGCCTTAATGTACTTGTTTAAAAGCTTTGCAAGAGTCTAAAGAGTAGATAAGAGGTAAAAGTTGTTTCACTTCATAAGAATGAGGCTGCAAACTACAGCCGAGTCTGTGTATATGGAATTGTGGTTAAGAAGCTGGAGAGGTTAGATTCTGCAAAGGCAGTTGAGTCCACAAGACAAATGGTATTTAAACTGTGTCTGATGGTATTAGCAAAAGTGATCAACAAGTTGTGAAAGAGCATAAGTCAGAAGCCAATCTGAAAGGTAAGGATGAGATGTAATACATAACTAATGTATCATGTAGAAAGTGGGGGATAAGAAAGCCGAGTGATAATAAATGTCAAATTTATATGAACCATCAAGTATATAATATCCTACAATAACATATTACAGGATTAAGTTTATATTATTACCAACATTCCATCGAGTTTCCTGCAAATTAGTCTTATCTGTCATTACTCCATATTGGCATATCTTATATTAAACCATCTTCATATGCACAGCATCAATCTAGATACTGGTCTGCCTCTGGTTGTTTTTCCTTATCAAACAACTATTGCAACCATACTTAAAATAAATGTTAATATTTCTTCTCCTGTTTAAGTGACCACACTACCTTAAATCAGTTCTACTAACATACCACAGACTGCAAGCAATGTCAGGTTCCTTTGATGTCATCTATTCACTCTTCTTATTTTTCTCAGATCTGTCTTGTAGTACTTGATCAACTGTTTGATTTGTAATCCCAGCTCACATCCTTAATGCCAGAAAGAAGAAACAATAACTGTAACATAAACAAAATACTGCATGTTTCAACCAACTCTCCTACAACCAACACACAAGATCACAACAAAACCATTCCATCCTAAATATCATCTCCATACCACCTTCAAACCACACATTCAACTATTCATCTGTTCTCCTAAGGATCATTTTCATCCTGGAGCAATTTAAGTAGCTTGGCCAACTTTGGACAGACTGGTAGCGCTGTTATCATCTGCCTAGAAGAAAACACATGCATTATATTCATGATCATCTGTATGACAAGGCAGGAATAGAAGATGATGCTCTGGATATTCCTTCTCATGAGATTAAATAGAAGAAGACAACTGTGATACACATCACTACTAGTCTGAAAGACTTGTCAGAACTGGCATCAGCTACAAAGCACTCCCTAACCTCATTAAATATGGCTGTATTAATTTGCAAAATTCTAGGACAGTTGTTCTAAGGCCACATTTGGCACAAGCTTCTCTGAATTAACTTCAGTGCCATCTGGTCCCTAGAGGGCACCTTGTTAGGACAATTTCCTTTTCAATTATAATCTGAAATGTTTCCATAACATTCTAATTAAATGCTATGTGTCACGATAGAAAACTAGTGAAATATTAGCAACTTGAATAAATTAATTTTTGTTTCTTCTTTTCATGCTGTTTATATCTTATGTAACATGTTATGAAGAAATTCTCTTAAAAAATTTTTTGAAGAGAAAAGAAGCAAAGTTCTTCAAGTATGGTTGCATAAATCTCACATGAAGCATTCAGTAGGAAAATTCCTCTGTAATTCTCACATTCAGTTTGTTGAATAGTTTTCTTCAGATTTTTGTCACCGAGTCTCTTAGGTTTGGTTCTTGCTTTCAAACTCTCTCATTTTTTCTCCAGTAACATTGATACATTTCCACCATGGCTACTCAAGATTAGCAGACCATGCCCTGGATACTCAGCACAGGATCACTGGAAAAAATCCACCTTACTCCACTGAAGCAAACTTAAATTCGAGAGGCTGTTCCTGGAATCTGCAGCAGCTCTTACCAACTCTCCCAACCTAAACAAATATGGTTGTATCAAACTGCCTCTCATATGGAAATCCCTCATTGGCAGACAGTTGGAAACCCTCAGCCCAACAGGCAAGAGTACACCCAAAGCCAATAGATGGTGTATCTCTCCTGTTCCATCTTTGTTACTGAAATGTGCCTGAGTCCACGTGTTTAATACCAGTGAATTAATCCCTGAAGATGCCGATTTCACCAAAGTTAAATCAGCATCTTCAGGATGTAATAATTAAATATTTTTTTGTTATTAACTAGTTTACGTTATTAATTTCTTTGAACAACACGATGATGCAAAACATTGGTATATGGGAGTCTATAGTGCAGTTCTGTTATATCCAAAACTAATGTGCACTGATTCAGGATATAAATTAGTAATAGCTTGTCCAAGTCCTAGACAGAAATTCAGCAGGTACTTACCATTACTACTAGCTTTAAGCTTTCCTCTAGCCTTCTAAGAACACTTGTGTCTGGTATTCATTTTCTACAATGTTATTTGAATCTACAAGAAAACTTAGCTTTTCCTCCATGTCAGTGTCTCCTCATAACTCAAAAATTTCCTCCATACTAAGTACCTGAAATATAATAACTGCAGTGCAAGAATAGAAAATCATCATCATGCATATCAAGGATTTAGGCATAGCATGGCCTGTTCTGGCCTTAGAAGTCATCGTTGAATCGTTTAAGAGGAAGTCCTGGTTTTCTTTTTCCTAATGGCTTGTACTTTAAGGCTTGTTTTGGTAATCTTTCTATTTTCATTCTTTGAATGTGTTCCATCCATTTATGTTTCTATTTTTTAATTTTTTCTATTACTGATTCTTGGTTTAATTCTTTCATAATTTCTTCGTTTCTTTTGTGATCAAATAGGGTATACTTTGCAGTTTTCCTCATAAACTTCATTTCTGCTGTTGTTAATCTTTGTTTGTCTTTTTGTTTTATTGTCCAGATTTCACTTCCATACAATAAGACTGGTAGGGCTAATGTATTGTATACTTTTAGTCTGGTTTGTTTTTGAACTAGGTTTGGTTTAAATATAGAGTTAATTACACCTGCTATTTTTAAATATTTTGCAGTTTTTACGTTTATATCGTTTTCATTTTCATATGCGATCATACATCCTAGGTAGTTAAATAAATTCACCTGTTCTAAGATCTTGTTATCTATGATGAGGAGAGCATGGAAAGAAAGAGAGAAGTTATACAGGGTGACCCATAAGTGATAAAAGGGTTTTAAAAGGTGAATAACGTTTTTGAATATAATTTTTTTTATTTTATTTTCTTCAGGTATTTTTGGAATTTTGGAAATAAATCATGGAAAAGTTCATAACTCAACAACAAAGAGGCAGTAAAGAGCCACAAAGGAAATCCTAAGGCACATTTTTGCTGAGCAAATAATTTCACAAAGATCTGCAATTAATTGGCCATCATGTTCTCCAGATCTGATGGCTCCCAACCTCTTCCTATAGGGGTTACATGAAGGTAAAGGTGTATGTGAACAAGCTCCAAACAATCCAACAGTTGAAGGAGAACATTCTTGCAGAAATTAGGGTGCTGCCGCCAGAAATATTAACAGCTCTCATGTAACATGTCACAGAAAGGGGCCCATCTTTGTGAAGCCAAAAATGGAAGGCATATATGTGATGTGGTTTTTCATAAGTAATAAAAAAAACTCCAGGTTCTGTATTTCATTATAACAATAATAATAAATAAATGGTATTACATGTTTAAACCCTTCATGACTTATGGCCCACCATGTAGTTTGCCTGTACAAGACCTTGATCAGACACGATCTAGATTTAATTATCTGTTTTGAGTGGTATAGATATTTTGAGAAATGTCTGGAGAAAAGAGTAATGTAGTGGTGGGCTCTAGAATGTTAGATAATAAATAGATATTGAAGGAAAGTTATTTTTAAGCATCTGGTGGATAGGAGACATGACTAATACAAACTAATAAAGGATTTGTAATGGATTAGTGTAAAAGAGGGAGGAAGGGGACAGTAAAAAAGATGTGATATGAAGGGTGTAAGCAGTTTAGTGAGTGACATTCATTACTTGACAGTCTGCATGGTTAGCCTAGTGGCTGTGCGCTTCGCAACCATATGACTGGGGAAGGAGTGTCCCAGGTTTGATTCCCGTCGAAGACGTGAGGAATCTGAGGATCTTCCTCAGCCACAGCCAGTCTTGGGCTTGGGCAGTAGGGTTTTTTCTGCCTGTTTATCTGGCATTTTTCATCCCGCAAGCAGGCAAACCGGCCCCGTGAACACACACAGATCTACAGCCATAAATACCTAACCCCCCCATGAGGGACGGGGGGAGAAAAAGGGAGGAAACTCCATACGAATAAATAAAATAAATAAATTACTTGACAGATAGTAAATGCAATGAATGAGTTAGTCATGGTTTGATAAGCATTGTGTGTGATGAGGACCTCTCATATAAGTGACTATGGAGGTTTAATAAAAATTTTCACAAATATCCAAATCATGGTAAGAATTAAACCAACTGTACTATATCATGCATATAATCAACTAGGATGTCAAACAAAGGCCCCTAAATCAAAAGTTGAGATAGGAATGTTCTCCACTGTTCAGAGGTTCTCCACTTAGTATACTTGTTTTCCTCAAAGAATTAAATATCAGGTCTCTCCGAAAGGCATCAATCTGTTCCAGAAATATTAAAGTTTTAATATTTCTGGAATAGATTTCTGGAACAAAATCAACTATTCCTACAGCACGCTTGGCATCACTGTTCAAATTGGAAGAAATTATAAAATTAGAGAGGGTGAATATCACAGTAATATTACTCATAAAGGAAAGCAAGATTTAAGTGCACGTGCTAATCAATAAACCACACTAGGGTCTGGAACACAGCAACCATGCCACAGATAGAAGACAATTTCTTAGCTTAATTTTAAGTAATCTAGTGAGGTCATTCACTCATATGAACTCTTAGAAGGAATCGAGGCTTAATCTTGCATAACATACAAAAGTTGCTTATTAAATTATGTACTGTTTAGACTTCACTTATTCTAAGAATCACTGGAAAGTAATTAAGAGCCAATAGCAAGTGCAACAGTTGCAACATATACATATATATAGCTTCTTTAAATCATTAATTTTTGTACCAATTTGCTAAACAAAATGGTACAAAAATTCTGTGTTCTTCCATGATAAAACTACTAAATACTTAGCAAAATTAGAATTTTATTTTATTTACAAAAATTATAATGGGAGAAAAATGCATAGTTTTTTTTCTTAAAAACATCTATGAATAGTTGTAGAAAGCTTAATGATAGCACTGTAAAGTTGTAGAAAAAGAGGACATTATATATATCCACCATTATTTCACAACCAAATAAATTGATTTGAAACATAAGTTTCAAAATTGACAAGAGAGCTTATGAGAATACAACCTTCTTCAGCACCAGGGTTGCTTTAGCTTGTACTACTCAAAAGAAACGAGCTCTTCCCAGAAGCCTATATATTCATGCCCTTTCATTAAATTGACTGCTGTTTCAAACTGCTAGTTCTCATCAGAGACCATATAAAACCTTAAGAGGGCAAGAACCCTCTGTTCAACACCATAGCAATTCCATGTCAGATAGTTATATCTATAATATTCTCTATTTCTCTTGACAAATGAGGTCTAGACTTCATAATTAAGGCACTAACCAAGAATTCACTTATAAAAATTATAACTTTCTGACATGGGAATGCTATGGTACTGAATGGTAGGTACTTGCAATCTTCTGAACAGCATGGCTGAGAAGGTAATGAAGTAATTCAGGAAGAATATTGCAAAAGGGGCTCATGGGATAAACTAGCTATTGTTCAGCAACATACTCATAGGCAAAGATGAGGTTATAACTCTTCTAAATAGGGATAATAAATACTAGTATAAATATGAATTATTGAACATGGATCTAGTCACTGACGTCTTGGGAATGAAAGTGACCAAGATGATGGTGACAGATCTATGGACTGCTTACTCTGAGAAGGTGTTTGTTATTTGATAGGTAGAAAAGAGGAGATGTGGTAGAAACAAATTACTGAATGGATTTTACAGGTTTTGATGAAGAACAAATTTTACTCTTACATGACAGGAATGAAGAGAACAAGTCACACCTGAAAATTGTCTGAATGTAGTTAGAACAAAGGCATCAGCACCAGATTTTTTTTTTTTTACAATGAATGAGGGACATGAGTTGCTTCTGCAAGTGAATCAGTTCAAGAAGTATGCTAGTATTGTATGAATAATGGTTAGTGTCTGCCTCCTACAATGAGTCTTTGGAGCCATAAAGATACCCAAGTAGTAGTAATAATACATCAATGTCATTAATTCCTGTTGGGGAAATGCGATGTCATATCCTCAGACATACAAGAATACATGAAAATACTACTACTAGGGCATTTTTCCGACCACTCTTGGTCAGAAAGTGTGATTTACTATAGCATGAAAATATCAACAACAGTAACATTCGATTAGATTTTTCTTATTTCTTGTATGTTCTCACCATGTGAACTTTTATACAACTTTATCTTGGAACATGGTGTTGGTAATGATTGGTGCATATCCAGAATAGGAAATTCAGTGGAATCTATCATTATTATTAGCTTTGCTAATCTCCAAGTTCTCTGAAACATCTCTTTTCCCAAAACATAATACTCTGCTGTCGTGATCACCAATAAGAACCAGCTTTTTCTTTATAAAGATGCTCTCTCTCTCTCTGTAATTACTCAAACAAGTTTTTCTCTCACAAAAGTTCCATAGAACTATACACACACACACAAGTAAGTCTCACTGTCCAATCTCCTATTTTGAAATGTCTTCACATTGCTCTACCTGAAACTGATTACTATCCCGAAGTTTATCTTTGGGTGTATGTTGAACCAAGCTAAGCCTTCTTTTCCCTGATTGCTAGTGACTGTAATATCACATGTTACAGGTATTACTTATCACCAAGTTTGGTCTTTTTCGTCTGTGATGACGTTATACTTCTCAAATTCACTGATCTTTAATATTAGCATTTACAACATCCTAAACTGTAATCATGCATCATCAGTGATAGAATTTTTTTTATTCGTGTCAAACTGATTATATATGACTTAAGACACCTTTTAATAGTTTCACATTCTACATCTGGCATTGTACTTCAGAAATAACTGAAGTGCATTACACATACTTTAGTACATGTAATATACTGAAGCACGTATAATCTGTTCATATAATTTCTATATTCATAAATACTGAGATGGGAGGAGATCTGGATTTGCAGCCAAAGCAACTCAGGTTACAACTCCAAAACATGCAAATTGCATGTTTTGCTGGCTGGTTCACCTTGCAAAAAAAAAAAAAAAAAAAAAAGTCAAATTTTTTCCAGGAGAGGGAAACTCTGCTACTTCCATATGACACCAGCTAACTCGCCTTCAGCTGAAAAGCCCTGATAAAGGTTCTTCACATCCAGACTTTACCAATCAATAGGTATTGTTGAAACTGGATGGGGGAATGGAGGTACCCTTAACAGATCATGGGGAAGAGATTTTGACAATAGTTGAAATGATTCAGAGTCAATGAAAAGTGAAGTTATTTTATTATGTATATTTCACTCATTTCATAAAATCATGTGATGTAAAAAAACATCGCAGAGCTGACATGCTGCAAGGAACTGTCAAGTAGATCTGGATGATCAATGGAGGTGATCTCAATTTGCAGCACCAATACTGCCAAACAGCATTGTCTACAGTGGAATACTACTGATCTGTTGAAAGGTTTGCACACGATGTGCAATTTGGTCTTTCAAATCTGACAGGTGAAGTAGAACTTTCCATCTGACGTGTGGAGGTGCTCCATCTTGCTTCAACCCTGTTGTGTTGATACAAGGAGGAGACAATCATTTCACAACATAATTTTTGAACTAATTTTTTTTATTGTCAAAATATCTTCCCATGATCTGATGAGGGGTATCCACCAAGTCTGAGAGTATTTTGTCTAATTGTTCTCCCCACAGATTGCTCTGAATAGGGATACTTTAATTTGAAAAATGTGTGTGTGTGTGTGTGCGCGTGTGTGCGTGATGTATATAACTAAATAAATTTAATGAATAGAGAGATACCAAAATAGAAACGAGATATTATTTGAGAACAAAACTCTTTTTTTTATTTTGGTGTCTTTCAGCTTCTAGTCATTAAATGTATTTAAATGTCACATTACTGAGGTGGCATCAAGTACACACACACACACACACACACACACACACACACACACAGATTCATGTTCATAGAAACTGCATCACCTTACATAAATATAATTTTTAGTAGTTAAATGGTCATTTTCATTGGTTTATCATTAGATATTTCATTGTATTATCTATCATTCTCACACGTGTGGGAATGATAGATGATGCATGACACAATAGCAGCAACTACTACATGTATGATGTAGTAGTTACTGCTAATGTGTCAGAATTTTTTATGCTATAAACTGACAGCAAGAGCAAGTTTTTGCATTTTTGTGCTGAGATCACTATCACTAGTTATATACAATTAACACCTCATAGAAAAAGTGCAATGTGTGTGTGTGTGTGCGCGCGCGCGATGTATATAACTAAATAAATTTAATGAATAGAGAGATACCAAAATAGAAACGAGATATTATTTGAGAACAAAACTCTTTTTTTTATTTTGGTGTCTTTCAGCTTCTAGTCATTAAATGTATTTAAATGTCACATTACTGAGGTGGCATCAAGTACACACACACACACACACACAAACACACACACAGAGAGAGAGAGATTCATGTTCATAGAAACTGCATCACCTTACATAAATATAATTTTTAGTAGTTAAATGGTCATTTTCATTGGTTTATCATTAGATATTTCATTGTATTATCTATCATTCTCACACGTGTGGGAATGATAGATGATGCATGACACAATAGCAGCAACTACTACATGTATGATGTAGTAGTTACTGCTAATGTGTCAGAATTTTTTATGCTATAAACTGACAGCAAGAGCAAGTTTTTGCATTTTTGTGCTGAGATCACTATCACTAGTTATATACAGTTAACACCTCATAGAAAAAGTGCAATGTGTGTGTGTGTGTGTGTGTGTGTGTGTGTGTGTGTGTGTGTGTGTGTGTGCGCGCGCGCGCGTGTGCGTGATGTATATAACTAAATAAATTTAATGAATAGAGAGATACCAAAATAGAAACGAGATATTATTTGAGAACAAAACTCTTTTTTTTATTTTGGTGTCTTTCAGCTTCTAGTCATTAAATGTATTTAAATGTCACATTACTGAGGTGGCATCAAGTACACACACACACACACACACACACACACACACACACACACACAGAGATTCATGTTCATAGAAACTGCATCACCTTACATAAATATAATTTTTAGTAGTTAAATGGTCATTTTCATTGGTTTATCATTAGATATTTCATTGTATTATCTATCATTCTCACACGTGTGGGAATGATAGATGATGCATGACACAATAGCAGCAACTACTACATGTATGATGTAGTAGTTACTGCTAATGTGTCAGAATTTTTTATGCTATAAACTGACAGCAAGAGCAAGTTTTTGCATTTTTGTGCTGAGATCACTATCACTAGTTATATACAGTTAACACCTCATAGAAAAAGTGCAATTCAAGCTCTGAATAGAGAAGGCTATTCCTCTAGTGAAATAGCAAAAAGGGTGTCCTGTAGTCAATCTATTGTGGTATGACTGCTGTCGAAAGTGAAGGAAACTGGATCTGCTGAAAGGAAGAAGGTGACAGGAAGAAAGCTACTCTCTACACTATGCCAAGATTGAGTTCTAAAGCAGCTTTGGCTCAAAAATCGCCATGTGTCATCCAGAGAACTGAAACAGGACTGGGAAGAACAAACAGAAGTTGTGGCAAGCTCTGTAACTGTCAGGAGAAGACAGAAACTGATAGCACCCTTAAAAGATGACTTTGAAAACCAAAAAAAAAAATAGATTGGCTTGGTTAAATTGGGCAAAGAGCATTCCAAATGAACCCCTGATCAGTAGAAAAGAGTACTTTTTTTCCTGACGAGAAAAATTTAACCTGCAGGGTGCCAACAGCATACAGTTCAAAGACAATCGAGGGAAAAATTCAATCCTGACTGACTTTTCAGCCAGTCAGATGATTTGGGGCTGCATGTTGTATCATGGTGTTGGTCGCTTGCATTTCACAAAATGTTCAGTGAATGCACAAGTGTACTAGAGAAAAAATAGATTGGCTTGGTTAAATTGAGCAAAGAGCATTCCAAATGAACCCCTGATCAGTAGAAAAGATACTTTTTTTCCTTACAAGAAAAATTTAACCTGCAGGGTGCCAACAGCATACAGTTCAAAGACAATCGAGGGAAAATTTTATTCCTGATTGACTTTTCAGCCAGTCAGATGATTTGGGGCTGCATGTTGTATCATGGTGTTGGTCGCTTGCATTTCACAAAATGTTCAGTGAATGCACAAGTGTACTAGAAAATTTTTGAAGAAGAATTGCTGCCTACTAACAGAGACCACTTTATCATAATGATGAATAGCATCTTTCAGAATGGCTCTGCCACTTGTCATAGGGCAAAAAGCGTAAGTAATGCTATTAAGACCCTAAAACATATCATACAAATTGAGTTTAGTACTTAAAAAAATGCTTTCGTTTCTGTTGCCACTTGTTATTATAAACATAATAAGTAGCTCAATGAACACTCAATTTAACAACTACCATGGCCAAGAAAACACCAGATCTCAACCCCATCGAGAATTTGTGGTACCAAACGAGACTGATAAACACAAGAATAAGCCCAAAACACTTTGGGAACTCCAAGAAGCCATTATAAGAGTATGGAACCATGAATCGACATTTGCATCCATCAGGAAATTGATTTTTCCAATACCCCCACTAATGCCAAGCTGTAATAAAAGCAAGGGGAGGCCCCACAAAATATTAAACAGCAAAGTGAATTTTAGCTTTGGATGTTAGTAAAACTGTGTAGTCGAACTAAATTATGATACTAGTACTGGTTTTTCCAGTGAAAATATAACTGTCCACTCCATTTTGAAATATTTGCAAATTTGTCACATTTGTTGTCATTTCCTAATTATGTTATATCTTGTACTAAAAAGAGCCAAATATTAATCAAAAATAAAAATGTTATTTTACCTTCATCATTTGTGACAATTACTATGTTATTATCCCTTTTCAAATAGTCATTCAAATTTAATTACCAAAAAAACAGGCTTCAGCCTGTGTAGCTCAGTGGATGTGGCGTTTACACACCACGGTGCTTGGCCGCACGAAGGAAGACTTGGTTTCAAGTCTAGTCGGCGACTAGAGGAAATTTTTCTAAGCCTTTTTTTGACCGGTTCCCGAGTTAGTCGATCTCTGGCATGGGCAAGCGGGTTTTTCCTCCCGGAAACTCGGGTTTTTCATCCCGTAAACTCAAGAAAATCGACCGTAGAACCCACATTATTTCAGACATTAAATATGCTGTGTTAGGGTTAGGGACCACGAGATGGCGGCACATTTGAGCCGTCTCTCTTCACTGCGTACCGCTTAATTAGTGATAGCCTTGGGCCATCTATCTCTGATTGGTACCAGTGGAGATTGAACCTGCCCACTCAGTCTCCAAAAGTTACATAGGGCTAAATGGCCTCGCTACTCCCCGTATACGGGAATAAAAAGGCGTTAGATGAAAAAACATGGTTACAGCAGGTGATGCAGTTTCTATGATTGTGAGTGTGTGAATATGTATATACATATATAAACACACGGAGTGCTTAAGGGTCAAAGCTGTATAACTGAGAGGAGACCTCCACATAGCCTTTAAAGAAATGCAGAGAACCGACCAGGGCTTCTGACCTAATGTCCAATCCTCACCTTCTCGTGGTGCGCCCTGTTGGGTATCTACTTTGATATTGAACGAACGAGGATGGGCTGGCAATTTGGGATTTAGCCGACCAAATTGTATTCTTATTGGTTAAACCAAAATAAAAAATGATGGTACAACATGACAAAATTTCATGTCGGCTGGGGCGTCGCCCGGTTAAACAAGGCCCCCGTTGTTTTCGCCAGGGAACCAGGGCGAACAGCGAAAAGTCAACTACTGGAACAAATCTGAAAACAAACCCCAACTTAACATCACCAGAGTTAAAGATCGGTAGTATCAACGTAAGAAGCCTGAATGGCAAAGAAATGGAGCCAGCTGAGGAATTAGATAAGTACCAGATCAACATAATAGGGGTGACTGAAACAAAAACGACCAAAACTGGTGAGATCTTTCTGAGCAATAAATACAAAATGTTATATTCAGGCAATGACAATCAAGGAAAAGAAGGAGTAGCCATAGCATTCAACAGTAAATATGAGGTTAATCTTATTGAATGGCAGGCAATTTCGGGTAGAGTGATGTGGGCAAATATGAGAATGGGGAACTGGACAATAAGACTTATTTGTGCCTATGGTTCCACAGAAGGTTCTACTAAGGTAGAAGTGGAGGAATTTTTTGAGGCTTTAGAAAAAGCAACTGACACAATGAAAAAGGAAAAGTTGGTCCTTCTTGGGGATCTAAATAGCAGAGTAGGAAATGATTGTGAGACATACAAAAATATTTTGGGAAAATTTGGAGAAAAGAGCAAAGCTAATAATAATGGCAAATATCTGTTGGATTTCTGCTCAGGACATGGACTGGTTATTACTAACACCATGTTCCAACATAAAAATGTGCACAAATTCACATGGAGAGAAGAGGCTAGGAATAAGCAAAGTCTCATTGACTATGTTATTGTTGATAGTGATGTTTTCTCCTTGGTGAAGGACACCAGAGTGTACAGAGGATTTGAAATTGGAAGTGATCACTATTTAGTCTTGAGCAGGATAAAATTGAATTTCATATTGAAAAGAATAACATGTAAGAAAGTTTTAAAGCGAATAAAAGTTGAGCAGCTCTCAGATGTGAACTGTAGACTAAAATACAGAAAGATTATTGAAAAGAAAATGAAAGAGTTTGAGAACAGGAATCAAACCTTGAAGATTCAGTGGCAAACTCTGAAGAAAACATTGATTGATTCTGCCAGAGAGGCATGTGGTGAGGTTGTGTGCAAGGATAAAAAAATCAGAACTCCCTGGTGGACACAGGAAGTTAAAGAGGCAGTGAAGGAAAAGAAGAAAGCATATCAAAAGTTCCTGGCAAATAAGTCAGCTTTTACTCTTACAGAATACAGAGACAAATGTAAGAAAGCTAAACAAAAGTCATGGGAGGAATTTGGCAAGAATATAGAAAATAAATATCAAGAAGGTGGCAAAATATTCTGGAGGTTGTTGAAGAAGCTTAGGAATGGAGGAAAGTGCTGTAAAAGGAGTTAGAGATGATAAAGGTGACATGAAAACAGGAGAAAAAGGTATCCTTGAAGTATGGAGTAATTACTTTGAAAAACTGCTAAATGAAACAAGCAGTGATGACAGCACAGTAATAAAAAACACTGACCAGGCATGCAGTCAGGAATACATATCCATACTTGAAGTAGAAAAAGCCATCAAGGGCTTGAAATGTGGAAAGGCAGCAAGAGTAGATGATATTCGACCAGAAATGCTGAAGTATGGTGGTATAAAAGTCTTACAGTGGCTGCACTGCATAGTTCAGAAAGCCTGGGCAGAGGGACGAATTCCCGATGATTGGAGTAGAGCTCTCATAGTACCCATATATAAAAAGGGAAATAAAACTGAATGTGAGAATTATAGAGGTATTTCCCTACTGAGTGTTCCTGGCAAGATCTATGCAAGTATACTTGAGAAACGGTTGAGAAGAATTGTGGAAGAAAAACTTGGTGAAGAACAAGCTGGATTCGGGCCAAATAGAGGCTGTCAGGATCAGATCTTCACTTTACGACAAATAGTCGAGAAAGCATGGAAATACAACAAAGATCTGTATTTAAGTTTTGTCGATTTGGAAAAGGCATATGAAAAGGTGCCAAGAGAGAAGCTATTCAATACACTACACTTATATGGTGTCAATGGGGCATTATATCAAGCAATACTTAGTCTTTATTTGAGTTGTAAGTCAGCAGTTAGAATTGAAGGAAGTACAGGAAGATGGTTTAATATTTAATATTAAATCTGGTGTGAGACAAGTATGTACATTATCCCCTCTGTTATTCATTATCTATATGGATCACATTATGAAGGAATGTGGTATTAAACCTGATATCAAAATTGGAGATGTTAATGTCAGCTCTTTGCTTTATGCGGATGATGTTATACTTCTAAATAAATCCGCTACAAGTCTGGAAGATTCTCTGACTAAATTGAATAGCTGTTGTAATAGATATGGTATGAAGATCAGCAATAAAAAGACAAAGACAATGAAAATAGGCAGAATCATTGAAAATGTCAACTGTGTTGTGAATGGAGAACCTGTGGAACAAGTAAAACATTTCAGCTACTTAGGCACGATTTTTACTGAAGATGGTAAATTAAATATAGAAATAGACAACAGAATCAGCAAAGCTGGCATGGTGGGAAGTCAACTGAATAAATTCATATGGAATAAGAAAGAAATTAGTCGGAACACTAAATTAGCTGTATACAAGACAGTGTTCAAACCAGTTTTAACTTAGATCTGAGAGCTGGGTCAGAAGTAAAACACTTGACCAAAGACTAGAGACCGCAGATATGAGAGTCCTGAGAAAGATTAGAGGCGTGAACAGATGCACTAATGGCAATATCATATTAAAAATGAGAATATTATAAAAGAACTTGACATTGTCAGCATCCAGGAATGCGTTAGCAGAGCTAATCTTAGATGGTATGGTCACTTAAATAGAATGGGAGAGGAAAGATTAGCAAAAGAAGTGTTCTCTGCCAGGTTGGCAGGAAAACGACCCAGAGGAAGACGAAGATATAGGTGGATTGATATGGTACAAAGTGCCTTAGACGATAGAAATATAAGATCTGATAATGTTGGAGTCTTGACAAGTAACAGACTGATTTGGAGGAAAATTGTAGATAGGAAGTTAGTAATGATGTAATTTTTTCATGTAATACTGTCATATCCTGTACACCCCTTGAGGGTACATGGCAGGAATTTGATGATGATGATATATAAACACGCACACACGCACGCAGTGTATATAGTGTGTGTGTGTGTACACATATGCACAAATGTGAATTGATGTAAAGTGACCAACACAAGAACCTAAGTAGAGCAATGTATCCTCAAAACAGTTTATTATTATGCATGCTCCTACAGGGAGCCTAACCACTCTTCAAGAAAGAGCCCCAAGTTCCCTTCAATGGCAGTTTGGAAGCAGTGTGTACTGGTCCGTCATCTTCTCAATGCCTTCTGATATACAGTACACTTATAAAAAGTTTATATTTGATATAGTTATGGTTATTATTAATGTTATTTTGCTTAAGTACATTATGTAGTCAGGCCTGCAGCCACTAATGGGATAGACTGCCTCAAATGGTTTTGGCACTTCTGCCCCTCTGAAAAAACAAACTTAGTTCTAAGGCTTAACTCTTTTTTTCCCTCCAAGTTTTTAATTATGACTGTTTTGATTTTTTTTTTTTTTTCCCTTACTCTGGATCCAAAATGAGAAAAAAAAAGAAAAATTCAAAACAATCTTCTGAGATCAAACAGGAAAGAAATGTTAAGTGACAAACCGAACAGTGTAATTTTTTATACCAAATAGCTAACAAAGACATCTGATTTTATGCATGGGATGATAATCTATGTAACTATGCATTTAGATGAAGATTAATTAGTTCTAGATGCTTCCCAATGAATGCTAAAAATTATGCCAATTCAAATAACTGATAAATTCCTGAAATATCTACACAAAGAGCCAGTGTAGTTCAGTGGAAGTCACGTGTGCATCCACAGTGCTAGGTCACCTGAATTAAGAGCATTCTAAGTTCAATTCTAGTCACTGACTAGGACTTTTTCTGACTGACTAGTGATTTCTGGTACTGGCAAGCAAGTTTTTTTCTCCTGGAAACACAGGTTTTTTTTGTCTCAAACTGAAAAAATTAAGAGTAGAATGCACACTGTTTCAGACAATAAATATAATGTCAGGATTAGGGACCACGAGATGGCAACACTTGTTAGCTGCCAATTTTCACAGGATGCCCCATGTATAATTAATGTTAGCCTTGGGCCAGCTATTTATGATTGCTACCAGTGGAGAATGAACTGCCCACTCGGAGTCCAAAAGTTAAGGATAACATGGCCTTTCCTACTCCCTATAGGGGAAAAAGGCATTAGTGAATTTATTTTATCTACATAGTGTAACAAAAAAAAGTAACAAGATGGAATTAATATAAGTCAGAATACAGACAAAATATTTTCTTGCTCACAAAATAATCCACAGAGGACCAAATACACTAATGTTTCGAGAAGCTTTGAAAGATTTGAAAAATTCATTCTGTGGTGGTATTGAATTCTACCATCATATACTTCTGAATGTCAACCACTATCAAATCAGCAACTTTGATATCTCAATTCAACTTAGAAACAGTCTGTTGAAGTGAAGTCACATCATTTAGCACTACTACAATCTGCTTGTGACCCATGTTTGTCTGATAGTGATCACTGTGTAGCAGATGCATTGTCAGGCAACAGCTGCCAACCATATACTGGTCCAAATCTGACCACATTTATTTTTTATTCACACTCTATACCTCACTTTCTAGCAATCTCAATAATCATCAGTCCATAGCATATTATGCACTTTGCCCACAAATCGGGAGGTGGGGGATAGGAAAACCACTTCAGGGATTGTCTACTACATCCACATCAGCCTCTTTAAAATGCTTCAACCATTAATCTTTGTACTTGAGACAAAGCCTCATCCTCATAAGCTGTTTGTATAACTGCATCGTACCAGTCTGACATGTTTCAATGAGAATATCTGACAAGCTTTACATAACATTTGATATTGATTCACTGTTCTATGCTTTGCTTTTTAACAGTGATGCTAAACATGATGCACAAAGAATATTCAGGGATTATCAAAAAAAAAAAAAAGAAAAAAAAAAACTCAACTTATGGCCAATCAGTCTGGCAGAACTGTTGATGTCAAACTTCTATGCTTCTCCCTCTGCAAGAGCAATACTCAAAGCACTAGTTTTTTTTATAACTTCAGTCTCATTACATTTTTTTTTTGCCACAATGTCAAAAAAGTATTGAGACTACATAGCAATAACATTACACATTCTTGAATCTATATATTTATGTCTCTTTGACAGTTTATTTCATTTTTGATTACTCATTTGACTAAAACTGTCCTAAAAATCCCTAGTTTTATGACAGTTTTCATTGTTTGCGAAACATCCACAGGGGTAATAAAATTGGCTGGAATTATAGATAAATGTGACCTAAACCTAGTTAGTATATGATGTCTATTAATAGCAGATGTTCTATGGATTTTATGTATGTTTTGGCAGCATGAAAATCTAACTGGTCTGTAGGAAAAAAACTTACCATCTCTTTTACACTAAAATACTGCACTGAAGAAATGCAGAGATTTAAAAATTTTATAAAACATGGCCTATGAAAGCACAAATCTGAAAAGTGCACAAACCAAGATGTTCACTTTTATACATAGATTTTTGTGTTGGGTAGGATGGGGGTTAATAATGGAAACATGAATGTAACAATGTGTTTGTGGGAAGGGAGAGAGAGAATTATTATAAACTAAGAATAAACAGGATTAAAATATCTAAAGAGTGAAAACACAAGTTTTAACTCCAATGGGAACTGTATCCATAACATCCACATTCTATTTATTAAAACTAAAGAATTAGAATACAGAATTAGAACCATTCAGCAAGAATGCAATAATAAATATACATTCAAATTGATTGCTGTCACTTGTTAACTTGTGAAGTTCTCCAGTGTGGTGACCAGGGTTAAAGAATAGTCCCAATGTAGCCCATGTATGTCGTAAGAGGTGACTAAAATGGGTACCCAGTGCCTGGGGGGTATAGCTGGGCACCCTGCTTCCAGGGGAACAAAAATATGGAGGCCTGGTCCTCCAGGTTAAGGATTGGCAATGGGTTAACCCATTCCTGTAAAAAAATCTCTTGTTAACGATAAACAATTGAAAGCCAGACTGACTTCAAGGAAACAACACATAAAAAGGAAAAAGTTAATGAATTTTGGAACATGGAATATTAGAACAACGTTACAGGTAGGGAAAATGCAGAGTATAGCAGAAGAGTTAAAGAAATATGAATTGGATGTTACAGCATTACAAGAGATAAGATGGTGAGGAAAAGGAAGAATAAAATAAACAAAAAAGATTATATTATGTATTACAGTGGTGCTGAAGAACAAGGAAATTATAGAGTAGGATTTATTAGAAAGAAGATAATAAAATCAATTTTAGGATTCACAGCAATAAATGAAAGAATTTGCAAGTTACAAATTAAAGGGAAATTCCATAATATCACTTTTATTAACGTACGAGGTGTGGCTATTAAATAACGAGACAAGGTGTAGTGTGAATTGTGTACTCGTAGCAGTGAGATATGCTTGCACTGTGAATGACTTTGAAGGTTCTGGAAGCAGTTGAGATAAGCATTGTTTGCTGTTGCTTATAATCAGACTGTAGGCAGTTATAAAAGAAATGTGTGAAATCGCTTTGCCAGAATAATGTCGACCAACATTACTACCTTGAGGTTTTGGCCAAGCTGAGAGAATGAGTGAGGAAGAAGAGACCCAATCTGTGGAAGAACAACGCTTGGATTCTCCATCAGGACAATGCTCCAGCCCACAGTGCCCTGTCCGTAAAGCAGTATCTGGCTGATAAGAAGATCCCAGTGTTGAACCATCCACCTTACTCACCAGACTTAGCTCCATGCGACTTTTAACCTTTCTCCAAAGTTGAAATCCACATTGAAGGGCACCCATTTTCAGTCAGTGGATGAGGTAAAGTAGAAAATGGCAGTGCTACTGAAGCAGATAACACCTGATGACTTGCAGCACTGCTTCCAACAATGGAAAATTCGTATGCACCGGTGTATAGAGATAGGAGGGGAGTATGTTAAAGGGGATAAGAATTAAGTTGTACAATTGTAATAATAAACCACATTTTTGCAACCAGTCTCTTTATTTAATAGCCACACCTCGTATATGCCCTGACTGAAAATGCTGATGAGATTGTGATAGATCGATTTTATGAGGATTTACAAGAAACATGAAAACATAAATAAAAATTATGCCATGATGGATTTTAATGCAAAAATAGGGAAAGAGGACATGTTTCATGATGTAACTGGAAAGTACAGTCTACATGAAGAAACCAGTAAGAAACCAATATCAAATAAACCAATAAGAAGTTTATTTGATATGGCTAAACAATTAGCAATATCAAATAAACTTAGAATAATGAGTACATGTTTTCAGCATAAGAAGATATATCTGGGGACCTGGATTATTCCAACAACCAAAGAATGTAATCCAATAGATCATGTCCTGATTTCGAAAAGATGGGCAAGTTCAGTCAATGATGTACAAGCATATAGAGGTGCAAATTGCGACTCTGATCATATGTTAGTTAAAATAAAATTTATATACAGAATATCAAATGTAGACCAAAAGAAAGCTGAAAAGATAAAGAAATAAAACACTGAAGTATTCCAAAATAGAGAAATAAATTGCTAAATATCAGAAAAAAAATAAAAGATAATATTAACAATAGAAAAAGGAAAGAATATAGAAGAAAAATGGGACTTAATCCAACAAACAATCATAAATGCAGCTGAATAAAAAATAGGATGGTATAAGAAAAATAGAAATGAATGGTTTGATGAAGAATGTAAAGAAATAATTGAATTGAAAAACAAAGCAAGGAAAAAGTATTAACAAAGGAACACGAGAAATAATAGAGAAGAATACGAAGAGAAAAGAAAGCAGGCAAATAAAATTTGTAAAAAGAAAAAGAAAGAAATGATGGAAAAGAAAGTGGAACAAATAGTGCAGTATAATTAGAAAATAAAAACTAGAAAATTTTATCAAGAATTAAAACAGCTCATACAATTTTGATACACAAATAATAGGATGTAAGGATAAAGAAGGAAAAGTATTAACTGAGAAAGAATTAGTTAAAGAAAGATGAAAGGAATATTTTCAGGAATTATTTACGACAGAAGAAGGAAATAAGGAATATGAAGATAAAAATAATTGTAGAAATACAGAAGAAAGAATTCAAGAACCAACTTATAAAGAAACAGTGGAAATAAGAAAAAAAATTAAAAGTTTTAAAGCACTAGGAGTAGATGGGATAACAGAACTTACAAAGAATGCAAGTGAAATTTTATGGAAAGAAATTTATTATTTGATATCAGATATATATAAAGAAGAAAATATGCCAAATAATGGGAAAATTGGAATAATCCAATGAATATATAAAATAGGAGATAATATGAATTAGCAGAACTATAGAGGAATTACATTATTGAATGTTACATACAAAATTTTATCAAGTATGATATATAAAAGATTACCACCATTATATAAAAAAATAACAGGAGATTACCAGTGTGGGTTTAGAAATAAAAAAGCCACAATTGAAAATATATTTATGCTACGAAATATATAATATATATGCAAAATGTTTAGAATATGATATAGAACTTGATAATTTTTATATTGATTTCCAACAAACATTTGTTAAATTAAATAGACAAGAAATGATACATAGATTGAAAACACTGGGAAAACCAGGAAAATTAATTAGATTAACTAAAATTACATTAGAAGGATCCAAAGCAAGTTAAAATACAAGGGCAATTAACAGATCCCTTTGAAATAAACTGTGGTGTAAGACAAGGAGATGTACTTTCAGCGAGTTTATTTAATTTGATACTTAAAGTAATAATAAGAAAGTTTAATACAAGAGGATTTATTAATAATAAATTAATACAAATATGTGCATATGCAGATAATATAGCAATAATAAGTCAGGAGAAAAGATTTAGAAGTGAAATTTTGAAGCACTTAATAAAAACACTAAAGAAGTTGGATCATATTAACAAACAGATGACTAAATACATGCAATGTGGAAAGACAATAAATAAAAATATTACAAGATATAATATAGGTGAATACTGTTTTGAAGTTGTAGATGGTTTTAAATATTTAATTTCATTAATAACAACAAACAATAATATATCCAATGAAATTAATAGTAGAATCAGGGCTGGAAATTAGCATTATTATATTTATAAAAAGTTAATGAGTAATAAGATTCTTAATCTTATTTCCAAATTAAAACTTTATAAAACAATTATGAATGAGAACACAGATATCTTTATTACAGGGAAATGATCAAGAGAAAGATGAGATTGGCAGGACATGTAATGAGAGGTTCAGCAAGACAGAGGATACTAACAGTTTTAGAAGGAAAAATTATGGGAAAAGGATTAAGAGGCAAAAAACGAAGGACATGGCTTGAAGATATAACATCATGGACAGGATCACATGGCTATGCAGAAACAAAAAGGAAAGCCACCAACAGAGAGAACTGGAAGGACATGGTGCTGCACCCTCTCACTGAGGAAGCTACATGAAGAAGAAAACAATTATAAGACCTGTAACAACATATGGATGTGAAACGTAGCCATTAATACAAAAAAAAAAAAGATATAGACTGAGAATCTTAGAAAGGAAAATGTATGGACCAATAAAAGAAGAAAATGGAATATGGAGAATTAGAACATATAATGAACTCAAACAACTAATTAATGGTGAAGATATAGTAAGATATATAAAGACACAAAGAATAGTGTGGTTGGGACACACAGAAAGAATGGGAAAAGATAGAGAAGTTAAAAAAAAAATATTTGAATGGAAACCATTAGGAAAAAGGAGGAAAGGTAGACCAAGAAAAAGATGGATTGATGGTGTATAATAAGATCTCACAACTTTAAAAGTTAAGAACTGGAAGAATATTGCACAGAAAAGAATGGCTAAAAATTGTTTTGCAAGCTAAAACTCAAAGAGTTGTAAAGCTAGAAGAAGAAGAAATTGTGAAGCCATACAATTAAGAGTATATTTTTTTTTTTTTTGAATTTCTAATTACCATCAAAAGAATCTCTTTTTTTTTTTTTCAATGTACTCAAATGTTAACAAATTTTCATTTGAAGAGGCCTATCAATTTTGAAAATATCCAAAAATCATTCAAACTGAAGTAAACAGAATGAGGTAATTAATCATCACAACAGTATCAATGATACCATTTATGAAAGTGACACAATAACCACTTCCTAAATCAAGTGTAGCCATAACATGTATACAAAGATCACACAAAATTAATGAGTGGAATGTGAAAAGAAATTAATAATTTCTGTGTCATCATCAAACTCCTGATAGGTACTTGAGATGAATTGGAGATATGTACCCTTCACATGAACCTGATTTGTCTGACATGATTTCTTGATATGCACTTGAAACATGTACTTGAAATAAAGAAGAAATCTTTGTCAATTTATAAACTATTCTGCTGAATTATATTAATGTAGGATTAAAAGTGCCATACCTTTTTCCAGATGACATTAATTGCACACATTTTTTCAAATTCAATTCGCAACAGCTATCAATGTGGTGCACAATATAGCTAGAAGACAAAATCTATCAATCAATTCTAATCAAATGGAAGAAAGAAAAAATGTCAAAAGTATGGATAAAGAGCTTGATAATCTGCCCAATACATAAGAAGAATGATAAAAATAATGTACAGCATACAAAATATTTACCTCTGTTTTGAAGAAAAGATTAAACCCATTTATGGAGAAAGTAATTGGTGTCTACCAAGGAGCTTTCAGAAAAGGCAAATCCACATCTGATCAGATACACATGGCTAAACAATTATTAGAGAAATTTTGGGAATTTGATATAAATGTTCATCAGATTTTTGTTGACTTACTTCCAACAAGCATATGACAGCATTAACAGAGAAAGAAACTCCTTCAAGAACCATAAAAAAAAAAATATAAAAAAAGCTGAAGAAATGTATCTGGAAGTAGAAAAATCAGCACAAGAGATAGGACTAAAAATTAATTGAAAAAAAATTATTATATATATATATATATATATATATATATTTATTAATACCAGGCAGAATCAGTTAACTGATGTAAGTGTAAAAATCGGGAACCGTGAAATCAAAAATGTGCAACAATTTAAATATTTAAGAGTAATGATCACAAGCCAACCAAATGAGATAGTTGAAGTACAGAATAAAATAAAGAGAGATAATCAGACTTTCTATTCTCTCTCTCATGTGTACTCAGTTCAAAAGATATTCATTGGCAGACTGAAGTAAAAATATATAAATCGATAATTTGTCCAGTTGTTAACTATGATTGTTTAACCTGGATACTCACTCAAGAGTGGAGAATTTGATTTCAGCTTTTGAAAGGAAAATCCTTTTCATTGGTCCAGATATTTTTTTAATATCTGGACCAGTGAATGATAACGGTCCTCTGGAGAATCAGATACAACCATGAGTTATATCAAGGGTATAACCCACAATATCTAGTGTAATCAAGCTTAAAAAGTTGCAGTGGGCAGGACATGTTTTTCATATGTAAAATGACTGTAATCTTTTGAAAACAGTTAATAGTAAAATTCTTGGTAAGAAAACCAAGAGGAAAACCTAGAACAAGATAGATATACACCATTAGTCAATATAGCAACATCATACCACAGGGTCCAAACAAGAGAAGTTTTGACAAACAAATCCAGGAGGGTGACTCAAAATTTCTGTTGAGTCATTTTACTATTATTTTTACAAATTATTTTTTTTTATTATTTATTATTATTTTTACTACTATTATTACATAATTTCTGTTGTCATTTTACTATTATACAAGAATTTTACTATTAACTGAAAACAGTTAATAGTAAAATTCTTGGTAAAAAAAACCAAGAAGAAAACCTAGAACAAGATAGATATACACCATTAGTCAATATAGCAACATCATACCAAAGGGCCGAAACAGGAGTAGTTTTGACAAACAAATCCAGGAGGCTGACTCAATTTCGGCTGTAGAGCCATAATAAGATCATCTGCGAAAGAGACACTTATGGCAGAGGTAGTGTGCTGGGCTGGGGAGGCATCTCGGGTGAACCTGTATGTGCTTCCTAGCAGAACCATGAATGCTGCAACTTATAGACTAGGTCCTGGACATCCCTATGCTCGTTTGTATACAGGTGTGATAGGGTAGACATTTATCCTACAAGACAATACTCAATGCTCGTCCTAATTGAGTGAAGCTCTTGGCCTAATATCTATCCCCAAGAAGAGACTATCATACATGTGGATTTGCCAGCATGGTCTCCTATTGAGCATGGGATGCTCTCGGCAGATGCATTGCTGCACTCAACACTCCCCCCCCCTCCAAAAACCTTGAAGGACTTATGAAAGCTTTGCAGAATCAATGGCTACTATTACCAATTTAGTTCCTCGATGGTATGAAACATCACTGTGAACACTGTATTGCTGTGAAGAGTGACCACATTCCTTATTGAGGCACTTTGACAATCTCATTTTGATCTCTTGTTTTTGACCCTTGTCTTTATGTACCCATTTGTTACTTGATTAAACTAATTATTTACAAGTTCTGTGGGTGTCTCTTTCACATTTCATCTCGTATCATACTGCTTTTTCACCAAATTACATAAAAATTCATCACACAGTTTCTGAGTTATCACAATTTTTCTCTTTGTTCCTTAATATATGGAAAGCATTGTATCATCAGCAAAACACTTGTTTCATTTATTAGGCACTGTGTAGTACCAGTTTAATGTATCACTATTCATGAATATTTAAGTTGAACAGGTGTCTACAACAAAAACACAGGAAAGAACTTACACTGACATAAAGATTGACTGTAGCAGTCAGAAGCACCTTTTTAAGAAGCAATATGCCATTATTAATAGTCAAGCTAATCAAATCAGACCTAATAAAAGGTCTATTTGGGAGGATAATGGAAAATCATATATTCGAGGCCTACAGTAACTTCAGGATTAAAAAAAGTATCATGTTTAGTCTCAAGAGTGGAGATTTTCAAATTATGTAAAAAAATAAAAATATTTTAAAACATAAATTTAAATAAAAACCGTAGTCCAATCTGAATAATAGTGGAGCTATAGGTTTAGAAGTTTTTGTGGTTGGGGGTGAAATAAACAGAGGATATAAAAAAAAAGTATAAATGATATTAAAAAATATATATAAACTGCTTAAGGATATAAAAATAATAATTTAAATTTTTTTAATTAATTTTTTTTTTTTTTGCATACATACTGATCAACATAATGCAAAGATAAAAAGGTATTAAAATAAAATTGCGTCAACTTCTTTGTTACAAGTAAAACACATCTTTTCTGCTTATGGAAAAAGGTCAATATTAATAATAATAATATCATTAATATTATTAATATTTGTAATCGAACTTACTATTTCGCATCACAACTTTAAAAATCGTCATAAAATACACTTCAATGCATCACCGTACCAACAAAACTTTTCATTTAAATGCATTACTCGATTATCATTTGTCTACTGGCATACTAATTCTCAATAATTAATTTCAAGAAATAATGAAACCATCAAGTAAGGGGGGGGGGAATTATATATTCAAATAGGGCGAGCTATAAAAATACTCAATGCATGTTGTAAACATGTAAAATAATGGAGCACTTTTAGAATGTCAAAGGGGATCAAGCGATGCACATCTCTTCAAACGCTAAGATAAGCGGAAAACAGCAAAATTTTATTATCCGACTTCTCATTATAACCCTGATTATCTGTGAAGTTCAGTGAAAAGAACATTAAATACGTATTACGTAAACTAAAAACTCGATTCCTTTACATGTGTTTAAAATTCCGATAAAATATTTCTTTATATAAATATGCATACATATAGATTTAATTTAAATGTACACGCATATATATATATATATATATATATATATATATAATGAAACAGTGTACTGTATATACTATTAGATATCTTCTAAAATGAGCAGGCTTAAACGGTGTGCTAAATAAAACGAGCTCATAACAAAAATTTTATTTTGTAATCTGTAGCTATAAAGCGATAGTAATATTCAATATATTCCAAGAGTCAAATTTTAACAAAAAGGTGTGATATATTGTCTAGAAAACTCCCTTAATTTATATAAACACATCAAATTACGCGAGAAGAAGTATTCCCCATTGAAGGTGCACAGTGACAGCTGAGGGGTCAAATATCTTTATTACACACGCACGCACGTACATACATATATATATATATATACACACACACACACTAATCTGTATGCTCGGTTAGTGTATCCTGCGCTAAGACACGCGAACCAAAGTTAACGTAGCAAATATCTTACCTTGGAGTTTTCTCCTGTCTGCCATGACTATGAACAAATATGGGATAGCCTCTGAAGCATAGTAAATGACAAAAAACGAACACTCCAAAGTGGCCAATGCGTAAAAAAATTATTACAAAAGATTTGAAACAGCTTTGTTTGCAACCAAGATGGCTACCGCCCGCTGAATATTGCGAACTTTTTAAAGATATGTACCAATGCGCTATCTACAATTCATGTAAATCCTTAGAATAGAAACAGAGTTGCTTGTTTTAATTTCAGTGTATTTAACTGAATACATGCGTTCCTATACGAGCACCATTTTCAACATATCTCGGAGACGTACACACAAGCCATACGAAATTAGCCACCGCGGAAGTGAAAAGCTGTATAGGGGCAATGAGAATGCCGGGATACCTTGAAATCTTATGATACGAAACAGAAATTGTTGCATCGAGGATCTTGACATAAAATCCGCTGTATTCAAGTTTATACCAAAAGACTCGATTTTAATTTGATACTCTTCGTTTATATTACACACGTATTATCTCTGAAAACCAAATTATTATTTTTCATTAAAAATCGAATTTTGCTATTCAACTTCAAAGTGCAGTAGTTCTCAATAATTGCTGCTGCATTTAAAAAAAAAAAAATGTTTATTCCCTTGCGATAAAAAGAAAATAGTGCATATTACAATAATATCGACGAAAATATTATTTACATCTACAGAGCGGAGCGAAATAAAGCAAACTTGCTGGGAAATAAAAAATTTGTTTACATTTTTTTTTATTGACATGGGACTTTTCGTTTAATTATGCCACCTGTCGACGAAGATCTTGTTACAAAATTAGGCTAAATGAAATTTCAGCTGATCAGCATTTTAAAAAATGTTATTTGAACATAGCAGGAAGTAAAAGAAGCAGTGTATTGTAAAATTGCAATATTGTAACTATACTTGCAGATTAGACCACAGAGTGTGTGAAAAATGCTACAGGAACAGAGAGAATTGCTCCTCTGTTCCTAACAAGTTCAGTAATTCGCTTCGACATGGACTCTACCAAGGTAGAACACATTTTTCTAATTTATGCATCTCGAACCCATACTTTTAAAATGGATTCTAATAAATTATCGTTTGTATCACAATTTAATTTTCCAAGTCTCTTTTTCATTATTGCCCACAAATTTTCTATTGGGTTAATGTCAGACCGCTGAATCAATTAGATCTTGTGATTTTTGAGGAACTCCTATACTTTTTTGAAGTGTAGCAAGGAAAGAGGTTCTGCTGGAAGATGAGTTCTTTGTTTTTCTGGATTTGTAGGCCCACTCTTTAATTCAATATTTTTATATATTGGTGACTTTTCATCATGCAGTCAACATGCACAAGTGATCCTCGACCACCATGTGAAAAACAACCCCCAGAAAATCATTTTAGCTGGGAGTTTAGAGACAAGCCTTCTCAGCTTCTGATTTGCGAAAATTGGGAACTCGCTCTCCTTGGGGAAAAAAAAATTGGCTCTCTCATCTGAGAATATGACCTTTTTCCACTTCTCAACAATCAAATATTTGTATACTTTTGCTCACTGGAGAATCTTTTTCTGCATAGCCTTCATCAACAGTTATTTTTTTATGGTCTGTAGGCAGTCCTCCCTGCTTCCAACAATCTTCGATAGACTGTCATGTCAGAAATATTAATCCCACTAGGTGACGTCTCTATTTAAGTCTATTAATAGAGACGTCAATCTTGTATTCATTTTGCTTTTTCTAACGAGTAAACGATCTTCAGTAAGTGTAGATTTCCTTTTCTGTTAGGAAAAAAAGTAACCTGTCTCTCTCTAAACCTCTTTAAAATCATATTAACAATACCCAAACCAACATCACACTCATTGGAAATTTTTCTTTTGTCATGGTTGTGTGATGAGAAACAGTACATATTTTTGAACGCTTTCATAGAAATGTATCACTTATCACTTCCACCACAATTTTTCAACATAGAAAAAAATCGGCTAATGCCTTTTTATTCCTATTTAGGGAGTAGGCGAGGCCGTTTTAGCCCTATCTAATTTTGGAAGACTGAGTGACCAGTTCATTCTGCACTGGTACCCAATCAGAGATAGCTGGACCAAGGCTATCACTAAAGCGGCACGCAGTGAAGAGGCAACTCAAAAAGTGGCGCCATCTCGTGGTCCCTAACCTTAACACAATATATTTAATGTCTGAAATAGAGTGGGTTCTGCGGTCGATTTTCTTGCGTTTTACGAAAAACTCGAGTTTCTGAAAAAACGTGCTTAAATGCTAGAGATCGATTAAATCGGGAACCGGTCGAAAAAAGGCTTAGAAAAATTTCTTTTTCTCGCCGACTAGATTTAGTACCAAGTCTTCCTTCATGTGGTCAAGCACCATGGTAGCTCAGTGGATGTGTCATTTTTTTCCATTCAAGAGAGACAACTATAATTCTTAACACTATGTGCCTTCAATATTCGTCTCCCATTTGGGGGAGTGTTTCAAAAAGCTTCCTAAAATACGTGTTTGGACGAGAGAAGATGGTTTAACGCAGGATTATCGCTGTTGCTCTCTCACTCATACACGTTACACAATACATATTTGCGCAGGCAGTGAGAAAAAGAGACCTATCTACTTTGGTTGAAAAAACCTAGGATCGAATTCCACGTGAAAGGTGAAAGAAATTTCTAACAGCTCTTCAAATGAAGATGAATTAGCTGGTCCCAAACGGAGGAGGGAGTTGAGCAGGACGTTTCACTCTCAGAAGGCGGTTTCTCATACCGCTAAATAAGTAGAACAGCTAATGAATCCACATAATTAAGAGACATAATGTACCGACTTCATGCTCTTAGATTCTTTGGCTGCTATTCGAAACAACAAATAGGCTGACACCCATCATTATTTGGAGTCATGATTTAGCATAAGCCAAAATTAAACTTATATGAAACTGTCAGAAGAGTACGTGGAGTTCACAGACAATAGACTTATGATTAGCTGACTTATTATAAGCAGTAATCAGCTCTACAAGAAGCCTGTTATAAGATCGATGCTAGTTTCAGTCTAAAGGCAGATTTTACATGCTTTTTTTAAGCTGTTCCCAATCCAGGGCAAGTAGTAATTTGCTTCAGAATGCAGGGTTTTTTAAATCTTGCAATTCAGATAAATCGATCAAAGAA